>NC_136070.1:927174313-927774313 GCF_964261635.1 Lissotriton helveticus
CACCGGCTAACAACACATTCCTTCTAAAGGGACCCCGGCATTGGATAATAAAATTATGTAAATCATTAATCCTACAGCCCTCCCCTTGACAAGTAGCATTGTAAAAGTTAATCACGCACATACTGTTCTCATCTTTCCCCAGCTGGATGGCCTGGAAATTTTTGTTGCCTGAGATAAAAACCTTTACGCTGCATCTTAATGCTAGGGAAAAATAGATGGCTAAGCCCCCACAAGCACGCCCACTTCTAGAGCGTGTTGCCGGGACAAAAAATTATTTAAAGCCCTCCATAGCGAGATTACAATCAATTGCCAGGTCTCCTGGAGACAGATAATAGAGTAGTTTTTTACAAACTGGGTCCATACAGGGTCTGAGATCTTACTTACTAACCCCGCTACATTCCAGGAGATTATATTATAAGCTAAATTACCCTCTGGATTTTCCCCTATGTTTTCCACAGATCGAACGGTCTGTGCAGTGCTAGTGATGGGTTCCTCCCGTTCCCTGTCTATGTTTGATACTCGGATTGAACCCACTTCTTCCGTTGCGGAGCCGGCGCGTAACGCCCCACTACCGCAGGGTATTGCGGGACAGTCGGGGTTAGGGTCGGGACCATCAGTTATTGGGGAGTGTACGGTGGTTACACTCAGTCAGTCACAATCATTTAGGCCCGATAGGATATTATATCTGTTTGTTACCTCCAGGTGTGATAGGGTTTCCATGCCACCCCATTTTTCACCCCTAAATGACCTGACCGGAATTGTGTTCCACCCTTCTGGCCCATTACTACTAATGATGGGATACCTACTAATCCTGTTGATGTTAGCATGTACTTCCCCTGGTCTGTAGAAAAACCCCAGTGGAAGGATATCTATACCATGTCCTCTCGGAACAGTCCCAGTCTCTGCCTCCCTCATAATCCTTTCAACTGGTAGAGTGCTGTTAAAATTAACTACTATGCAGTCACCATCTCTGCATTTCCTAGTGCGGCCCAACCATGAGACTCGACGTACCATTATAATATTGTACCCTATGTTTTTGGCCGCTATGAGTGTTATTTGCTAGCCAGTGGGTGACTTTGTTTTTAAGCTGTGCAAAGTCCTCCCTCCCCCCCTGTGGCAGAGGTGGAACATTCCCTAGAACTATTACTAGTGGGGCGCTCTGGGGAGGTGGGTCGAGGATGGATCTATTTCCTGAACCTTGAGTTGTTTGAAAGGGCTGTGTAGGTCCTAGGGGTTGTGTATGTGATTGTGGGACCTCCACTAGAGCTGGTCTAGGCCCCTCACACGCGTTGCTAGTATCATCGCGGGTGTTAGCGCTACCCTTACTTCCTGCTAGATTACTGTACCTCGTGTCCACATTTTTGGGTAATATTGTTGTTGGAGGTTGGCTGGTGGGTGGACTGGCTAGTATGTTAATACCATTCCTTGAGCTTGATTGGTGCACTTCTCCTGTCGCCCTCTTGTTGCCCGCCAGTTCTTGTAGCAAATGATAGTTATCTGTGGTAGTTTGCTGTAGCTTGTCTAGGCCTACAATAACCACTCTTAGTCTCTCTAATAGAGGGAAAGTAAAAGTCCTTAGCAGGTGTTCTACCTGTGCGATCAAGCTAACCCCTCCCTGGGCAATCGGAAAAGAGCTTTTTGGCGCGGGATTATCCCTGATGTTAACTAGAGCTGGGGCGGTAATCTGCGGGGTAGGGACTTGTTTTTTACCACTGGTTCCCAGGGAATTAACATTCTTGGCCGCGTTCTTAGGAATTTTGGCCCTCCTGCATCTCTGTACCCCCCACACCGTTTTCTTTTCCCCAATTGTTTGCTTCGGGCTGACGTTGTTTCCACAATGGGGTTTGCTTTGATCTCATCTGGGGAGGTGTTACCCCGTGTTTTATTGACTTTACCAGTTAAACTATCTTGGGTACTATTCCCCAAAGTGATAATGCTGTGCTCTTCTGAGACGGTACTTGATTCTGGTAATCCCAGGTCAATGAGGCGTTGACTAATTCGCCTCTCGGGGGTTACACTGTTCAAAATACTGCCTAGCAATGATCTTTTAGCATTTAGGAATTCAGTTGATAATCTTTCCTCCTTGAAGGCAATTTCTCTCTCCAGGACGGCTACTGCCCTGGTGAAGTAACCGTCTAGTGTACCAGCAAAGCTTACCCCACTAGGCTTTGGTGGAAGTGATCCCCCATTATCATTTGTCAAAGCCATGATCTAGTTTAGGCAGCAATAATGAGTGCTAGTTGTGATGGGCAATAACAGCAAACAACCGTGTCATACAGACAATCCGAGATTAAACGATTAATTACAGGAGTATGTCAAAGTCACCTGGTCAATCGATTTTACAGGATCCAGGTTGTTAAGGGGGTGGCCCAGCTCAGCCTCCTCCGGCCACAGAGGGCCCGCCCTTTGCCCGGGCTTCGCCCGGCTCGTCCCGCGATGCGCGTCCCCGGTACTGATTTAAAGCACCTGGTCGTCTCTGGGCTGGGCGTTGCCGAAGGTGTGCAGGGTGCCGCTCTGCCTTGTGGGAAATCTAGTCAGCTGGCAAATGACTACTCAATGCCCCCTGATCCGAGCGTTTCCCGCGAAGCGGGAAACTCGAGTAGTAGCGTTGTAGCACTTGACAAAGGGTTTGTAGTTCAGCCCCAGTCCTTAGGTCCCGCTGCTGCTGCTCTCAAACTTCACCACGCACAAGAAAAGAAAGGTCTCCCACAGTGTCTTTCTCTGGTGCTGATTTAAAGCACCTGGTCGTCTCTGGGCTGGGCGTTGCCGAAGGTGTACTGGATTGTCATCCCAACAAAAATAATATTGCTGCAAGTCAGACAAGCAGTGGGAAAGCCAGTAGTTATGGTTTTGGCAAGCTGGTTTGATAGTGTTTTTTTTAAATGCCTTGGCCACAAATATAAACAGTGTAAAAGCGAAAATATGTCTCCACCTTAGCATGGTGGTCGTATGCTTACAATAACACTTTTAATTAAAAAAATAACCATTGCATACAATTTCAATAGAACAGTACGAGTGCCTTCTAGAAACATAGAAGCATAGAAACATATAACCGGTACAGAAACCCTTTCTGGTTTTGACCTACATCCTTAGAAAATATACCTCATACTGGCACAAAGAAAAGGTTCTACTGGCCTTAAATTACTGTAACCTGAAAGCATGATTTAGACACACTAGGGTGACTAAAATAAAAGAAAACACAAAGAACGAAAAAAAAATCATTGGCATAGAAAACTAGTGGTCCACTAGCAAGGGCACTAAAGTGGACTATTTTTTAGGCGGATGTGCACATATGAGCAGAATTAAAATGCCATCGCTCACTGTGAAAGAGTCAATGGCTGAAGGGGCTAATTGGTTGTGCAATGCTGTGTGCTATAGTGCGCAAAAGCAAAATGAGAACAACAGTTGAACACAGTAAGGGATGCAGACGGCAGATGATCCACAGCCCGCTAAGTGTGTATCTATGTATGTATTCCTTATTTATGTATTTTTCAAAACAGGAGACTGATAGGCAAAACCTCAGCTATAAGTAATCAAATACAACTGAAGAAATATGACACTTTAGGATCAATAGATCTATCTGAGATCGTTAAACAAACAAGGGGTCTGGGACCCTTTTGATGTTGGAACAATAACACTGTTTCAATGTGGACTTGAAAGTGATACAAAAGGAGTGTTCTTTAAGGTTTATGGCATGCCATATTGGTAATGTTAATAGAGGACAAAAGGTAGCATGAACAATATAAGAATGACATTGAGCTTAAGAAATTAACTTGAAATGTGATAGGCTGATAAAACTAATCACAAATGCCGTAAGCAGTTGTACTCGTTACAACCTAAGGACTCTGCAGGGGATCAGCCCTTCCTACTGATACCCCAAAGGGTGGTTTTTGAGAGATCAATTTCCTGTCTAATAGCGACACTGAAACTTGTACCTGGTTACTTGACACCTTCTTGCACAGTTAAAATCTTTGCTGAGGTCGTGTGGAGGGAGAGGTGAAGTTGGGTTGACCACTCATCCATGCCCTGGGACCTTGAAGGTTGCCCACGTTTGCTAAATAATGTTTACAACGACCAATGTCTTGTGTTGTGTGTGTGTACTGTATCTCTGAATTTGTTACTGCAGGTTTCTGCACATTTGATTAGTGTATTTTTGCGGTACGGTGGGATTTGGTGTTCTTGAGGTTCTAGCACTAATCACTGTGGGGTTTGATTATGTTTGTGTTCCGGCCACGGCTGGCTTGAGCGCTGGTGGCGCCCAGTGCGGGTATGTTTGTTGGCGCCCCCCAATGACCACCTCCACCACTGATTACCTCACTAGCATCCTTTAACAGTACCTCTCAAGTCTCCAAAACCACTCTTTGTCAGATGCATGTCATTAGTTTTATAGTGCGGCTCATACCAGTGTAGGGTGTACATCACACACACCTTACACAGAGACAGTGAATCACACATGTGTAAATCAGTGTATAGGAATGCTTCCACAAGAAAGAGGACTACAAGGTGTGGGAGTCACATATCATTCATACTGGTGGTCAGTATAGTTTAAGAGTGTTTGTCATGGAGAGGCACAAACTCAGAATTTTAGACGTACCACCATGGTTGGGGGTTGTCTTTACTAATAAGAATTTATTTCTAACCAAATTAATCTTTTTGAAAGACTGGGGAAGAAATCAACGCTTTAATCTATACCTTGCAGTTTCCACCTACTTCTTTCATGACAGTTAAAAGCTCACTGTTCTATATTATGTTTTTAATTTATAAATCGGAATCAACAAACGGATCTCTCCGACAAAAGCAGTAACCCACTAAACTATTTACATTACATGCACCATTCCTATGTGACTCTTAGAGTATATCCATTCATATCCCTTCCCTATGTATATAGAGATAACTTTAATCACTAGTATATGCAGTAGACCTTTGTACTCTCTACCATTCCTATGTGACTCTTAGAGTATATCCATTCATATCCCTTCCCTATGTATATAAAGATAACTCTAATCACTAGTATATGCAGTAGACCTTTGTACTCTCTACCATTCCTATGTGACTCTTAGAGCATATCCATTCGTATCCCTTCCTTATGTATATAGAGATAACTCTAATCACTAGTATATGCAGTAGACCTTTGTACTCTCTACCATTCCTATGTGACTTTTAGAGTATATCCATTCATATCCCTTCCCTATGTATATAAAGATAACTCTAATCACTAGTATATGCAGTAGACCTTTGTACTCTCTACCATTCCTATGTGACTCTTAGAGCATATCCATTCGTATCCCTTCCTTATGTATATAGAGATAACTCTAATCACTAGTATATGCAGTAGACCTTTGTACTCTCTACCATTCCTATGTGGCTCTTAGAGTATATCCATTTGTATCTCTTCCTTTAGTGACTTTACTATTTATACATTTGCAATTTTTCTTTCTGTTTGTATCTCTTCCTTGTGTGACTTTACATCTTGTACATTTGCATTTTTTTCTGTTTGTGTCTTTTATGTAACGCATGTAATCCTAAGTCCTTATGTTTTGCAACTGGTTCTTATGTAAAGCTCTTTGACACCTTCTGGTAAAGTTTGCGCTATATAAAATCGCATTAAATAAAAACTTCCGCTACACAAAACTTGATCGATCCCCAGCAGGTCCATTAATCACCAGTTTTCCTGACATTTTTATTGCTGTCTGAAAATTGCTGGAGGCAAGGAACGCTGCAGCAGGTGTTTTTAAATCCACTATATATGTGGCAACACAGAGCCCCCTAAAGTCAGCCTCCAGTGCAGTGGCACCGATTGCACCGCCGTAGAGCCAGCCTCCCATCTACTTCCCTTCCTCTCTCCTTCCACAGTGCCATCTTTGCCAGCATCTCTGATCCTCCTCTGACCCTTCTTCACACCTCAGGCTGCCATGCTATGCCCTTCCACTTGTAATGGTAGGTCTCCTCTGCTCCAGTGAAATCCACCACAGCCCTGTCTCTTCGCCTCTTCCTGGTTGTCACCTAGTAACAGGGACCTGTTGTGCTCTGTCTGGGCTGAACCAACACTGACACCTTTGAACAACTCTAGCTGGCCTGATCTTGCACTCCTCAGTCATGAAACAGTCAAAAACTAGACACGAAGGGGGACGAAGCACTTCGTCCTGATTGGGTCAAAAGGGGAATTTTGAACAAGGCAGCACTTTGATTGGCGAAGGTTTGAGCCAATCAAAATTATAAATATGAGATCTCTGGGCTCAGAACCTGGTTCATTATTAGGCTACTGAGGAGACCCTGCACAGCACAGTTAGGCCGCAGTACTGCCAGCAGCAGAACATTTGCTGCAGGGTACTCTCCATGAGGCGGGTCGAAACATGGATTCCTGGAAGACTTTGCTGATGTGACATGAAAGAGATTCAGATCTGGACTTCCTTGCATGGACAGGAGCATCATGACCTCAGGAAGAGCTGAGAGAAGCCCAGCTGGCTTAAGATTTGGCTGGAGAATGATGCAAGGAACCAAGACTGCCCAGGAGCCACATGATCCTTAGTATGGTTGGCCTGGAAGCGAGCCAAGGACCCCATGCCAGCCCTTGCCCAGTCAGAAGGACCTGGAGTTTATACCAGTGCTTAATTTGAGCCTGTGGTTTCCGGTGCTCAGTACCAGCACTTAATCATCAACACCGGCTCTTTTCATGTGCACCAGTTAAGGACACATTAATTTATGGTAGTCATGGGGAGATTGAGTGATTTGCCCAGAATCACAGGATATTGAGCCGACGCAGAGACTCAAACCTAGTTGCCCAGCTCTGAAGTTAGCATCTAGCCATTACGCCACATCCTCTCCCACTTTAATGGTTCTGTTTTAGGTGGCGCTAACAGGAGAAATGGGCTGGTGCAAGCTGCCTCCTGACGAGAGCCCAACACTTATGTGTTTTACATATTAACCACTGGGTTATATCTTCATACCCCTTTGAAACAGTTGGCCGGCCATGGCTGTCCTTGTCATGATTCTGAAACCATCCGAATTATGATAGCCCATACGGTTCCTGAAATATAACTGTTTAAAGTCACAATCGCTCCCCACCCTGGTGTTGACTGGGAGGGGACCGAGTGTCCACTTAGTCCCATTGGTGCCACATCACCATACAACCCTCGCTATGATTAGTTGCTTTCTAGCTACTTGCCATTTAAGGTTGGCACCCCTGAGGTTGTCACAGTGGGTGATGACGCACTAGTACATCTGTCCTCATTCACAAGACCAGGAACTGTTAAATCTTCAACAGGTCTCCAATTTACACCATGACTGGACACCAGTTATTGGACCCCAACAGCCCAAAGCACTGGACATCGAAAGTCTTAATAAAAAAACTCCAATGTCCATTTTGATAACATACATCCTTTGTTGCTTGCAGGATGAGATAATAGGTACACACAATAAATAGCTATTACTAATACTAACGAGAATTAACTGTACTCACTTGATCAACTTCCGAAGGATAGCAAGGTTAGTTGGATCTGCTGTGATCAAAACTTATGATCCGCAGTTGAGCCATCTTGGGCTTATGAGGAAGGCTGGGAGATCAGAACTGGGAGGAGACTTTTTTTTAATAACACTTATTCATTGTTTTTCAATAAAGTCACAGTGGGTATACAGTTGAGAACGTGCGGTTAGATGGGATCCTAAGGGAGGAGACTTTAGAATCAAGTTTGGGGGAAGTGATTTCAGCGCTTAATTTGAGCTGGTGGTTGTTGTTGGGGCACACCAGCTCTCATTTTTGGGGGCTGTTTTTTTTTCTCATCACCAGACTTGGAAGCAGAACAACAAAGAGAAAAGAAGTAAAGATGGAGAAAGAGAAGGACGGAAAAACAGTGCAAAAGGAGAAATCATTGACAAAACAGAACCTTCAGGAATGAGACAATGGGGCAGGAAGTGTAGGGTAGTGGATGAAAGAGGCATGAGCTGGCAACAAAACTAGACAGTCTTGGTATCAGCAACCTCAAATTTCGCCTGCAATGGCGGTAGGCTTCTGAGGAAAAGTTTGGGCTCCGGAATTTAATATTTAACAAATTAAGCACCATCTGATTTGTTTAGGAATGAGGCAATATAGAAATATATATGCATCAGTTTAACGATTACGGCTTATACTCCTGTCTAAAATGAATGGGTCTAGGGTAAAGTTTTTTTGAATTCTGGTTCTAACACCATATTCCCCAATGTTCTCTGCTTAACTGCATGGGGGGGGGGGCAATAACGCAGGCGCCTGCGGTGCAGGAGAGGAGGGCATAACCCTTCAGAGGTTCCCAAATTTCAGGGGGCCCCTATTCAACCCAAGGCCTGTGAAGATAATTGAGATATTGGAGACTCAGAACCCAAGGGTCCCTCATTATATTCTGCCGGACAGCCTTAATTTAGCATTACGCCACTAACCTGTGGGCAGGTCATCTTAATTACAAATCTTTGCTGAACTGTCCTTACCTCTTAGGTACAAATCACCTATCTCTGCCCCTTTTCCCACTCAAAGAAAAGCTTTAAATAGAAATATAGTGTACCCACTGTCCAGAGTACCTGCTTCATCCTGAAAAGTGCTGGTATTCTCCCATAAAAGGGATAGCAAAATTGCTGAGAAGTGCAGGCACTCTCCCTTTCAAGTTAAAGAGGGACAGAGACTTAAAACACTGACCCAGTACCCTAAAGGTGGCGCAGTCGCGTGGACATCCAGAAGGTTACCGAGTTACATTACCACCTCATCCGTCTTCCCGTCCCATTCCTTATCCATGAGCAGCTCGTCTGCTCCACTTAACATTCTACCTAGCTTAGGTCAAAATTCTTCCCCCAATATGGCGCTGCCTACCCATCAGGCATAAAGGGGTCGGGACGTGCGTCACCCTGACAGTCTGAAAATACCAAAGAAACTCAAAAGAAAACAAAAACAATCACCAGAACCAGGGAGGGAAGGGCCCAGGAATGGAACGGGAAGACCAGGACTCGGAGTAATGAAGATTACCGGTTAGTAACCAGGCATTATAAAACACCCAAAATAAATACGTACATTAATTGATGGATTAAAAAATTGCTCATGCGACATGTATTGATTAATTGTTATTGGCATTTCAATGACCGTCCTCCTGCTTTCTTTGTCACACCCCACATCACAGACTTTGGTATCAGGGGCCCTGGGATACAGGTATGTGAGTCCTGTCCTTCTGACAGCTGGTGCAGCCCATGGTACCTCAACACCCCCCCATGGGATGCAGAAAGAGGAAATCATCGACAGCTGAGCTGTCCTGGGGGTCGGGAGGGCAGGGGAAGGCAGCCGCCCCTTCTCTTTTCACATGCACACACCCTGCCTGCCCAGGGCTGTAACCAGACACCTGCCGCCAATTGCTTCTCACGACTACTGTCCCTTTAACTCTGTGATGACAGCTGGGAGCAGCGCGCATCTCTCGGGGGTCAGAGGCCAGGGGTCCCACGGCATCAGGACCTGTGTTTTCACCATTTCAACACCGTGCACTGTTGATGCAAGAGACTGTGTCCAGGGCAATGATTTGTCATCTGCTGACACCGTGAAAGGGCTCTCTGTGCGGGGAATCGGAGAGCCAAACATGGGACCCCGGGGGAGGGGGGCTTACAGAACACAAAAGCTCTCTCGACCATAACCCCCAGCGGGCTGATCCGGAGACTGGTCAGATCTCACCCTGTTATAAATTCAGACTTAGAGGGATCAGCAATATATCGCAGCTGTGAGGCCAGATGACACCCATTGCACTAGAGGCGGCCATTTTTCGCACTTGTGGGAACCAATTTTGAACTGGTGCCTGACAATATTTCACTGATGGTTGCACCGATCTACCAGTGAAAAACTGACTATTATGCCCACCAGTCTAGACAGGGGCAAAGGTATCCGTCGCAGGTGCAGCTGACATGATCTGGTCCACTTTCTGTAAAGGTCACGTGTGCAACATTTTATTGTCAGGCGCCCAGCTTCAGGGAGGTGTTTTGGGTGTTACACTCCCCCTAATAAATGTTTTTTCTGTTGAACAATTGGATACAGGTGCTTTCAGCCGGGTATGGTATGGTGAGGTGTCTGTCGGATTTCTAAAGGACATTTTACATGAATAGAGACAAAAGTGCACACACACACTCTTCCGGTCTGCTTTGAAAGTCTTCAAAAATGTTGGTTATTTTACAAAATATTGTTTACTCTCAGGACAGGAAACAGGACAGAAAAGTCCATGCAGTTGTAAGTGAAATGGGAAGAAAAGTCAAAGCAGTGGTAAGTGAAATGGGAAGAAATGTCCATGCAGTGGCACAGGACAGAAATGTCAGTGCATTGGCATAGGTCAGAAATGTCCATGCAGTTGCACAGTGAAGCAGGACAGAAATGTCAATGCAGTGGCACAGTGAAACAAGACAGAAGAGTCCATGCAATTGTAAGTGAAATGGGAAGAAATGTCCATGCAGTGGCACAGGTCAGAAATTACCATGCAGTGGCACAGTGCACAGAGAAACAGAACAGAAATGTCCATGCAGTGGTAAGTGAAATGGGAAGAACGTTCATGCATGGCACAGTGAAACAGACCAGAAATGTCCATGCAGTGGTAAATTAATTGGGAAGAAATGTCCAGGAAGTGGCAGAGTGAAACAGGACAGAAATGTCCACGCAGTGGTAAGTGAAATGGGAAGAAATGTCCATGCAGTGACACAGGTCAGAAATGTCCATGCAGTGGCACAGTGAAACAGGCCAGGAATGTCCATGCAGTGGTACGTGAAATGGGAAGAAATGTCCATGCAGTGGCACAGGTCAGAAATGTCCATGCAGTGGCACAGTGAAGCAGGACAGAAATGTCCATGCAGTGGCCCAGTGAAACAGGACAGGAATGTCCATGCAGTGGTACGTGAAATGGGAAGAAATGTCCATGCAGTGGCACAGGTCAGAAATGTCCATGCAGTGACACAGTGAAACAGGTGAGAAATTCCAAGCAGTTGCACGTTGAGACAGGACAGAAATGTCCATGCAGTGGCACAATGAAACAGGGCAAGAATGATTGGTAAGTGAAATAGGAAGAAATATCCATGCAGTGGACAGGTCAGAAATGCCCGTGCAGTGGCTCACATCAGAAATGTCAATGCCGAGGGACAAGTCAGTTGCACAGTGAAACAGGACAGGAATGTCCATGTAGTGGCACAGTGAAACAGGTCAGAAATGTCCATGCAGTGGCACAGTGAAGCAGGACAGAAATGTCCATGCAGTGGCCCAGTGAAACAGGACAGGAATGTCCATGCAGTGGTACGTGAAATGGGAAGAAATGTCCATGCAGTGGCACAGGTCAGAAATGTCCATGCAGTGACACAGTGAAACAGGTGAGAAATTCCAAGCAGTTGCACGTTGAGACAGGACAGAAATGTCCATGCAGTGGCACAATGAAACAGGGCAAGAATGTGTATTCATAGGTAAGTGAAATAGGAAGAAATATCCATGCAGTGGACAGGTCAGAAATGCCCGTGCAGTGGCTCACATCAGAAATGTCAATGCCGAGGCACAAGTCAGTTGCACAGTGAAACAGGACAGAATTGTCCATGCAGTGGTAAGTGAAATGGGAAGAAATGTCCATGCAGTAGCACAAGTCAGAAATGTCCATGCAGTGGTGAGTGAAACAGGACAGAAATGTCCATGCAGTGGCACAGGTCAGAAATGTCCATGCAGTGGCACGGAGAAACCGACAGGACTGAAATGCCTTAGGGCATGGGTGATTTTGTGAGAATAATTAGCTCAGTGTTGTGTTCATGAGACATATCTCCTATGCCTTGCACTTTCTCAGAGAGAACAGCCCGCCACCTGCTCATTAGATACGTTTTTGCAGAAAGTAACATACGTTCTGTAGGTTCCACAGACACGTATTAGGAGAAATCCTATGTAAACTGGCTAACATTGTATATATTTTAGCATTTAGCTCCAACTAACCTTTTTCTAGTGAGATCAGTTGAAGTCACAATTGTAATTTAATTATTTTGCTGTGCTGTCGGCTATTTTACACTAAATACAGTTTAGACTTTAGGATTTCTTATGTGTTGTGTGTTATTTTAAACATCTGAAATGCTCACGGGTGTTCTTTATTCAGCAGTGATACAGTAATATATACATATGACAGAAATACTGCAGAATATTTTTTATTCCTTACACTGACAAAGTGGAATAAGACAGAAATGTTTGTGGATGATCTGTTTGGTTAATATTGTGCCACTGTCCCACCTTTCGGTGCTTGGTGGCCTCCCAGCGGACATCACCAATTGATTATTTTGGTTAGCCAGCTCTGGCCATCTCTTAACTCCACACCCCCTACCCTCCCGTCACATGCAAATGCAGCATCCATCCAAGTCGTTATCTGGAGGGGGAACATTTAGGCCCTTTTCAACAGGTCACTGGCCTGCAGAAGAACGTCATGGGATCCCAGTGGTAAGATCAAGATTAAACCACTTATTGGCGTTGCAAATAATAATGCAACACCAATAGCTCAAACTTTCAGTAATGCGAGACCTATTGCATTGCAAATGCTTGTTTCATTGCAAGCTAAACTGACATAGAAGATATTTCATGCCCTGACATTAACAGAGTCATATACATTCCTGCATATGTCCTCTGTTCTCTGCAGTATGAGTGAAATAAAAGATCTAGGTATAAACAGTGAGGGCCTTTATTTCTCGCAGTGATGTTCTCATAGTTCTATTTGGAAAGTGCACATGCACGAAGCTTCTAGACACTCCATAAAAACCGACTACAACTAAAACTACTGGAACTACTACAAGTGAAAAAGGAAAAACAGAAAATATAGTCCTACGGGTTAAATAGGCAACTTTTGAGTTGTTTTCGAAAAATACACTGTAGCCAATTCCATAATTTGACTGCAGCAAATAAAAAAGCTCTTTCTGCCTAAGCAACAGTGTGAGCTCTAGAAACATGGAGATTTTGGAAAGATGAACTACGACAAAGTAGTAATAAAAAGAAAATGTATAAGTAAGCAGAGTTAGACTAACACTTGTAAATGGGGGCCATCGGGTGAATGTCACAATATGTCTGATCGCCATCATCAAATAAAGGAAAACCCTAGAATGCCTATTGTTGGAGATTATTAGCCATACAGGAATGTGTAAAGAGATATTTTTCCTCTTCCCAGGAAGACCCCTTTAAGGCCTACAATTTATTTCTGCCAGGGACAAGCGAAGAACGAAGTGACCTCAGAGACAGGATTATATGAGTTTGACAATGGGTATAAATGATAATCGAGCTGTGTCATTCTGTACCAAAAGCAAGGGCTGTAGATGCATTTGGTAGGTTGCGCTGGAATGGCGATTTGAAACTCCTATTTGAGCTGCATTGTGCAGCACACATAGAAGCTGCAAATCGTGATTTTTTAAATGATTGTTTATGTCCAGGAAGGGACACCTTCCTGCCCATAAACAATCATTCATGACATGTTTCTATTTCCATGTGTGTTGCAGAATGCAGCATACATAGAAACAGCAAATATGAGGAGAAATTGACCATTTCTACTCATTTCGCCATGTAAATACCAGGTTTTCCATGGTCTTGATTTTGGTGCAGCCTCATATTTACGCCACCTGTGTAAATATGGCAGTGTCAAAGTCGATGGGGGTAGCGGCAGAATGCCCACGGCAACATCCATTGCCCACCCCTTTCACCCTAAGTATAGCGTGAAAAGGGGCCTTTTTTTACAAGGTGGCATTGAGCCAAGTTAAATAAGGCAAAAGCTCCTAACGCCCCAGCATTGTCTTTATAAGTGACGTTCCTTTGGCGATAGGGGCTTGTAAATATGCCCCCAAGATTGTCAACTATCCAAGATGGAGGTGGAGGTAGATCCATAGTTTAATGTAAAACCGTAAAAGACCAGTCAACTGGACTAGTGGATTTCTGTCTTTGACAGATTAAGTTTAACAAAAATTCACCCAGATCTTCCAACATACAACAGAAAGGTATTCAGTCTAGGGCAGACGTCTTCAAATTGTGGTCCAGCCTCCAGGATAAGCGGGTGACATAGTGGGGACTCAGGCTCTGCCATTTATTATGACCCTGGGGAGGAGCAACAAACACCATCCTGAAAACAGGTCTGTGTTTATATGAAAGAAAACAGAGTGGCACTGAGTCATTCTATTATGGACCGTGAGTAACATCGCTTGTCACTCATGTCGTGGCTGGTAGTAGGTGTCCAAGTAGGGTGGGGTGGGTCTCTAAATAATCCTCAAAGTCCCTCCTCAAATTACTGATAAAAGAACACACTGTTGATTCTTTTACACATTTAATAAGACTTGGCTGCCAATAGATTGCTGGCTTTCGTGTATTTTGGTGGTTCTTAATATTTGACTTATGTGACCTTCAGTGGGTCATTACTGGAATCGGGAGACACCGAAATAGTCATCACTGGAAACCTGGGTCCATGGTCTAAAACATTTCTATGATTTGAACCTCAAAAGTGCAGAAAAAAGTATAGACAAAGCAAATACAGAAATTATAAATATTTTATTTAACTTACACATACAGAAAAATCTAAATTTTAGTGGTAAGGTTAGACTTTTCATTCAAATAGAGGAAGCAATATACTACAGCTTATCAGATCACTTTGTCTTGTTTTCTTTTAATGCAGGATTTTTTTGTTCAGCTGGGCTACAATAACCTGCCTTTCACATTCATTGCTGGTGCATTGAACCAAGTCCGCCCGTGTCACCCATGGGTGAAAAAGCACACCTTCTTGAGGTATGCCAAAGTCCTAACTTAAGGGCAAGGGTCTTGTGTAATTTAAACACAAAAAGCGACGAGATGGAGCCTGGTGGGATGGTATTTCTCACACACCTGCTCTACTCTGAGGAATAAAGGATTTTAGAACTGTGACGGAAACCCCAAGGTTGGAAAGGGTTCATAGAAGAATGGTATGATCAATGTTATCAAAGGCTGATGACAGAGCTAATAAAATCAATGTTATGCCAACACCATCCTTAATCCACAAGTCTCCGCAAGTCTGCTTAGATCATTTAAGGTTGAGAGTTTCATCAATAGTGTACTACATCCAGGATGGAAGCCCCCCTGAGACAAATCTAGGCTGCCAATTGTCTGAGCATATGGTTGGAACTGGAAGGGCAGCATCTTTTTCAGTAGTTTACTCACAAAAGGCAGCAGTGAGATTGGACAAAAGTTGTTGGGTCATCTAGACACAGAGATAATCTTTTAGTAGCATTTTCGTTAGAGCACATTTCTACTCTTTGGGGGGAAATTCCCTGTATTGGTGAATTATTTTAGATGGAATAAAAGTTCCTTTTTGCGAAAGGGCAGTAAATGCCTAGGAACATTTGCTTGTTGGCGTCTCCTCAGTTGCCATTGTAGAAGAAAAGAACAGCTTCAGGTTTCTACTGAATTCCCAAATGCATTTATTAAAAAAGAAGCCTAAATAGCAGTAAAATGGAGCCAGGAGATAGTTCTCTCAGCATCTGTTATTTTATTTTATTTATTTATTTATTTGTTTAATGCGATTTTATATAGTGCGAACTTTACCCGAAGGTGTCAGAGCGCTTTACATAAGAACCAGTTGCAAAATATAAGGACGTAGGATTACATGCTTTACATAAAAGATACAAACTGAAAAAATTGCAAATGTACAAGATGTAAAGTCACACAAGGAAGAGATACAAACAGAAAGAAAAATTGCAAATGTACAAGTAGTAAAGTCACTCAATGAAGAGATACAAATGGATATACTCTAAGAGTCACATAGGAATGGTAGAGAGTACAAAGGTCTACTGCATATACTAGTGATTAGAGTTATCTCTATATACATAGGGAAGGGGTACAAATGGATATACTCTAAGAGTCATATAGTAATGGTAGAGAGTACAAAGGTCTACTGCATATACTAGTGATTAGAGTTATCTCTATATACATATAAACACATAGTAGATTTTCTCAGGTCACCTTACCTTGGGGAGTTGAGCTCAACGAGCAGATGCAGGGATAGCCTCATGAGATTGAAAACAGATGACCTTTGAAAATATCACCATTCAAGCAAGGTTTCTACAGACAAAGCATTTTGTTAAGTGACAGGGAAGTGTTTCCGAATGCAGACTGGAACTACCAGTTAATAGGGTTTAGTGTGACATAGAAAACAACTGTTACGCCTTAAATTAATCATGCTTTACATATGACAATACCTATTGATCTGACATCTCCCTGTAGACACAGCACAAAATACATGATGTATTATTTAGTATGAGCCACTGCTGTTTACCATTGTTGAATTTGATTAATTCCTTTTTAATGTGTTTGCAACATTAAAAAGAGGAAACCAACCATATTCCAGTCAGTCTTGGGTCTACCACGAAAAAGCAGAGCCCAGTCAGATTTCCTGCCCACATCCCCTTGGATGGGACCACAAGAGGCTACGTGTGTGTTTTTCCCTTGTTGGGCTCATTGATGAGATGCAGTTTGAACCCAAATAGTACCACGGCATTGAGAGGCACACCTTCACATACCCGTGTAACTTACGACAACTCACTTAGATAGCACAAGCGTGATTAATGGAAATGTTTGAATCAATATGAACCACTGGTAATTTCTCTGGGAACATTACATTCCACCATTTGATGGTGTGTCTGTGCCATTAAAGATAAGAACCAGCCATATGCAAATGATTCCTGCCACACTCCAAAAATGGGCAGGTGAGCCCGAACTTCTAGGCCACAACCTCTCTAAACAGGGACACAAGTGATCCCAACTGTGCTTCATCCTTATTGGGCTCCGTTGTGAGGTGTAGATTGAACCCCAGTTGCAGAGTGGCCTTGAAGAGAAAGGCATGAGCACAGGAAATGCATTACAGTGAACACCTGACGAAGGGCAACAAAACAGCCCGAAATGCATTGGGAATAAGACATTACTGAGGATGAATTATGTATGTTTCCTGGGACGCTGAAAAGGCTGCTGGAAACCTACCTGGCATTCTATCCTGCCATGAGGGGAACAGCCGCACCGGAGAGTGTCCCGCAAACGCCGTGAGGGAACGGCTGGACTACAGCTCCCAGATGCCCCGGCAGAACACACCTGACGCCGGTAACACCGCGCCCGGAGGCGCTTGAAAAGGAAGGAGTGCCGAGCGCTCAGTGGGGGACGCTGAAAAGGCTGCTGGAAACCTACCTGGCATTCTATCCTGCCGTGAGGGGAACGGCCGCACCGGAGAGTGTCCCGCAAACGCCGTGAGGGGAACGGCTGGACTACAGCTCCCAGGCGCCCCGGCGGTGCACACATGACGCCCGTAACACCGCGCCCGGAGGCGCTTGAAAAGGAAGGAGCGCCGAGCGCTCAGTGGGGGACGCTGAAAAGGCTGCTGGAAACCTACCTGGCATTCTATCCTGCCGTGAGGGGAACGGCCACACTGGAGAGTGTCCCGCAAACGCCGGGAGGGGAACGGCTGGACTACAGCTCCCAGGTGCCCCGGCGGCACACACCTGACGCCGGTAACACCGCGCCCGGAGGCGCTTGAAAAGGAAGGAGCGCCGAGCGCTCAGTGGGGGACGCTGAAAAGGCTGCTGGAAACCTACCTGGCATTCTATCCTGCCGTGAGGGGAACGGCCGCACCGGAGAGTGTCCCGCAAACGCCGTGAGGGGAACGGCTGGACTACAGCTCTCAGGTGCCACGGCGGCGCACACCTGACGCCGGTAACACTGCGCCTGGAGGCGCTTGAAAAGGAAGGAGCGCTGAGCGCTCAGTGGGGGATGCTGAAAAGGCTGCTGGAAACCTACCTGGCATTCTATCCTGCCGTGAGGGGAACGGCCACACCGGAGAGTGTCCCGCAAACGCCGTGAGGGGAACGGCTGGACTACAGCTACCAGGTGCCCCGGTGACGCACACCTGACGCCGGTAACACCACGCCCGGAGGCGCTTCAAAAAGAAGGAACGCCTCCCGCATCCGCGGGACGCGCCGGACGAAGCCCGGACTAAGGGCGGACAGTCTGTGACAGTCCGGGACAGATAGGGGCAGGGCAGGGCCATGGACTTTGGCTCTGGAACAAGCTGAGGTACCCTTAAACTATCCTGTTCTGTTACTGGTACTCGAGCCTGTATTTGTAATTTCCTAGCTGCTTTTTGCCGGTTCGTTCCTTGAGCTGTGTTTGTATTGAATCATATTTTAACTGTGTATTGGAACTATTTTCTGTTCCTGATTAAGGCTTTCGGAATTGTAATATTCTTTGTGTAGTACATTGAGAGTGTTAATAATGTCTAAATGTAACAGTGTAAATACTCGTTCCGCCCTAGCTACTCTTGACAATTACCTTGTTAAGGTAGTAGATAAAATGAATAAAGATCACCGACTTTCATTGGGGCGGGGAAGCCCTTCTGTTACCCTTTCTGACCCACCCCAGCCACCCATATCCTTGTCTACTTCTTTAACCGAAGTAAGCCGTAATCCGGAGTTCCCTGTGGCTACCCCTATGGAACTTGAGCCTAATGTGGCTATGCCAGAGTCTCCTCTTGATATAACAATTTCTGACTCTCCGGATCCAAGAGCCCAGAGGGTATTAAGATCTGGGAGGAATATCAGCAGGATAAATACAGAAAAACGGGGGGGGGATCACAGCAAGAAAAGACCAGAGTCATTATCTAACAGCGCCGCAAGTGACTTAGAAGCTGTTATTAACAATCCCCAGGTTAAACTGGTCCCAGCACAGTTAGAGCTCTTGATCAGCATTATTGACGCAAAGTTGGATAAAATAATGAAACCGTTAATGGAAAAACTTCATGCTATCTCGGGGGAGGTAACAAGGTTGGGAGGTCTTCTGAGTTCACACACGCAGGGTCTAATGTTATTTCAGAAACCAGTACTAGGGTTAATGGTCCTGTGATAGAGATACCAGAGACTCCCAATGAGGGATCTTGTCCTGTTAACGTAGCTATACCTAACCCTGTGCCCACGGTATGTTTAAGGACCCCTATTGCAACAGTTTCGGCGGATAAGCCAGGGCCAGTAAAAGAGAAGTTAAGGCGACATGGCTATCCGCAACCTGACTTACCACCTGACTGTGCCCCTTATGTGGCAGTTTTGACCAATGTTCCACCAGTCAGGGAGTCAGGACTATTTGGCAATCCGGAAACTCAAGAATCCCTGAAGAACAAAACTGTGGGTTGGCTCAATCAGGAGTGTGGTTTCCCTGTAGCTTTGTCTGACCAGATCTTAATTACCACTAGAACAAACTGGATAGGGAAATCACATAAAAACATTAGTGGCGATTGTGTAATAGTTAATTTTAAAAATCCCCATCTAGCCACTACCTCTCTGATTAGAGCTACCTCCCGCCCACTGAACGATCAGGGGATCTCATTAAGGCCTCTGGGGTTCTTTTATAGACATTTATTTGCTCAGCCAATTAACGATTTTGGGGGAAGAAGAGGTAGTGCCTCCAGTATGCCTAGGGGTTTTGAGTTGGCAACATCTAACCGTTACCAACCTCTGAGTGATCTAAACTCCAATGATTGACTGAACTTTGACCAGCCCTTTTCTCAACCTGTAGAAAAAAGTGCACCCCATGGTGGAGAATTAGTAGTAGTAGGAAATGATTTAGGGTCTACTACTATTGTAAGTAAGCAACATGTTAATCGTATGATTCACAGTGCCTTGGTTGATTCTGATGGGCATATCAAGGGTTTGCCTACAGTAGATAGGTTAAGTTTAACTTATATAGATCCCAATGCTGCACAGGACAACCATTGTATCAATCCAACTATTATTACTGTAGATACTATGCATACACCTACCGGGCTTTCGAGCTGCTTTATCGCCAGTTGGAATGTTGCTGAGCTAAAGTCTAAGGAGGATTGTCTGGGGTGGATGGAATTTGTTGACCTCTTTGATATTATTTGCCTCCAGGAAACCTGGTGTAAAAATGTTTCCGGTTATAATGGTTTTGCGTCTTACCAGCTGCCCGCTACGGCATCAACCTCTGGTAGAGCTACGGGCGGGCTTTTGGTTTTGATTTCTGTTAAAATACCTATAATCGTTAAAAAATATGTTATCGTGGGGGCTCACTCTCAAATTTTATGGTTGTCACAGGAGGAGGGAAGAAATATTCTTTTAATCAATTTTTACAATAACATTTTCGATGGTACCAGGCATTTGGTGATTAATGCACTAGAGAGTGCTCTGGTTGACATTATAGATGGCTCAAATGTTATTTTTGAATTTATTTTGGCAGGGGATTTTAATATTGCAGTTTGTCCCCTCTCCCTCCACGGTATATGTGGGGTTACTAACCGTGTTGGGGATGCAGATCTCCATTTTCCCCATAACTCGTACGGTGAATCCTTGAACAATTTGTTGGCAGTACTTGATATGGAAATATTGGAGAATATGAGGAATGATTTAGATGAATGTATCCCCACTTTTGTAGGTAGGGGGGCAAATACTGTTATTGATTTTATATGTATGTCTTCTAGCCTTGTCCCTTGGAGTCTGGCTCCCAGGGTCGTGGATATAATGCTTAGCGACCATAACTGTTTAACTATCGAGGCCACACTCTGGAAAGAAAAACCTGTACCTGATTCAGGCGTTATTGTTAACATTGAACCCCATAGACCCAATGGTACTAGGTTAAGATGGAAGGGGGATAAGGCTGAAATGACGTCAGATTTTATTATAAGTAGTTGCCTGTCAGAAATCACTGTGATCCTTGAGCAAGCTAATGTCACTGTTGAACTGATCTGATATTTTATTAAAATTAATTCCATCATTGACAATAAGTTTACCAAAAAAGCTGGCCCTAAACCCGACCAATCAAGGGGATGGTTTGACCATGCTTGTACTATTGCAATAAAAGAGCTTAAGGAGGCTCTGGCAGTCAAACCCAGAGATAGGAATCAGGTGTCCCAGCTTAGAATCAACTACAAGATAATTTTAAAGTGAAGAAAGACAGAGCTTCAGCTTGAGGCATGGGATAAATTGAATGAGGCGGCAGAGTTAAAAAATTGCACATTATTTTGGGCCACTGTTAGTTGCCCGTTTCTCAAAGATGAGAAGGTTCCAGAATTAACTTCTATGATTAGTATGGAATCATGGATTGCCCACTTCTCTATTATCTTTGATTCAGACAAAGCCTTGGGTAACTGTATGGATGGGTGGCCCATTGTCCCTCTGGACATTACTATTATAGAGGTACTAGACAGCATTAGAGCTAGCAAAGGGGGAAAGGCTCAGGGACCTGATGGGGTCCCCATTGATGTCTATAAAACAGCCCCGGATGTATGGGGCCCACTGCTGGTTAAAGTTTTTAATGCAGCAGTAGGTTATGGGATACCCGCGACCTGGGAGGAATCAATTATTATCCCCATATTTAAGAAAGGTGACTGAGGGGATGTGAAAAATTACCGTCCAATTTCTTTGTTGGACTCCTCGGTGAAAATTATGAGCCGGGTACTTCTGGTTAGACTGGAAGAATGGGCTGAAACTAACGGGATCTTAGCTAACTGCCAGTTTGGGTTTAGGAAAGGACGGGGAACAATTGAGCAGTGCTTAAATCTCGAACTTCTGATCGGAAAATATACCCAGGCAAAGAAGGGCTCTATTTATCTCTGTTTCGCAGATTTGAGTAGCGCTTTTGATATGGTGGATCACGCTATTCTCTGGACAAAACTGATCAAAATGGGGGCACCTGAGGGTATTATTTTTTTTTTGGCCCGCCTTTGTGCCAAACTACGTACCAGCATCAGATATGGCAGAAACGGGGAGTGTTCCACCAAATTTAATATCAGGAGGGGTATAAGGCAGGGGTGTGTTTTAGCCCCCTTGCTTTTTACACTCTTCATAAATGAAGTAGACTCGGTTTTACAGACAGTAGCGGCAGATGTCCCGAGAGTTAATGATTTTAATGTTCCTGTATTACTCTACGCGGACGATGCCGTGCTGCTGTCAAGGACTCCGATTGGCCTTCAACGATTGATTGATAGGTTTTCGCAATTTATTAAGGATAGAAAACTTGTGATTAATAAAAGCAAAACCTATGTCATGGAGTGTGGGCCTGGCCCGAGTATGCCTCAGTCGTATTATATAGAAGGTCAAAGGGTCCAAAAAGTTGATAACTTTTGCTATCACGGGATTACTTTTTCTAAGAATTGCAGTTGGGCCAGTGAGCATAAGAATGTTAAGACTAAGATGCTGAGGAGTGCCAACGGGGTGTTCACTTTTGCCACCAAAATTGGGAACAAACGGATTAAAGACATGCTTAAGATCTTTCAGTCCAGATGTCTTGCGGTTGCCCTTTATGGGGCTGGGGTTTGGGGTCAGGCCCCTGCTGGGAGCCTTCAGGTGGAGGAGAACGCCTTTCTAAAAAGATTATTGTGTCTTCCTAAATCTACCTCTAATGATTTAGTCCATAGAGTACTCGGAATCCAATACTTAAGTGATTTGATTCTTCTGAGACCTCTATTGTTGTGGCGCTCCATATGGCGGAAAGAGGAGACATCTCTAACTAGAGATATTATTAATGATTGTCTCACTGTGGATCACCACTTAAAGATTTCCTGGATTAAATATATTATTGACAACTTCCAGGAATTCTATGGTCTTAATATTCTTACTGACCGATATGGTGCTGTAGACTTCTCTAAGTCAGATATGAAGAATATTTTTTTAACTGTAAATCAGAGAGGAGGACCTGTAAGGAAGGCAAGTTATCCACCTGTGTCTTCTACAGCAATATGAATGAAATCGGGGGCTATCAACAATATCTGACCCAAGTGACCAGAGTATCCCATCTGTTTGTCTTAACTAGGTTAAGGATGGGGATTGTGCATTATTTAGTTGCTTTCCGTTCTGTGAACAAGCACCCCATTGGCCCCTGTCCGTGTGACAATATCTCTGCACAAAGCACTATGCACTTTCTACTGCTTGTCAATTGTATGGGAATTATCGTAAAACCTTTTTAAAACCGATTTTCGTCAAGTTTGGTGTAAGGACAGTCCATGATTCTATGAAATTGCTTTTTAACCTGCACCATCCTGACGTCTGGTTTTTTTACTGCTACCTTTTTGCTTAAAGCAATTAGCATTAGGAAAAGTATGAGTTTGTAAATATTTATTCTGTCCCCGCCTGTATATTATGTTTTGTTTTTAACAACGATCGTTAATTGCTTATGTAAATTGTACTGTAACTGTGACCTGTTTTTACTATTATGTGTGCTTTTATGGATATTCTTTTATGTTCCGAATAAAGCCTTATGAAATGAATGAGTGGCCTTGAGAGGACTCCTGGACAAGTCACTGTTACGCAGTCAAATTATTTGAATAACATAAAAAGCAATCTATGGAAATGTTAATATGTAGCGCTAGCAATTATTATGGATTCATTCCAATGCATAGTTCTTTAGCTTGTCTGAGCAATTTCAGACAAGGACTGATAATTTGCAAATCAGACTTGGCCAAACTACAAAAGTGACAGTCCACCACAAAAGGCTCGACCACGTCTCCCCTGAATAAGGACACAAGACGCCAGGGATAAGTTTCGGCACTGTTGGGCCTCATCCTTGAAGTGCAGCTTGAAGCCCTGAGGCATAGCAAACTGGGATCCACTTCTGGGACTATCCATGTCATTTTGGGTGAATCACCTAAGCAGACAAAAGTGAAGAATGAACATGACTGAGTTAGTCTAAGCCAAGCATGATTACTCTACACACACTTTCATTGTTGGTTAGCGTGTCTGTGCCATAACCGACAAGGAACCAAGCTAGTTTTCTCGTTCAGAAGGGACATTGCCTAGCAAATACCAGTTTGGGTCAGAGTTTCTAATATGTGCAAAGTAAAAACTGATGTGCATGTGGTTGGGCCCACTCTGTAATTGCACAGTGAGCACAACGCAATAGACTGTAAGGCTTCCCAGAGTAATTACCAGTAGTTAAGTTTAACACCAATTTAATAATTGTCATCCATCATTTATACTCTGCATCTACATCGGCCCACCCTCTTTAATCTCACACATTGGGCTACACCAGGCCAGACAAGTGACTCAATACTTTTTCAGAAAGACATGTGGATGAATATTTGTAGGAACACATAAGATAGAATGGTTCATTGTACCTGGACAGTCGCCATAATCATACATAAGTCAGCCTATCTAGGCAGAAACCTTACTAAGGTCATAGTTGGTTAAGTGATCGTAAAGGTAACTGGATGACTTGTTAAGTATATGAGACAATGTTCCCTTAGAAATCATTTATCTACAAATGTACTATTTAGTTTAGAGATGAATGACTCACAGAGTCACAACCAATGTATAAATGTTTACACAGAGATAGAAGTTGTGTAAGAAATAATTGTATATATAATTTCTTGGTTTTTATTACAGTCTGGCTTGATAGCACAGTTGTCGCCAGACAATTATGGGAGCCTCACATGAGAGGGGATTTGGCTCCGCCCACATATTGGGATCCAGGATTACATGTTTTGATTGGGCAGAAGTTGTGTGCTTCCAGAAAAAAATGCTTGTCATACTTGCAGCTGTGATCATTTTGTTTATTCAGCTTGATTGTATATAAAGAAACGAGAGGAACCCTGGAAACCCAAAGGACCAGGGCTCAGACAATAACTATTATCAACTATTGTCCTCTGGGATACATAAATCATTAAAAATCTTTCACTTCATTCACTTTCATCCACCATACACAGTTCGGCATTTAATTCAATCCAACTCCCCGACACCCAAGTATTGGCACAAGACCCTCAATAGTATGTAGAAATAGTTACACAATTTATTATCACAAATAGTTTTTTTTAAAACATTCATTAACAAATCTTCATTATAAATCAAAACATCATCATTTCATAGCAATGCTAACATCATAAAATTATATTTAAAATCACATGTAAATAAAAACCTATTTCCACGAGAGTTTTAAACAGACACTAAAATTTGTCTGACTGCCACAATTCAATGTTAACCCAATATCTTAACCTGACCACCTTATTGTCTGTCACATTTAGTACTTCTAAGGTGAAGGATAAACAAAAATGTGTGGCTGTACTATGTGCGGTGACGCGTTTCGAAGGTTCAGTCTTTTTAACACCTTCTTTTTCAAGACTGTAGTGATTGCTCCCGTTCATATACACTATTTATACCCGCTTCCGTCGTGCCCTCACCAATATGCTCATGTAACCACTTCTGTAGCCTTATCGTGGTGTGCTCCTTCTTTGAAATCTAAGATTTAATCGATGACGCCATGTGTCTCACATTTAAAAGATTACTCTTTTTTTCTCTGCTTCAAATATTAGTTTTCTTGCGAGATAACTTCTATCTTCCGATAATTGCGCTTTTTGAGCATTTGCCTTATCCTTTATTGTTTCTGAAAGGCAATCATTAAAGGTGGCTGTTCTGCACACTCTTCAACATACGGGCCCTTTTATATATGGCCCACTCTCGCACAATGGCGTCCTCAATCGAAAACATCACGTCCTCGTTTGGCAGGGGATTCTGCCACTGGACACTTATCTGCACACCAGAAAAGAAACATTTTCTGATACAAAGCTAAACGACTGGCTGAATATGGTCACCAGCCAAAGCACTTGCTCTGTACCTGTATGGACAACTTCCAGATAATGATGACACTTTGCCTGTTGGACAGCACCTTGGCAGAAACAGGGGTAGTGTGCCCTATGTGTAATAGGGCCCTTGCGGTGGGAGGAGCTGTGCTGAAATCTCTCCGTTTCTTTTCATCTTATACAGGAAGCATCGCTATACCTCTTGCAGATAGTTCTATTGCTGTCTCAGTGTGGTTGCAGCGTGCCTCCTACAAGTAGTATTTCTGTTGTAATTGTGCTTTTTTTACACCTGATGTATTTTCCAATCCATCTGTCCATTTAATGAAGTGCAACACACGCCAAATGAGTATGGAGAAAGGTGAAGAACATGATGAAAGGACAACAAATGTTTGGAAATCTTTGTTTAAAATTCACGTTTTCCATTTTTTCCTAAGGCGTATCTAATTAGTCTCAGTTTTAAAATGAATGGGCAGAAAGTTTGTGGGGAGCATTAATGTTGGACGGGAATGTCTCTTGCATGGTACACAGACATATACCCCTGCCAGGGGTGCCCCGACTGCATCCGACGCTGAAATGCTGACTATTTTTGGTCCAGCTGTCACACTTATCTAGCGTGTCCCCTGAGGCCTGGGCTTGTCCATGGTGATTCTCAAGTCCAGAACATGTTCTATGAACTGGGGGGTATATTATCAAGGGGTTTATCTCCGCTTTTTTGGCGTTAAAAGCCAAGAAAGCGGAGATAAAATTATCTCCCTATTACCAAGCTGTCGCTAACACCAGTTAGTGACAGCTAATAGGAGATAGCGACCATCTTGGGCCCCGCTTTGCATGTCAGTGATATTTATCACTAATGACATGCAAAGTGGGCGTGCCAAGATGTTAGCGACTGGAAACAGTCGCTAACATCGCTATCTCCTATTACCAACTTTTGGAGATATTCGCGCTAAGCGCGAATATCTCCAAAAGCTAACACCTGCCCTGAGCAGTTCTTCACCATGTTATCCAATGGGAGGTGGATAACATGGCTAAGAGCATTTGCTCGATAATGCATGAATATCGCTGACTTTTCAGCGATATTCATGCATTGCGGCCGTTTTTTATCGCATTTGCGATAAACCTTGCTAATAGCAAGGTTTATCTGCGATAAAAATCGCCGATGTGCGGCGATAATTTTTGTCTCTAAACAAGTTAGAGACAAAAATTATCGCTAGTTGTTGGTAATATACCCCTGAGTGCGTAGCAAGTGTGCTTTCTATACTGCCATAGGACAAATGCCTCTGTCTTGGTAGTTGACATGCAGAAGTGCTGGTAGTAAACCGATTTTTGTGAATTAACACAACTGGAAAAAACGTTCTCCTGGTTCTAGAGGGTAGGGGTACCCTCTGGCATCTTTGCAACATGACTAGAGGGATGTGTTCTGCTGCTGCATCGAGATGCTGGGCAACCTGAAACGATCAAAATCAATGCCACTGTGGATGACCCTAACAACTGCCTTGAGGCCACAACTGCTGAAGGTGGGCTATGCCTGTGAAGGCCTCCATTGTTGTTTGTTCCCAGCTGCAACAATTGAGAAGACAGGGCCACTGCCTGTGACCCTGCACCCACTGACGAAGACGCTGATGGTGCGACCACGACAAGTGCACCCCAATTGCTGAGCCACAACCCAGCGAACAGGTAACACAGGGCCCGAACTCGAAGACTGAGTGACTGTATCTTGAGCTTATAAAGATATGCCTTCCTGTTAGGAGGATAAATGTTTCCAGTATTAACTCTTGTAGCTCAAGAGCGGATCAGACTGACCTTTGTGTTACTAAAAATGTAGGTTTCTTGATCAGACTGATCGTAAACTCACCAGAGCCCGATTCTGCCTACGAGCTGTTCTCTCTGCTGGACACTGAAGATATTGTGGACACCTCAGGGGTTTGTCAAGTCACCGTAGAGGGTGTGAGGAATGGGGTACTTTCCCAGAGCATACTAGAAGTAATTGTAGCACCCAGTAGCTGAATTCCAGTTAATGTCTGTGGCATTTTGTGTGGCTGTGATACTGAAGTGCATTTATTTTTATTAAGATAATCATTGGGTTGGACAGTGAGATTGCGTCTATTGTTTGACTGTTTGGGTTCTGAGTTTCTACCCCGCTCACACTACCTCCCTCAGAAGCCTTTGACTTCTCACCATCACTACCCTGAAAGGCAAGTGTGGAAAAGGTATACTTGGCCCATTTTGCAGAGCTATAGAAGGAAGGATCCTAGGATTACACAGATAATGACCTGTACCACCACAGTTGTGGCCCAGTATTCCCTTCCTGCTCAGTTGCCCCCTTAATGGGATGTAATCAGGCCCGGACTGGCCGTTGCGGGCACTGGGCAATCCCCCGGTGCGCCGCAAGGGTGGGGTCCGGTTTTGGGCCCAAGGGGCCGATTTTGTAACAGGGCCGTTTTTTGCAGCATAGCTGCAAAAGCGTCCCTGTAACAAAATCGGCCGAAACCGGTGTTGGGAAGTTAGCACACCAGCAGTTGGGAGTGGGAGGAGCTAGGGGGCCAGAGGAAGAGGAGGAGTGGACGCAGGAAATAGTTAGTTAGTGTAGGGACAGGGCAGGAGTAAGAGGCAATGAATAAAGCTCCAGTTTAGAGAAACACGTGTCTGTGTTTATTGTAGCAGGATGCTACAGCTGGCGACGAGGGTGGGATTCAGCAAGCCCCACTGTGTGTAAAGCCTCACGAAGACGTCCTGTCCCAAGCAGCTGGGAAAACGCTGCTGAGTAGAACCACGCTGCCGCCCGGAGGTCGAGGCCTGCAGCTGTGGAGAGTGACCCCAAAGTCTGTGAGGGAGCAGAGGAGCCAAAGAAACGAGCGCTGCACTGCTTGACAGTAAAGCAGTTCGTCGCGCTGAAAGAGCGGTTCACGCTGGAAGCGTGTGTCCCCGGTGCAGAGCCGGTGTGCAGGTATCGGGAGCCCACTCCGACCCTGTGGAGTGCCCAGAGAAGTAGAAGGAGTGCCCCAGAGGTGTGGACGGCGTCCACAACGTGCCGCCAGCAAGCGCTGCTGAGAGCGCTGCAATCTGAGCCCGGGCAACATCGGACGTCGGAAAACCTCACGCCCGATGCGTGAGGTTTGGAGGGTCATCGGCGAAACAGAAGCGGGAATTGCGGAGGCGAGCCGGGAGCCCACCCCGATCTCACCTGATGTCCTTGGTGACTGTGGAGGAGTGAATCCTGGCGTGGACTGCCCCAGAAGCCGACCGCCGGTGAGTCCTGAGTACCCCCGAGTGAATGAGCCTGGAGAGCCAGCCTCGTGTGTGCCTGCAGTAACGGCGGCCATCTTAAAGTCAGGCATCTGGGAAGGACAACCCTGTGAAGAGCAACGGCGGCCATTTTGAAGTCAGGCGCTGGGAAAGTAAACAAGCATTGGTCAAGAAAACAAGCATTGGCGACTGAAAGAAACAAGCATTGGCGACTGAAAGAAACAAGCATTGGCAACGAGAACAAGCATTGGCGAGTGAAAGCAAAACAAGCATTGGTCAAGTAAACAAGCATTGGCGACTGAAAGAAACAAGCATTGGCAAATTAAACAAGCATTGGCGAAGCCAAGTGGGTCAAGTGAGATTGCTGAAAAATGGCTGACGAAGACGACGCTCCACTGCCACCAAGTGGATCGCTCTTGCGGGCACCCGCACCTATCAAAGTGACAACGGAAGGAAACATGGGCCCCAAGTGGCAAGAGTGGCTAGAAGAGTTTGAGGATTACATTGAAGGCTCGGATATCACTGACGAAAAAAAGAAGCTGATTGCTCTGCGCAACCTGGCGGGGCGAGAGATAGTCAAAATACTCAAAGACCTTCCTGCCACCGACGTGGATACTTATGTTAAAGCATGCGAGGTTCTAAATAAAAAGTTTCTTCACAAGCGAAATGTAGACTACGAACGCCACACATTCCACTCCGCTAGGCAAGGGAAGGATGAGCCCATGAGTGCATTCATGGTACGTCTGCGGAGACTATAGCCAAATACTGTGAATTTGACTCTTTCTCTACAGATGCCGCCATCAAATCTCAAATAATAGACGGATGTCATTCGGATCAACTTAGGAGGCGCCTG
Source organism: Lissotriton helveticus (assembly GCF_964261635.1). NCBI lineage: Eukaryota > Metazoa > Chordata > Amphibia > Caudata > Salamandridae > Lissotriton > Lissotriton helveticus. The sequence continues at coordinate 927,203,966 of NC_136070.1, forward strand.
CTGAGAAAAGCACATGGATTGGATGAAATAGAAGAAATGACACGAGCTTATGATCAGGCGGAGAAGTACGCGGCCGTCATGGAAACGGAACACAAAGGGAGTCATGAACAGGTGCGACGAGTGCACGCCAAAGATAACAGTCGAAGAAGCTCAAGAGACAAACAATGGAGGTCGCACACGTCTTCCCGTCAAGAGCAATCAAGATATCAACGTCGAGAACCATGGATGAAGGAGAAACGATCGGAAAGAGTGAGAAAATGCTACCGATGCGGGTATGATTACCCTCATGTGGACAGCTGCCCGGCCATGGGCCAGAGATGCCGGAAGTGTGGTCGAACTAACCACTTCGAAGCAATGTGTGGGGATTACAATAAGGAAAAACGAAGTGGCCACACAGGTACAGCACGAACTGACACACGAAGCAGAGCCCCAAGAATGTCGCGGTCCGACACTCGAAGACACCATGCGCGAGCTGTCCAAGATCAGACGGAACAGTCCTCTGGATCGTCACATTCTAGCAGAGAATCGCGTCGATCTCGGTGGGAGAGGAGGTCACCTTCCAGAGAATCCAGACCGTCGTCCCGGGACTCTGCATACACCATTGAATACCTGAATTTGGCAGCGGATCCGGACCAGCTTAAGAGATACCCTCGGCTGGACATCAAAGTTGGAAATCACGACTCAAAGTTTGTGCTAGACTCTGGTGCATCATTAAACTACATTCCAGTTACCGAATATGAAAGAATGAGTCCACGACCTTCTCTGACATTTGCACCCGTGAGAGTTTTCACGTGGATGGCTAAGAAGCCACTTCCCTGCCTGGGGAAGTTCTCAACGACTCTTACACACGACAACACAACTATATCAGCGGTCATCCATGTTATCAAGGGCCCTGAAGCAGACTGTCTTTTGAGCCTACCAACCGCTGAACGGCTCCACCTGGTAGAAATTCTTTTCAAAGTCAGCGACATCCGAGATGTGACTCGCCTGTTTCCCAGATTGTTTCAGGGATTGGGCAAATTGAAAGACTGTCAAGTGCGGCTGCACATCAATGAACAAGTCAGGCCCGTCGCCCAACACCCTCGGCGGGTACCATTTCATCTACAGGCCGCTGTTGAGAAAGAACTCCAAGATTTGTTAGCTGCGGACATCATCGAACGCACTGACGGCCCGACCCCCTGGGTATCGCCAGTCGTCATCGTCCCAAAAAAGGGCACGGCCGACAAAGTCAGACTCTGTGTGGACATGCGCCTGCCCAACACTGCAATAGAACGAGAGCGACACCCGGGGCCACATTTGAGCGACATGATCGCAGCACTTAATGGAGCCACTGTGTTTTCCAAATTGGATTTGAATAAAGGTTACCATCAATTGGAATTGGAAGCGGGGTCTAGATATATCACCACTTTCGCAACCCACCTGGGGTTGTTTAGATATAAAAGACTGAGCTTCGGTGTGTCTTCGGCGGCCGAGATATTTCAAGAAATGATTCGGCAAGTCATTCAAAATATTCCTAACACGCTCAACTATAGCGATGACATCCTTGTCTATGGTTCTGACGTCCGAGAACACGACATTGCGCTCAATCGTGTCTGCCATGCCCTATTGGCGGCAAACTTGACTCTGAACAAAGAAAAATGCGAATTTCACCAGGCCACGCTGAAGTTCTTCGGTCATATCTTTTCTGGAGCCGGCATGAAACCTGATCCGGACAAAATTGTGACCTTAAACAACACCAAGAGTCCCCGAGATGTCAGCGACCTCAGGTCATTCCTTGGAATGGCCAGTTATTGTGCTCGTTACATTAGGGACTACGCTACGATCAGCCACCCCCTCCGCATGCTAACCAAACAGGGTCAGCCATTTGAATGGACTCCCCAATGTGAGCAGGCATTCAAGGAAATCAAGAAAGCGGTGGAATCAGCGAACCACTTGTCATATTTCAACCCAAAGCGTAAAACTGAAATAACTGTAGATGCCAGCCCCGTGGGACTTGGAGCGATCCTGGCACAATATGAAAATGACTCAGATCAACGCCGCATCATTGCCTACGCGAGTCGCAGTCTAACTGAGCCGGAACGGGCCTACTCCCAGCCCGCCGAAAAGGAGAGCCTAGCCGTAGTGTGGGCATGTGAACATTTTCATGTCTTTATTTATGGCAAACATTTCACTCTAATTACAGATCATCAAGCTCTCATCACCATTTATGGAAACCCAAGATCCAAGATGCCCCCGAGGATTGAAAGGTGGGGCCTACGGCTACAGGAATATACCTTCACTATAATTCACAAACCAGGGAAGTCTGAAAATCCAGCGGACTACATGTCCCGGCATCCTCTTCCATCGTCAGCTTCCAAGTCCTCCATTGCAGAAGAATACATTCATTTTGTAGCAGACCAAGCTCTTCCTCCAGCTATCCCTCTGGAGACCATTCGAGAAAGTACAGCACAGGACGTCATCCTGCAGAAAGTCCTTCACAAAGTCCGCAACAATCGATGGAGGCACGATCCTCAGGACGATAATGCCGATTCTTTGACTCAACGTGAACTACAAGCCTTCCGGCACGTGAGTGGCGAACTGTCGGTCACAACTGATGGCATACTGTTGCGAGATCAGAGGATTGTAATTCCCACTCAATTGAGACAAGGAGTGGTTGCTCTGGCACATGAAGGGCATCGAGGAATCGTGTCGACCAAACGAGCACTAAGGGAACGAGTGTGGTTTCCGTTCCTCGATCAACTAGTGGAAGCCACCTTGAAGGATTGCCATCTCTGTCAACTCACTAGCAAGAGCGATCCTCCAGCACCATTACATATGACCACCCTGCCCAGTGGTGTGTGGCAAGAGATCGCCATAGACTTTTATGGACCCCTGTCATCGGGCAAATATGTACTGGCCATCATTGATGAGTATTCCAGATACCCCATTGCCTGTTTCGTGCCATCCACGAACACTGCCAGTACTCTTAAAGTACTCGATGAGGTCTTTGCAACGTGGGGAGTTCCCAAGATAGTTAAATCAGACAATGGGCCTCCTTTCAACGGAAATGACTTTGCAGCTTTTGCGAAACACTTAGACTTTCATCACCGCAGGATCACGCCCCTCTGGCCACAGGCAAATGGGACAGTTGAGAGATTCATGGCCACGCTCAAAAAGACCTTCCAACATGCCACCGTGGAAGGGAGAGACATGCAAACAGCACTCAATGAAGTCCTTCGAGCTTATCGTACAACTCCTCACGCAACGACTGGCCAATGCCCGGCGACCCTCATGCTGGGACGCCCCATGAGGAATCGCATTCCAACGTGGGATGGAGCCTTGGAAGCATCATCATCTGAGAAAGACCCGCGTGAAATAAGAGCCACTGATGAACGCAACAAAGGAAAAATGAAGGCCTACGCAGTCCACCGGAGAAGAGCGAGGTCATTATCATTACACGAAGGGGACCATGTTATCGTCAAGCAAGAAACGCAGAAAAAGACTGACTGCCCATTCAAAGACGAACCACTGGTGGTCACAAGAAGGAAAGGGACTATGGTGACTGCAGAGTCCGAGCAGCGGCGAGTCACGAGAAACATCTCGCACTTTAAGAAACTGCCACAAGACACTTCAAGAACCATGATGAGTGAAACGGACAATCCCAGAGCGGAAGAACCGCATTCAAATGATCATGAGAACACTGCCACTGCTCCGGTCAGTGAGACACTGAGTACCAATAGTCTGAGAGCCAGGTCGCCACGACCTCATCGTGACATACGTCCACCCAAGAGACTGATCGAGGAGATGGACTGAGAAGTCAGTATGTTTTGTTTGTTTTGTCACAAAGGGGGGAGATGCTGTGAAGTTAGCACACCAGCAGTTGGGAGTGGGAGGAGCTAGGGGGCCAGAGGAAGAGGAGGAGTGGACGCAGGAAATAGTTAGTTAGTGTAGGGACAGGGCAGGAGTAAGAGGCAATGAATAAAGCTCCAGTTTAGAGAAACACATGTGTCTGTGTTTATTGTAGCAGGATGCTACAACCGGCCCTGGCAAAGAGCTCGGTCGCACCCCCAGGGGGCCGGCCGAGCACTTTGCCAGGGCCGGTTTTGGTTCTCAGTCCGGCCCTGGATGTAATAAACTAAAGTGCAGGCACTCACATGGAACAACCCGATATTTGTGCTGCACTTGTAGGCCTTTATAATGTACCGTAAATATATATTGTTTTGCAATGCAATGCAGCATGCGATTGCCCACACAAAACTCTATAAAATACAACCAAAGTTTGGTCTCTCAAATAATGAAAACTTTGTCGCCCAATCCAGCTAGCTAAAATTTAGGGACCAAAAATGATGGCTTGTCAGCAGACCATAGGCTGCATGTTGAATGCTAGGAATACCAGCTTGAAAGCACCACAATGTAGTTGATGGGGTGGGAACGACCCCTATCCGACACACAGGTGTCTTCCCCTGCACGCATATCTGGTATCCTGGCTTTTATTTTGCCCCCAATTCCCTGCTAATCTAAGGCATGCTAATCTAAGTATGTGCACAGAGGACTAGGACCCCTCTGACTATGTGATGTCCTTCACAGAGTCTTTGACCTGGAGAGGTGCACCATGTGTGCCCTCACAGTGGGAAGAGGAGTACTGTCCCTGTCCTGGATATAGTGCACGAAGTGGTGATGGCACCATACCATGTTTTGGAAAGATCAATTGTGTGACTGGACCTTTTTAAGTTGAAGACTACCAGAAAGCGCAGCAGACTGGTTTGCTTACCACTTCTTGTGGGCTTTCTGAAAGCTTCCCTGGGAATGCATTTCGGCCATTGCTTACTATTGGCTTTATGGATTGTAACTCACATTTGCTTGCTTTCTATTTGCTGGCTTTATTTGTTCTAGCCCGTCCTGTTGGACCCTCCTGTGAGCATTTCTTGTTTACTGTATCCTTCCAAGTACTCGTTTTCTGTAAACTGCCCTTTAAATCCTTTTCTTGTCACATTTGCTGTGCATTCAAAGACAGAGGTCAAATGTCAGGCTCTTTATTTCGAGGTAGCTTGGTGTTTACTTTTCTTTCGCTGACTTCAAAGTGAGAGAATTTATGTGACAATCCATCCTGATGAGTACCCATGTGAGAGGACAGGCTGTGGTATGTTATTTTTTTCAACTAGACAACAAAAATTAACTGGTGATATTTCAGAATACATCACAACTGTAAAAGTAGAAACAAAGCAAATTTTTTTTGTAATCCTTAAGTGTGATGGAAACGAATATTTAATAAGATCAACGCACATCAATACCCTAGGTGATGACATGTCCACACATTATCCTTTGTCTGCAGTAAAACTGTAGGTCTGTGCAAACGTGATGGTCATTTCAATTGGAATTGTGTTACCTGTAATGGCAGGGCACTACCACACCATGTATACTCCACACTACGCCACTCCACTTTACACTACTCCACTCTACAACACTCTACTCCACTCTTTGCTATTCCACTCCATTATACGACACTCGACTCTAAGACACTCTACGAGATGTCATGCCACTCAGCTCCACGCCACTTACCCCACTCCAATCTACCCCACTCAACTCTAATGCACTCCAATCTACCCAAATATGCCCCATTCCATTCCAATCTATCTCACACCACTCAACCCCAATCTACTCCACTCTGCTCCAATCTACCCCACTCCACTCCACTCTAATCCACACCGATCCACCCCACTCAATTCCACTCGAATCTACCCCACTCCACTCCAATATACACTACTCCACTCCAATATACACCACTCCAATATACCCCAATCTACTCCATTCCAATCTACCCCACTCCACTCAAATACACACTACACCACTCCAATCTACACCACTCCAATCTACTCCACTCCAATCTACCCCAATCTACTCCATTCCAATCTACCCCACTCCACTCTACCACTCAAATTCTCAGTCTACCCCACTCAAATTCACTCAATCTACCCCACTACACTCCAAGCTACCATACTCCAATCTACCCAAATCTACTCTACATCAGTCTACCAGACTCTACCCCACACTAATCTACCCCACTTCACTCCAATCAACCCCAACTACCCTTCTACCCCACTCCACCCTAATCCACCCCATTCCAATCTACCCCACTCCACTCTACCCTACCCCTATGAACCCCACTCCAATCTACCACAATCTACATCACTCCACTCTAATCTACCCCACTTCAATCCAACCAATTCACCCAATCTACTCCACTCCAATCTAACTCACCCGATTCCAATCTACCCTTTTCCAATCCACCCAATCTACCCCACCCCACTGCAATCTACCCCATTCCATTCTACTCCACTCTAATCTACTGCAATCCACCCATTCCACTCTTTCCCCAATCTATCCCACCACACTGCAATCGACCCCACTCCACCTCACTCTTCCTCAATCGACCCCACTCCACTCCAAGCTACGAAACTCCAATATAACCAACCCCAATCTACACCACCCAACCTACCCCACTCCAATCTACCCAACTCCAAATACCCCAATCTACCCTACTCCTCTCCATTCTACACCAAGCTACCCTACTCTAATCCACCCATTCTACCCCACTCCAATCTACCTTACTCCAAACTACTCCATTCCACTCTCCATTCCACTCCAATCTATCCCACTCCACTCTACCCAAATCTTCCCTACTCCAATCTACACAATCTCCTCCATTTCACTTCAATCTACCCCACTCCAATCCACCCAATCTACCCCACTCCAATTCATCCAATCTACCCCAATCCATGTCGAGCTACCAATCACCAATCTACCCCACCCCAATTTACTCTACCTAACTCTACCCCAATCTAATCCACTTTACCCCACTCCACTCTACCCACCCCAAACTAACCCACTCAATTCACCCCAATATACCTCACTCCACCCTAATGTACCCAACTCCATTCAAATCTACCCATCTCTAATCCACCCTATCTACCCCACTCAAATCTACCCACTCCACTCCAATCTACTTCACTCCAATCTACCCCAATCCATCCCATTCCACTCTTTCCCAATCTACCCCACTCCACTCCAATATACCCCACTTTAATCTACCCCATGGACCCCACTCCAATCTACCCCACTCCACCCCAAACTACCACACACCACTCCAACCTTCTCCAAACCACTCCAATCTACCTCACTCCACTCAAATCTACCCCACTCAACTCCACTCCAATCGACCCCACTCCACTCTAATCTATCCCACTCTATTCAATCCCAATCTACCCCACTCCACCCCAGTCATCCCCACTCCACTACCATCTACCCCACTCCAATATATCCCACCCTATTCCACTGTACCCCAACCCACCCCACTTTGCTCCACCCCAATCTACCTGGTTCAACCCCACTCCACACCAATTCACTCCACTGCCCACCAATCTACCCCACTCTGATCCACTACAATCTACCCCAATCCAGTCTACCTCACTTTACCCCACTACAATATACCCCAATCTAACCCACCCCACTGAAATGCACTCCATTCTACCCCACTCCACACTACTCCAATCTACCCCATTCTACCCCACCTGAATCTATCCCACCCCACACCGTGCCTTTAACTTTTAGCCATGCTGAACAGCAGCCACACTAGTGTAGATCATGGCTAAAACACATTGCTAAAGCCAATAGCTCTTGCAATGGGAAGACCTAATGGCTTTACCAATGCCTATTGTATGTGGCACTGAGAGTGGGGCCTACGAACCCCAGTTGTGTTCCTTTGTTATGTGTATGCCCAGAACCTTGCATTGGCATCCCGTTTGCATGTCAAGTGTGTGCCTGAGGGCAATACGTGCAGCACGTTTAGTTGCAGGCTCTGTGTGTGTGTGTGTGTGTGTGTAAATGAGCTTGAGCACTGAAGCTAGTAAGATCCATTTTCGATGCCCCTTGCCAGACTTAGCACAAGATTAGGTGCAGTCATGTAAGTCTTTCTTAGGAGCCCTCGCCAAACACTGACAAATGCTGAGGTTTCTGAACTTCCAATGCTACCTAGTCTTGCTTTCAATTCATGGCTCTTTCTTCCACCACCCAACCCTTCCTGTCTATTTTCATCCTTGCTTTTTCAGTTTGTCACTTTTTAATAACTCTCTCCTCCCTTTTTTACCTTAATCTCTATTTATCTGGGTCAAAGCTCTGATGATGACAAATAGGCCCAGTCCATACAAATGTCTGTTGGTGCCCAGCACCTGCAACCACCGGCACACATTATGCACAAGTTGTAATTGTAAATCCAAGATTAAAATGTAATAGTTAATACATTAGTAAGAAGTGTTTTTTCCCCCTTGTGCATTAATTGCCTTAGGTTTGTACTCTTGATTTCTTGGGTGTTTACCACGTTTTAGAGTAGGGAAAGAATGCTGGCAGTGTGCTTGAAAGGGGAGTAAGTTGTTTTTGTAAGTAGTGGTCAGGTGTGCCTGTTAGTTGGGAAAACATGACTAAAAGCTGAGGGTGACTTTTAAGAAGAATGTTTGTGAATTTATAGTTGACATAAAGGTTTGGCATTATATAGGAGGGATGTGATTGTGTCAAATGCCTGTTGGGGTAAAAAGAAAACCCTAGAATCCTAGCACGGTCTCAAAAGTGTTCCGGCTTGCACACTACTTTGAAACCAAAGAAGACATGGTGTACTGAGGTCAAGTTATCCAAGCATTGGTAAAGAAGAAAGGTCTTAGCTTTAAAAGGCTGAGCTATTGACTTTGCCAATACTTTTTTCATTGTCATTCGCATATGAATGCATGTGTCACAATGTTTGTATGGCTGGTAGTCTTTCAATAAGTTTCTATTCCAAGGTTCCCACCGATGCTTAAGCATGCGTACATGTCATGAAGCATGTGTTTATGTGTTGTGAAGCATGACAGCCATTTTGTAATTTTTTATTTACTGTTCTAACTTTTTTTGAAACCAGGATTATGGTTGTAAGGCTTTGCACAATGTAACTCTGAGCCAAGTAGCGCTCTAACAGATGTATACTGTTCTGGTGCACTAGTGGCATGGTGAATGCTGAGCAGACAGGTAACCTCAGGCGAGGAAAGTGTCCCGCTGTCTCCTACTATAAGAATGAAGGCAGTGGTTGTGCTAATGCCTTGTAACCATGTATCCCTCTGCCAGCCACAGCTTCTACATCTTAAGAGTTAAACACCCTCTGTGAACTGCTCATGTGATCACCCTTTCTGCGTTTTTACCCCTTTACACTCACCCTGATATAACATCTTACATTCCAACCATTGTACATGAGTAGAATCAGAAGTCGAAGTGGGTGGGATCTATGGGGAACAACGTGCCATAGGTTTTTATTTTTACTTCACATAAATAGTTCTCATCTTTTTTGCTACGAAACAACCCTCCCTGGATAGTTAATGCTCACCTTTGGGTGCCTGTGGCAGAAAGCGACGAGAGTGGGCGGTCTTCGTGCTGTGAAGCCAAGAGAAGAACAGAGGGCTAAGAAGAAACAACAAGCCTTCTCTCTAAGGTGCCTGCAATCTGACAGACATGTAAAGATGCTCCACTGGTTGATCAGCAATGTATAGGCTGCGTGGGAGCCAATGTAGGCTTTATTTGATGGAGTCACTTGAAGCTTCAAGGTGACAAAGATTTGAGAGGTTTTGTAAGGACAGATGAGTTCTGGAGTATATCATTTCATTGGACACATAAAAAATGCTTGTAATAGGTAGTCAAGTTGCATATTCCTAAAATATATATTTTGAAAGCACTTGTTTTTATCTTAAACAGTAAGGGTCCGATTCACAAAGGACCTCCGCACTCGTGGCAGTAGTGGCGGGACCTCAGTACTGCAGCTACCCATTGCGGGAACCCCGCCATAATTGCGGGGTCTCCACCACAATTGCAGGGCTCCTGCCACAAGTGCAGAGGCCCTTTGTGAATCGGGTTCTATGGCCCACATGCATCAAACTGATTTGCATTCGCAAACGGTGCGAATCGCAAAATTCGGCGGTTTGCGAATGCAATTCTTTGTTTTGGGATGCATTAACCTTTTTGGCTTTTTCGCAATTTAAGAAATCACAATTTATTTGCAATTTCTTAAATTGCGATTGCATTTAAGAAATCACAATTTTGCGTTTTCTTAAATGCAATGCATCATCTGAAAAAATTAGCATGAAGTCAACCTTCATGGTAATTTTAGAAAAGTTTCAAAAATGCACAAAAGTGCATTTTTGACACTTTCATTTTACACTCACACATGCCCTTGGGCATGTATGTGTGAAAATGGACTGTATGTTACATTTCAGGGGTGCAGGGGGGTCCTTTGGACCCCCCCTGCACCCTAGAAATTGCATTCTCATTTTGCGATTCCTTAATTGCGAATCGCAAAATGAGAATGCCTTCCCATTGATTCCTATGGGCCTAGGCCCATAGGAATCAATGTAAAGGGATTCCTTATTTGCGATTCGCAAAATTGGGAATCGCAAATAAGGAAAAATAAGAAATTGCAAAAATATATGCGAATTTTTAATGCATAGGTATTTGCGATTTCTAAATTGCGATTCCTTAATTTTCGCAATTTAGGAATCGCAAATACCAACAATGATGCATGTGGCGGTTAGTCTTTTTGCACATTTTACATCAGCCTATCTTATACCAAGTGTAATACATATTTTGTTTAATTACTTATATATTCACTGTGCTTTCTGTCACAATCTAGGACCTCGGAGCACTAAAAACATAAATCACTATTCCCCACTGGGCCAACCAGGTTTCAAGTCTGTGACTCTCTGGTTACACATATAGACATCTGCAGCGATTGCTTTCACCACTTGTTTCTTAATATAAAAGAGTGCATTTTCCACGGATTCATTTCATTTGTACTTATTTTTCATTGATGGTGAGTGGTTATTTTATATTCAGTTTCCTGAAAGTGTAAGACCAACTAAAGAAGCTACAGATTATTGTGCCCATTGTAGCTGCATCTTTGTCCCGCTCCCACAATTACCAGCCAGGTCCTGCTGCACTTAGGATCACCGTTCCCATACTTTCAGGAACTTTAACCCCGGATTTGAATATATCTATTTAAAGCGCTCTGGGTTGGTTCGATCTATGAAAACACATTAGTGTGAGATTGTCAAAGTTAAAGGGCATTCGATAGCTCTGCCTGTTACTCTCATTAACACGATGGATCCCAAGCAGCTCCCGTGCATGGAAACCTCTGCCCGCAGCTTGACACCTGTGCCCCGCCGCCCCCTCCTGGTACACTCATTACTATTATAAATGCCTCAGGAATGTTCTCAGACAGCTCTGGTTCCCAGGCACGGTAACACTTATGACTAAAGATCGAGGTCGCCTTGAGGGCCGGGCATCACACTGCACGTCTAAGCTCCCAGGATTTAGAATGAAGTGTACGTCACTTCCAGGATCCAGTGTGTTCGAGGGCTGAGACTGCACCCATCCCGGCATCCCAAGCGTGAAGTCTAAAATCGCAGTGCTTTCTGGGCCTCAGGCGCGAGCGAGCGTTGACACGAAGGTTCCCTACCTCACACCTCTGTGAATACTTAATATATCTCTACACTAACCGGAACTACGTTTGCTACCTCACTCTTTCTACCTCTGTTCAGTTGACCTCATCTCTCACTACTCAAATATTTTCTTACCTCCTCTACTTTTCTATCTTTACCTCTTTTCTTTACATTCCATTAACTATCCTCTCTTTCTCACACATTTCTCTCAGCACCTCTTCTCCATGTCAACTCAGCCCTTCTACCTCACCTATCTCTTCCAACCTAGCTCTCTTTTTACATTTGTCTACCTCACTTCTATGTCTCTAATTCTACCTCTACTTTTCATTTTTCTCCCACGTCCTCTCTTGCTCTACTTCTGTATCAACCTCACCTCACATTCTCTTCTTCACCTGTATCTATCTCCCTACTTCTCCACTTTACACTTTATACCTCATTTCTGTTTCAATCATCCCCCCTCTCTCTGTACCCTTCACTCCGCCTCTCTAGTCTCTTTGTGTGACCCATCATTCTCACACTCCTTTAGGAACTATTGGCTTTGCCAATGATTTTTAGTCATGCTGTAAGTCATCTCCGATAATGTGCTGCATGGCTAAAGGCAAAAAACGTAAAAGAAAGAAAAGGTGCCATGACATAGCGGTTGCTTTATTGTGTAGGTGCACGTACCACGCATGTGCACGTCTACAAAATCACTCAGGCAATTTTATTTATTGATTGCCAGTGAAGGGCTAAAAACACGGGGTCAGGGAAACGCAACACTCAAGTAGGGGAAGAGGGAGTCGGAAACAACATGTAAGCAGTGGCGGCTGGTGACATTTGGAAGTGGTAGGGCGTAAAAGTCGGGGATGAGTGTTACGTCATGAAGTGATCGAGCCCGACTAGCATACGGGAGAGGTCATTATAAAGGACATGTTAAAAAAGAGTGGGCAAATTATTGGTTTATAATATTTATCCATAGAATTGCATGATTGAGAAAACGGAATGCCTTTATCAGTGGAAATGTGCTATTTATAAATGACAGTGTGCTACTGCACCATCCTTTAGTAACATATTTGCGACAATGTGCTCCAAACGGCTCGACCACCAGTAACATACTACACCCTTACGGATGACAAGCGTGAGCCTTGTGTTCCGCAGGGTTGGTTTCAGCTCATCAACAACGGCAGGTTCACTCCCATTTTTGGGATTACACTGTTTAGGCAAAAAAGTGCCTTTCTTACAATTCTACATGTCAGTTTCTGGTCAAAGCAATGTACTGGGGAGAGAAGTTTGCCTAACGCCTATGGCGGTCGACCTCGAATCTGGGGAACTGGGTTTGAGTCTCGGCAATGAATGACCCGGCACTTAGGGGCATATGTATGAAAATCCCCGTTTGCGATTCTCAAATAGCGATTTTTTGAGAATCACTATTTGAGAATTGCAAAAAGGGATGTATGTAGAAAATCGCAATTTTTTAGCGATTTCTTAGTTTTCTTAATTGCGATTCGCAAATTGCGAAATCGCAATTAAGGAATACTTTCCCATTCATTTCTATGGGCCAGGAGGCCCATAGGAATGAATGTGAAGTCATTCTCAATTTGCGATTCGCAATTTGAGAATCACAAATTGAGAATAATTTCAAGGGTGGAAGGGTGTCATAATGACACCCTGATGCACCCCTGAAATGAACATGTGTGCGCATATGGCGCACATACATGCCCTAAGGGGATGTGTGTGCACCACATGGCACCTTTACAAATGCAAAAAAAAGTGCATTTGTGAAAGAAATCGCAAATTACCACCAACTTGAAGTTGGTGGTAATTTGCGATTTCTTAATGAAAAATCGCACAACTTGGGTGCTTGATACATAGCATTTAAGGAATCGCAATTTGCGATTCCTTAAATGCTTACGCATAATTAAGGAATGGCAAATTTTGTGATTCCTTCATTTTGCGATGAGAAAACAGGTCATACATCGCGTTTAGCCATTTTTCATTCGCAAACGCTGTATTTTTGTGAATCGCAGCGTTTGCGAATGAAAAATTGTTTGATACATATGTCCCCAGATCTCCACGTGCCTAACAAAAATGAATGTGTCCTCATGTAATGCAACTGGTGCTATGTAAAGGGATCTGATACCCGATTCGGGTCAAGTTCAAGCTATATAAAACTCTGTAAAAAAAATAAAAAAAATAAAGAGATGACAGCATGCTTCTATACAGCGATAGCTTTGCAGATAGCAATACAACACATTAGCAGTACAGGATTTTAAGTAATGTCATCATATTAATTCAACCACATGAGCTAAGGAATGGAGTCAGATAGGGTAAACGGCAATTACAAATTACAGTAATTATTTGAGGAAAGCCCTTTAAATGTTTTCTGAAGCAGTCTTAATGACCAAGGACTGATAATTAAAGCAGATAAAGATAGGAAGGCAATTGTAAAAATGAAAATAGACGATTTTTCAGAAAACTAAAATGTGAACAAATTTCTGATAAGTTACATAACGGTGAATGAGGAGAGCAGGCTGGGGAACATGCAGGATGAAGCCATGCAGGTCAGGCGGCCAGGCGGCGAGGTTAACCAGATGTGATTGACCTCATGGGTAGGCTTGGCGCCTTGAAGAAATCATTCTGAGTCTAAGGAGGTCTGTACAGAAGTCCAAAGAAGAGGGTAAATGACCCCGAATAGAAGGGCAGAGTGCACAGGTTAAGTGTGGCATCCGTGACGTCAGATTCATTCTGATTCCATCAGATTAGCCACAAATACCGGAGGCAGAATAGCAGGTCAATAGCAGGGCCATTATAGGTTGCACTTTAGCGTTAATGGCCCAGAGAACCGCGGAGGTGAGGGGGAACAGGACATTCTTTTCTCCCCTTGTGTCCTCATCCTGGTCCTCCGTTGGCCCCCTACTCCAGAATAAACGCTTCCAGCTCACTTTCGACACCAATGAGAATTGCCAACGAATATGCTAATACATTTCACTTAATTTAGGTACATTTTCATCATGTACAATTATTTAAACTATCAAGCTGTGTATGACAAGCTCAATCGTACACCTGACATAGTTACTATGGACATGCCAATAAACAGCTTATTGGAACCTTTATTAAATAAAACCTTTCGATATTCAAAATCATATATTAAGCCTATCGTGAAAAGAAAACGTAAAAAGAGCAGGTACTCATATTAATCTCTCCAAGACTGTTGCATTAATGGTGGCATTTGTTACAGTGTTTTCTGCTGATAGCTCCTGGATAGAAAGAACCACGGCAGCAGCTGTTGGCGCTGTTTTTACTCACAATGCAGCGAGAGCCTTGGCAGGTGGATTTATGGCACATTAAGTGCAACCACTGGAATTTAATCATAAATCGTTTTCCACTAACAATCAACCCAGTGGCTCTGCTTGCAATAACAGGCTGAACATACCCCCGTGCATTTCCCATTGGATTATTTAACTGGCGCCTCGCGCTGTGCATACAGGAGGGGTAGGGTGTTAATGACATTGACACACTGCGTGTCCCTTCTTTGGCTCCACCAACCTTACTTTGGAACAACGTCTGAAAAAGGCCCGCAAGTTTACCAACAGCTACAAGAAACGGGACCACTGACGATCACCTTGCTGCTGCGGCCTTCCACGACTCCATGAGTAGGAACATCCCTCCGACTGTAAGAGCATATTATGAGCACAGTCCAAGTCCGATCCCAGAGACATAGGAAAGCTTTCATGGTGTCTGAAACCCCAATACAGAATGTCCCCGAGAACCAGTAGGAGCCTCCCACAACTACAGCCAGCAGGTATCCACAGCAGCCGCGGCTCAGTCGCAATACTCGCGAGGGGAGATGGGGTCGGGGGGTGTATAAAATTAAATAAAAAGAAAACTTACCTGACTGGGTCCAGGGCCGGGGTCCCACGTTGGCGCCTTCAACTTCTTCTAAACAGGAACAGCCACGTCATTGGCGGCAACCCCTCTCAGCCAATACTGACGCTGCTCCAGAAGCACCAGGATTGTCTTAGCAGGGATACTCACTGCCCGCCTGCCCATTAGGAGACCGAGGGTCGGGGCACTGATCAAAACTCACTCTCCTAATGCGCAGCTGCCAGCCAGAGCAAACACTAGTGCGCATGACTGGGCTGGTCGGAAAAATTCTCAGACCTAAACCCAACATGTTCACTTGTGCTGCTGCCTGCTGTGCGCTCCGCACCACCACCTGGTCTCACAATGCATGTCAGTCAGCATGACTCTGGACCGCAAACCCATACAAACTCTGAAGGGGGTGGGCGGAGCGTCATGCTGACTGACATGCATTGTCAGTTCAGACAGAGCCGCCGAGGGAGCTGCGGGCGCGGCTTGTGGGTCAACGCCCTAGCCCCCTAATGGACGCACCGCCACTGCATGCAAGAGAGAAGGAGGGAAGAAGCAACTTGCATGGCAGGGTTTGTAGGGTAAGCATGGCAGAAGGTGGAAGCGACATGGATGGCGGGGTGGAAATGAAAAGCAACGGGCAAGAGAGCATGCGGAGCAATGTGGAGCATGGGTAGAGAGAGAGAGAAACCTGAAATGAGTTGGAAGGGAAGTACAAGGGCGAGAAAGCAACATGGGGGAGAAGCATATGACAGCGAGTGCATCATAGAGGGATGCGGTGAGAAGCACACAGTGAGAGAGTGCAATAGGACAAGCAGATGGAAATCAAGAGAAGTACACCAGGAAAATTGCTGGAAAAAAACATACACTCCAGTGGAGGACTTAAATGAAAAAAAAGAAGTAGGTCCCTAAAGATGAGCAGTAGAAGAACACAAATAAAAGGACAATGCTCCAGGGTAAGGGCAGACACAAGTTGGCAAGGCAAACCATATGAAGCAAGCCAATGAGAGAGACAGGAAAGCCAATGAATTGTAAGCAAAGGGCGGGCTCCAAGCCCCTGCATGTTCTTGGTAGGCCCACAATAAGCCACGCAACAGACAGATCATACGCTGTCTAGTAGGCCCGATCTAAAAATGTATCCAAACTCTACATTTTACAGCCAAGTTTCTAAATATACTGGCTAAGTGTCTATGGATTTCACTGCAGAAATATTTATTAAATTCACGGTGTGCCCTACGAAGTAGGAGAATATTTCTTGTGTAGCAAATCGTATATGTGTCTCTTATTTTTTTGTGTCTCATATGGAGCATTTGCTATCAGAATTTTCACAAGTAGAACTATTGGGCACATGCATCATTGTTGGTATTTACGATTCCTAAATTGCGAAAATTAAGGAATCGCAATTTAGAAATCGCAAATACCTATGCATCAAAAATTCGCATATATTTTTGCGATTTCTAATTATTCCTTATTTGCGGTTCCCAATTTTGCGAATCGCAAATAAGGAATCCCTTAACATTGATTCCTATGGGCCCCATAGGAATCAATGGGAAGGCATTCTCATTTTGCGATTCGCAATTAAGGAATCGCAAAATGAGAATGCAATTTCTAGGGTGCAGGGGGGGGTCCAAAGGACCCCCCCCTGCACCCCTGAAATGTAACATACAGTCCATTTTTTACACATACATGCCCAAGGGCATGTGTGAGTGTAAAATGAAAGTGTCAAAAATGCACTTTTGTGCATTTTTGAAACTTTTCCTAAATTACCATGAAGGTTGACTTTATGCTAATTTAACACTTCTAATTTGTGATTTCGCAATTTTTTTTTAAATGATGCATTGCATTTAAGAAACTGCAAAATTGCGATTTCTTAAATGCAATTGCAATTTAAGAAATCGCAAAAAAATTGCGATTTCTTAAATTGCGGAAAAAAAACTTGATGCATCTCAAAAATTGGATTTGCATTCGCAAACGGCCGAATTTTGCGATTCGCACCGTTTGCGAATGCAAAAACCAATGATGCATGTGCCCCATTGTGCCTAGAAAAATAACATTAGTTTGCAAAATGATGGGCAATGTCATTACTGTGCAGTTCTTTTCCTGTTTGGGTTAATAGTCTGTAATAGCCCAAACTATGCTCGAAAAAATAAAACAGAATTTGTTATATGTCAGGAAGTTTACATCATACTCCAGGTTCCCTCTAATTTATTCTGAGCATCTCTCAAGTATTCAATGGTACTGCAACTTTCATTAGGTTGCTATTTCAATGTCACAGTGCTGCTAAAAAACGTAGAGGAATATTTACAACAAAAGTGACCAAGCGCGGCGTTAATAATAAAATAGCTAACTCCACGCACCCTCACTTTAGAAACGCAGTGATGCACCATATTTACAATAATACGGTGCACACCAGCATTTCTCCCTGCGCTGGTATTAAATTCAGCTGCCTAGTGCAAACGCAGGCTGCATGGTGCAAGAGTTCCTGCGTTGAAGGAATAATTGTGTATATGCAAGAAGGTGTCCCTTCTTGCAAGTAAACAATCCAGAAGGGCGATTGGAAACTCCTATGTGAGCTGCATTGTGCAGCACACATAGAAGTTGCAAGTCGTAATTTCTTAAATGATTGTTTATGTGCAGGAAGAGACACCTTCCTGCGCACAAACAATAATTTATGGCGTTTGCAGTTTCTATGTATGCTGCACAATGCAGCACACATAGAAAGAGCAAAAATAAAGAGGGATTAAAAATTCTCCTCGTTTAGCCATGTTAAGACCAGGTTTTCCCTGGTCTTAATTTTGGAGCTGGCCCATATTTACTCCACCCTTGTAAATATGGAGCAGCATCAAAATCAATGGGTATTGCGGCAGAACGCCCCCTGCAACACCCATTTCCCACCCCTTTCATGCTCAGTATAGAGCGAAATGGTGCCTTATTTACAAGACGGCGTCAGGTTAGACCAGCACCATGTGACTCTTGGTAATAGCTAGCTTAATCTTACCGACGGCCCCCAGAGCCGGACACCTCTCTGGAGGTAGCTGTGCACTTTACAAATGCTGGTATTTCATTTTATTTCATCTTAAGTAGGTTAAGCTCCTCATTGTGAATAAAGTGAAGCCCCCAGCCAGGGTCCGTGCAAGTAAGATCGTGAGGGGGCGTGTGGGGATTTCGACATACAACAATGAGAGAAAAAATTATTATTTATTTAATTTTCACTCATCGATGTTTGCTGCCACCGCCTCACCGCTCTTACCTGCACTGCCATGGCTGGAAGCCCCTATCGCCATAGGAACGTCTTCAAAAGTGGCGTTCTTGTGGTGATAGGGGCTTGTAATGATGCCCCAAAGTTCAATGTGTAAACCTGTTTTAGATGCTGCTGAAATATGCCAGATTTGTGCTAATTGGGGAAGCTGAACCAGACGACCTCTGATTTTCAAACAGGCCAGTGTCTGTTATTATGTCAGTAGGCTGTTCATGTGTTTGTTGACTGGTCAATGTCCTAAGGCTTTTGCACAGGATTACCAGAGGTTCCCATTAACCACAGATCACTGAGTTTGCTTCAGATGGTTGAGTTATCCTGTAAGTAACAGAAACTCCCAAGATGTCAGTGCCGCTTCAGTATTTGAAGAACCATAACAAAAGTAGTTTCCAGATTGTCCCAGAACGATGAGCACCCTGACCAGGCCAATTTCTACAATAACCAGTTATGTTAAGCACCAGAGCCAGTCCACTTTGCACACTACCACAGGATGTTAAGCACCAAAGCAAAACAAGTTGAACAAAATTACATTATGTACAGCATCTTAGTGAAGTCAGGAGCCACAGTGGTCTATCATGTAAGTATCATAGCCAAGATCGATGTCTCATGGAAACCTGTGTCTCACTTGGAAACCTCTACAGCGTTTAAACCGCCATTGGTGGCTTAAGTGCTTTATTTTATTTATTTATTTGCAATTTGTATTGCGCAAACTAAACCCGAAGGTGTCAAGGCGCCTATCAAAACAGATCAGAACGTTTGCAGAGCACCACTACAGGTATGCACGTGTGAAAAGGTGGGTCTTCAGAGCAGATCTAAAAGCTTGTAGAGTGGGGCGGGACCTTACTTCCAAAGGGAGAGCATTCCACCATTTGGGGGCCAGATTAGAAAAGGCCTTGCCTCCCCATCTTGTTTTCCTAACACGCGGCACAGAAAGAAGAAGCTTATGTGTGGAACAGAGATTCCTGCCAGGGTTGTACTGAGAAAGGATCAATCCAATACCTGTAGGGCTGGTTTTGGCTAAGGCCTTGTACACCATACACATGGATTTAAAAAGGATACGATCCTCAACGGGGAGCCAGTGGAGCTGCTTCCGGGCTTCAGTGGCAGAGGCACGTTTGGGTAAGTCGAGAACAAATCTCGCAGCCGCGTTCTTTAAAGATTTTAAAGTTAGATACATAATAATGGGTTCACTTGGGAAAAGAAAAGTAATTTTTTCACACATAGGCAAATAGGGTCTAAATAAATATTGTTTGAGCTCCTGAGGAAGGACAGCAAGACCAAAATGTATTGCACTGCACAGTCACATACTATGAATTATACATATTGTTGATTCTGGACCAAACACAATGGGGAATAACACTAAGGGCCTCAATACGAGTACAGCAGTCCACAGGACCGCTGTACTCATAGTGGCGATCTGACCCTCACCACGCCAGCGGTCTGCCCACCGTATTATGAGTGATGTGGTCAGACCGCCACAGGACCGCTGCATCTGCTGGGATCCAGAATCCGGCGGCAGTGGTGCAGCGGTCAGTAGCACAAATATGCTGGTGGTGCTGCTGCCGCCAAGCATATTCGGAATTGCCTGTCCACCGCTCCTTTTATGGCAGTGAGCCTGCCATGAAAAGGGTGGCACAGAGGCACCTAAGGGAGCCCTAACAGGGCCCTCTGCCACTCCTGGGCCTAGGGTGCATGCAGGGGGGGCAGATGTTGTGGAACTGCATCCCCGTTCCTGCACGGTGTGGCATGCAAGACATGGTGCATGCCACATGCAGGAACATGCTGCAAGCACTGTCACGGCGGCAGTCTGTATGTTAGGCTCTCCTATGAGCCTAACAGACCACTGCTGTGAGACTGCCACAGCACCGCCACCACACACTGGATTACACTCGTAATCCAGCAGGCAGGCGCACTACGGGCTTGGCGGTGCTCCTGTCGGTGCGGCAATGGTAGGCTGACAGGAGGACCACCAAACTCGTAATCAGGCCCTAAGCATATGGATATAATGAAATACATTTCAAACAGAGTTTAAAATCTGCAGATTTCACTGCTGCCAGTGCGTGGTTCCACCTCAGAGCGCGCAAGCACCTTCGACCCATTTTTAAGTTGTCTTAGATTTAACTGGATGTCTTTAGGTTCTAGCACCTAACACTGCTTAATAGCTCATAATATGCATTGAATACACACGTGTGTTAGCTGATCCAGTATAAATGAGACCAAAAAGACAAGCTAAAAAGGTTCTAGTAGATTATTGGGCCGTGATATGACTTCAAGCAGTCCCATGCACAAAAATGTATAGGAAGCAATAAATATAGACGAAGTCAGTCCTATATTCAGAGCGACATGTCCAGCCGGACAGAGGTCTTCAATTTTTTACTCAATTGAAAGTTATGCAGACAAAAGATACCTTCAACAAATCATCAGTGTGGGGCACAAGCCTGTACCCAGACACAATCAGATCAGTACAAAAGGTTTACAAGAGACAAAGCAGGGCTTGTAAGGCAAAAGCAGCGATTTCTGTGGTTATCCGAATATACAGAAACATCAGGCAAGCACCATTACATATACATAACATATAAATCACGTTTTGTATAAGGTGCACAACAGGTCGACGGCGTTTCGGTCCCACTACTTAATCATGGGGACCATCATCAGGACATTTAGTAAATGCCTTAAGGTAGAAAGCCTCTAATGCCGAGGGGGAGGTGCCCCGGTATGCTCGTGCTACGAGCAAGGTGAAAGGAATGCCTAGGAGAAGGCGGAGCTACCCAGAATCAGGAGCTTTCTATCTATCGCGCCACAATGGGGTCGATGTGCGGTGCCGGATCAGTCGGCTTGCTGGATGTACCTCCAGCAAGCCGACTGATCCGGCACCTCCTCGGCACCGCGCATCGACCCCATTGTGGCGCGATAGATAGAAAGCTCCTGATTCTGGGTAGCTCCGAACTAATTTACACTCCTCAAAGTCCAAGGTTCACTTAAAAAGACAACCAGCTATCCAGCGATCAGTGTCAGGGACAAAGGAATAGGTTCAGGGAGAGAGCAGCCCAGACTCCAGATGGCTCATACTCAACTATTCAACCAAGGGGATTTCTGGTGCTGGGTTTTGGGCAGCCACGTTACATTCTATGAGGTACAAAAGGTCCCTTAATTCATGAAGAGCTGGTCATGGTTGGAATCTGTGGGTAATAGAGACACCCACATTAACCCAGGCCCCCACCATATATGTAGGGCCTCTCCCTACCCCCGGCCCACCACCTGCCACTTTGTTCCCTTGGAGCTCGCACCCCCCACAGCACAGGGGCTGAGTGGCTAATGGTATGCCACTGCCCCCCACTGATGAGTTCAGGCCTCAGCAAGGCCCAAAGGTACCGAAAGGGTTCGCCCTTCTGTGTACAAAGTCCTTAGACTTACAAATGAAGTTGGCAAGGAAACTGGAAATACAAAAACATAGTTTAATAAACCTTTAAAGGTGGTGATACAACCTCCACAACACTTCTACAGTATTGTACAGAGTAGCACACTGAATACAAGCACATGGCCCCTTTTATACACAGTGGAAGGGGTTCAGCTTACAGCTTAGACAGAGGTTACAACCACGTAAGGACATTTCCAAATATATCAGTGGGTGGAGCTAACAGTATTTCTAGAACATGGGAGGGCTATGCTAATAAGGAACAACTGTTACTTCTGCTGAGCATGCGCTACACTCTCAAGAAGGACTAATAATAACTGTTGCTAGGTAGAATCCACAGTGTAACTGGCAGAGAGGTAGGACAATCAGAACATTGAGCACATGGCAATGTAGGGCATGAAAAATGGCGGACTCGAAATACAAAATGGAACCCCTATACTAGATATTTGGACTGATGCATTATGGCTTCAGCTAATGCTTAATAATACCGTTGTTTTATTTACAACAGACGACCCTTTCAGCGTTAGCTGAAGCCATTCCATTTCATAGGGTAGTCATCAAACTCATCTTGAATATCAATGCTCATAATGTTAGAAATCTCTTTAGTTAGACTCTTTTGATAAGCAGCTTCGGAAACAGCTTTCTTATTGGGTATACAAGAGGTAATGCAAAGAGAACATATCATAGGACCACATTGAATACACATACAGCAAGTAAAAAGAATTACTACTATTATACAAAGGCCAGTGAGGATCTTCCAACCCCATGTAGTAAATAAGGTCCAAAACCAACTAGAGAAGGTCCATGTACCATTATCTACATGTATGTCAGCAGCTATTTTATGCAGTTTATTTATGGCATTATAAACAGAAGGCGAGTTGTCTGGGATGAAGACACAACAGCTACTTCCAATAAGTCTACAAGCTCCTCCTTTTTCTGCTAATATGACATCTAACACCATTCTGTTTTGCAGGGCAACAATTCTAGTAATTTGCAACTCTTCAGTTACGTTTCCTAGTGCTGCAGCAGTTTGGTTGGTCACTGCCTCTACAACTCTAGTTAATCTTCTTATCTTTCTACTGTTTAGGGCAGCTCCAACAAAAAAGAATAACCCTAGGTTAAAATCTACATATTGCTGCAAACTAGTGTCGGTCTGGTCCACATCATCGATAGATAAAGTACGTTTGTATCTATTCACAGTGGCATTATTCAACAATTTCAAGTCTTTATGATAAGTGGCAGGTGCTAAAAACACTGGTGGTAATAAAAACGATACATAGCATACTCCTGACCAGCCAGCTGGTAATCGATAATATCCTCTATTACCGCATACAAAATATGTATTATGGGATGCTAAAAATGTGCTATTATTCAGACCATCTATATTTAAGACTTTAATACAATCACTAACACCTACAGGGATGTTCCCAACACTTTGTACGCATAAGTCCGCTTGTGCTTGTGCAACTGAGATCACAAATTTTTCACTTTCGACAGTGTCTCTAGTGTTCGTAAAAATGTAGGGAGTAGACTCATTGTCCGGTCGATATTCTTCCCACTCCCATATTGTTCCATTGGCTTGTGGATAGCCTTCTTTATTCTGGTGACATTCTTTGTTTAGTCTAAAAAGTAATCTTCCAACAGCAGGCTTTCTTGTGGCAAATAGAAGAGTATACCAGGCACGACAAGAACCATTATGAGAGAAAGGGAGAGGTATAAACGGTGTTCCCCCCTTCTTCTGGTGCGCTGGCATCATACCACATATCCAGCAATTTGTTTCATTTGTAGCAGTGTGGGTATGATGTAGCATCTGAATGAAGGTGTTATTTACAAAGGACAAGCGGTGTTTTGATTCCTGATAGGGGAGCGTATAAAAGAAATGCTCCTCTGGCACCGGTGTAGAAACCACATATAGATCACGGGCAGGAATTACATCCTCAACAAACCACGTGATAATGGCAACAACTGCCACACTAGCAATAAATCCGAAGGCGCAGATCACTTTCTTTCTCTCCATGTTGAACAAATGTCTCGCAAATCTTCCTGAAACTAAAAAAAAGGCTGTCAGAACTCTTCCCCCAAGGCGGCTGTTGTTTTCTTCACCAACGGGCCAAGACGGGTGTCACTACTCTAATGCAAGGCTGATCCCCCCCCCTTGCCTCATCGGCTCTCCGTTGCACCAACCAAGAGGCCGTTCTGACAGCAGTCTAAACAGCAGAAAACTTCTTCCTGGGTCGAAGGTTGTATTTTCTTACTCCAGAAGTCGTCGGGTCCGGGAAGAACTCCTCTTGCTCATCAGGTACCACAGCAGGGCCTTTCTCTGTAGTCAGGATTTCTCGATGGTCAGTCAACACGGCAGGCTCCACCAATCCGGGTTGCACTCTGCGACAATGAAGGGAGTGAATCCAGTTCTTCCGGTTGGTCACTCGGACGGCCGTTCTTGTTGCGAGCAGAACCTGCTCGGGACCGCACCATCGGGGCTCCAGGCCACTCGTCCTCTCGAACGCCTTGATGAGGACGAAGTCACCGGGTCGGAGACTATGACCCTCACCTGTGGACCGGTCAGGGAGTGCTTCTCGAACCTGTTGATGAATAGAAACCAAGTTATCAGTTAATTGTGCCAGATAGTCATTCATCAATACACAAGGTACATCATATACGGAACTTGGTTTAGGCACTCCCCAAATATTCATGGGACGACCAAACACCACTTCATACGGTGTAAGGCCGGTTCGGGAGTGTGGTACTGATCTTATTGACAACAATGCCAAAGGCAAAGCGTCGGGCCAAGTCAGAGAAGTGGAAGCCTGGATCTTTGCTAGTTTAAGCTTCAGTGTTCCATTGTAGCGTTCCACCAAGCCAGCCGACTGTGGATGGAACACTGCATGAAACTTCTGTTTTATCCCCAGACCTCTCAGAACGTACTTGATAACGTCTGCTATAAAATGAGGCCCGTTATCACTCCATAATAGTCTACAAACACCATACCTAGGGAAAAACTCCTTAAGTAGCACCTTTGCTGTAGTCATTGCAGTATTGTCCTTAGTAGGGTAGGCTTCAATCCATTTACTGAAAGCACACACCACTACCAAGACGTACTTTAGATTATTACAGCGTTCAAGTTGGATATAGTCCATTTGCAGGACTTCAAAGGGTGCAGTAGGTATTTCAAATCCTCCTGCTGGAGTCCGTGTTCCTTTCCCTGGGTTGTATTTAAGACAGATCATACAGGTCTGTACCACTCTCTTGGCCGTGCTAGCAATCTCTGGATGCTCCCAAACTTGCGCAAGCAATTTCACAATCGCTGAAGCTCCAACATGTGCTAGCCCATGTGCCATTTGAACCATAGGTTGGACAAAAGCTGTGGGCAACTTCCACCTATCCATTTGTTTGTTGCGCCAACAACCTTCATCATCCAGTTCTCCATTTTCAGACCATTGCTCTCGTTCTTTATCAGAAGCAACTCTCTGTATTTCCCTCACTTCTTTCCTAGCATCATGCCATCGTTCTGCTTGTGACTTCACAACATACATTGAAGTGGAGTCAGGTCTCATTGCAGTTTCTCGTGCTACTTGGTCAGCGAAAGCATTTCCTTGCCCTACTTTGTCAATAACTTTCTTATGTGCACTGCATTTCACTATAGCTATCTTCTTAGGAAATGTCAGGGCAGTCAAAAGATTGTGCACCAATTCTCCATACATAATTTGTGTTCCGTGTGATGTCAGAAAACCTCTTTCCTTCCAGAGCAGGCCAAAGTCGTGCGCTACTCCGAAAGCATAGCGGCTATCTGTATAAATATTCACACACAACTCTGCACTAAGCTCACATGCTCGTGTCAATGCTATCAACTCCGCTGCCTGGGCTGATTTCTGTGGAATGCGTGCTGTTTCCACGATAGTATACAAAGTAGTGATGGCATATGCTGCCGAAGTCGTACCATCCGGTAGCTTCAGGCAGGAGCCATCCACCCATAATTCTCCATCTACATCTGAAAAAGGCGTATCCTGGAGATCGATACGACCCTTTGTCTGTTCCTCAGTCACAAAAATACAATCATGTGCTTCTTGTGCCTCAGGCTGAGTCGTCAGGAATGGTAACAATGTTGCTGGATTTAACGTAGCACATCTCCTCAATGTGATATGGGGAGCCAGCAACGTTAGTTCATATCCGGTCAGACGGGCACTTGTTAAATGCTGCGTCTTTGTTTGATTCAAAAGGGCGTCAACAGCATGGGGAACCAACACTAACAGCTTGTGAGATAACACTATTCCCTCACTCTGACGTATTGACACAGCTGTCGCTGCGACCGAACGAAAACACCCCGGCAATGCCCGAGCAACAGGATCGAGCAATGCCGAGAAATATGCACACGGACGCTGCCTGTCCCCGTGCATCTGTACTAACACAGATGACGCACATCCATCTCTCTCATGTACATATAATGTGAAAAGTTTCGTGTAATCAGGAGTGCCTAACACTGGTGCTGAACAAAGGGCCTGACGTAACTGTTGGAAAGCGTTTTCACATTCATCTGTCCAAGGAAGGGGAATTGGAGTGTCTTTTGTCAATAGCGCTAACAGTGGTTTGACTATATGTGAAAACCCCAGTATCCACTGCCTACAAAAGGACGTAAGACCCAAAAATGCTCGAACATCTTTCTGTGTAGAAGGTGTTGGTGTGTCCAGGATGGCTTGGATACGATCTGATGTAAGTGCACGCCCCTCCTTAGACAAAAGGTGGCCTAGGTAGGTCACCTTAGGTCTACAGAATTGCAATTTCTTCATAGATACCTTATGATTGTGAGAAGCCAAAAAGGAAAGCAAGGACAACGTACAAGTCTCACATTGCTCAGGGGTGTCAGCAGCCAACAAAATGTCATCGACATATTGAATAAGCACTACCCCCTCAAGCAAGACAAAGGAATCCAACTGTCTTTTCAATGCCTGACTGTAGATACTAGGGCTCTCAGTATAGCCCTGTGGAATTCTACAAAATCTATACGATCGATTATTCAAAGTGAAGCCGAAAAGGTAACGGCTATCAGGGTGAATAGGGATCGAAAAGAAGGCGTTCTTCAGGTCGACAACCGAGAATGTTGTCGCTGTTGGTGGAACTAAGGTAAGGAGTGTCGTGATGTCAGAAACAACAGGGTATTGGGGCACCACTATCTTGTTCACCTCCCGCAAATCAATAATAAATCGATATACCCTAGTATCAGTGTCTTTCTTCAAGATTGGTAAAATAGGACTGTTACAAACATTGTATGGGACTTCT
This sequence comes from Lissotriton helveticus, assembly GCF_964261635.1. NCBI lineage: Eukaryota > Metazoa > Chordata > Amphibia > Caudata > Salamandridae > Lissotriton > Lissotriton helveticus. Next base: position 927,231,246 of record NC_136070.1, read on the forward strand.
TCCACCACCCCCACTCGGATGAGATCCTGCACAATCTGTATGAGCGCCTCCTCACCCTCCTGTGAAATCCTATATTGAGGCAGGCGTGGTAACACAGCTCCCTCCTTCACACTAATGTGAACCGGAGGAATGACCATCTGTCCCACATCAGTGTCTGAAGTAGCCCACAACGTGTGAGGTAAAGAGGCTAATGCAGCACTTTCAGCGACCATACACACTCTCTCTTTTGCAGGGTAATTGTCATTTAAAATCACGCGTACTCCTTCAGGGGAGCAGCGGATTGTGGCTCTAAAATGTTTCAGCATGTCTAGACCCACAATGTTGTCAGGCGTGTTTGAGGAAAGCAAGAATGGACATGGTGCTGTAAATTTGTCGACATGAAATGCAAGGGGTTGGGATAATGGGCTAAGAGAAGGTGTTCCATCGAACCCTACAGATGTGATCGTTAAGCCAGACAGGGGAGCCCTCGGAACCAATTGTTTAGACAAAGTGCTACGAGTAGCCCCTGTATCAACCAGAAACTGATCAGTAGAACCCAAAACATGTGCTGTAACATAAGGACCCCTCTGATCTACTGGTACTTCAACTGATTCCTCCCCCCATCCTACGCAATCCTATGCATATTGGGAATCATGACTTTCGGGGTGCACATAGTCAGACATCTGATACTGATTTCGTCTATCAAAGGTATTAGACCCTCCTTGTTGTTGCTCCCTAGATTTGAATCTAGCCCTATCATTTAGGTTACCTCGTGGGCCAGAAAACCCCCCACGATTTCTCCCAAAACCTCTACCCCGTCCCATAGCCCTGTGTTCTCGCGCTAAAGGACACTCATTGGCCCAGTGGCCTCGTTGCTTACAATATGCACATTGATCTTTAGCCAAGTCTGTGCGGTTATATGTAGAATCATAAAAACCCCGACCACCTCTATTATTTCCTCTCTGGGGTGGTCCATACACTTGTGCTAACATAACTTTTGTTTTCAAATCCTTAGATTTCTTATCTTCATTACTTTTTGCTTCTAGTTCCTGACGCTCGTAATACTGAGCCATTTTCAGGAGGGATGCCGGAGTCGAAGTCGTCCAGGAGCTTTCACTCGCTTTCAACCGAGCTGCTACTCCTGGTAATAAATTCGAAACATATTTGTCTACAAACAGATGTCGACCCGTGTCATCCGTCAGAGACTGACCACTGAAATCGTGAAAAGTTTCTTCAAATCGCGTAAAGAAGTCAGAAACTGATTCATCTGTCTTTTGCTTGCAAGATGCTAACATAGTCCAGTCAATCTTTTTAGGGGGAATAATCGTCTTTAATTTAATCAAAATAGCAGCAGGGAGGTCTAGAATGAGCTGGGGTGGTTTCTGCGCAGGTTTCCTAGCTCTGTCCTCCTCCTCAATGTCTTCCCATTTGGCTTTAAACGTCACTAAATCATCAATTTTCCGTACTGATCTCCACATGTCAGGGGGTAATATAAGACCAAAGAATAAATCAACGTCAGCTAATGTCATAGTACAAGAATTCAAAGCCCCCTCAACTTCCTCATAAAAGGCAGCAGGATTTTTCCGTGGGTCAGGTAACGCTTTCTTTAAGGCCATAACATCCGCTCTATTCCAAGGAGTATATACCCAATTATAGATAAAATACCCTCGGGCATCAGCTGAATCTTTATCTGAACTAGTACCCGCTCCTTTAGGAGGAACATACAAAGGCGCTGCCTCTCGCATACGTTTAACATGCACAATATCGACCTTATCTGAAGAAAAGATAGGTGATTGTTTCCCGTCGCCACTCAAACCCGTCTCTTTGTCGTCCACCGTCTTTTGTCGCTTTTCTTCTCGTAACCGAGACGCCTCATCCCGCAATACGAATAACCGTCGAACTGCATCAGCTGCCTGGGAAGGAGAAAAGAGACCTTTACGCAATTCTTTCTTATCTTGTATTATGTCATCAGGTTCAAGAACAGGAGAATATTTTCGAAAAGCCCCGACTACTTCATCAGAAAAGGTTTCAAGAAAATAAATTTTTTCCCTGTCCGGCCATTTTTCAAGAGACAACAATATTTCAGCAAGAGGAATTGTACCCTTAAGAATACGATAAGAAATTTGTCGGAGCTCCGCCATACGATCAGATGTTAGCTTAGACCGCGTGTCTACCTTATCTTTAAATGATCCAGAATCCTCATCTTCCCCTTTCGGAGCAGACGGGCCAGCATACGGAGGCGGAGAACGATCTAGAAATGAAAAATCATCATCAGAATTATTAAGGACAGGATAAAGAGGCCGACGAATGGGATATTGGCCAGATATCTGCAATCTACGTTCCTTTTCCCGTTTTTCTTCCGCGTCTTTTTGTTCACGTTGTCTCATTTCTTGCGCCTTCTCACGCACATTCTTCCTCTGCTCTTTCTCAATCAGCGCATGTTCACGTTTCTCACGCTCACGTACTTCTTTCACCCACATTCGCACACTCTCAAACATATCTTGTCTCGCTCGGCGCTTACACAGGCACTGTTCCACATACTCAATTTTGCGCACATCAAACGAACCATACAAAGGCCATCTCAACTCAGGATCCTTCTTGGTATACTTCCTCCACAATGTGCTGTACATTATAGGGGAAAGACCAAACTTAATGTACATATCCCTATTCGGCGTCCCTTCTGGGGGAGCCGGCTGCGATTCTTCAAGACTTAACCGGTTTCCACAGCAGCACCACTTACGTAGTGCGCTAAAAGTAGACATGCTAGAAATAGTGCGAAATACGCAATATTATACAGAAAAATGGCACTTAATCGTTGCGCCGCTCACAACCATATGTTGGAGAAAAATCTCCACATTGCCTACCTATATGTGTTGCAACGCATATATACCCATATTCATAATCATAATATGATCGATCATCCAAACATCTCCATATCCATATCCATATCCATAAGCCACAGCAAGCGTATCCTAAAACTGCCTTGCTAATCACTGGCTACCATAAACACTCACAGTAATTACCATACATTGGTCCTTACCAAGCACGAGCGTCCAGATTCCACTTGCCAAGTTCCACAATTTGCTCAAACAGCTTATCCACAGCAAACCGACAGAAGAGGTCTCAGTCGAAGACCGGCGCCACCCAGATGGTCAGATCGGAAGGAAGGAAGAAATACCTCAGGATGCCAGGACTAAAGACGCCGCTGGCAGTGATCACTTCCCCGGCAGAGTTCCACTCCTTCGTCACGACCAGTCCTTCGAGCCTCCGAGTCGCCGATGAGCCCCACGTGACGGGCGCCAATTGATGAGTTCAGGCCTCAGCAAGGCCCAAAGGTACCGAAAGGGTTCGCCCTTCTGTGTACAAAGTCCTTAGACTTACAAATGAAGTTGGCAAGGAAACTGGAAATACAAAAACATAGTTTAATAAACCTTTAAAGGTGGTGATACAACCTCCACAACACTTCTACAGTATTGTACAGAGTAGCACACTGAATACAAGCACATGGCCCCTTTTATACACAGTGGAAGGGGTTCAGCTTACAGCTTAGACAGAGGTTACAACCACGTAAGGACATTTCCAAATATATCAGTGGGTGGAGCTAACAGTATTTCTAGAACATGGGAGGGCTATGCTAATAAGGAACAACTGTTACTTCTGCTGAGCATGCGCTACACTCTCAAGAAGGACTAATAATAACTGTTGCTAGGTAGAATCCACAGTGTAACTGGCAGAGAGGTAGGACAATCAGAACATTGAGCACATGGCAATGTAGGGCATGAAAAATGGCGGACTCGAAATACAAAATGGAACCCCTATACTAGATATTTGGACTGATGCATTATGGCTTCAGCTAATGCTTAATTATACCGTTGTTTTATTTACAACACCACTGGAAACACTATCTCCCACTAACAGCTGCTAAATTGATATTTAAGATAAGACTAAAGTCAAAGATTTGAAATTAAAGATCTCTGGAACATAGGGGTAGACAGATGGTTCAAATGTTTCCGGGAAGACAGCGTTCAGCAATTCATCAGTACATGAGCATATGGTCAAGGCTGAAAGCAACCATGCTCCCAATGTGTCTTTTTCAAGTTGGGTACGAGAACCCACAGTGCCAATGGCGGCATCGACTTAGTTAGGACAATCCAGAATCACCAAGTTTGCAGTCTGGAAATGTTTGCTGCAGGTCATTAGCCCTCTTCAAACCAATGGGATGTCCTCCATTAAGCCTTTTCTACAGTTCCAGGGGCTGTCATTGGCTACTGCCTGATAACCGTGGACAGTACTGTTCTTCGTTCGAAATTAAAATTGGATTTAAAACATCATATTAATAAGTGTCATATGAACAAATAGTACAGTGTAAAAGTGGTTTGGAAAAAATTAGCTGCAAAATAAAACAACATGGTAAAGATGGACACTTCATTCAACGTAGGTAATGTGGGCATGCACATAAGAAATGGAAGGGGTCAGTCATGCTATGACCAGGAGCACAAACGTTATGCTGGGCAGGGGGAGCAGAAAAGTAACATCCAGGAACTCCTCGCCCTGTGAAGAAAAAACACAACCACAGCAGGACAGTAGAGAGTTGCCAGCGGTAGGCCAGTAGGAGTGGAGAAAGTAGATGGGGTGGAGGCGCCAGGCGACCTTATGTGTGCTGACAACATACAAATTCACTATCTGTTGTATAGTAGGCATGATTATCTAAGCAAGGCCAGATAATCAAAACAGGACCAGTCTGTGATGTGTGTACCAGGTGTTCCACTGCATGAAGGTAAGCTCCTTGAGCATGAATGGCACTAGGGTTGGGCATAACTGACGTCATTTAGTATAGATTGATCACATAGAATTACCTAACAAATCCACAAGATTACACATAATTACGCAAGAAGAGTAATTCTGCGTTTAGAGCTATTTCTTAACAAAAAAAGACCACCTTGTATCCAAAATTTTCATGAGAATGCCTTTGGTTCTTAACTATTGAACGAGCTGTTTCATATTCTTTTTTAGTGGACCAAGTTGCAGCACAATATAAGCAACACAAAGCTGAGTGTTACGAGCTGAATGAACAAACAGGGAGAATTTTAGCTCAGAGGATCAGACAAAAAGCTATGCTAAATGATATAACTAAAATCACTGATTTAGATGGAGTATCCCAAGAGTCCAAGGCTGGAATCCTGAAGGCTTTCAGTGGCTTCTACAAACTGTTATATAATAAATCTGGGGATGAAACCGATGAAGATAAGGATCCATCCGAATATCTGAGAGAAATCGGTAATGTACCTATTACTGAGGGGGATTCGATGCTCCTTACTGCCCCTATCACTTGGGAGGAGATTGAAACAGCCATCCTTAACTTAGCTCCTGGGAAAGCTATGGGGCCCGACCAAATCCCCCTCGAATTTTACCGGACTTTTAGGAACATATTAAAACCTGAGCTACTTAAGATTTTCCAGCAAGCATTCCAAGGGCACCCACCTGCCTCGTGGTCTCTTGCTACTATTATAGTATTTAAAAAGAAAGGCAAGGATTGTACTGAACTAGGGTCGTATCGGCCTATATCTCTTATCACATCTGATAGTAAAATCTTTTCCAAAATACTTGCCAACAGACTTTATGATATGATGCCCATGCTGGTTTACAAGATTCAACACGGATTTATTAAAAAGAGGGACACTACGGATCATGTAAGACGCATCATTACCCTATTAGATTGGGCGCAGGCCACGGGATCCCCAGTCGGTGTTATCCTGTTGGACGCGGAAAAAGCGTTTGACAGTGTCGACTGGGGGTTCCTGTGGTCTGTCCTAGCATGGAAGGGACTTCCTAATGAGTATATTTTAGTAATTCAGGCGTTATATCATGATTCGAAGGCAGTAATCCGGATAGGTACTGAAATGTCTTGTCCGCTCCCGATCACCAGGGGGACAAGGCAGGGTTGTCCTTGCTCCCCCCTGCTGTTCGCTTTATATATCGAACCTTACCTGAATAAGATTGCAACGGAAGTGGGAATTCCTCCAGTGATACTACATCAAGTAGAACATAACATTTTTGCATACGCTGATGACGTTGCAGTTGTAACCCCCGATGTATGCTTATCTCTCCCCAAGATTATAGAACTTGCTCAGGAATTTGGCGAGCTATCGGGATATAAACTCAACATATCTAAAACCCAGTAAATTCATTCATCTACAGGCAGACCCGAGGGTGTTGTATTTACTCCTACCGCTTCATATCTTGGTGTTACGATCTCTTCAACTGTCGATGATATCGTAGGGCTCAACACAGATTCTCTATTATTATCTACCAACAGGACCTTAGAGAGAATAAATAATTTGCACTTATCTCTTTGTGGCCGCACTAACGTAGTTAAAATGCTTATATTACCGAAATTTCTTTATTTATTTCGTACTATTCCTCTTTTGTTTTCTTCATTCTTTTTCAATAAACTAGATCGAAGTATTTCTAGGTTCTTATGGGGTTATCGGAGAGCCAGAAGATCCCTCAAATGGTGTATCCTTCCAAAACTAAGGGGCGGTCTGGGGATTCCAAGTTTCAGAATATAATATTGGGCAGTTACATTAAGACTAATGGGTCCGTTAATGTTTCAAGACTTTAGCCTAGAAGATGCCATGATACCATCAATTTATGAAATGTTACTTGGAGCGGAAGCTCGACAATGTTTGTTTAGGATAATAGAACCTTGCTATTATAAAAAAACTAAATTTAAAATTATGATGGCTGCATTTCAGACCTGGAAACAAATTAATAAAAAATTCAATTTTTTGTCTAATTTGAATTATTATACACCTTTCTTAAAGAATCCTCTACTGCCCGAGATTTTTAATGACCATGTTATGTATAGATGGATCGACTCAAAAATAAACTCACTTGGTATATTATACCGCGATGGGCAACTTATTTCATATTATGATTTACAGAGGGAATTTGGCCATAATAGAGGTGATTTTTTCAAATATTTACAGATCCGCAGCTTTTTAGAGTCAAAGAATCTAACCGATACCGAAGCTATGAATAAAATAGATTTATTGGAAAGCTGCCGGAAAAAAAAATAGAATTGGTGTAATTTATCAAATGATGTTAGAAAGAATTCAAGATAATTTAGATATATATACAGACAAATGGCAAAGATGTTTTGGTATTGAAAATGTCGACTTACCTAGATCTTTAGAAGTTTGCAGCAATGTTATTTTTAATGGATCACTCAAAAGTCAGCATTTCATGTCCACATTTGACTTATATTACACCCCATCCAAACTAATGAAATGGAATGCACAGAAGGGTACCAACTGTAGTCGTTGTGGACATCCTGCTGCAGATTCAAGTCATATGTTTTTCTGTTGTCCGAAATTAATTCAATTTGTCACACAAGTGCAAGGTTTTCTAAATAATATCTTGGATTCAACCGTTGTTTTAACAGCCGAACTTGTGATACTTGGAATCCAATCTGATCAAATTGGCAACAAGACGGCTGCAGAAGAAGGATTTTTATTTATTGCCATGTCATCTTATCGAAACTGCATAACTTCTCGCTGGCTAGATACTGATCCACCGGTATTCCATCAGTGGCTATTTAAATTGTTAAATATATATCAGTTGGAAAATGCTGTGTACAAACTTAAGGGTCAGAAAAAAAAGGCATTCGGCCAAAAACTATGGCTACCAATTACTAATTGGATACAATAGTTTCTCATTTCTCCTTTTTTTGAACTTTTTTTTATTATTATATCTGTCTTTTGCTTTTTCGATGTATCATGGCAATGTATTATTTGTAGTTATTTTTGATATTTTATGTGTTACTGTGCAATTTTTCACTGCCAATAAATCAATAAAAAAAAATAAAAAAAGAGAATGCCTTTTGTTCTAATAAATAGAGCTAAATGCAGAAGAACACAAATAGTGAGCGGCCACTCGCAGTCACTAAATTTGTTCTTGCAGTAGGAATATTTCTACTAAATTACTCTTACTTGCACAAGCAGGAGTAATAGCGTTATTATCGGTAATTCTGCATCGAAGAGTAAAACAGAATCACTGAAATTACTCGGATTACTCAGGGTAATTAACATTACGCCAGAACCTAAATGGTACCAAGGCCAATATCCTAGCAACCAGGCTTCATTTTCAAAGCCTTCCTCCTTTCTGTCCCTAGGTCAACCCCGTGATACATAATGTAAACAAGCACCTCTCTCTTCTTTGGAAAATCCTCCAGTTTGTCTGCACCTAGCATGTCTTAATTACTATAGCATCATTCACACCAGCTTCCTAAAAAAGCTAACTGCCATGCTCCGAAGACTTCAGTAGCATACAGGCTACCTTTGCCTTAATTGCCATAAGTGTATCTACATTAAACCAGCCATTAAAGCACCCCATTGGCTCCCTATCGCTGCCAATATCCAATGTAAGTCTTTTGCATTGTCCATAAAACAAACCCTGGCAAAGGCCTAGCATACGACGGACAGATGATGGACGGAAGGAAGAGCAAATCAAATATTCACCCCCAGTCAATAGAGCTGGGTTAAATCCATTGTTCTTTTGCTCACCATGCTACCCCAGTTTAGACCCAGCCATATGCAAATCAGTCTTGACCCTGTGCCTCATAGGAACAGTCCAGCCCAAACTGCCAAGCCAAGTCCGCCCTGGACCGGAAACAAGCATCCTGAGACCGGTTTCAGGGCATCATCCCACATCAGCCAGGCTAGCTTGAATCCAGTGGTGCAGTGAGCTCGGGACCCACGTCTGGGCATACCCAGTGCACTTAGGGCGAGAAAGCAAACGACACACAGTTGATGGACGGAATGCAGAGCAAATCAAACATTCACCCCCAGTCAATAGATCTGAGTTAAATCATCGCTCTTTTGCTTATCATGCCACCCCAGTTTAGACCCAGCCATAAGCAAATCAGTCTTGACCCTGTGCCTCGTGGGAACAGTTGTCATAACACACGGAGGCGTACACTGACAGGCTCAGTTTCAAGGAGCCGACACAGACAAAACAGGAACTACAATTCCCAGAAGTACTTGGGCTTGTGACGTCAGACGCACCGCAGTGCATGACGTCAGGAAACCTAGACATAGCCAGGAAAATGGCGGATGGAGTTGCCAATTATTCGTATCTCTGGCGTGTGGAGGCCTGTTCCTGGTCCGGTAAGGGTGCTCGAAGCACCATATCATTTATTCTAAAAGTTCTTTACTGCAGAGGATTTATGCAGCAAATTGGCTTATCTACCCTGTTTTATACTTCTATCTCCCTCCGTTGGCGAGTCCGACTACTGAAGGGACTCATGTACGAGTATGAGTACGAGTTTGTGAATGACAATGCAGTAAAACGTGTTTTTGCTTCACATGTTATTAAGTTTTTTCTTTTGGCAAACTTAACCTTTCCTGGTCTTCCCTGTTGGAGAGTCCGATCGAGGCTCATGCAGGGAAGAGAATTAAAAGGCATAATTTAACAATTAAATCTGGAGGGGCACGGACAGTGATGGCAACTATCTAAGTCGACTACGAACACTCCTCTGGGGCCCGGCACGGGAAAAGAGAAATTGCCTGGTGGCTCTGAGGCCTAAATAGGCCATTGGCTCCACACCTCTCCCCGCTGTTAGTATGTCATAGGGTGACCTAGAAGTACTCCCCTAAGGCCGGTCGCCAATCGGGCTACCCGGCAAGGCTATGGGAGGGCGTGGCGTGGATCCAGGAGGCCGGGCCCTAATGGCACCCTCCCTAAATCTCGCGCTTTCCACAGTGATGGCAACTCTCTAAGTACTTTGTATCGACAACTTGCGTGATAATCCAACTATATTATTCTGGAGCAGTTCCGCTTGGAAGTAGGGCTGCGCCAGCTTTGGCTCATATAGTTTGCATATTGAAAGACAATCAAGAGAGCATATTCCGTGCATTTACTTTGATGAAACCTGGATGTTTGCTCAAATTCTAAGACTCTCTCAAAACATTGATAGTCAGCATTTGGCGAATCTTTGTGTTTCACAAAAGAGGGGTTGTCAGGAGCAGGTGAATGATTCCCAGAGGCTCCTACTCTTATTTGGGTCATCTCAACCTGATACAGAGGGTATGTGTGATAGGTACTGTTATCTCTGGGAGGTGTTGAGCTTGCATAGAAACAAAGGTTTTTACATTGTTCCCTTCTTTACAGTATTGGTGTTGAGGATTGGAGATCACCTGTTCACCTTCCCCGTTAGGTGGTTACTTTTTTTTTCTTATACAGGTAGTTACATGAGAGTTTATCACTTCTATTGCTATTTAGTATAGCTATCTCATTATTAGAGGAGTGTATTACAAATATTCTCTTTCTATTTTGACAGGTCTACCTGCCTGCAGTCCCCATCCTTTACTTCCCCCGCTTGACCAACCTAAAGTCTGTGCATACATATATATATTTCCAGACTTGGGGCTGTCGAGAGCTGGACCCTCTGAGCATCGGTACGACCCTGAGGATACACTTGATCTTGGACAACAGTCCAGCCCGAACTGAGAAGCCAGGTCCTCCCTGGAACAGAAACAAGCATCCTGGGACCGGTTTCAGGGCATCACCCCTCATCAGTCAGACTAGCTTGAATCCAGTGGCACAGTGAGCCTGGTACCCATATCTGGGCATGCCAGGCACACTTAGGGAGAGAAAGCAACAAACAAAAAACACAAATGATGGACGAAATGAAGAGCAAATCAAACATTCACTTGCAGTCAATAGATCTGGGTTAAATCCATTGTTCTTTTGCTCACCATGCCACCCCAGTTTAGACCCAGCCATGTGCATATCAGTCTTGACCCTGGTCCCCATGGGAACAGACCTGCCTGAACTGCCAGACCAGCCCCTCCCTGGACTGGAAAGAAGAATCCTTGGACCGATTTCCTGCACTGTGCCCCGTGGCTGTTTAGGACCTACGTTAGGGGTGAATTAAATGCATTAAAAAGGAAGGTTTAGGCCTGGCAAAAGGTTTATTTTGCCAGATCGATATGGCAGTTTAAAACTGAACACACAGGCTACAATGGGAGGCCTGACAAATGTTAAAAAGGCTGGTGGCACAAGTAGAGCTGCGGGTCCACTAGTACCAATTAATGTACAGGCCCTGGGTACATATAGTGCCACTTTACTAGGGGCTTATAAGTAAATTAAATGTGATAATTGGGTGTGAACCAATTTTATCATGTTTAAAGGAGAGACACGAGCACTTTAGCACTGGTTACCAGCTGTAATGTGTGCAGAGTCCTAAAGCCAGCACAAAAAGGCGGTTGGAAGACAAAAAGTTGGGGAAAACCATGCCAATGATGCCAGGTACAGCAGCTAGTTTCAACGTGTAGGCTGTGAACACGTTTCCACAAATGGGCCCATAATGATAAACACATTTAATTCTACATCTCCACTTGAGAAAATGCTAGAGAAATAATTCAAAGATATGTTCTACTTAATTTTTTTTAATCCAAGTTAATGATGAAATAGGATTTTGACAACTTTAATCAGAGAGTATCCAGGAAATTAAAGTATCCCCACTTCAACCATACCTCTAATCACACTGACCATAAAAAATAGCAAACTTGAAGAGTTCCCTTCACCCTTTCATCATCCTTCCATTCATCCATCATTTCACTCTTACATATATTCATCTATCCATTTCCATCCTTTCACAAATCTACCAATCAATATATCAATGTATCAATCCACCCATCCTTTCACCTTTCCATCTGTCTGTCCTTTCACATTTTCATCCATTTTATGTTTCATCCTTCCTTTCACCCTCTCATCCTGCTTTTCACATTTTCTTCGTTATTTCCTTTCAAGTTGTCATCCTTCCTTTTGCCCTTCTTTTCTCCTCCTGTTTTTTTAGGTCTCGGCTAAAGACGCGCGGAAGCGCGTCCCGCCGAGATCTTATGTTAGGGAGTGTGCTCCCCAGGAGACAGTTTGGGGCGCGCGCATCCCTGGAGCCGATTTGAAACGGGAACGCGCGCTGTGGCCAGGCGCTGTCTCCTGGGAAGCGCAAGCACCACACACGCATGCGCATACACACACAAGCACTCATGCACGCACGCACATACATACATACATACAGAGACACACCCCCCCTGACACATACGCGCGCGCACACACACAAGTGCACCGAGGCCCCCCCTCCCCCGCCGTCACCGTCGCATACACACACGAGCATACACGCACACACACACACACAAGTGCACCAAGCCCCCCCAGCCTTTTGAAACTTACCTGGGCAATGTCGGGGACTCTTCTCTCAGCACGCGGCGCCCAACCTCCTGCTAGCGCGGCCCCGGGTCTCCACACCGCTCACAGGAGCCCCGGGCCGCGAGACGCATCGACTCCGCCTGCCTCCTCTTCCGGTCTGGACGTGGCCCCGCCCCCGTCACAGGCGACCGTGCCTGACTTCCGGGGCGGCCTCCGTGTATTCCGTCCGTGGATTCTTTCCGTCTTCTGTTTTTCTTGTTATTATTCTCTCTTCTGCTGGATCAAGGTCTGTTTGGTTCGCATTCCCAGTTTTTGGGCTCTGAGTATCGGCTTTTGTTTTTCGTTGGAGACAGCCTCACGTCTTTGGGATATTAATTTTGTTTTGAAAGCCGTCCATATATTGAGACTGCAGCCTCTGGATCCTGGGAGGGAGTGAAGTGCTTGTGCCTAGTTACATCTCTGTTTCGGCGTCCTCGTCTCTGTTCCTCTGTCTCTACCTCCCTGCGCCTCTCCTTCCACCGTCTCCTCCCTCTTCTCCCCCTCGTCTCTTCTCCCCCTGTTGTTTCGCCAGCCGCCTGCAGCTCACCTTCCATCCCCTGATCGCCTCATCCCTCCGGACGGGCTGCGTGGATCTCACCGGACTCGATAGCGCGTGAGATAAGGGATCGGAGTGGGGTCAGTGAAAGTAAACCATACATGGAGGAGCAAGGCCTTCAGTGCAGGAAGTATCCACAGTAACACATTCATTCAGGAAAAAGTCTCATATTATTTTCTCTACCACGCTAGCCATATATTTGTGTAACTATACATAGACATAGCATTGTTGATGTCTGCTGTCTCAGGTGTCAGTATCTCGTCCACCTCCATTGAATTCTGGAACTTGTAGTCCTAAACTGTAAGCCACTTGCAAACAAAAACCTATAATGGAGTGAAGTGCTTGTGCCTAGTTCTAAGGTAATTACAATACATAGCACATTATATAAACCGAATTGTATGTAGGCACTTGGTTAAGATGGCTGTATTGGACATAGTAATTTAATCGACCTTATATGCATGAAAGTCTGCGTGGCCCCACCAGAATTCGAAAACCTGACATTAAGGTTACAGACAGCTATCCGCTGTACATGCATTATCCCACTTAGCTATCTTACCAGTCGCCTTCCAGGCGGCCTGTCTTCCTGGTTAGGGGGCTTGAGGTCACATTGTAATGGATCCTGTGCCTTGAGAGAATAGATCGAGGTGTCAAGTGTCCCTGTTGAGTTTATACGAACTTTAACTGCCAACTTGTAGTAAAAGTAGATGTTTCATGACAGCCTGCACGTTGTACCCTGGCCCTCACATGGGCAGGATCGGGCCCGGGGTGAGACTTCATCTAGTGTGTGTCACTCCATTGAAAAAGAGAGTCCCCGACATTCCAGCCTCTGAAAACCACTTCTAGCTTTTTGCAGTTTTAAAGAAGGCTGAAGTGAGGCTGCTTTCCAGTGGGCAAGATGCTGACAAAACCTTAAGTCATGTTGAATCCGTATGGCTGACGCTTTCTTTCTTTTTCTGTTTGTCTCTCTCGCTCTTTCTCCCTCCTCAGTCTTTCCACCCTTTCCTGGCCTTCCCTCTTTTCTCTTCAATCTCCTTTCCCTTCTCTCTCCCACGCACCCTCCCCTCTTCATGTCTCACTCTGTCGCCTCCTCACGGTCTCCCACCCCCTCAGTATGCCGGGGAGCCCTGTCGCCTGTCTCATCTCCCTTATCTCACTTGCTCCCACACCTGTCCCACAGCTCATCTCTTTCTCTCTTTCTTAAACAGTACAGGACCCCATTCACCAGTCTGTTCCCCAACACCAGCGTTTTTATTTTTTTTATTTTCAAAAACCTTTATTCACTTACAAAGTATTTTACACAGCTTGTAGCCTACAACTCTGGGGCCGGCAGCAGGTGTGTGACATTTTGTCTGCATAGAGCGGGTAATGTGTACACAGCCATTTAGCCGGCATCCCTCACCAGCGTTTGTTGCTTAGTGTCCATCCCTCCCCCAATATCTGTCCCTCATACCAGTGTCTGTCCCTATGCATGTCCCTCCCCGGACATCTGTTGCCACCTACACTCATTTCTGTCTCCCGCCACCAGTGTCAACCCTCACCGCTGATGTCTGCCCCAACACCAGTGTCTGTCCTCACACAGGTGTCTGCCTGTTCCCATACACTAGTACCAGTCCCTCAGCAGCACTGACTGTTCCCCTTCACCAGCGTCTGTTCCCCTTCACCAGCGTCTGTTCCCCTTCACCAGCGTCTGTTCCCCTTCACCAGCGTCTGTTCCCCTTCACCAGCGTCTGTTCCCCTTCACCAGCGTCTGTTCCCCTTCACCAGCGTCTGTTCCCCTTCACCAGCGTCTGTTCCCCTTCACCAGCGTCTGTTCCCCTTCACCAGCATCTGTTCCCCTTCACCAGTGTCTGTTCCCCTTCACCAGCGTCTGTTCCCCTTCACCAGTGTCTGTTCCCCTTCACCAGCGTCTGTTCCCCTTCACCAGTGTCTGTTCCCCTTCACCAGCGTCTGTTCCCCTTCACCAGTGTCTGTTCCCCTTCACCAGCGGCTGTTCCCCTTCACCACTGTCTGCTCCCTTTAACCACTGTCTGCTCCCTTTAACCACTGTCTGCTCCCTTTAACCACTGTCTGCTCCCTTTAACCACTGTCTGCTCCCTTTAACCACTGTCTTTTCCCATTAACCACTGTCTTTTCCCATTAACCACTGTCTGCTCCCTTTCACCACTGTCTGCTCCCTTTCACCACTGTCGGCTCCCTTTCACCACTGTCGGCTCCCTTTCACCACTGTCTGCTCCCTTTCACCACTGTCTGCTCCCTTTCACCACTGTCTGCTCCCTTTCACCACTACCACTGTCTGCTCCCTTTCACCAGTGTCTGCTCCCTTTCACCAGTGTCTGCTCCCTTTCACCAGTGTCAGTTCCCTTTCACCAGTGTCAGTTCCCCTTCACCAGTGTCAGTTCCCCTTCACCAGTGTCAGTTC
Source organism: Lissotriton helveticus (assembly GCF_964261635.1). NCBI lineage: Eukaryota > Metazoa > Chordata > Amphibia > Caudata > Salamandridae > Lissotriton > Lissotriton helveticus. Next base: position 927,246,449 of record NC_136070.1, read on the forward strand.
CCTTTCACCAGTGTCAGTTCCCTTTCACCAGTGTCAGTTCCCTTTCACCAGTGACAGTACCCCTTCACCAGTGTCAGTTCCCCTTCACCAGTGTCAGTTCCCCTTCACAAGTATCTGCTGCTTAGTGTCTGCCGCTCCCCCAATATCAGCCCTAACACCAGTATCTGTCCCTCATACCAGTACTATCCCCATACATGTCCCTCCCCATACATCCGTCGCCACCTACACTTGTGTCTGGCTCCTGTCGCCAGTGTCTGTTCCACTTCACCAGTGTGTCGCTTAGTGTCCACCCCTCCCCCAGTATCTGTCCCTCATACCAGTGTCTATCCCCAAACGTGTCCCTCCCATACATCCGTCGCCACCTACACTTGAGTATGCCTCACAGCACCAGTGCCCATCCTCACCACTGAGGTCTGCCCCAACACCATGTCCGTCCTTACAACAGTAAGAGTCGGCCTCTCTCCCTACGCTGGCACCAGGCCCTCAGCAACAGTGTCTGTCCCCAAATGTTGCAGTTTCTGTCTCAGCAAGGAGGGAGCGCATATTTGCAGACTGTAGACATGTGAATAGGTCAGCAGCTGTTAAGTGTCTGGAAACCACTAGGAATCCATTTAAGAAAGGGGCCAATACCACCAGGAAGGCAACATTTTCCCTCTACATCCCTCCACCAGGCATGCCCTCCACAGACATTTAGGAGCAGTTAGAAGTGTGAATGCATGGAAAGGAATGTGGGATCTGCCCCTTACGGACACCAACTGCTGGAGTCGGTATCAAAAGGTCGCCTCTTCCCCGCTTTCCAAGAAGCAGACTCAGTTATAGGTGAGACTCTATGTGGGTGGCTCTGTGTGTGTGTGTGGGGGGGGGTGGCTCTGTGTGTGTGTGGGCGGCTCTGTGTGTGTGTGTGTGGGTGGCTCTGTGTGTGTGTGTGTGTGTGTGTGTGTGTGTGTGTGTGTGGGTGGCTCTGTGTGTGTGTGTGTGTGTGGGTGGCTCTGTGTGTGTGTGTGGGTGGCTCTGTGTGGGTGGCTCTGTGTGTGTGAGGGTGACTCTGTGTAGGTGGCTCTGTGTGTGTGGGTTGCTCTATGTGAATGACTGTGGGTGGCTCTGTGTGGGTGGCTCTGTGTGTGTGTGTGGGTGGCTTTGTGTGTTTGGCTCTGTGGGTGAAAATGCAATAGGTTATGCATTTGTAAGCGATTAAGCTATTGGCATTGTAAATGACAATGCCATTTATTTAGGATAAAAAAGAAAAAGTCATGAGCAATGCCAATATCTCTACCTTTAATAATGCCGAGACCATTGCATTGTAAATGCTTGTCTTTCTATCTATCCATCTTTTGTCTTGCACCCTTATTTATTCCCCCATATCTTTCTTGTGCTCACATTTTCTATTCTCCATGTGCTTTTCTCAATGTTCATAATTTCTCTTTTCCTGTTGTGCTCTGCAGATCAGAACACACACCACTCTGACATGGTATTCCCAGCAGTGTTATTTTTGTACAGTTTGTCTGCAGATCTGCAGGTGGAAGAGGCTTATATACTACCAATTTAAGTTTTAGTGGGGCTCAGTGGCAGTCCCAGTTAAACTGCTTAAGTGGGGAGTTCCCTATGCCCCTGACTTTAATGGAAAATACACTTTAGAAAATGTTCTTTGGGTTGCCTTGGCAAAAACATCCTTTAAAAAGTTCCACCCCTTTTCTAGGGTAGGAATATACATCCTGGCTATGAGAGTTAATGTGTCAGGATCAAAGACAATAGCCTACCTCTGTGCCCAGGAAGAACACAGTAGCATTATGTACTGGCCATCAAGCAGAGAGAGAGGAGAAGAACAGCTGAAAGAACAAAGGGCAGCCCTAACATGTTACCTTTTTCTTGCTGATGCCGAATTGGGCTGAAGGAATCTGCTTCCACTCATTACCCGGGCTCTCCTAGATCCTTTGGCTTCAACCCGAGCAGGAGGAAGAACCAGTTGTGACCGTGACCAAGGCAAGTGGCAAGAGAGTGTGAGACTACTTGCCGGGTGGCAAAAGGGTTCTGCCATCGTTAAACAGGGGATCCTGGGTAATTGTACACAGTAAGGCAAAGAGGAAATACTGCAACAAGAATGGGAATGGAGTGATAAAGTAGCCAGGATTGGAAGTGAAAATTCTCAAATTATTAGGTAGTGCTCATAATAAATGTGGACTTCACCACCACCTAGGAACACACCTGGACCAGGGAAAATTACACTTTAAGAGGAAGCCCCTTGTTAGAAAGGGCCTTTTTTTGTCATGGTCAACCCTCCCCCCCAACACACACACACTTTTTGCTCTAGATGCTGCATTTATAGATCAGGAAATGTATTTATTTATTTAAGAGTTTTATATAGCGCTGGCCAGACCGAGGGTATTGGAGTGCTTTACAACATACGTGTCAAGGAAATCACATAGTAACGCAATAGTCTTGAGGAAATCACATAGTAGCGCGGTAGTATACATAACGGTATAATGGTTCATGGCGCTTCGTAGGTATGGGTGTGCTGTACCGCATTAAGGCAAGGAGTCATAGCGGTGTGCACGTTGGCTCAAGCCAGCCCCCTTTGGAGGTGTGGGGGCGAGGTAGGTGTCCGGTGGCTTGGCAGAGGTAGATGTCTTGATGGCATTGAATCTGGCCTCTGCCAGGTTCTGGCTAGTGTGCTCCATCGGCAGCTATCGATACAGGGGCGGACGATTGAGAAAGAGGTCTTTGAGCTGCATTTTAAATGTTGGAAAGGATGGGGTAGTTCTGATGTGGACTGGGATGGAATTCCAGATTTTGGGCGCACTTCCAGAAAAGGAGTGGGCTGAGGTTTTTTGTTTACGAGTTTTCGGCCGGATGAGGAGAAGCGTATTGGAGCTCCTGAGGGTCCTTATCTGGCCGGCCTTCTTAAATTTGGAGGCCAGGTAGGCGGGTTTCCCGGTGTGCAGGGTCTGTGCGTGAGGCAGGCAGTTCTGAAGTTGGCACGCATTTCGACTGGGAGCCATTTTAGCTCTTTGAGTGCAGGTGATATGTGATCGTATTTCTTTGCTCCTGTGATCATTCTGATTGCTGCATTGAGTGTTGTTTTGAGGGGAGCTAAGTGGCATTTAGCTGTACCTGTGAGGACTGCATTACCGTAGTCTAGTCTGGACAGCACTAGTGCTTGAGTAGCTTGCTTGAGGTCCTTGGGCAGGATGTAGGGTTTTATTTTGATGACGTTTTTTCTAGCTTCTGTGGTACACCTGGATGTGGCTTCAAGGTGTTGAACCTGGAAGGAAGCCAAGCCATTTTTATTTGTTGTCATCCTCTGAGGCGGAAGCCGGAGGACTGTATTTTCATCTGTTTTTAAAAACTGCACCATTTTCACTTGTGTTAGAATTTTAAAGACCTTAGAGCTCACCTGCTTGGAAGCGCTGACTTGAACGCGCCCTCACAGACCTCCCCGCCCACCCCTGACACAGCGACCCCAGCGCTGAATCAGGAAACGCCCAAGGTGGTAGCCACGCCCACTGCGAGGCCACGCCCACCCCCAGAGACTACAAAAACGCTGAATACAAGCGGATTTGTTATTTACTTGTTGTCATCCTCTGAGGCGGAAGCCGGAGGACTGTATTTTCATCTGTTTTTAAAAACTGCACCATTTTCACTTGTGTTAGAATTTTAAAGACCTTAGAGCTCACCTGCTTGGAAGCGCTGACTTGAACGCGCCCTCACAGACCTCCCCGACCACCCCTGACACAGCGACCCCAGCGCTGAATCAGGAAACGCCCAAGGCGGTAGCCACGCCCACTGCGAGGCCACGCCCACCCCCAGAGAATACAAATGTGCCGGCCATACCAGCGCAGCGGGAGCGCCGTTTGCGTGCCGAAGGCGCGCCTAAGGCAAGCCCGTCTGCGCCCGTCCGCGCACGACCGGGCCTAGGGCCACTACCCCTGCCGGATACAGCTGCCCCTAAGGTACGATACTCACGTCGGGAGTTACTAAGTCTCAGACCCCCCACCCCCTCTTGTAAATACACTCACGACCTAAATGGACCTTTCATCCGCTGTACCCTCTGCAAGCGAGTACAACGCAAATTACTTATAAAACCTCACAAACCTGCTGCCCTGGTACTGGCCTCACTTAACAGCCGTTCGCTCCCCAAACATGCGACGCAGATCAACCACCTCATTGAAGACCAAAAGATTGATATCCTCTTCCTCACGGAAACATGGCTCGCCCCACATTCTGAGGCAGACATGGTGCTAGCAACCCCTCCAGGCTTCCTCATTCAGTCCACACCCCGCCCCCTAGGCCGAGGTGGCGGTGTCGCCATCATCCACCGGGACCACCTTCTTTGCAAATCTGAGGATGCGCAGATCCCTGACTCTGAAAGCCTGCAATTTACAATCAAGCTAGACTCGACCAAGTCTCTGACAGGAGTCCTTGTCTACCGCCCTCCCGGGCATCCAGGCCCTTTCGCGAGCGCTCTCCTGGACACTGTAGCAACCCTGGCCCACTCCATATCGAATTTCCTGATAATAGGAGATCTTAACATCCATCTCGATGACCCTACTGACCAGACAGCAGCTGACCTGATCGCTGATCTGGCAGCACTTGACATCCACCTCCTTAATTCCGGACCCACTCATACCAAGGGTCACCTGCTGGATCCAGTGTTCACTAACACTCCATCGATGCAAGTGAAGGATGCCTCCCCCTTACCCTGGACAGACCATTTCCTAATTTCCTTCCTACTGCCAGGTTTCTTCAGGAAACCTCAAAAACCGCCCACCTACATCAGGGACAGGACCTGGTCCAGACTTCCTACCGAAGAGTGGGCCAGCATTCTTAAAAACACCAGCCTGGCACGCGCAGACGACCCGGCTGTCGCTGACAGCAATTTCAGAGAGTGGATCACCACCTCCCTGGACTCCGTACTCCCACTAAGAACTAGGGAGGATAAAAACGGAAAACCTGGGTCTGCCCCGTGGTATACCACTGACCTCCGACTCCTCCGTAAAAACTGTAAAAGAGCCGAACGGCTTTGGAGGAAAGACTGGCAGCACTCCAGCAAGGAAGCATACCACAATACAGTCAGACTCTACAAAGATGCCATCAGGCACGCCAAAGCCTCCCACTATGACACGCGGATTACAGAATCTTCTAATTCAGCCAGGGAATCCTTCACAATCGTAAAGGAGCTGCTCAAAGTACCCCATTCCCCGTCCTCCAGTGTTCCCTCGGTGGACCGAAGTAATGACCTAGCCACGTACTTCAACGATAAAATCGCTCGTATACTAGTTTCCCTCCCCCCTCCCGGGCCCACCAGCCACTTGGACAATCCGACACCCCCCAGTCAAACCTATAGTAATCCTCGTCCTCAACTCGAGACATTCAGGCCAGTAACATGTCTGGAGGTCGAGCGAACCATGACCAAAATGAGAAGTGGTTCACCACTTGATGCGGCTCCCATCAGATTCCTCAAAACCGTGGCCCCTGTCATCGTTCCCATGGTCACGGAGCTCATTAATAGCTCACTTACCCAGGGATCTGTCCCTGCCAGCTGGAAGAGCGCGGTGGTAAAAGCACCCCTTAAAAAACCACAGCTCGATCCAGCAGACATGGGAAACTATCGTCCAATTTCTCTCCTACCGGCAATCAGCAAGCTAGCTGAGAAACTGGTCAACAGACAATTGTCCCAGTTCTTTGAAACAAACAACATCTTACGGGAATCCCAAACTGGTTTCCGCCCGGGCCATGGCACAGATACTGCCCTCCTCGCCGTCATCGAGGAGGCAAGGCACATACTGGATTCAGGAGGGTCAGTGGCAGTGATCCTCCTGGATCTCAGCGCAGCCTTCGACACAGTCAACCACCGTGTCCTCCTCCATCGGCTCGCGGCAGCAGGGATCACCGGGACGGCACTTAGTTGGACAGAATCCTTCCTCACCGGACGCACGTTCCAGGTATGGGACGGCAACTACCACTCAGCCACCCTCCCCCTCACAAGCGGGGTCCCTCAGGGATCTTCCCTGAGCCCGACGCTTTTTAACGCATATATGGCTCCCCTGGAAGACGTGGTGACACCATTTAACATAAAAATGGTAAGCTACGCTGATGACACTCAACTGGTCGTCTCTCTATCCCAACTAGTCGACCACCCGGAGAAACTGGCGAACTGCCTTACCCAAATACACAGGTGGATGAGTGATTCATCACTAAAATTAAATGAGTCTAAGACCGAAGTGATGCTCCTGGGAAAACAATGGGCAACTATCCCCCCAACAGTCTGGCCTGACGTATTCGGAGAAATCCCCTCCCCGAAGCGTGAAATCAAAACCCTTGGAGTATGGCTCGAACCGGAGCTCACCATGAAGACGCAAGCGGCCAAAACTGCTGGCACCTGCTTTGGGCTCATGCGCACCACCCGTAAGATCCTCCCATTACTACCACCTGCCTCTAGGAAACTTCTTATCATGGGGCTAGTATTGTCCCGTCTTGACTACAGCAATATGGTCTACCTGGGTGCTCCAGAGGCCACCCTGACCAGACTACAGCGGACACAGAACGCTGCGGCCCGTCTGCTCACGAACCTTCCTTCGAGAGTGTCAGCAAAACCAGCCCTCAAGGCCTTGCACTGGCTCCCTGTTCGCCAAAGGGTGGAATTCAAAGCCATGTGTACAACACACAAACTTATCAACGGATCTGGCCCTACTATCCTCAGCAGCCTGGTCACCCCCTACAAAGCATCCAGATCCCTCCGTTCAGACAGTGAGCACCTGGCCAACGTCCCCAAATTCAAAAGGACCCGCACCGGAGGCCGACGATTCTCGGTGCAAGCGGCCGTGAGATGGAATTCCCTCCCACGCACCCTCAGACTGGAAGCCAGCTACCTGACCTTTCGCAAAAAACTGAAAACGCACCTATTCCCGAAATAATCGTTCCTCCTTCCTCCCTCTCCTTACAGGATAAACAATCTCCTTACAGCGCGGGGATGCCCTTGGGTCACCAGGCGCTATACAAATCGCTAAAATAAAAAAAATAAAAAAATTTTGTTGAGTCATTTCAGGTTGAGGAAGGCGCTTTTTGCAAAGTATTTGATGTGCTTGGCCATGTCTAGTTTTGGATCGAGGGTGATTCCCAGCGATTTTACAGAGTCAGCCAGGGTGATATTGCTGTTGAGGGCGTCAATGGCTTTCAGCCATTCTGTGATTTGGGGGTTCTTTTTTTGTTAGAGATGAGGAGGAATTCCGTTTTGTCTTGGTTGAGTTTTAGGTGATTAAGGGATAGCCAATGTTGGACTTCTCTAAGAGTGTCGTTAAGTCTTTGGATATCAGCGATGGAGGAGGTTTCGAGATAGATCTGGATGTCGTCTGCATACAGGTGGAAGGGGATTTTTTTTTTTTTAGTATGGTGGTGGAGGGTTCCATGTAGATGTTGAAAAGTTGAGGGGAAAGACTGATCCTTGTGGGACACCTCTGCTGACTGGGTGTAGGTTCGACAAGAAGTTTTTGATTTTTATTCTTTGTGTGCGGTTCTGGAGAAAGAAGGAGAACCACTGTAGGACGCCTCTTCAGCACCTAGCCTATTTTGAAGTACTTTGATGAGTAGTTTGTGGTCAACCGTGTCAAAGGCTGCCGATAGGTCTAGGAGTATGAGTAGACAGCATTGGTTCATGTCTAGTTACTTGTGGATGTCATCTATGATGTTAATGATTGCTGGCTCTGTACTGAAGCCTTGTCGGAAGCCCGATTGGTGGGGGTCCAGGAGGTTGATGTTGTCCATGTGTTTTGGTTCATTTGTAGGAGAACACACCTTTCCAGGATTTTGAATAGGAGAGGAAGATTGAAAACAGGTCTGAAGTTATTGAAGTCGTTATTGTCCAAGCCCGTTTTTTTTATAAGTGGTGTGACTTGGCCGACTTTGAGGCAGTCTGGAATGGTTCCTGTTCTCAGGGAGCTGTTTATGATTTTGCTCCAGAGCGGGGCTAAGGAGAGTTTATGTTTTTTAGCCAGTGGAGTGGGTATGGGATCAAGGGCGTGGGAAGAGGTTATGGAGGTGGAGATTAGTTTGTCTATCGTTGATTCAGAGATGGGGTTGAAGATTTTCCAGAGCATTGGTTGGTGATTGGGTACAATATCATCTGTCCTTGGGGACAGGCTCCTGTGAGTGGTACTGCGGTTGACATCCAAGGAGAGTTTGATCTTGGCAAAGTTATCGCACCGGTCTTTGGAGGCCACCATCAAGGGAGGGGGGCTTGGAAGTCTGTGGACTGATGAGGTTGAAGAGTTCCTTGGACTTGTTTTTTGCGTTGTCGAGAGCAGCGGAGAAGAAGGAGGGTTTTTCGTTAATTATGTGTTTTTTTTACTTCCTGCGGGTTGATTTGAGTTGCTCGCGGAGAATTGAGGTTGTGTTATTCCACCATTGTCTTTCTGTGGCCCGGAGGTGTCCCCTTTCGGAGTTGATGTCCATGTTGAACCAGGATCTGGATGGAATGTTACTGGCTCTTTTTAGTTTTAGGGGGGCTAGTTGGTCCAGAAAGGAAGTCACAGTTGTGTTATAGTGAGACGTGAGTTCTGTTGTGGAGAGCTCATTCGTGGAGCTTGAAAGGAGAGATCTAATCTTTTCCTCCAAGTTAGCCAGGGGGATCTGAGTTAGGTTTCTTGTCCATTTGGGGGGGTCCAGCATAGAAGATTTGCTTAGAATTGGTTGGCTGATGCGGAATAAGATGAGGTGGTGATCCGACCAGTCAACGGGCCGGATGCGGTCGATACGGATTGTGTCGCGTTTAGCAATAATGGCATCCAGGATAGATCCTTTGTTGTGTGTTTCTTCACAGCAGTGTTGGATAAGGTTGTTGTTGATTAGGAAATCGTTCAGGGATTGGATTAGCAGGTTGTTTTCCTCATTCCAGTGTAGGTTGAGGTCACCTAGGATTAAATAGTTCGAGTCTCAGAGTGAGCAGTAGGTAATCAGATCTGACAGGTGTTCCCCGAATGCTGTGGTGTTGCCAGGCAGATGGTAGAGGAGGTGGCAGAGTAGAGATTTGTTGTCTTTTGTCTTAATGTTGGCAGTTAGGCATACAAATGTGTTGTATTCGAAGGTGTCTGTTTCTGTCACGTAGATGTTGGCCTTGTGGAGGATTGCTATGGCCCCTCCTCATTGATTCCTTCTGTCTTTGGTGATAAATGCATAGCCCAGGGGCACAAGCATGTCCAGGCTTGGGACAAGAATTTGTTTAGCCAGGTTTTAGTGATGAAGGTGATGTCTATGTCATGGGTGAGTTTTGTTTCCGCCAGCTCAATTGCATGTTTGGTGGCTGATCTGCAGTTAATGAGCAAACATTTGGTGGAGGTCTCCTCATTTTTGTGTTTCTTGATTAGGGGATCCCGGGAATATTGGTGAGGAAGGCAGGGGGTCTTAAGTGTCTTGGCGGGGGGCGGTCTCTTCTGAATCCCGTGATAACCTCGATCTTGGATTCTGGGGTGACAGAGGTATGAGTGTCTTAGGAGACGGCGAGCTCTATCACTTCACTTGGTGACATATCCGCAGTTGCTCTTTTGGGTCTCTGTGATTTGTTTGAGAGGAGGGTTGAGGTCCAGCTGGGATATAAAGCCTTGGGCGGCTGTTGCTTTCTGGTGAAAGGACAAGCGGGAGTCGAGAGGGGGAATTGGCTAGGTTCTCTGAGTGTGGAGAGGCTTAGTAAGATTGCGTTAAGAGCTAGTCTTACAGTTTCTAGCTGGCTTTCCAGCAAAGCGAGACGTTGCGTTGTTTCCTCGAAGGGGGTGAGGGTGGTTGGTGCAGGGTCATCCCATGGGGGAGAGAGCTTGTCGTTGATATGTTTGCTTTTGGCGTTCCTGATGTCGGTGTGAGGCAAGGGGCGTTGGGGAACGCGTGGTGGATCCCTCGTCCTCTTGCCCGTGGGGAGAGGTGTGTGGTTAGGTATCGTAGATAGCGGGTGGGGCGTTAGTTGTTGGTTGGGTGCGGTGTAATGAGGAGGGAGGGGGTAGGTGGCGACTGAGCGGAGGATGCAGGGCATCCTTGGCATTGTACCTCCTGTGTGTGTTGGAGAGGAAGAGTGTATTGTGCGTGTTTTGCGCGAGGTGGGCGGAGGGGAGGTGGTTGTTCAAGGGGGAGAGGATGATGGGGTTGGCGGAGGGAGTGGGATTAATTTGGGGGTCTCTTCGGGAGTTAGTCTGTCCAGGGATGGGGAGTAGGTCGGGTGTGTGTGGTGTGGATGCAAGGGGGCGTTACGTAATGCGGGAAGAGGGTATAGAATACTTCTAGGTTGTCATTGTTGGCTTGAACCAAAACTGTGCTGTTGTGGTAGATGGTTGCAGAGATGTTGCCCTTATGCCTAGTGTGGTTGGGGATAGAAAACGTTAGCTTGCAGCTGTATGGAGTGTTGGTTGATTTGGTTATGTGGAGCTGTGATCTGAGAATGGAATTCCAGTTTTCTGTTCTTACGGTATGAAAAATGAGATCCATTTTCAGTTGACCTTTGGAGGTGCAGTGGTAGATGTCCACAACTAGTATTTCTGGGTGCTGACGAATCAGTCTGTGTTTCAGATTTATTTTCGCAATTGCAGAGAGCTTGTGGGGGAAGGTGATGTAGAAGGAGTTTGGGCCATGTGGTTTTAGGTGTGTTGGTGAGGAGGGGCTGGGGGGGGGGATTGTGGTGGTGGATGTCATTATTTGTTAGTTGGGCGGGTTGTGTCAGAGTGGGTAGTGCTCAGATGCAACCCCACACTGGGGTATATGAGGTGTGGTGGTGCTAGAGTCGGGGAAATGGACTGGGACCTGCCAACCGGGACCAGTGCCTGTGCTTTTTCCCTTAAACTCTAACTGTTGAATTGGTACACCCAATTGGCAAGCACATATCACGCCTTATAAGTCCCTAGTAGATGGAATCGGGGGTAAACAGAGTAAGGGTGATAAGAGGGATGCCCAGAGCTGCAGCTCTTACTGCGCCACCCTGGGTGATCCGAGTAAAAGTATGTCTGCAAGCCTGCAATCACAGCCTTACATGAGCAGACTGTCTGCTTGAGAGTGACTCTGCGGACACCACGTGCTGCAGAGTCACACCACTGCTTTAACATAAGTAAGTCACTCTTGAGGATGCCCTCCTAAGCCCAGAAGGTAGTGTGTGTTATATTATAGATATGGATATATATGTTCATATGTATATATCCCTACAGTAACCGTGCAAAGCAAGGTTTTACAGTAAGTGACCGGCGGTCCATTGAGTAACATGGGATGGCTACAGAGGAAACTTGAGGTAGCCAGCTCCGTTATGGTACAACCAAATTGTGTTGTGTTTAGTATCAAACACCATGCCTTTACACCGCTAAAAAAATTCTTGTGTCGAAGGGTGAGCTGGCATGCACAGGGGTGCCACACTGCATGGGTACCCCCCTAGAATACAAAGCTCCGTCGCCTTGGGAGGCTTCCCTGAGCCGTTTGCCGCCAAGACAAGAGTCTGCCCTCCTAGGTGGATGTGCTCGCACTTCCCCAGGATGGAGTCAAATGTCTGGGCAGGGAGGAGGTCACACCTTCACCGGCCCAGGATGGCTAGTGTTTACAGTAATTTAGGTGGTAAGCCTCAGAGGCTTTCATCACCCTTGATATGTAATCTCTTGTCCCCCCACTCTAGGACAAAGCCCTTCCCGCCCTGTCCAGCCTGATAGGCAGGAATATTAGTTATTCAGGAAGCGTACACCCCCAAAATGCTGGTGTCACCTTTAAGGTGGGCTAGGAAGTCTGTACAGCTGAAGAGGGGTTCTGTCATATTAGAAGACCCTAAAATAGAGAATTCTTGGTAGCATAGTGACGTACACCCACAGGATGTTGTCACTACAGGGGTGGGTTAGCCACAGGCACCAGTAGCCCATTGGCCACTTGCCCTCAAGCTCTTCTTAACCCCCTCCCCCCAAACTAGGATTTGAGAGGCTTCCCTGGCACCAGAGCCTCAGTTCTAACTTAGAATCCCAAAAGAGGTACGACGTTGATGCCTTCACCAACAACAGGACTTTAGACTATGTTGCAGTGGAGAGAGGACACTTAAGTGCCCAAAAGAGACCATATACTAAAACTGTGTGTTGGCATGTGTCCTGGCAAAAGCTCATTGCTGTCAGCAAGAGCGACTTCAGTGGACACCAGAAGCCAAAGCAGACTCCCCTGACTAGTGGGACTAATTGCCTGCATCCTGCAGAAGCATCAACATGCTGTGTCACAAGAATGGCGAAACGCTGAGCCTGTCAATGGAGAAGTGGTGTCCTACAAGCCCGGATTGATAGCTAAGCTCATGCCAAGTCTTGAGCTGCTAGCCTACTCCTGTCAACCTCTTAAGAGACATCTCCATCAGCTCAGTGACAGAAGTCGTCAACAACGCCGCTGCTGTGTCCCTGCATACTGAAGTTGCCGCCCGTGTTGTGAAGCATCTTTGGCGTGACCTTCTCCGGTGATTGACAGCTGCTACCTACTTATGCACCCGGTGCAGCCAAGCTGGGTAGGAGAAATCCAGCTGTTCCACCCGAGGCCTGTGACCCCAAAGGACTCTACTCTCCGAGGATAGAGTGTATCTCTGACTCCATGTGTAGTTTTGCCAATAGCTGCACTGTTGACAGGTCCCGCAGATCCCATCAGCACCTTGGACAGCCAAGTAACCTCTGCACCAGGACTCCCTGGGGAAGGTAATAAAGTAGTGACTTTCGAGCCTTGGTCTAGGGCCCCGCAGAACCTTACCACAAGAAGGTTTGCTTGAACTCACCCAGCAACTATCGTTTTGCTAAGTGTGTTTTCTCCCATTGACTTTAAATGGTGAACATTTGACAGCTATCATTCCATTTATCACTAATACTTTGAAAATTGATTACTCTGGATATCTGCAACCTATCGAGTTTGTTTGGTGCCTATATTTATATCTATTTTTATAAATTGATGGCAAGGTTTCTTTTCGAGTCATGTCACTCACTTACTATCAATGCTGGTACTGTGAAATGCTTAACACATATTCCTCTGAGTACGCCTGACTGCTCAAGCTACACTACCACGACCAGGCGCAGGCTACTAAGTGTGAATCTGAGGTCCATCTCTGTGTATTGTGGTGGTATTACACGATAAAGCCTCCCAACTTATATCATGTAATACCTCCACCTTGCAACACCCCTGCTAGAAGAAAGAAGGCTCCTGACTCCTATTGGGAGAAGTGAGCTCAAGGCCTCCTGACTACTGCTGACATCCAGGGACTAGAACTGCTTCCCAAAACTCAACTTACCTGCTCCAGGGACAGAAAAAGCAGGACGACTCCTGATTCCAAGAGGGCCCAGCTGACCACAGAGAACTAGATTCTGCAGGTGCCCTGACTGGATAGAGATCTAGGGGCATATTATCAAGGGATTTATCTCCGCTTTTTTGGCTTTAAAAGCCAAGAAAGCGGAGATAAAATGATCTCCCTATTACCTAGCTGTCGCTAACACCAGTTAGCGACAGCTAGTAGGAGATAGCGACCATCTTGGGCCCCGCTTTGCATGTCAGTGATATTTATCACTAATGACATGCAAAGTGGGCGTGCCAAGATGTTAGCGACTGGAAACAGTCGCTAACATCGCTATCTCCTATTACCAACTTTTGGAGATATTCGCGCTAAGCGCGATTATCTCCAAAAGCTAACACCTGCCCTGAGCAGTTCTTAGCCATGTTATCCAATGGGAGGTGGATAACATGGCTAAGAGCATTAGCTCGGTAATGCATGAATATCACTGACTTTACAGCGATATTCATGCATTTCGGCCGATTTTTATCGCTTAGGAGATAAACCTTGATAATAGCAAGGCTCCTAAGCGATAAAAATCGCCGCAACACGGCGATAAAATTATTGCCGCTAAGCCAACATAGCGATAATTATCGCTAGTTGTTGGTAATATGCCCCCTAGTCCCTACAAGCCTGCCTCAAGAACCTGGGGATATTAAAGTGATCAGAAAGAACTTTTCTAGCGGTTAGAGAAAAGTAGAAATTAGCCCTTTATTTTTTCCTCCTCCTGAGGACAAGGGCATGGTGCTAAGGCTTGTGGAGGTAGGTCACTCCCAGGGGGAGGGTGCAAGAAAAACAGGTTAATCCCACTCAGTGATGTTGTGTTGTGTTCAAAATGGATGCGCCTGGACCTCGCAGTAAAGGTGTCCAACTTTATGGATCCCGGCCCATCTACAGCTTCTACCATCGCCCCTGTTGGAAGATTCTGAGAAACAAAAAAGTGACAAAGTTCAAAGGTAACAGCATTGACCAGGGTGAGGTGCCAAAATCTGTCTGAAATACAGGTGACCGCAGAGGCTACAAAATCCAGCTTTGTCCTACCTGAGGCTTTTTGCACTAAAAACAATGGCTTCAGTGGGAACTCAAAGAAACCGTACCCGACCTCGAGGGATTCTTGCTGACCATCTTCTGCCACTAAAGTTTTTGACTTTTTTTTCAGAGAGTAAGTCAGAGGGTAAAAACTTTAAGCGGGACAAGCTGCTTGGTGTATCTGACTGGCACCCCATTGCAGGGCGTCTGAAATCGCACCTAGGACCCAGTCTACTGCAAAGTGTTATTTCTCAATGGTGCTTTACTTTTTCTAGGAGCTTTTTGTTTTAAAATACTAAAAATGTATATCTATGGTTCTCCTTATCAAAGTTTTAATAATATTAAGTTATTTTTGCTCATCCATATTGTCTCTTTCTAAATTGGTTTCGGATTTTTCTTTTGTTGTATTGCTTTCTTTGAAATAGTTGGCACTTCTTGAACTTAACATGCAACTCTCTGGGTATTGCCTACTGCTTGCGCCATAACACCCAGAGGTTGAGCAGGGATTCCCTACGAACTTTGCTTTGATCTAACCAGATTGTTTTTTTTTTAAAGTTGGTAAGGGTCAGGACCCAAAATTATTATCCCAATTTCAGACATTTCAATACTGATATCTCAATGTATTGCGCAAGACAAGGTGTGCACTGTGCAAGCTTGAAGGATGTCTCAATAGAGAACTATCACTGTAGGTAACGGGTAAGTACAGACTGGTACAACGAGACGCCTTTTTCTTGAAACGGGGAAATAAATCTGTGACACACGTCTATGTGTTTGAATTGCATATCAGGTGCACAATTTGCTCAGTGGACATGCCGGTTTCATGGCTACTGCACAGCAGTGGTTTGAATTGACATTTTGGGACAATTCATTAATTCCACTTAATTACTCCTTGTAAAACCTAGCCAGTACATTTGACAGCGTGTGCTATAAAATGCTACATTTCACATCCATTCTTCAAAATGTTTTCTTTGGCAAATGTGTTCACTTTCTATGTGTACTGCCGTGGTCCTTTGTCAGCTGGTTTTAACATGTTTGCCAGATGTTCCGGTTCTCAGTGGCCCTAATTGCATAGGGTTGTAAACCCAAGGAGCGGTGACCCGGATATACAAAGAGAAATATCTAGCTCAGGTCACTGGCACAGCTTCCAAAAGTAGAACAAATGGCTTCAGTCAATGCATTGGTAACCAGGAGGTCTCAGATCTGACAAGACTGAATGTAGATTCCTTAAACTCTCCAAGAAAGGCTAGAGGGGTTTACAAGAGGAACATACAACTGAACCTCTCTCTTCTGCTACATTAGTCAACTACTTCGAGAGGACATGATTCACACAGCCCATCCACAGAACATGAGCTATATGCTTGTAACATCTCAGCTCGCCACATATACACAGACATAAGTTTAATGACGCATCAATGGAAACTGGGAGAATTTTATAAGGAGATGGTCAGTAGAATCCTATCCCAGCTGTACAGGTAAAAGGCATGAGTGTCTCTCTAGCATCGCAGCCATCAACAATCAGTTTCAAAATTTCTTGTTGAGGGAGTAATAGCCAATCTCTTCTGTGGGTTAGGGACACAATAGAGCATGCACCCGGGCCAGCAAAGCATTGTGCTATGGCAGTGCAGACTAGAAAAACACCAAGCAATCTCAAGAGACTTCTTGATTGTCAAACAACTGCGGGAAAACCAAAAAATGGCAGCATGTGACATCTGACCACACAGTGCAAGGACTTCAATCCTCTACATCCCATGCTGACCATCTTCGCTTCTACTCACCTCAGCTTCCTATGAAAGCACCTCTACGAACAACTTGCATTGCACACTACACAAATTGTCACAGACTCCTCCTGACTTTTCAGTGCCTCACTGTAGTAGTCAAATTCATTGCAGCCGGACCTGCCTGACTCAACATAAGTAACCAACCAGAGCATGGAATTATTTGTAACGCATGGACTTCAGCTCAACCCATCTTATATTGTCCAACCACCATATATTCATAGGTAACTTTAACTTGCATTGGGAAGATCCCAAAGAAAACCATTTTCAAACTCTCTCATTTTTGATTCTGATCGAAAATGACCTGACCCAACACTCTCTGAAACCTACGAATTTGAAAGTGTCCACACAAGATCAGCTTATCTCTGAAAATGAATGTAATACAATCTGCTGATGCAATCACTGTAGACTGGTGTATTCACTACTAAATTCCCTTTGACCTCTCCTTCTCTCAATCCATCACTCATGGTCAACCCAAATGCTCCAAGCTGCTGAAGAGGGAGAGGAGAAATGTCACCCAAGATGCCATGATGACATGCCTAACCAATATACTCAAATAAATGTTAACACAGCTACTAACCACCTCAACTACACTTTAACAGCAATCATGTGCGATGTAGCACCCCACAAAGAAAAAATGGTTAAAGTGAAAAGAACGCACTCCTGATATACGAAAGATCTCAATGAAGAAATAAACATTCTTAGATTGATTGAATTCTCTAAGTAACAACATTCCTGCAGGTACAATCTAGAACTTCTTCGCTGCCCCAGATCATACAAAAAGCAAATATATGATGCCAAATGCCGGTCCAGTATTTCACAGATTGAATGGACTCAAAACAGACCCAGAAAGCTCTTTGAATTAGTCCCAGAAGCATCGAAGCCACAGATCTCTCTTGAAGTCTTGGAACCACAGAAGAATTTTGAGGAATTTACACATTATTTCAAATCCAAGATCAAAAGTATTAAAGCTTCTCTACCCAGACCAACCAACAATTATAGTACTACTCTTACCAGAAAATCCACGAACACCTGGTCTTGCTTCGGGGACATCCTAGATTGAAGTATGGAACATCAGCTCCAAGATTAACCTTTATAATCTCTTTCTAGACGCACCACCTGCGAATCTAGTACAAGAAAGGCGTGATGTCCAAATACCACACTGATTAACATGATCAGCCTCTTGCTTAAACAAGGTATTTTCCATAACTTCCTGAAAGTTGGGCAAATAGCCCTTTTACTAAAAAAAAATCTGATGATTCGGACGACCTCAACAACTATTTGCCGATCACTGGACTCCCATATCTAGCAAAAATCCCAGACAGCTGTGTCAATATTCAACTAAAACAATTTGCAAAAGATAACCGTCCTACATGATTACCGATCTGGCTTCCGAGAGGGTCAGAGCACAGAGACTAGCATTTTACAAATTGCTGACTATGCACTCAGAATTATGGATAATGGAGACTCTGCCTGTCCATACTTCTTGACCGCTCAGTGGCCTTTGATACGAACAGCCATGACATCCTGCTCCGCATCCTAAAAGACTGCATGGAGTTTGAAAGGAAGGTTCTTGAGTGTTTCAAATCCCACCTAGAGAACCACTGTCATGAGATCAAATTGGAATATTTTGTGTCCAATCCCTCTGCAAAATTCCCAAGGTTTTTCCCAAAGCACTGTCTAGCTCCTGCCCTGTTCAATTTCTACCTACAGCCACTGAGCCACCTCATCAATGACTCGGAGATTTCTTAACACCAATTTGCTGATGACATGCAGCTGTCTTTGGCCATCGCCGCTACTGCTGACCTCTCCTGACTGGCTTCCACTCTGGACAAAATCCAAGGGGAGGCTTTCTTTCTTGCTTGCTTGCTACTTGGAGAACCCTACCTGGACACTCATCTCGCCACACGCAGCCTCTGCCCCTGGGTCCAGGAACGCTGTAGGTCTCGCCGCTATTACCAACTCACGGCGGCTGGAGACTACAGCTCCCAGTGGGCTTTGCGTGTACTTCCGGTTCCCGCAGCCAGCGCGCCCGGAGGCGCTACAAAGGCGGGCCAGCCCCTCGGTGGAGCGGGAGGCTTTCTTTCTTGCTTGCTTGCTACTTGGAGAACCCTACCTGGACACTCATCTCGCCACACGCAGCCTCTGCCAGTGGGTCCAGGAACGCTGTAGGTCTCGCCGCTATTACCAACTCACGGCGGCTGGAGACTACAGCTCCCAGTGGGCTTTGCGTGTACTTCCGGTTCCCGCAGCCAGCGCGCCCGGAGGCGCTACAAAGGCGGGCCAGCCCCTCGGTGGAGCGGGAGGCTTTCTTTCTTGCTTGCTTGCTACTTGGAGAACCCTACCTGGACACTCATCTCGCCACACGCAGCCTCTGCCAGTGGGTCCAGGAACGCTGTAGGTCTCGCCGCTATTACCAACTCACGGCGGCTGGAGACTACAGCTCCCAGTGGGCTTTGCGTGTACTTCCGGTTCCCGCAGCCAGAGCGCCCGGAGGCGCTACAAAGGCGGGCCAGCCCCTCGGTGGAGCGGGAGGCTTTCTTTCTTGCTTGCTTGCTACTTGGAGAACCCTACCTGGACACTCATCTCGCCACACGCAGCCTCTGCCCCTGGGTCCAGGAACGCTGTAGGTCTCGCCGCTATTACCAACTCACGGCGGCTGGAGACTACAGCTCCCAGTGGGCTTTGCGTGTACTTCCGGTTCCCGCAGCCAGCGCGCCCGGAGGCGCTACAAAGGCGGGCCAACCCCTCCGCGTCGCGGGACGCGCGCGGGCAGCGCCGGGCAGAGGGCGGGCCGTCTGTGGCCGTCAGGGGCTGACAGAGGCTGGGCTGGGCCCCGTCCCTTTCCTCTTACCAACCACGACGACTCACGCTTGGTGCCTGTTGCCCTTCTGTTGCTCAAACCATGTCTACACGCTCTGGTAAGCCTCTCAGGGGTGAGGGTGAAAGGGGATCTAATGTCGCGAGCCCTGTCATAGGGTCAATGGACCGTTTCATTACCAGGGTAGCGGCGGTGATTGAAAAGGAGATCGCCATCTCTGAGCGGCGTCTATCTGAAGTATACCTCCCCGCAAGACGTTCATCATTGGGGGCAGACGCCCAGTCACCCACGCCAGCCATTACCCGGGTTCAAGCAGGTACCCCCCCTAGTATGGTCAGTGCTCCTTCAGAACCCCTCCATCTGACTGGTATTGAGCAAAATATAGATAGGTTGGAAACTCAGGCAGTTCTTCTTCCTATAGTCACAATGGAAGACGATGGCCTAACTGTTCCGTATCACTACCACCTATTTCCTTAAGTGATGTTATTAGAGACCCTGAGTCCCCAAATTCCCCTGCACCTACCACAGTTGTACCAGATGGAAAGCTAGTTGGGGCTTTACCTATTATCGTGACTCCTGATACTAGGCAGGAGTTTCCCCTCGTAGGTAAAAAATCACGCAAACGTAAGAAGGGTAGGCTAGTGAGACAGGCCGCCCTCTACCAAAGAGTAAGGAAGTCTCCTGTACCTAACACAAGTATTACAAGGGGTGCCCCTATGCTGAATGAAACCGACACAGAAGGGGATGTACTGATTTCTCCAAAGGGCCCTCACACAACTAAGGTCCCAAAGCGAGCTGACTTAGTAGCGGTCGAAAATATTCTGGAGAAGGTATATACCCTCTTGAAACCGTTACTAACTCAAGTGAAGGGTCTAGGGGAGAGGATTGACAAACTAGAGCAGTCAACTCTGGATGGGTTACACTCACTCAAAACAACAATCAAACAAGCAACTAGAGTGACTGTAAATAAGGATGTGGGTGTTAAAGGGAATGATCTACCAGCGCAGAAAGGCCCTAAGCCCCCAACAACCCAAAATAAAGCTGCTCCTAATAATCTAGTAATCCCAACTCCCAAATCTCCTACCCATCTGAAACCAGGTCCAAGCCACAAGGGACTCCAAACAAATAAAGAGCCTGAGAAAAATAAGCCTAAATCTCTTCCTCAAAAACAGCAACAGACAACTGATGGTAATAAGGAAGTCCAACAAAAATTAGAAGGTAGTAGTAAACCCAGCGGGCCAACGACTAGGAAAGCCCCCAGGCCTGCAATACAATGTTCTGCCCCAAAAATCTCCCCACAGGCCCCCAGTATCCCCCCACGACGGATCCCCCCAATTAATCTCCCACCAGACTGTCAACCATTTGTTGCAGTCATGGTTAATGTGCCTCCCCTAAAGGATGGTCAGTTGGAAAACCATCAATCACTCAAGAACAAGTGTATACACTGGCTGAAGGCAAATAAACCAATCCCCCCGGGTATGGACGGCATTATCCTAAGTGTCCGTAGAGTGGGATGGGTAGGGCAAGGGAAAAAAATGCTGGAGGGAGACTGTGTAATTATAAACTTCCAAGATTACAGAGTGGTGCCATCCATTTGTACTCCTATTAAAAACATGGGGGCCCCGGGGGTTAAATTGGTAGACCTCTCATATTTTTACCCTAGGCACCTTGTTAGCCCAAATGGAGGAAGTGAAAGTTCTCTTAATTCTGGCCAAAACTGGGCCGGGGTTGTAGGAGGCGATAGGGAGAAACAAATGTGGGCAATTGGCCCCTGCTGACTGGAATCAGCGAGCAGAGCAGAACAAGTAGAAGCACCACCCACCCAAATAAACCTTGTAAGTGTAATGGGAGACCCTATAATAATTCCACAAGATCCCTGCTCTCCTCGGATATATAGGGGGAGCCCTATAGATAGGGGCTTTCAAGCGCCCAGCGAACATCCAGCTGTGACGGACCTAGTCTTTAAGGTTTTCAGCTGGAACATCGCAGGGATTGCTGGAAAACTGGCCCTCCCAGACTTTACTGCATGGGTTGATAAGCACTCCTTGTGCCTCTTCCAGGAAACCTGGAGCCTGATACCGGTCCATAGGGTGGGTTTTTCCTCATACTCCTCTCCTGCGCGGGTCTCGGAATCCGGGAGAGGCCGCCCAGCGGGCGGCCTTCTTATTTGGGTCGCGGCTTCTCTAAACTGTAGAGTAGTGGACTATCCCACAGGTTCCCCGGACATACAAAACATTACCCTCATAGACCAAAGGGGAAGAATTGTTCTAAACATCTTTAATGTGTATGCTCGGGGCACAAAGGGTGGGAGAAAGTCTCCTGTGATAGCTCTTCTCGAGACCCTGTTAAACAACACCCCCCATAAGACCCGCACCCTGGTTGTAGGTGATATGAACTGCACGTTCGAGCCTTTGGGCTCGGACGTTTCCCTCGACCAGGATGAGGAGGATGCCAGGTGGGGGATCCCAGCTCTGGACATCGCACCGATTAAAAGGTGGACAGAAGTGGCGCTCCAAATATACTCCCTTACTCTTGAATTTAATTTAAGGGCAGCGAATGGGAGGACTTCCTTGGATAGGGGGGGTGCACATACCTACAACAGACCAGGGCACACCTCTAGGCTGTATTATGCCCTAATAGACGTGTGCTTATGGCCTTATGTAAAGGACATGCAGGTGGTCCCTTCGACAGAAAGCGATCACAACCCTCTCTCCCTAGAAATGGAACATTGGTGGCAACCCCTAAGGAAGGCCAACATTAAAGAGGCACTCGTACCACTAGATGAATCTGAAGTCTCCCCATGTGGTAGAAGAATTAAATGGGCGAAACTGGTCCTATCCGAGGCGAAGGTTGGGGAAATTCAATCCCATTTAAACCGCGCGGTAATATCTCTGGAATCCTCGCTAGAAGGGGTGGGTAAAGTGAGTGGGTTATTTCTCTCCCTGATTGAAGCCCTAACCAACGTGTTTACCCTGTACTTTAAAAAGCCGGGCAATACAGGAACTAAAAAATCTGTTGAGGGGTGGTATACCCAAGCATGCAGGACCCATAAGGCAAAGCTAGTTGAGGCAGTTAAATCTAAATCCCAAAGTGTGATCCAGGAAGCTAGGAAGGCTTACAAAAAGACCCTTAGTTTGGCTAGAAGGGAGTGGGAAGAAAATTACTGGGAAGACCTACTCCAGGCTAGCAAAATTAGGGATTCAGGGGTGTTTTGGAATCTTATAAGGAAACGGAGCAAATCCGATGCAGCCATCAGACCCTGCAGCATCCCGCCTCAAAGTTGGGCAAAACACTTTGGGTCTTTATACCTCCCACCAGACGGGGAACTGTCTGTGGGGATGGATCTCACACTAGCAATCGAACCTCATGCCTATGACCTTTTCACTCCCTTAGAGATTGAGGGGGTTATAGGCTGGGTGGCACCACGCAAGGCACCGGGCCCGGACGGCCTTCCGGGTGATTTGATGAGGGCTTACCCAGCGGAATGGGGAAGGATCATAGCAGCTCTCCTAAATGATATTATGAGGGGAGGAGTAGTACCAGAATCCTGGAAAGGGGCGGTGGTTGTCCCCATTTATAAAAAAGGGTGCAGGGAAACCCCGGGAAACTATTGCCCAATAAGTCTGATAGACTCCACCCAAAAGATAGCTGGTAAAGCTATCCTTGGTAGGATCCTCCATTGGGTGGAGGAGAATAAAATCCTATCAGACTTTCAGGCAGGTTTCCGGGCTGGTATGGGGACTATAGAGCAGGTGTTTAGGTTGTCCCTCTTGGGGTGGAAGGTGGTGGAGCTAGGCAAGGGTAGTCTTTATTTAGCCTTTATAGACTTGAAGACTGCCTTTGATCTAGTTCCCCGGGAAGAGCTTTGGAGGGTCCTTTTTGAGTTGGGGCTACCACCTTACATCTTGTCCCTTCTTATAAGCCTTCATGCCCACACTTTTGCACAGGTCCGCTTGGGTAATAACGGAGAGCTTACGGAAAAAATACCAGTGTCTAGGGGCGTAAGACAGGGTTGCGTCCTGGCACCCACCCTATTCTCGTTATATCTGAATGGGGTGGTAAAACACCTTCAACAAGAACCAGCTGACGCCCCCTGTCTTGGAGGTGTCCGTATCCCAACCCTGCTTTTTGCGGACGACACGCTCCTGATTTCGAAGACCCCACAAGGACTACAGAAACTTCTAACACGATTCCAGGAGTTCTGTGTTGCAAAAGGGCTAATAATAAATGTGGACAAAACAAAATACTTAGTTGTTAACCCACCTAAAAAATTGGGCCGCCCACCTACACTTAACTCTATTCCCCTGGAGAAAGTAGCCAAATTCGACTACCTTGGCATTCGGATTACGGACAGGATGACTTGGGCAAACCACATTGAAAAAATGGTCCTTAACCACAGGAGAGTAGGAGGAGCTCTCATGAGGGAATACAGGGCCTCAACTAGGAGATCACTTACCCCAGTACTTGACATCTACAAGGCCAAAGTAGCGACATCAGCCTTGTATGGGGCAGAACTGTGGGGTCACTGCCGTCTGGATGCCCTAGTTACTGCTGAGAGCAAGCTATTAAAATCCTTCATCGCTGTTCCTCTGAGCACACCGTCAGTACCTGTGAGGATGGACACGGGATGTAAAAACATTAAAGATCAGGCCCAGCTTCGCCCGCTCCTGTTGTGGACACGGATCTGGAGGTGCGAAGAATTAAAATCCTATGCTGATGCCCTGAGAGACATAATGAGCCAGGGGGGTTGGGCCAAAATAAAATGGTTAAAGGACACCAAAAAGCTGTTGGAGAATATAGGACTAGGGGATTGTTGGTCATCCCGCTCAGCCCCTCCAAAAGAAGTTGTCAAGGCGCTTTTTTGGAAATGGACTGCTGAGCGTCTAATCTCTAGCCCAAATCACTGCAGGTCCACTGCCACCTTTTTACAAATTAAAGACACTGTGGCCATCGAACCTTACTTGGACTTGATTACTCTCCCCTTTGACCGTGCTCTTTACTTTAAATTTAGAGTTGGTTCCCTCCCGCTAGGTGCCCTGGTATCGAAATGGTCAACAGCGGATCGCACTTCTCCCAACTGTGCATGTTGCCCGAGTAAGATTGAGTCTATTGCGCACGTCTTATTTGAATGCCCGGATTATGCAAGGCCTAGGAGCTCTTGGCTGAAACCACTCTGCCGTAACATGGGCACACGCAGTCATTTAGTAGCCTTGCGTATCCTAAGCACGGACACTTCCCCCCCCATAGTCTGTGGAATAGCTAAATTTTTAAAGCAGTTTTGGCACATTCGATGTAAGAGATTGTCAGTAGCTGTTTAATCCTTGTTTTAGCTAATTTATTAACGGATTTTATATCCTTTTATCACTTTTTAATATTCTAACATTTCTTACTGACTTCTTATGGCATAACATTTTTGTATACTGTATTGATTGTATTATGTATGTGCTTATAAGATATCTCTGCGTATCGAATAAAAGCTTATGACTGACTGATGAAAATCCAATCCTAGATGACCTTACATCAGCTCAAGCTCAACACCCATTAGACTGAGTTCCTTCTGTTCTCACCAAATTCTCTTCAGTCACATCAGTTCAAGAATAGCTTTGTTTCACCAACACCCTAGGCTGCCCTGCAACCAGGACTTTAAGGGGTCTGGGTCCTGCCGGTGCTCAGCACCTGCAGTTCTAAAAAGCAAATGCAGGGACTATTATTAACCTCAACCTCGGAGTGAAAAAAAAAATCTTAACTTGGCAGCAGTATTAACTACCCTTCACTGTCTTTGATGTATCTTTAGAGTGACCCGTTACAATTCTTTCTCAGTCTCATCATTTCAGAACTGGAGTATTTTAACTATTTCATACAAAGATGCCATTGTTGTTGCTTATTCATCTTATGCAAATAACAGCAATTGACAATTGACAAAGCCAATAGTCCTGGCTTGCTGTAGGTATAATGATACTTGTTTTATATATCTGGATGCAAACACAGAAAGAAGCAGCAAAATACAAGTCGGGCGGCACATAATGCTAAGCAGAGATGTCTAACTTACGTGTTTTAAGCCAGACCCTTCATTATATCGGCTAGGCTACACCACTTTGAGAAACTTTGAGAAACCCCCCAGTTTTTTCATCCCACATAATGCCCTGCCTGCAACCACTACTGATAATGCCAAATCCTTAGGTTTCACCCTTGACAAAAGCCTATAATTCCGTAATCACAGTAACACTGCTTTGGAAAATGTCTAACTTATTTGGGGAACTCAAACCCTTTCTACCTGCTCATGACCTGAAAGTAGTGTTTCAAGCATTGATCCTATCTAGACTGCACTATGGAAATGCAGCCTCCCTGGAATCCCCAAGACACACCCTGCACTGATGAAGGCCCTGCTGCAAGAAGCTAATCGCCTGGCCTCAGGGACCACCCGATTTGACTGGGTCACTCCCATCTTGTCTTCAATTAGATGGCTGTCCATTGAAGCAGCATCCAGGTTCAAAGTTGCCAGCCTAGTTCACAAAATTACCCACTCTGATCAACTGCATTATCTTGCTAAGAAACTAAAATCTTGTGGGGGTTCCCATCAACTTTGCAGTACTGACTCCTTATTACTTGAAATCCCATCATTTAAGAAAAAAATGAACCTTGAACGAATCATTCTCTGGAAGGCCCCGGAGAATATGGAATACTGTCCTGCCTGAAATTCGGACCCTAACTTCCCAACTAGCCTTCAAAAAGCAAATCAAAAACGCCTTATCCCTAAAGAAAACCCCCGTCTAGATCGACCAATTTCTCTGTTACATATTGGAATACTTGTATTTATATATTAAATGCACACCTTCTTGACTGGATCTACGGTGAGCCGTTGTCTCTGGACCTTTGCTCCCTTGATGTAACTGCACTGCTCTCAAATTGGTGACTTGCCTTTTGTTTTACATCGTTTCTTATATCTGTATAAGTTATATTCAAGTTCACTGGAATTATGCGATTCTGTTGCTGGGGGTTTTCCGTATAGTTAAGGTTTTGCCGCATTTGCCACATAATACATAATTTTCTAAGTAATCTGCACATTTTAACAACAACAAAAATTATTTATAGATCAATGGGATCAAAAGGTCCTAAAAAAGTGGTGACTAGTGTTCCCACGCAGTGCACGGCCCTTCGCAAAGGTTGACTGGTCAGCTTTCAGTTGTTTATTGCTGCATTTGATTGTTAAACTGCTACTACTGCGGTGAAATGTATCCCCAGACAGTATTACCATGTGTAAAAATATAAAAATAATGAATCAACACTATCATAAAATGTGCGGCATTACGACACATAATTTGCCTTATCTTGCTGCATAACTTAAACAACCTCGCCTATGTTAATGCATAACTCGAGTGTCCGATTTTATACTGTGCTATATTAAAGGGTATGATTCTCTTGGGCCTTGTACGCACTATATAAACTCTTATAGATGAAAAAAACAACAGGATTTGCTTCTCAAGAATTCTGCTATTTTCTGCCGATGAGCCGTGGAAAGAGAAAAGAGTAAAAATCAAAAACTGTTCCTTTTATTGCCTTTAGGACACCTGAGAGGATGGCAGTGCCCCGGGGATAACAGCTGCTAGGCCTGGCTACCTGTAAATGAAGGCCATATCATTTCTGCAACAGCAGGTGATGCTATGTGTACAATGGCGCAGCTATCAATGGTGCAACAGGTGCAGTGGTTTCAGGAGCCAAGGCAGCGAGGGCCTCACCGGCCCCCAAATATACAAAGCAAGGAGACAGGGGGCATTTTTCTTCCTTATACTGGGCCAGTGCCACCCTTGCTACTCCTTTGTGCCAACCTACCGCCTCGCCTCACCAAAATCTGCGTCTAACACGCATTTAGGACCAAACGGAGGAGAAGGCGGAGGCAGGGCCGAAGCCTTCAACCTGCCCTGTTTGTTTGCTTTCCTCGGGGGGAGGCAGCTGGGCCAGAGCGGCGGCCGCTGCCCGGGGATCAGGGTGGCGCGGGCGCTGCCGATGACAGAAGCCGCCACCCATTGTCCCGGGGAGGTAACAATGCCAGGAGACTCCGTGTTTTTCCAGGGCCGGCTTTCTTATTTACCTTGCGATAACTGGCCGGAAAGTGGCTCGTACGTTGGAAATAACGTGGTGCCCTCCGGTGCGGGGCTGATAAGCCGGGCCAGCGCGGCATCGCCGGGAGGCATGAATGGGCCTTCATCCTGCCGCTGAATGGGAGAGCCTGGGACGCTTCCTGCAGCCGCCGAGGGCGCAGGGGCGGGAGGAGCCATGGGAAAGCATCTGCCGAGCAGCACCACACGGGTGCCGCGAGCTCTAATGTGAGGAAGGAAAACGCCCCCCTCGCTGGCCTAGGTGGTGAAAGACAGCCATAATTGGCGCGCGATGGGGCCCGCGCACCAGCTGGGCCCCGCCGCCGCCGCACCTGCCGCGCTAATGACGGCCACGCTCCTCGGAGTGATTGCGGCGTTCTCGTGTCAATTAAAATGAATACTGTTGACGTTTATTTGGGCTCTTTTTAGTCAGTATAAAACAATCGCAATACCAGTATAAAAATAAAGTACTATCAGGCACATGCATCAAAGCCTTTTGCGATCGCAAACGCTGTGATTCACAAAAATCGGCCATTTGCTATTGCAAAATTAGCTTTTGCGAAGCATCAAGGGTCAAGGCCCTCGCAATTTGAGAATTCCCAATTAATTGCGAGTTCTCAAATTGTGATTGCATTTAAGGAATCGCAAACGATTCCTTAAATGCAATGCATAAAAGTAAAAAAATCAGCGATTTTGCTAATAGGGGGAGCAAATTACAATGAAGTTGACCTTCATGATAATTTGCAAAAACTTAGAAAAACGCACTTTTGTGTATTTTACAAAGTTTCATGTTGCGATGAGTGTGCGCAACATATGTGCACAGATCAATTTCAGGGGTGCAACAGGGTGTCCTTTTGAAACCCTGGCACCCTTGAATTTGCATTCTCAGTTTGCAATTCTCTAATTGAGAATCGCAAATTGAGAATGTCTTCCCATTCATTCCTATGGGCCTCTACGCCCATAGGAATGAATAGTGAGGTATTCCTTAATTGCGACTCGCAATTTGTGACTCGCAATTCAGGAATGTTTAGAAATCGCTATTTTTAAGCGATTTCTACATGCATAGGCTTTTGTGATTCCTTAAAAATTGCAATTAAGGAATTGCAAAAGCCAACCTTGATGCATGTGCCTGTGTGGCCCAGATGCATGAAGGAAAATCTGGTCGCAAAGGGGCAGAGTCTCAGAATCTGCCCCTTTGCGACCGGTATTTTTGCATTTGGGATGCATCATCCCAAATGCAAAAATCGCAATTTAAGGAATCTCTAAATTGAGATTCCTTAAATTGCGATTGCATTTAAGGAATCCCAAATTGAGATTCCTTAAATGCAATGCAACAAAGTAAAAAAATTTGCGATTTCGCTAATAGGGGGAGCAAATTACCATGAAGTTGAACTTCATGGTAATTTGCAAAAACTTTGAAAAATGCACTTTTGTGCATTTTTCTAAGTTTCATGTTGCGCACACACATGCCCTTAGGGTATGTGTGTGCGCAACATATGTACACAGATTAATTTCAGGGGTGCAACAGGGTGTCCTTTGGACACCCCTGCACCCTTGAAATTGCATTCTCAATTTGCGATTCGCTAATTGCTAATCGCAAATTGAGAATGTCTTCCCATTCATTCTTATAGGCCTCTAGGCCCATAGGAATGAATGGGGAGGTATTCCTTAATTGCGACTCGCAATTTGTGAGTCGCAATTAAGGAATATTAAGAAATCGCAATTTTTTTAGCAATTTGTGGTTTTAGCTTAGGGTGACCAGGCGTCCCCGTTTTGCCAGGACGGTCCCAGTTTTTAGCCAGCTGTCCCAGCAAATTTCAAGAAATGTAGCTCATGCCCCGGTTTTTAAAGAGGGTGGACTGAAAACGGTGGGAGGTGCTTTTAATGTTTTACAAAGCAGGGATAGTTAGCAGTTGTTTCAAGAAAGCAATTTAATTAACAGGCAAACTACAGGGTTTAAAAATTGCATTTTATGTATGTTCTTACTGCCTGTTCTGTAATTCTCTGCTGAGGAGCGCTCTCATCGCTTGAAGTAAAATTGTAGTACTTCTTCTATTTTTGTGAAATGTCCTGGTTTTTGGCTTCAAAATTCTGGTCACCCTATTTTAGCTTCCTGCTCTTATCAATAAGAGACTCCTGGGGTTCCTTCCCTCCTTTTCTCACTCCTGCTTCCACCTTCCGTTTGCTGCCACACCCCCTGTATCCCGCAGCGCTTCGAGATAGCAGACGGGAGCCGCAAGAGCTATACAATAAATTGAGAGGAGTGGTGTTAAATTAGTGGCTCTAAAACCAAGAGACTCGCAATCTAATCCTGGATTTACTACTTTATTTATTTTAAATTATGCCAAGCACTTCTTTAGGAAAAACCTAGCCACAATTGCAGCGAGGCCCTTTTGTAGTTCACACAAGTAAACTAGGAACATATAATAATAGCAGAGTAGGGAAAAGAGTGGACCAGGGATTTAGTTAACCACGGAGGGAGGTATAGTTTGAAGAGATTTGGATTTAGAATTTTCGTCACACTGTGTGATCCTGAGCAAATCACTTTATCCCCGTGGGTGTTCATCCCCCATACCATTGTTGATGGCACCCATAGCAGGCATCTTTTTTTAAGTGAAAAAAGCCCAGCTGTTTATTCATCTTTTGGGGTTCTGAAATGGCCAGTTTGTGGTACTTGATTAAGACCTGGTCCAAATTGAATCAACGTGGCCATTTTGGTGGAAACTCTGGGTCTACCTGTCTAGGTGTTGATTTAGTAGAAGAAAGAAAAAAACTTCCATCTGTAACCAAACAAACTTCAAATACAAATTCTGTGCATAGTGGCAGAGATGAAAAAGGTGGCGCAGCTCTAAAAGGGACATGGCCAAAGAAACATAACTGTGAATCCTTTCCAGGAGGTATGGCCCATGTAATTAAAGGTTTCAAACAAGTAAACTCAAATCCTGTGCTTCACACAGCATGCCACTCGACTAATATTTGAGTGCATCTCTGTAATCTTTCCCCTCTTCTTTCTGAAATCCCCAATCTGCATATTCTGCACCTTGTCTCTTCCTTCTTCCACACCCTTTTTTACTCTCTCCTTCTGCATATACTCCCTTGCATCTCCTTCACTTCACCATCACACACACGCATAAAGTACCCATTCACCTGTAAGCACTGCAGTTTTTTTGTACTTTTGCCCTGGCAATATTTCATCAGGGTTGTATCTTCTTCACACACTGTACATAGAATCACAATTACTATTGGCATGTATTAATTGTCCTGTGCACTCTGCAAAGAGGACAAGGATTGAATGAGCATTTATTTTGAACACCTTTATGACCCCCTAGGAAGTACTATGAGAACCTCCCATTGCAGTCGCCCACAACTCCAGAACTCTACATTGTGTACTGTTATAAAAGCCCACTCGCCACCTGTATTGACACAGACGCCTACAGGTGACCCCGTTTACAGTATGTACAGTACAATAGTAAAATGCTGCATTAAAACAAAAGCTGAAATGGGAAATGTAAAAAGGAGCTACTTCATTGACACTGATGACGTCTATAGTTTTTACAGCCATTTTTAGGTCGAGCCTGGCGGCAGCCTGCAAGCACTGCTCACTCTGCGAGGTATGCTGTATTTGGGTATGTTGTTGAAGCGTCTCCCACTCTCCGCCCATATTTGTCATTTGCTTTTTGTCAATGTCCTTCTTAAATGGTGGCTTCTGATTCGTAAATGGGCTTTTTAGTCCCGCCTTGGTATCCCTTGTCTCCATTTGTAACGGCCCATAATGACTGGACCTTTTACTTGGCTGATTACATGGCCTCCTTTATCTAGGGGGTGAGAACTATTGTTGTTATTGCCACTGGGAACAATGGAAGCTGCTTTTTAGGGAATTCGCATAATGATCACGGCGCCCTCTTTAGGAACACCAATATCATTTTCACTTTTAATTTCATTAATAAAAAAAAAAATACATTTCAGAAAGGTCACTTTCTACAATTCTCTGAGCACTTCCGTACAGGAAACACAAGCGGGGCATTCAACTCGCATGAGGGCTGCGCCGCAGTCACGCATCTTGGTATCCGCAAACCAACAGGCCCACATCCGGTCCTTCTCAACTCGCAAGGTTTTCACATAATTTTAGTTCTCGGATGTTTTCCTCCACATTACTCTCGAACCCGTAAAGGTAAGGATATTACTAAAGGGTCCGGTAGAGACCCATTTTAAAGTCAGTTTTTTGTTACTGCACGATGTACCGGAAGAACCTGTCCCAGTTAGAGCCCTTCATATTGGTAAAATGGAACCAGCTTAAACTTTATGCAACACCCACTAGCATCCTTAAAAAGATATAACGTCTCTAAAAGGGGAGCAGACAAAAAAGCTTAATTAGGACCCTTTCCAATAGGCGTGGCCTAAGTATGAAAGGCATGGTTAACGACATGGAAACTGAATTCATGTGCTTCACACATCTTGCCACCTGGACAGTATTTGCGTGCCTCTCTGGTAATGTTCTTTTATTGCATCCAGACTTTTAACCCATCAACGGACATACGCTTAAAACAAGCCAGACCTATTGTCTTTGCAGGTGCTTTTTAGGAGTATCAAATAAAGGAATAACAATGGTATTGTTGTGAATTATTAGAATTGAAAATGTTTCACGTCTGAAATAGAAAAACGTGACTTACACATTACTAAGATCTGTGAAAGGCATAGTGGTCTTCGGAGTGTCTAATTTACTTCTGAACTCTCCTGTACACTGCTTTCCTTTGCAGTTTCTCACTATGTTGGGCTCCTTTTCTCCTCCAATATTTCTAGGACACGCTATCTGAAAATCTCACACATTATCACTTTCCTCTTCAGTACGTCTTTCCACTCTCTCCTGCACAGACATCCTTTCATCTCCTCCATTTCAGCCCCAAACACACAACCAACACACTCACCTGGTAGCACTGCATTTTCTTTTTCTGCTGTTTATATTTTGACAGCGGTGGACCCCCACACACTTTCCCACAATTACAATTGGCACATATGTGACCATCGCTCAGTCAATCAGTCAATCAGACAGGATTTATAAAGCGCGACTAATCACCCAATAAGTTTACCCAGGCACCTTCAGGTCTCAGAGGCTTATTTGAGCAGCCAGGTTTTGAGGGCCATTCAGAATTCCAGAAGTGGGGTGATAGTCCGGAGGTGCGTGTGGAGGCTGTTCCAGGTCTTTGTTGTGATGCGGTAGAAGAAGCATCCTCCACTTCTTCTTCGGTAGATGCGGAAGGGTATGGGCAAGTGAAAGGGAGGCGGAGCGTAGTCTTCTCGATAGTTGGTGGAAGTTCAGGCAGATATAGGCGGGACTTGGTTGTGTAGAGTCTTGTGTGTGTGGGTCAGCAGCTAGAATTAGCATCTCTCCTGTGCGGGGAGAGAGTGAAGTTGTCTGATGTGGGGTCTGAAGTGGGTTCATCTGTGAAGGCAGAGGATGAGTCTGGCTTTGGCTTTCTGTATGGTCTGAAGTCTCTGTTGGAGATGTGCAGCAATTTCTACATAGAAGATGTTCCCATAGTCAAGTCGACTCAGCGTGCTCTGCAGAGAGGCCTACGACTGGATGTCCATGTAGCTTGGCCACCTTTTTGGGCCACTAACAGGCAGTGTGAGAAACAAGCACTGCCTTCTGCCTCAGCTCTCAATCATGTCCCTTCACATATACCCACCCACAACCTGAACTCACCCAAACACCTGAGGCAACTCAGTTCACAGTATTAATTACACAAGTGTCACTTTTTGCTTGAAAAAAACCTACAGAAACATCTAGAAAAAGCAAATAAGTTTAGGAAATGCACGATTAAATAAAACATGAAACTTTAACAGCGATCGCATTGCTGACATGGATCACCTCAAGGGTGTTTACAGTCATTGTTGAGAAATTGGTGTTTTGCCTGCAAAGTTAACGACATGAATAGAGGGCCCAACAAGACCTGTTTCAATTAACTTTTTAATCACTGTCGAGTCTGAAACTGGGCAGGAGCCAGCAGACTTAAAGCGAAGAGCACTCTACTCTGGTCTTGAAATCCTATGCCTGCACAGGGTCCCTTATGTTATTGCTTTTTCTCTGTGCTCTCTGACCTGCAACCTTGCAAGTGCTATAGGTTGCTCCTCTCTCATGGTCATGGCTGCCTGTGCACTTTCATTGTATCGTATTGCAATACTTTTGCAGTGCTTACTACCCCTTTTTTTTTTGTTTAAGTGAAAGTTTATTAAAATAATTTGCAAGGATAACAGTTAAAAGTACAATAAAGAGTTATTGAGAATATAATCATGAATCATGAGGAATGAAAATGCAATATAATATCAGTGTATAGACATAAATGATAGTAACCAATACAACCAATGTGAGGTAAGGAATGAGATATTCCAAATAATAAAACATGACATCATAAAATAAAACAAGACTTTTTAATAAAATTGCATCATGGAGGTTTAGGTATCTCGTCAATTCGAGGATTATGAGAATTAGCAGTATGAGCAGATTTGTCTATAAAAGTGGTAATTGTGAGCCATAGGCGATCTCTTTTAATAGCTAATAAAACAGGGTGTATGAAAGCCCTATCAAATCTATGGTGATAACACACACCATACCACCATGCTTGAAAGGATATTTGAGAAGAATCTTTCCAAGATTTGGTAATCTGCTGGTAAACTACTGCTAGGAGTAAATCAATTATAGAAAAATCATCAGATTGAGATGACCAATACTCAGAAGCACTATCCAGAAACCGATTAATACAATTAAAAGGAGAGTGGGAGTTAAAAATTGAATGAATCTGTTTCCAAACTTTTAACCAAAAATCATGAGTAAGGGAACACTCAAATAACATATATTTAAGATCTGCAAAGGGATGAGCACAGGACCAACATTTGGAGGAAAGTGTAGGATCTAATTTATGGACTCTAGTAGGCATGATAAATAGTCTATTATATATAAAAAATAATGTTTGAGTTGTGTTAGCCGCTTTAGAAGACTTTCTTATTTTAGACCAAATCTTATTCCAAAGAGAAATGGGAAAGGTAGATTGAAAATCTATTTCCCAACAAAGTTCAATTTCAGTTTTGTCTCTATCCTGTGGAATTAGAGTCATATGTTTATATATTTGAGACGCAGAAGGAAGTGTGACTAGTAACTCGCAAAGATGAGAGGAAGAAAATGAAGATACTTGTTCAGAAGAGAGCTTGTGAAAAGTCTCTTGTATTGCTGAGTTAAGTAAGTTATACTTATTTTCATACGAGGCCGGAAATGAAAAAAGAGTTTGAGCGTCAGGAAAAGAAAGACTAGAATCATCCTGATGTAGTTGAGATACTTGTTTCATTCCCTTGGAATACCAATCTTTCCAAAATACAACCCTATTTTTGACCTTAATCAAAACATTATACCAAATAGAGGAAGCTAAGAATTTTTCTCTGGATGACTTGAACAACATAAAAATGGGAGACAGTATCCTACATGTATTCTTGAAAATTGGAGGGGACAAGAAAGAAGGTTCAGAGGAGAAAGACAAACATTCCTTCAAAGAGAAAGGATCGAAACAAAATTTCTCCAGGTCAGCCCATTAAGGTATAGGTACATCATCATTGTCTTGTAATAAAAAGGCCGATTTTTAAAGACAGAATGCCTGATGATATTTGACAAAGTCTGGAAAATTAACATCCCCTGGAAGTTTTGTTTTGTCAAGTGTACACAAAGACATCCTAGATTTTTTCCCATGCCATAAAAATGTAGACAGAATGAGTAGATTTAAAAAAAATGTGTTTGGGAATATTAACAGGCATGTTGGAGATATAAAATAAGATAATGGGAACAAGCATCATCTTGATGGAATCAAGACGACCCCACCAGGATAAGAATAGAGCGTTCCAGCGAGTAGTAAGGTTAAGAAGGGATGTACATAAAGATTTCAAGTTCAAAGCAATAGAATTTTTAACAGAATCTGAGAACAATAAACCAAGATATTTAATTTGATTCGGATTCCAATGAAAGGAAGACGCAGTGAAGTCAGCATGGAAACATAACTTATTCAAAGGCAAATTTTCACATTTTTCTGTGTTTAATTTGTATCCCGAAACCAATGCAAAATTATTTACTTCTAATAAAAAGGCAGGTAAAGATGATTGAGGTTGAGACATAAATAACAGAATATCGTCAGCATAAGCTGAAATTTTAATTTGAGAATGCCCATAAGAAAAAACAGGAATATGGGGTTAGACCGAATCTTTATTAAAAAGGGTTCTAAGGCGAGAATAAATAATAGAGGGGAAAGAAGACAGCCCTGTCGTACACCTCTACGTAGAGGAAAATATGGAGACATGAGACCATTAGCAAGAAGAGAGGTATGGGAGAAGAATAGAGTAATGACACATATTGGATAAACTTGGGGCCAAACCCTAACCAGGAGAGGGTAGCAAAGATAAAGGACCAATTAACCCTATCACATGCTTGTTCTGCGTCTTAGAGATCGCTGCTAGGAAGAATTTATAAGATCTGGATTTACTAATAACATTAAAAAATAAACGCATGTTATCAGAAAGAAGTCTACCTTTAATAAACCCACATTGTTCTCTCCCAATTAAATGTGGTAAAAGGTTCTCCAGGCGTAGAGCTAAAATTCTTGCTAAAATCTTATAATCTAAATTAATCAGGGATATTGGACGATAATTTTACATCATTTATGGTCTTTTCCTTCGTTTGGAAGAAGGCAAATCAGTGCTTCTTGAAAGGAATCGCTGGATGATTTAGTTAAAATAAAATAAAGAAAGAGTTGATTCAATTTAGGAATAAGGAAAGACGAAAAATGTGAGTAAAATTCGATAGTAAAACTGTCAGGTCCAGGAGCTTTACCATGTTTGATGGAACAGAAGAAATGTCTTGAATCTGAATATCCTGTTCCAATAAAGAAAAGTCTAAGTCAGGAGTTGAAGG
Organism: Lissotriton helveticus; assembly: GCF_964261635.1. NCBI lineage: Eukaryota > Metazoa > Chordata > Amphibia > Caudata > Salamandridae > Lissotriton > Lissotriton helveticus. The sequence continues at coordinate 927,282,402 of NC_136070.1, forward strand.
TGGTGAGATGGAGGATAGATAAATAGAGGCATCATGTGTGCCCAACTGAACTTCAGGAGTATAAAGGGTTTGATAAAACTTTGTAAATTCTAGAAGAATATCCTCACTTTTATAAAGAGTTTGATCGGAAGGAGATAAGATAGAATCAATAACTTTACTTTCTTTCTTAATTTTAAGATAATTCACAAGAAGTTTCCCTGATTCATTTTGGCCACCATAGTATTTCGCACTCACCTTGAGTAGGAAAGAATTAGCATTGTCGGTAGATATTCGATTGAATTCAAATTTGGCCTTTAACAAATCAATCAAAGTGTTGGTAGATTGGGATTTATAATAAGAATATTCTAGTATCTTAATCTGTGAAGTGAGAGTCTTTAATTTATAAGCAGCTGCTTTTTGTTTTTGAGAAACAAAATTAATAATAAAGTCTCTAGAAGCAGCGTTAAAGGAGTCCCAAACAAGTTGAGTCTTAATCCCAGGGGTTTCATTTTCCTTAAAAAAGGTATGGGCAAAATGTTCAAAGGTGCGTGTGAAATGAGTATCCGACAGAAGAGCGTTATTAAACCTCCACCGTCGGGGTCCTTGAAGAGGAGGAAGGAGTTTTAAATCTAACGTTACTGGGGAGTGATCGGAAATCAATATAGATCCTATATCCAAATTAATAACTCTTTTAGCAAGATTATTGGAAATAAAAATATATTCTAGCCTGGATTGAGAAAAATTTGCAGGAGAAAAGAAAGTGTATTCTTGGAGGGTGGGATTACATAATCTCCAAGCATCGACAAGAGATCTTTGGGAGAGGGTTGATGTGAATTGAGAATGAATATGAGAAGGTATGAATTTAGATTTGGAGTGTCTATATAAGATAGGGTCAAAAACCATCTTGCAATCACCACCCACAATCAAATAATAATCAGAGTAGGTCATAAATTTAAATAATAATCCCGGCCAAAAAGACTTATCAGGTGCAGTAGGTGCATACAAATTAACGATATTTACTGGGATCTTATCAATAAAGTAAAGAGGCAGAAACCCATCTGCCATCATAATCCACATCTCGAGTAAGCATTTGTATATTAAGACGTTTGTGACATAAAATAGCCACCCCGTTACGTTTTCCTGTTCTTGGAGAGACAATGACCCAACCAACCCATTGACGCTTTAACTTAGCAATTTCTTTATCAACAATATGTATTTCTTGCAACAAACAATATCTCCTTTTAAAGAGGAAAGATGCGAAAAAAAACTTTTGACGCTATATAGGGGAACCTAAACCTTTAACATTCCATGAAGTGATTCTTAAAGTCATTTATCAGGTAACTTTAACTTTAGAACATTGCCAGTATAAGAGAATAACATTGTAACTGGTGTACTGTGAAAACAATATGCAGAGTATGTTAAAAAATAACTTTGGAACAATGAATGTATAATAGAAAACAATGCAAAAGGAATAAAGATTAGAAATAGAAAATAAGAAAAGGAATAGAAAAGAGAAATAGAATAGGCCCCGGATCCCCCAGCATGCTCCACACCCGCCTCCCCACCAAACAAGCACTTGAGAACTGGTGGGTTTAAAAAGGCCATGTTTAATTACACTTCATAAACATGACATGTAAATAATTTATACATCTCTCAAATTATGAGCAACATCCCTCCTTTATTATCAACTCTTCTTCATCAACTTTATTATACGTTTCAGCTTGCATTTATTTTGCTCATAACTTCTTGCTTCCCCCAGCACCAAGGGGCCTTCAGGTTCGCATCCCCCAAGTAAAGATGCCCGCGCCAGGTGCAACCCACCTGCGCCCCCCGAGCGATGGGCCCCAGCCCTCGGGTCCTTGTCCGCCATTTCCAGGGCCCCACCTCTCATCCACCATGCTGCTAGGAGGCTCGTACCTGACGCCCTTGCCTCCCCAGCCGGTGGTCTCCATCCCCCTGCGGAGAGCTTACCCTCTCTCCCCTCAGTGCTGGCCTAGGGAGTGCGCAAGGCGGACTCCACTCCATTTTTCCAGTCTATCAGTGTTCAAATGTCTCTTCTCCGCAACACACACCTCCAAATCACAGCCTTAAGGGACGGGTGGGTGGGAGATTGAAGCTGGTTAACTAACGGACAGGGAGTGGGTGAGCAGGTCCGGCGCTGGCGGGGAAAGAGGCCGAGTTGCCCGTGACCCAGACCTAAATAGGTCATGGCCTCTGCCCCACGCCCCCACCGGACGTGCGTCACCCCTCCCCTGACCCGGGAGTACTCCCCAGGCTGGCTGCCCATAGGGCAGCCTCCTGGGACCTACGGCCAATAGCGGCGTGGTGTGGGCCGGGGGGCCGGGCCCTAAAGGCGGGCTCGTCTAGCCTCGCCCTTGGTATAGGCCCCGGATCCCCCAGCATGCTCCACACCCGCCTCCCCACCAAACAAGCACTTGAGAACTGGTGGGTTTAAAAAGGCCATGTTTAATTACACTTCATAAACATGACATGTAAATAATTTATACATCTCTCAAATTATGAGCAACATCCCTCCTTTATTATCAACTCTTCTTCATCAACTTTATTATACGTTTCAGCTTGCATTTATTTTGCTCATAACTTCTTGCTTCCCCCAGCACCAAGGGCCTTCAGGTTCTCATCCCCCAAGTAAAGATGCCCGCGCCAGGTGCAACCCACCTGCGCCCCCCGAGCGATGGGCCCCAGCCCTCGGGTCCTTGTCCGCCATTTCCAGGGCCCCACCTCTCATCCACCATGCTGCTAGGAGGCTCGTACCTGACGCCCTTGCCTCCCCAGCCGGTGGTCTCCATCCCCCTGCGGAGAGCTTACCCTCTCTCCCCTCAGTGCTGGCCTAGGGAGTGCGCAAGGCGGACTCCACTCCATTTTTCCAGTCTATCAGTGTTCAAATGTCTCTTTTCCGCCACAAGGGAGACTAGGGCCCTCAGGTCCGTCGCCCTTCCCCGCTGGTTAACTAACGGACAGGGAGTGGGTGAGCAGGTCCGGCGCTGGCGAGGAAAGAGGCCGAGTTGCCCGTGACCCAGACCTAAATAGGTCATGGCCTCTGCCCCACGCCCCCACCGGACGTGCGTCACCCCTCCCCTGACCCGGAAGTACTCCCCAGGCTGGCTGCCCATAGGGCAGCCTCCTGGGACCTACGGCCAATAGCGGCGTGGTGTGGGCCGGGGGGCCGGGCCCTAAAGGCGGGCTCGTCTAGCCTCGCCCTTGGTATAAGGTGTAGAACTAGTGATGAAAAGTCTTAGAGAGAGAAAAGAAGAAAACAAAGATAAAAAGATATTTGATAAAAGCCTCCGAAAGATAAAAAAAGAAGAGGAAGAGAAAGCAAGAGAAAATACAGGAAAAAGAATCAAATAATACGAAACATACCAAAACCATGAATAAGATACAAAAAATGACATACCAAAAACACACAAAAAAGTCTAGGGTAGTGGAGCCACAAAAGAGGAATGGTACATCAACCAGAGCTCTCGTAACGGACACAGGAAGGAGACAAAAATCCCATCAGACGAACCGGTATCACATGAGCAAATACGATAAGGATGAACCTAATGAAAAAAGAAAAAGAAATACATTACAAACAGAAATAGCAATTACATTGTACAAACAGATAACCAAAACATTTTAGTAGAGTACGAAGACATAACAAGTTTATTCCCTAGGTCTTGAGATGTCCATGTCCTCCTGTCTGCAATTCTCCAAAAATTGTTGAAGAAGACGAGGATCATCATAAGCTGTAGTTTTATTTTTATATGTGATCTTAAACAGACACGGGTGGATAAGGCTGAATCTGGCATTGATATTCCGTAGTGTCGGTCTCAAGTCCAAAAATTGCTTCCTTCTATCTGCCGTTGCCTTGGCATAATCTTGGGAGAAAAAAAAGAGTAGAACCTTGCCACAACAGTTTCCCTTTGACTTTAGCAGCTTGTAAGACTTTGAAAAAATCTGTGTACTCCAGAAAATATAATATCACTCCTCTTGGTTTACTCCATGAAGTTGTCGAATGTGAGATATGACCCAACCGGTGAGCACGTTGGATATTCAAAGGTAGAGAGTCTGGGATACCCAAAAGCTTTGGAAGAAAATATTGAAAGAAGGAGAGAGGATTATTTCCTTCAAGTCCCTCAACTAAGCCATAAATATGCAAGTTGTTGCGTCTGTTATGATTTTCAAGGTTTTCAACTTGTTTTTGAAGACTTGAAATTTGAGATTGCATAGAAGGAACTTGTACCACAGTAGAATGAAGAGAATCTACTTTATTTTCCAATTGGCCAACTCTGTTGTCCATATGAGACCATTTGTCGTTTAATTCCTGGAGACAGATATTAGTCTCCTCTATATAGGGCTTAAGAGCTTGAATTTCATCCAGAAGTAATTCCATTGATAATGGGGAAGGAGACAATGTTGGTGAAGGAGGGTCTTGTTTAACTCTCTTCACAGATGACTGTGTCGACGTGCCAGGCAACTTCGATAAAGTTTTAGATGAAGGCAATGAAACATTAGTCACAGGTGAGGTCACGGATGAGGGCAACAAGACCTGTTCTGAGTCAGTCACATTATCCTGGAGATCACTGAAGGGATTATAATCCACCACAGGTGTCGAAGTCATTGCTTTGGAGCGTTGAGTAGTTTTAGTTCTCCCCATACAAAAAAGCCACAAGGCATTAGAAGCAAAAAAGGGTTGGAGAGAAATATAGCTAAACAGTATTTATCCACTCAAAAACTTGTAAGAAAGTCAAAGGTAGCAGGAGTTACCAGGCATATCTCAAGAATCACTCAATAGGCAGAAACTAAACATTGTAAATGAAGCCAGTATGCAAAAATCTGAAAAAGAGGATTTAAAAACATGTTTTCTAAGTTTCCCAGATATATTTCCTCATTCTGTGAGAGAAAAAACGCCACTTGCAGTGAAAACAAAATGGCGGACGCGAGTCTCAATTCACTCACGTCAGCACATAAAAATAATTAATCCTGTCCGCTTACCGTGGGGACGTCATGAGGCATAAGAAACTGTGGCAGAGAAGTTCATCTTTGTTGACGCTGCATTTTAAGCCGCTCGCCGAGGATGCGACCGCCGAAATTAAAGACAGACCGGGAAATGCTCCCGGTCTGTCACAGAGCTCACGGGAGAGTGGCCATTCCAGACGGCGAGTACCACTCTACTTTGGAGCACAAGGTTGGTAGATAATTTGGTGTTTTTTTGTTTACTGGGGTTAGTTTTGTGTTTTCAAAAGAACTCTTCAATGTATTTACTGGAGTTTGTGGTGGAAGTGACGGAATTAGATGTGTTTACTAGTGGGGGAGACAATGGATGCGATTGACTGGTTGGGTGAATAGGTACAGGCGGATTACTGACTGGTTGCAAGTAAGTGAATGCCAGCTTCTAAAGGAGGTGTTATGGGTTCTGAATGGATATGTAGGCAATTCACAGAAATACAAATAGAAAGTAGCATAGGGAACATGCAGGGTTGAAACAGGTCGAAACAAGCAGTTTTGAATATGAGTCAAATAAGGGGAGCAGGTATTGGCTGTAACGTTTTCAAAAGCAATGTTGAAGTAAGGGCACCTTGTGCTGGCTCTTCAGCCTGAATTGGTTTAATTAACAGATCTGCACTTTACCTGGAATGTAGTGAACCCTCCTTTTACATAAAAATGTCTCGCCTTCTCCAGGCTGGCCAACATTTACAGATCAGTGTCTCCTAAAAATGTTCAGTCTTGAATGCTGGACTCTACTCCACAATTCCTCTTTTAAACCTACTATGACCCATCACTGCTTCTAACACGACAACCCCTTCCAACTACCAATAAACTTTCCAAAGTCGAGCTAGTGCAGCTCTACCTCCGCCCTCAGTGGTATGATCCAAAATAAAGCCCCCACCCTGCAAAATGAGTGAGTCCTACAGTGTAATTTAGGCTGGATTCTGGTCACCTCACAGATGCACTAAGGCCTGGGGTTTACATGTAGTGCAAGGGGTGCTCACTGAACTGCTATCTGCTGGGACTACTTTATGCCTTTGGACATTTCCAATTTAGTCCTGCCACTTACCAACCCTGCACAACCTGCACCAAAAATACTTTTTTACATTTTCGCACCTGTACAGCATCCTGCACTCGTACTCCTCATGTTGCTTCACCTGTTAACGTTGATCCTTTCCCCCCGCTAGTAACACTCATAAGGCTGCACACATCTTGACAAACTACTCCCCGCCAACCCTTATCATAGAAAGTAAGCACTGTTGAGCCAACATCTATTCCCTCCCAACACGGCACTTCTTGCAACGAAACACCTGCCACAGTCCCACCACCTACCACCGCCATCATCCTCTTCAGAACTGGTTGAGAGTGGAGGTGCTTTCTGCATAGTCACCAATCTGTGACTAACTCTAGCCACCCCCTGTGCCTCCTTGAATAATTATAGGCAGGGCCACTGGAAGTATGTGGCAGGAGAAGGCCTAATTATGCGGCAGGGTTAAGCAAATTCTACGGCAAGAAAAGGCAAATTATGCGCCACAATGTGGCACATTTTGTAGTAGTATTACTTCATTATTTTGTCATTTTTAAACTTGGCAACAAGGCCTGGGCATTGGTTGCACCTAATTAGTACCAATATAATACCCAAATTTAGCACTAAGCAACAGAAAGGTGACCAGACCAGCTTTGCAAAGGGACTTATACTGCGCAGCAACACGTGTCACTGTATATTAGTAACTTTTGAACCGTTTGAGTTAGAAACAATTTTTTTGGCTTAAATCTGCAGATTATGCGGCAGATGATAGATTGTGAGGCAAATGTGGCAAATCTATAACTATGCGAACATTGCAGCAGAATCGCATAATTCCAGTGGCCCTGATTATAGGGTGAGTGCACTTGATTTAGTGTCCATCGTGTCCTAGAAACCTACAGATAGAGTTTAAGGAAGTGGTTTAAGGCCTGTTTTTACAGTGGTGGGTGAGGTCAGAAAGGGCAAAGCAAATGTTTGATAAGGAATCACAGAATGGAGACAGCCGCATCTTCTAAAATAGGAAAGACACTTTTTGGGAGTCTACATTGTAACTGCAGTCTCCAACTCATGTCAACACTCCAAAGCCCGCCATTATCTATCTTGCTTATCTCTTCAGCTCAAGGAACTTCTGTAATCCATCAGAACTTGCTGCTAGCTACCCCCTTCCTGTTGCCAGAACTGACACCCGTTCACTGGGACCAAAAGAACACTATAGGAGGAATATGACCATTCACTATGACCTAGAGAACTCTACAACAGAAACCTAATCCTGCAATGATCTCTGGGACAGTGACCCAGCAGAGAGAACCTCGGCTGCAGAGGAATCTGGATCATGCTCCATGTGCAGCGGCGGCCAGTGCAGGTAAGAGCGGTGGGCCGGGGAGGAGGGGTGGGGGAGGCGGGGGATTTTAAAACGACGACGAGGGAAAATTAATGATTTATTTAATGTTCCCTCAACGACGTCTGTCAAAATCCCCTCCACCTGGCCCTACCGTTTTCCTGCACATCCCCCGGCTGTTTATGTGTTCTCTCAAACCCTGTCTAGTGTGACCTAAAAGCATTACGCAAGAGAATACAACTACTAACTCCTGCCCCTTATGAAATCGGGCAGTGTTTGTTGTAACCTCGTGGGAAAAGCTTCAGGAGACGAAACCCAGATCACTGGTATTTCTGGGATACTCAAAACCACTCACGCGAAGTGGCCTCAGGCAATCTGTACCTAGTGGCGGCTGCTCCAGGGCAGTAGTGGTGGGGGGAGGGGGTGGTTAAAAAATAAGAAAAGAAAATATCACTTACCTGTCGACCAGCCAGCAACCACCTCTCCTCCGCCCTCTTCTGTCAACCGGAAGCACACAGGCTCCCAGACTCCCCTAGTCAATCACAACGCTGCTGTCACAAGCATTACCCCCTTTTGTACCCCCCCCTTTTGTACCACTTTGTTCGCCATAAGTTGGCAGGGTATGCTCAGACGTGAGTCCCTTGCTCACTTTGCCACTGAATTCAAGCAAGCCGGGCTGAAGACGGCTGAAATGCCAGAAACCGGTCCTGGGAAGCTTGTTTCCGATCCAGGGAAAGCATGGCTTAGCAGTTCGGGCTGGACTGTTCCCATCAGGCACAGGGTCAGACTGATTTGCATATGGCCATGTCTGTACTGGGGTGGCAGAGTGGGCTAAAGAACGGTGATGGATTAAACCCAGATCTGTTGACTAGGTGTGAGTGTTTGATTGGTTCAGATGCTCCGTCCATCACCACCACCTTTTGTGTCACAAGCATAACAGCAGTGTTGTGATTGGTCTGAGCGGCCTGATCCGGAGTTCAGACAGGGAGTGGCAGCCTTTGCATGTTCTCCACCTAAGCTGTGCAATACAGTTGGATGGAGAACATGCTAAGTGGGCATGAATGTTTGACCGGCCCAAAACGGCCGGCCAAACCGTCATGCACACTTAAGTGCACCAACCACTCCTCCCCCTGCTGGCTGTGACGGCACCCAAGCCTCGCCTCAAAACTGGCTTCAGCACGAACAAAATAAAATGTTAATAACATTGTGTAATTATAATTTTATTTTTCCTTTTTTGCACTGCTGAAAAGCAGTGGGGCGATGCTCCTCCGCCTTAGCAGAGGAACCACCACCACCTGCACCATGAAAGACACCCCCTAACCATCATGACGTCTGAAAACGAAACTAAAGTTGCACCTCTTGTCAAGATGGCATCTGGACACAGCACTAGGAGGCCGCAATCCGTAGGGCATATTTCACTTTCCTAGATGGTCTATACCTAGAGTCAGCTTTAGCTATCTGTTTTCGAAGATCTATTGAATACAATGCAATATATAAAGAAAGGGCTTTGGGTAAGCCCTCATCACTGAACAGGTTCTTTCGCCTATCTCAATTCTTTGGCCCTCATTCAATCACTTTGCTCCTATTGAATTTTCTTGTGCTTTAAAAAATATCATCCCAAAATTGCCTCTGTGGATGTGTAAACATATATGCAGTGGCCATTTTTTTTCGTTTATTCTTAATTTTCCATTCTGAGATGATGAACAGCAATCTCAGAAATGTAAGAAAAAAAACATTGGCAAAGCCAATAGATTTTCGTTTAAGACCGATTGGCTTTGCCAGTGCTTGTTCTTTCTTAGTGGTTTTTTATGCTCTTCCTGCTCCTTTCTCCAAAATGGATCAGCGAACGGACTAAGGCCCTGATTGTGTCTTGTTAGTTGTTTTCCGGTCCCTGTGTACACAGTAGTCGAACTTCAGTCTGCCCAACAGTATGGAAGGTGTTGGACTTTAAATCCAACACCATTACACCAATGCGCCCCCCCAAAGCAAGTCGTTATAATGACCTGCATGCTGAATGAATGCATAAAAAAGACTTGTTCGTTCTGTTGCTGGTGCTGTGAAGGAACAGCGGGATTTCAGCTTCGTTCTAATGGACGTTTCCTGTGGTGAACACCATCTTCTGTTCTTAGCAACTCATAATCAGGGACTTGGTAGCTAGGGGCTCTCTCAATCACATGTATAGGGCCCGCTGGGAACCTCCCTCTTCCTCTAGATATGATTACCTCTATTTAAGCGTTTCTCCTTCCCAGGGTGCTCAGGCTGGGGCTTCAGGTGAAGGAAGGAGAGGTCAAGGGGGTCTTCCATTGTTATCGTTGCTATTTGCATGTGGTGGGGTCTGCGGCCACCACCCATGTGCTCTCCACCCCCTCTTTAACCTTAGCTTGAACCATGCTCCTGCTTCGCTTGTTCTGTAACCTGAATGGATTCTTTTTACGTACTTACTGGCCAGCACCCTCTCTTTTCCAGTGGCGGTTGGCACAGGTCGGGGTGGCAAGACGGGGAAGGGGGTAGTGTTTAAAAACAAAAAAAAAATCACTTACTTCTTCTCTGTTTCACTTCCAACGAGTCCTGGAACGGAAGCAGGAAGCATACAGTCTCCTCTAAGCCAACCTCGAAGCTGCTGTCACCATGACAGCAGCGTCATGATTGGTCCGAGCGCCATGGTTCGGCACTCAGATGGGAACTATTGGCCTGTGCAGGTTTTCCACCTGGTGGAGAACATGTAAAGTGCACATGACTGTTTGGCCGGCTCAAGACGGCTGGCCAAACCGTCATGCGCACATAGAAAGTGCCCCAACCACTCCTCCTCCTGCTCTATGAGCAGCCTAGCCCGCCCCAGCAAAACTGCCTCAGCAGGAAAAAATAAAATGATAATAACATTGTGTTATAATCATTTTACTTTTATGCACTGCTGAAAGCAGTGGGCTGCCACTGCTCTTTCGGCTCCTAAATGATCGGCTGTGCTATTCCTGCACCTGGGTGATCCCAAGAGATCAACTTGTCTGTGGTGTCTCTTGATTCCTTGGGTTGCCTCTCTGTTAGTCTGAGGGGGAGGGGCAAGAAGCTATGCAGCCCGAAGAGCATGGCTGGTTGTACAATGCCCATTCCTATGGTTTGCTCACTGACATGCATGGGTGGACCAATCAGAGCACATATACAGCTGCTAGTAAAATTGTTGCTCCTGTGTCAATCCGCAGCGAACCCTATGATCATATACTCTGTTTGCATAATTACTACATATTTGCTGTCTCTGTTCCCATGGGTTTTGCCTCTGTTACTCTTGGGTGGACCCCCAATGGCAAATAGCTTAGCTGGTTGTCTAAAGCCCACTCCAAAACATAACGTGTGTTTTTGTAAGGCGCACGTTCACCCAAGAGTGTCTTGGCGCTGAATAACAGATGTTTATTATTACCCAACTCAATTGTACTTATTTTATCGACCTCAGAAGGATGAAAGGCTGGGTGGAACCACCGGGATTTGAACCTGTGACCATGAAGTTGAACACAGGTCCTTACAGTGGACGCATTAGTCCACTAAACCACCACACTGGGCCGAGGGATGCTCCAATGAGGATGTTGGGGGAGGCTATTAGCATTTGTTACATAGCATGAGTGACATGCAGATGTACAACTCGTGGCATGCATCAACCTGGTTGTGTAATGCCCATCGATAATAGATTGCTCCCTCCCACACGTGGGCAACCTCCTCATCCATACACTATTACTAATCATACCATATTTAACGTGCTGTTACACCACAGTAACCCATCAGAGCATCTGCAATGGCTGCTTGCATAACATCCATTCCTACTTATGGCTCTCTGCTGCTTATAGGAGGACGTCACAGAGCAAGAAGTAGCATGGGTGGCTGCGTAGTACCCATTACTATGGGTTGCTCTCTACTGCTTATGTAGGGTCTCCGGAACATATGCCTTAGTTGAGCCAAGATTGAACCTCAAAAAGAGTAGCATCATCATTCTCCTCTTGGCTCTCTCCATCCTCATAATCAATGTGGTTTAAATGTATGACACAGATGACTCCATATGTAGCAGGCATCTGCATACACAGCAGGTAATTGTTTTGCATTTTTTGCCCTTCTCCCTCGCATAGATGCAGCTAAAAACTTGCTACAACATATTTGGAGCAGTCCCCATACACTCATAACTTAAAAAACACTTCCCACATAGGCCACACTACACACACACACACATTACCCCAATACCTCAACGAAAGAATCGCCTTCCACGTACCCAAAAGAAACCTCTGCTCCGCCAACCTCGCCCTTGTTGAAACCCCGCGCATTGGCGGAGCTAGAACAGGGTGAAGAGCCTTCTCCTTCATCGTGGCCAAGACCTGGAACGAGCTCCCTACCAACATCAGATGCGCTCCCTCCCTGAACACCTTCAGGAAGGATCTCAAGACCTGGCTCTTTGACTGAACGTAACTCCTGCTTTTCCCACCCCCCAGCGCCTTGAGACCCTCACAGGTGAGTAGTGCGCTTACAATTCCCTGATTGATTGATTGGTATATTTATTCTGCAGCACACATAGAAAGAGGAAAAAGCCTCTTGTGATTGTTTTTGTGCAAGAATGTTTCCCTTTCTGCCCAAATAAAATCATCCCCTAAACACAGGCACCCTTGCACCATGTTACAAAGGTATCTATGTTGACGCACAGCAGCCCATTGTGCGCCGGCGCTGGGGAAAAAGACAGGAATGCGCCGTGTCTAATAGATACAGTGCATTACTGCCATTTTCTTTTGCCGTAGGGCAGTGCAGCAGCAAGGCTTGCTGCGCTACCCTACAGCAAAAAACCCATAAATGAGGCCCTGAGCCCCTTTGAAGAGTGCATCTGAAACCGACACCTGCTCAGAGTGACCTCTGGGACACCACACTGACCCTTGCCAAATGACCTTTGTGACAGAGTACATCAGGAAATCCATATGCTTGCAATTATGACCCCTGGGAATTGGGCACTACCACTACTCTTGAAGGCTTCCGGAAATTGGACCAGGAGAGACAATATCTGCTCACTACGGTCCCTGGGAGAATGCACCAGCAGACACCACTCCAGCTCACAATGGAAACTACCTCAAGACCGGAGAGTCCTCCTCAATTTTAACCTCTTGGGGCCATATCATCAAGAACGGTGATAACATTATCGCCATTTTAGCGGCAGGAAACTGCTGCTAAAGCGGCGATAAGGGGCTTGATAATATGCCCTTGTGAATTCCCATAAAAGCCCATGTTCGATGTCCTGCACATCAGAACCTGGGCTTCTATGGGAATTCACACGGGCATATTATCAAGCCCCTTATCGCCGCTTTAGCGGCAGTTTCCAGCCGCTAAAGCGGCGATAATGTTATCGCTGTTCTTGATAATATGGCCCCCGGACTCTACGCCATGGGTTATGACCTCTGGTTGCTATGAACACTGCACTAACAGCATATGGGGCTACTGCAGGAGAGCAGACCGTCGGGCGAGCAGGGATTGGCTCCCGCTATGAGCGTAGTTATTGTCCAGAAAGAGCACCGATAATGACGCAGGAGAATTACCCACAATCCCTGTGAAAACAAATACATTTTGCTTGAAAGTGCAAGGAGATTGCTGACTTTCAGGGGCTGAGTGATCCACTTACAGGGCTGTGCTAGGCCGCGGGTAGGGACTTCCTTTATCAGATAGCACAGTCTGAGTTTGATTGTACAAGGCCCGGGCGTCGCTGAAAAGCAGCCCTCTTTCGACGTCTCTTGGTGAAAAATCCCACGCCCTATAGCATGCAAGCCTACAACATCCTCAGCAATAGCACTGCTAGGTGTGGGGTACGTAGAGAGATGCACTGTATTACACCCCAAGAATGGCTCTTGTCTAAGAACTCTTCTTTCAACCATAGCGACACATATGGGTCTGATTTAGAGTTTGGCGGATGGGTTACTCCGTTGAAAGCGTGCCCAATATCCCATCTGCCATATTGGAAGTGACTTATATCCAATGCTACTTGTAATACGGAGGGCCGGATATCCGTCATGTTTGTAACAGAGTAACCAGCCCGCATGGCTCTGAATCAGGCCCATATTATTGTAAATAAGATTGTTCTCCAAACAGGGCAGTAGGTCAGAAGCAGGACTGTTTCTGAGTTGTGAATCTCTCCTTACGGAGCAGTGAAGGATTTGTTTGTGTTGGTCCAGGGCAGTTGGATCCATATCAGATTTTCAGGATGTCCATTGACCGAGGTGGACTGGGAGTTAAGTGCCGCCTTGTAAAAAGTGCCCATGCCAGCCCCACAGAGTACAAAGTGAGCAAGTGCGTTTTGCAAGCAAATCTGATTGCTACCTGCAGCAGCATTTGGGAGTGCACATTTTATAAATGTCTTCAAGGGAAGTGTTTGCGTTTTTTCCATTGTTGTTTGCCAGCAGGGACGGCTCCTCCGTAATGGCTAAAAGAGAAAAAATAAAATGATAATAAAAGCTTTTTATTTTAATAAAATTTTTGCCTAACAGCTAATGAGCGTGTCTTCAGTGGGGCAGAGCGGAGCCAGGCAATCCTGTTGTAGAGGCATGGCAGGTGATGGAGTGGTGAGCACTTTAAAGTGCGCTTGTGTATTTGGCCGGCCGTCCTATGCCGGCCGAACACACATGTGCACTTAAGTTTCTCCAACCCAGCTGTGTTGCACAGCCAGGTTGGAAAAACACCCAAGGCTCCAATGCACTGTCTGGGCAGCAAACGAAGCTGCTCATACCAGTCCCAGCACTTCTTTTATGCTGGGGATAGTATCAGTGGCGTAACGAAAATTGAGGGGGCCCCCCTGCAAGGTATGTGGAGGGGGCCCCTCCGGACTCTATCAAGAGCTCTCCAGCCGAAGTACTGTGCTGAGGGGGACCGCTGGAGCTTGCCCCCCCCGCACTGCGGGGGTCTGTGTTACGCTCCTGGAGTAGACTGTTGTAGAGTTAAGTAGTATAGAATGAAGTGGCATAGAGTGTTGTGGAGGGAGTATAGTCGAAGGGCTTAGAGTGGAATAGAGTAGCTTGGAGTGGCATAGAGTGGAGTAAAGCAGTGTGGAGTGGGATAGAGGGAGTTTTGTAGAGTTGAGTAGATTGTCAGAGGTAAGTGGGATTCAGTGGAGTAGAACTCTGAAGTGTAGTAGAAAAATACGTTAATACTAATCAAAACAAACAAGTACACTAGGTAATGACATTTCCATACATTATTGTTTGTGCTCTGTATAGTTTTATCAGTAAAACTGTCTGTGCTAATTTAATGGTTATTACAATTGTCAGTACAGTGTTGTCAGTAATGGTACTGTGCTTGCATATCATGCATACTCCCCTTTATTCACTCCACTCTACAACCAACACTCTACTCTACTCCATGACACATCACAACACTTTATGATCATCCACTCTACATCACTATACTCCATGCTACTCCATTCTGCACCACTCTACTCCACGCCAGTCTACGCCACCACACTCTACGATACTCCAATCTATGACACACTACACCACTCTATGCGACTTCACTCTAGGCCCCTCTACACACTCCATGACACTCTATTCCACTCTACTTTATGCTACTCTACACCTCTCCATGACACTATTTGCCACTCTACACCACTTCACTGAGCACCACTCAATGCTATCCGCGCAATGCCATTCCACTCTGACACATTACTCCACTCTGCGGCATTCCACTCTATGACAGTTCACTCTATGACACAACAGTCTACTCCACTCTGATAGTCTGCTTTATGACACTCTACGACACTCCAGTATATTCCACTTTACTCCACACCACTCCACAGCTCTTTACACCACTCTGCTATGCCACTGTACATCCCTACACACTACGTCACTCCACAACACTGTGATCCCCTACTCTAAGACCCTCAACTCTAGGACACTCCACAACCCTTCATACCACATCACTCTACCCCACTCCACAAAACTCCTTTCTATAGCACTCTACACCACTCCAGGCAATGCCACTCTATGCCTTTCACTCTACTCCCCTTGATTTATGCCCCTTTACTAGAAATGCAAAATAGGAGGAGTAATTTATAACATTCTAATATCAGCTTTAAATACTAAATGATTTTTAAGGGGTGGCCTTCACTTAGGATGTTTGTTCATACACAATCCCAAAATACAAGTTAAAGAAAAGTAAAACATTATGAAAAGGGACCCTGTTCCGGACACTTCTGCAGACTATACATTAACTAGATAGGAGGGGCTATTTTATAGCCCAAGTTGTGCACTGAATAACCTGGATGCACAAGTGTGGATTGTGAGCATGTTAATGGTGATGCAGCCTTAAGGCCGACCAGCAGTGCATCCAAAATGCTCAGGGAAGAGAGTTGGTTTTAAACCCCATATCCATTCAGTTCCTGGCTTCATCCCTGAGCAGATCTTAGGTATTCAAGGGTCAACTGGTGAAAGGGCGAGGATGTAGGTGTTCTGGAAGGAGATAACATTACAGGCGAGGCCAGAGTCGACAAGAGCACACGTCCACTGTTGTAGTGGTAAATTGTAGGGTGCCCGCCAGGATATTGCACAAGCCTTGCCTTCTACCTCCAGTAGAGCACGCCCTTTGTCTCAGTTTATGGACGGGAACAGGCGAGGAGGGCCAGGGTGCTATCTGGGTAGAGTTGCTTTTGGAGTGACAGAGGGAACCCGCCTTACCTGACAGGTATTTCACATTTCAAATCGTTTTCATGATGAGCAACTTGGGAGAGTGTGGTCGGCGGGGCCCTCGTGGCTGGAGGAGGGCCAGGATTTACTGGAAGCTGCTCCTGCACCAGTGTTGAGCGTGCAACGCAGCACCATGCACTGTCGCCAGGGCTAATTTCATGCATCGTCCAAACCAGTAAACATAGCGTGCCTGGGAAGGGTTAATAAAGTCAGGCAACAGAAGGGGAAAATGGGAGACTTTAAAGGGCCTGTGTGTCAAGGGCAGGCTGGATGTACGCAGGCTGGTAGACACACATTACAGTAACAGGACACACACCACCCAGACATGTGCACACAACTGTAATAGACAGCTCTAGGCATGCACTACAACATGTGTGAGTTCCAGTAAATGTAAATGTGCTGGACTTGTAAAGCGCACAGCTGCCCGTAAGCGTCCCGGCGCTTGCTTAGGGAACCCGTCCTGGTATTCCCCTGTGAGAAACCCCGGCAGGGTGTCCACAAGGTGAAAGCCAGGCATCCCGCCGCGAGGGGCCGTAGTGGAGATTAAGCAAGCTATTGCCCAGAGTCGCAGAGTGTGACCCCGTGAGTTGAGTAGGCACCAGAGCGAGAATTGTCGAGTCCGTGGAATTTTGAGCCCAAGACCAGCCGAGGCGGGGAATCGAACCCTGGTCTACGGTCGATCTCAGCTTCCGGGTCTGCCGCCTCTAACCACTGAGCCACGCTGTAAGCCATATGTTTGTCAAATGTTGCAGACTGTCATGCGCATTGTGGGTGCTCATAGCTCCCAAGGTTTCAGATTGCTTATGTGTGACATTTTCATAATTGCAATGTAATTAGGGGTGACGTTTCAACGATTATCAGTGTCACTTTTTCTTGAGCAAAATCGAGCAAAAAAACTGAGGGAAACATCTTAATATCAGAAATTAGAACTATTTGAACAACGAGAAACTCGAAAAAAAATCTTAAAACTACTGTAAAGCACCAGAAATGGTAGATCTCGACACCAGGGTTTTGGGTTGAAAAAGTGGGGAGTCTCTAAAAAGAGCATGCATGGCCAATGTTATTAAGCGTATGCCGTAAACAAAATCCTTTTTCTCTCCACATCGGCATAGCTTTCACAGGCGCAGTACCACTAGAGTGTACTTGTTTATGTCACTTTTGCCTTTTTATTTTCATACTCATTGAAGAGGGCAAATTCGATAGTTGGACTGGAAGAACGTACACAGAGAGATATGATGGGGTGGTAGAAGTGGACAGGACATATAGACCCATTCCTCGCAGTGAGCATGAGACTTACACCCCAAATGTGGAAGCAGCAAGATTGTACCTTGGACTGGTAGACTGATGGTGAGCATTATTCTCTACTTGAAAACACTGGACAGGTAGAAATGTGTTTTGGGGTACTGACTGATGTTGCAATTGTGTACACGGGATGGCCACAGTGGTGTACAGAATAACAGTATGAGTTGTGTGGATGAAATGCGGGGGGGGGGGGGGGGAGTCTCTACACTCACCGGGTGCACAGTGAGGATGGCTGGGATCTCAGGCAGTGAAGGGCCCATCACTGTAGCGTCAGAGCAGACTGTAATGCCCAGCACAAGTCAGCATTCTAGTGCTGAGCCTGTAACTACACTGAACACCCACCCACCACTGATGTCACAGGTCATGTGACACAGTACGAATAAAAGAGGCCGAGCGCACGTGCTCTGGGCCAGTTGCACCGAGCCAGCAGTGTGTCCTGCGTCCCAGTCATTTACCCAGCATGAGGGCCTTAGGCCCGACCCTACAATGGCGACGAGGGTAGCTGTGCCCATGCGTGCCAGCTAAAAGAAACATCGAGGAAAAGGGAAGAGGAGAGCTGCCTGCATCGACAGCACACCCCCTTTGAAGCGTGCCAGCCGCCGAGAGGCCCGTCGACCCCCGGGCCTGAAAGGAAAAGAGAAGGTGACCGGGAGCTCACCCCGCACCTCTCCAGCCTGCCATGGCCCAGCCTGCCGTGGCGGTGCCCTGAAATGACAAGCGGAGCCATCGCGGTGCCCACCCGCTGAAGAACAGGCCCGTCGGCCGGAGGTGAGCCCACTGTTAAGCACCAAAAGCGGAGCCCACCCGCGATGATCGCAACAGCGATAATGGCGGCCGCCTGCTAGCGCCGCCCAGGGCCATACAAAGCGGAGCTCACCCGCTAAAAACACTGACTGTGCCCCCTAAGGCGGGAGCGGCGTTCTAACTACTAGCCCCCGCAATCAAGACAAAGCTCGCGGAGCCCACCCGCGGCCTGCCTGCAGCGTCCCCGCCGCGCGTGTGAAGTGCGGCGGCGGGGTGAAAAACTTCAGCGGAGAGCGCCGGCAGCGTAAGGGGAGCTGCCAGGCGCCAAATAGGTTAAGCGGAGCTCACCCGCAATCAACTGAAATTAAAAGGAGCCCGCAGCGTGAGGAGAGCTGCCTGGCCATTAATTAAGTAAGCGGAGCCCACCCGCAAAGCGCCAACACTTCTCCACCCCTCGCAGCGTATGATCTGTAAGGCTGCAGCAGCGGGGTGGGGAAGCGGGAAATCCAGCGCCCGGCTCACAGCCGGTAAAGAAAGCACCAAGCCCCTGCGCAGCATAACCAAATACAACTCACCGCAAAAGGGAAGCCATCCAGCGGTGACCGCCTGCCTCGCCCCACACCACTGATGATGATAGAGGCGTCCGCTCCGTGGGTGTGTGGTCGAGGACAGAGAACAGCGTCGACTCCACTTCCCTGCCGCGCAGCGTGTGACAAGTGAGGCTGCGGCGGCGGAGGGCAAAGAAGAGTGTAATGACGGCGCAGAGACCCTGCTGCGCCGGCCTGAAGCGTGTGTCCCTGTGCAAGCAAGGAGCGTGAGGAGCCTGCCTTGAGGGCGGAACAGCCCCGGGTGTGGACACTAGTACACCCCTGCATGCAGGGCGAAAACGCACAACGAAGAGACAAACTGCCGGTACCTGCCGAGAAGCTCCCTCGCCATCTAGTGGCCAAAATCCAAAATTGCACCTGCAAAGTAAAAGACACTGACAGCAAAGTTACATGCCACAGGGGGATCTGAGACAATAGACTGCGAGGCAAATGAGTGCCCAAATGAAATGCCACAGCAGCAATAAAACAAAAGGCTACAAGGGCAGCAACCAGCCTGCGGCCACGACAAAGGAAGACTGTAACTGGTCGCAAGGACCAAGGGCGAGAACACTGTTCCATCGGAACGCCACCAAACCCATCACACAGTTTGAGAAGGAAAAACGCGACGGCGCAGGAGTGCACCACAGCGGAAAGACAACCCCAGGAAAGCGCCAGAAATCCCAGAAGCGCGCCAGGAGTGCCGCGACTCCTCACAAGACATCCAAGAGAACGCGCAACAATTGCGCCCACAAGAAGAAGTTCACAAAACTCGCAAACAGCGCAAAGAAGAAGCACGACCAGAAGAAGATCCATGGAGTGGTGACGTAACCCTCCAGAAGCGAACACCCAAGAAGCATCTACGCCACGCCAGAAGAGAAGACAGCGATGCCTGGTGGCCACAGGTCATCGCTGCAACAAAATGGCGAAAGTAAGAACACCCCCACACGAACCAACAATGGTTCTGGAACTCAGCACCAGGACGTGCGAAAGCGCATGACGCAAATGCGCAGCAGTGCGGACAGCACTAGCCCAAGGCAGCAAGTCACAAGAGAAGACATGAAGAGCGCACCTAGATGCGCACCAAACCAACTCAACTACGATGAACAGGAAATGGTTGCGCAGACAACCCGCAGCATTGAAGATACATCACAGAAGCAACCTGACCACTCAGCTTGGTCACAAAGCACGAAGTCGACCAGCCAGATGGTCGCAACAAGAAGCCTACCTGCCGGACCTCGGCAGAAGGGACCAGCACGAAGTCCAAGAAGCTCAGCACCACAAATCCTACCTGCCAGACCTCGGCAGAAGGGACCAGCACGACGTCCAAGAAGCTCAGCACCACAAATCCTACCTGCCAGACCTCGGCAGAAGGGACCAGCACGACGTCCAAGAAGCTCGGCACCACAAATCCTACCTGCCAGACCTCGGCAGAAGGGACCAGCACGATGTCCAAGAAGTTCAGACAATGCACGGTCCGAGGACCTGGACCCACGAACTTCAACCACACAAACTAACGAAAGCAACAGGAAGAAGATGTGAAGGTCGTGACACTAACCCTGGAAGTGAGTGACAAGAAGACAGTGTCCTAGGACTAGGACAAGACCAGGAAGACACGTGCAGAGTGCGCGCGCTGCATGGTGAAGCCTGGCCAAAGAAGATGAAGAAAAGGGGAACAGGGTACGTTGCGAAAAGAGGAGAAGAGAAGAAGAAAGATCGGAGCGGCACACTGCCACCGAAGAAAGGAAGGAAGGAGAAGTCAGAGTGACACCCAGTCACTGCAAGGAGAATGAAGAAAGAACAGAGTGGCCACTGCCACTAAGAAGAAAAGAAGGAAGACGCAATCAGAGTGGCACGACTGTCAAGCTAAGAAGAATGAAGGAAGAACAGAGTGGCCACCGCCACTAAGAAAAGAAGAAAGGTGACAGGCACTGGAACACCGGAGTGCAATGGAGAACAAGCCTGGTAAGAGCACCGGCGGAGCAGACCAAAGACAACCACCTACGAGTCATCCATCCACATGGCGAACGCAGAAGGGAGCAAGATAGACTGTTGAAGACATCTACCTCTGGGGTTGGCGGAAGATCGAATGGCGAGAGTGCTCACACATCCAGCTGATGAACTGACCACTCCACACCGACCCGTGGCAACCCAAGAAGAGGCCTCAAGGAACTCTGGTGGCAGCAAGTACCAAACGGGAGACAGATCTACAGAAGCACTTCTGCAGGACTCAAGAGGATGAAAGCCTCGAGAGCAATGAAGTGAGTCGACAACTCAACCTTCAGGTGGAACTAGGACACAACGGTGAGGCTCGTGGAGCGCCCTGCTCACGGCCCGAAGGCTATGGTAGAGCAACGCGACCAAAAACACCAGTCCAGTGGAAACCTGGCAAAGAGGTCCTCCCGGACATCTTGTGGCAGAAGAAAACCGGCGAGAGGGGCATCCTAGTGAGAGGGATGTTCGCACCTACTCTATTCACCTGCTAAGAAACACACTGAAGCCTGCCTGGAAACAACACGCAACCAGCTTGGAGAAAAGAAGCCGGAAGGCAAACAACAACCACGTCATCCATCTCTCTTGAACCATTCGTCACCAAGAGAGCAAAGCAAAAGGCAGGGCTGAGAACAGCCGACAGAGAAAGAATGAACCCGACGAACAACTAAGAACCGTGCCACCAAGAACTGCTAATTCAAAACGCAAGAACTATACTGCCTGCGGCTTGCAAGCAGCCAAAGAGACTCTTTTTGAAAGCGCAAGTCCAATGTTATTTTCTGTGTTTTCTTTCCCCCACAGGTGTTTGGACTTTTCATGTTTGGTTTACTTTTTAACCAATTTGGGGAGGGATGTAATGCCCAGCACAAGTCAGCATTCTAGTGCTGAGCCTGTAACTACACTGAACACCCACCCACCACTGATGTCACAGGTCATGTGACACAGTACGAATAAAAGAGGCCGAGCGCACGTGCTCTGGGCCAGTTGCACCGAGCCAGCAGTGTGTCCTGCGTCCCAGTCATTTACCCAGCATGAGGGCCTTAGGCCCGACCCTACACAGACCAGCCTACAGTCTGAGCATAGGCCCGGAGAAAAAACGGTCTTTATCAGAACAGTGATCTCGTTTTATTCCAGTTACAGATTAAGAACGGAGATCTGAAACGAGATTCTGAGAGCAAATCTTCTAGTATTTTTAAACCTGTACTACGAAGTTCCGGCGTCCAGCAGTACACTCCGCAGCCACCCCTCACTTCCCACCCTCCCCGCCTGCCTAGCATCACTTTGTCCCTGCTGCTACGCTCCTCAGCTTTTCTAACAAAAAATCATGCCGTTTTTTTTATGCACAGCTGAACATCACGATTTTTTTATTCTAAGAGGCCATAGGGGTAACAGCCAGTCCTTCTGGAACAGCTGAGCTCATACAACGTGCAGCAACACTCGGGCGCGGAATGAAAATGTGCAACTTGCTTTCGGGCCTAGTTAACGGACGTTTATGTTGTATGCAAATGTGTACCTGGATGTAGTGTCCTAGCATGGACACGTTCTAGTGTTCAAGTGTCTGTATTACACTTTACACCCACCCACCACAGACGTCATGGTGTCACATGACGCTGGCAATAAAAGGGGCCGAGCGCACGTGCTCGTGGCCATTCCCACTACCCTCATCTGGTGTCTGTGTCAGGTCATTGCTGCACCTAGCATGCGGGCCTAGGGCCCTCCACCACCAAATCCTACAATGGCGACGAGGCCGGTAGTGCAGCCCATGCGTGCCGCTACCCTCGGCTAAACGAAAAGGAAAAGGGGAAGAGAGCTGCCCGTCTAGAGGGCATCCCCTGTGGCGAGGCGCAACGCGCCGTGAGGCCGGTAGGCACGTCGGCGCCATACAGCAAGCCGACCGGAGCCCACCCGCGTCGACCGCCACCACCGAGTGCCACCAAGCAGCTGCGGACCGCCCAGAGCCCACCTGCGACGGCCGCGAGGCTTACGACCCCCACCGGAGAGGTACCCGGGCCGGGCGGAGCCCACCCGCCGCGACCGCGACGGAGCATCTGGCCTGCCGGCCGAAGGTGAGCCCCACGGGCGAAGTGCCCGCAATAAACTGTGCCACTGAATAAGCAGGACCAGCGGAGCCTACCCGCGGCCTGCCCGAGTCGTCCCCCGCCCCCGCCGCGTGTGTGCTTGGAAGCGGCAGGGGCTCACAGACTAATGACCGCGTGAAAACAAGGGCGGCCGGACCCGCAATCACCGAAGACTACGAGGGGGAGGGAGCGGAGTAGCTAACCGCCTCCCAACCCCCCTCGCAACGTCATCCGGGCCAGCGGAGCCCACCCGTGGCCCGCCGGTAGTGCCCACCCCGAAGGGAGACTCTGCGGCGCCGGCGGAGCCCACCCGCGGCACCCACAACAAAGGAGAGACTCTGCAGCGCCAGCGGAGCCCACCCGCGGCCTGCCGGCTGCACCCCCAATGACGAAGAACACTGCGGAGCCAGCGGAGCCTACCCGCGGCCTGCGAGGGAAATTGCAAGTCTCCGCCGCGCAGCGTGTGGGAGGAAAAGCTGCTGCGGCGGGAGACCGGAAAGTGGAGCCTGCAGCAGCCGGTAAATAAGCAGAGCCGGCGGAGCCTACCCGCGGCCTGCCTCAAGTGACCGGAGCCTCATCAGCATTTCCAACACGGGCAGAGCCGACGGAGCCTACCCGCGGTCTGCCTCAGGCGCCCCCCGCTCAGGGAAGAGTGACCGGAGCATCGCGCTCTCCCACCAGAGCGAGAAGCATCAATGCACACCCCCCCCCCCCCCGCCCGGGCGAGGACTGCAGAAAGCTGCCGCGGGCCGGGAGGGCTGAGGAAAGTGAAGGCAGGACAGGCGCCGGCAACAGGAGTGTGCCCCCACCTCCTCGTTTCCCCGGCGGGACAATAAAATGCCTATAAATGGCCAGCGCTGCCAAAATGCCTATAAACTGCCAGCGCTGCCAAAGTGAAGCTCACACCCCAAACTGGGCAAAGCACTGAGCCGTCTTCCCTGCACACCACTTGCCCAGTTGGACACTGAAAGCCTGCCACCCACTCCCTGCACAAACAAACTAAAACAAGGAAGGGACTCACCTGGAAGACAGCATGAGG
This sequence comes from Lissotriton helveticus, assembly GCF_964261635.1. NCBI lineage: Eukaryota > Metazoa > Chordata > Amphibia > Caudata > Salamandridae > Lissotriton > Lissotriton helveticus. Next base: position 927,306,156 of record NC_136070.1, read on the forward strand.
CCAGGGTCCCAGCAACAGCTCCAGCTTCCCCTGTGCACTGAGAGACTGAAACAGTAGAGTGCACCTTAGGGAAGACAAGCCCACAAGACAGGCTGCTACCAAGAATCCAGCTTCACCGCCACCCAGTGGCCAAAAGCTAAAAGTGCACCTGCCTCCACAAAGACTAAAACAAGCATTGCACAACGCAAGAAAACTCACGCAGCAAGTAAGTTCTCCACAGCGCAAGTGACAGCGAAAGCGTCTAAACTCCCGCAGCAAGAAAGCATCCAACCTCTCACTCAGCATTTAACTGCGCAACAGCGCCAGCGACACCCACACACACCAGCAAGGAGTCGGCGACTGCCACTTCCAACGCGACGTGGGAAAAGGCACCAATGCCTCACAAAGCATCCAAGCACTGACGTCTGGAGGAAACGACTGCCAAGCACTAAAAGAACGTCCAGGGAAACGACTGCCGCGACCAAAGGACGGAGAGAGCAGCGACGCCTTGTGGCCACAGGCGCTCACCGCATCATCAACTACTCCCGCCAACGGTCCAAAGCATCAAGTACCCGACGACAGCCAAAGCAGCAAGTACCCAACGTCACGCCACAGGCGTCCCAGAACCCTGAACAGTAAGTGCGCAAACAACGCGCCACGTGGCGACGCACAGCCACCGCAAGCAGAAAGAAGAATGCAGGCAGCGCCATCGCGCAGAACAATCTTCGCGAACGATCGCCCATCAAGTGCCGACCCGCGACAGATCCATGGCGCCTCCCAGGAGCCGATCCCCAGAATGATCGCCCATCAAGTGCTGACCCACAACGGGTCCCCCAGGAACTGTTGTAGCGCAAAGTCCGACAGGACGACCGAAAGCAACCTGCCAGGCATCGGCAGAAGTGGACCACCAACCGGTCCAGGACGTTCAACCATGAACAGGTCTACAAACATGGACCCCCGAACGTCACCAACAACCATCAAGAAAAGAAAGCATCAAGAAAAGAAGGTTCGCGACACCAACTCTGGCTGCTGAGGAAGAAGGAGAAAGTGTCCCCGACGAGGACAAGACCAGGGGTACACATGCAGGGTGCGCGCACTGCATGGAGGACCCAGGTCAGAAGAGAAGACACAAGTTTGGTCCAAGTGATGTCGCGATGCAGAAGGGAGAGATCTGAGTGGCACGTTTGCCACCGTGAAAAGGAAGGATGAAAAGGAGAGATCTGAGTGGCACGTTTGCCACCGTGAAAAGGAAGGATGAAAAGGAGAGATCTGAGTGGCACGTTTGCCACCGTGGAAAAGAAGGAAGCATATCCATGTGGCCTGTTGCCACAGTTAAGAGTAGAAGGAGAAGTCAGTGCGAAGCAACGTCCTCACAGAGAAACAACTAAGGAAAGACAGAGAGGAGTGCAGGAAGACGAAGACCGCTCACTCCCGAAGAGAAGTAAGGTGACAAGTGCCAGGACAACGGTGAGAGGAACACGAGGCCGGAAGAACACCAGCGGCAAAGAAGACCAGCTGACAGACGATGTTTCCGCACACCCTGGGTCTGCGGAGAGGAGCAAGCGAGACCGTTAGTGACATCCACCTTTGGGGTCACACGGACACTGGACACATGCCAGCCGTGGTGACCCAGGGGCAGAGGCCTCCGGGACGCAGTCCCCGCGACGAGAGACGGTCCTCCGACGCCCATCCGAAAGGTCCGGGGAGGGCGAAGACGTCGCAAGCAAAGACAGAAACCAACAGCTACCTTGGGACGAGGCTGCGGAATCTGAGGTGAGACACATCGTCTCTTCCATACCCCCACTGACGGCGGCGCAGGAACAACTGATGTGGACACATCCAGCCCAGCGCGAATCCGAGAAGAGGACCTCAAGGATATCCCGTGGCAGGGGAACACTGACGAGAGGGGTCATCCTAGTGAGAGGGATGCCTTGCAATGGATCTGCCTTTTGCCAAGTAGGACATAGACTACAAATAAAGCCAAGGCCAAGGCCGGAAATCGTGCATCATTCCCCGGCGAACCACAAGAACTCTAACTGCACCCGTCGCCATGGAAGTGAGCAAAAGAAGGACTGAGAGGACAATTTGGTCGCAGAGTCATCAACAGACTGCTTCCATCGAGCACCACAAACCGGTGCCACTGTGAACTGATGTTACCCGCAACAGGTTGAACACCATCTGTGATTACAAGCAGCGGCGGATTGAAAGACACTGCGGCAGCTGAACGCTTTACTGCATCCTGATACGTGTTATTTTCCCCACAGGTTGATTTCTGAATGTGGGTCTTTGCAATTAAAAAATGGGAGGGATGTAGTGTCCTAGCATGGACACGTTCTAGTGTTCAAGTGTCTGTATTACACTTTACACCCACCCACCACAGACGTCATGGTGTCACATGACGCTGGCAATAAAAGGGGCCGAGCGCACGTGCTCGTGGCCATTCCCACTACCCTCATCTGGTGTCTGTGTCAGGTCATTGCTGCACCTAGCATGCGGGCCTAGGGCCCTCCACCACCAAATCCTACACTGTACTGCAGGGCTGAACGGAGCTCCATCGTTGCTGTTAAAGGCAGCTGAAAAGAAAGCAGCCTTGAATCCCGGGCCTCAACCTCTGAGGATATGCCCTGGTGTCCACCACCGTCGCACTCTGCAGCGCCCGAGGCCTCTGAGTTCCCGCTTCCTAAATCCGACCTCACTTCCGACGAGTACGTGAGGTCACCCCCACCCTCCCCGCGGTGCCACAGCCAGTAATCGCTCAACCACTAAGGACAGGCCCCGCCCCGGTCGCCTAGTTGTCTCGGGATTGGGCACAGCGCACTACCTCGGCCCGCAATCAGGAGCTCTCCAGCTGAGGGGCCCCTTGGAGCTTGAGGGGCCCCCCCGCACCGCGGGGCCTGCGGGGGCCTGTGTTACGCCCCTGGATAGTATTCACAGCAAAACACACAAGATGATGGACGGAATGTTGCACAATGGCAAAACATTCACCCCCAGTCACAGATCTGGGTTTAATCCATCATTATTTTGCTCACCAAGCCACCCCAGTTTAGACATGGCCATATGCAAATCAGTCTTGACCCTGTGTAGTATTCACAGCATGAGCGAAGCGCTGGGATTTTTCACCTAGAAGCCGGAGCAGTCAGAGTACAGGATCGGCGGAGAGAAGGAAGGCGGCAGCCGTCAGTGCGGCAGGTAAGTGCAATTGTAATAATTTTTTTTGTGCGTTAAGTTTTTGGTTGTATTCCCACCCACCCGCCCCGCCCCACCACTAAGCACTAATAGCAGCCGCCATGGTTTGCCAGGCTAGATAGTGGTTCGAACATTGATCCAGAAAAGTTGCCCCCTGATCCTCAACCTACCTGGAGTTTTTCCTATGTTAATTACGCCCAGTTCAGCTCTGCCACTGACTAATCAAATACGTTTCATTTAGAATCAATGAATGTAAATACTGTAATATCTAATGTGGGTATCCTGAAAATATTGCATGAATCCAGTCCTCTTGGAGTTTCATTGGGCAGCTCTGTGTGAAGGCTAAATAAAGAGCTTGTTTAAATTTAGGAAGGTGGAGTAATTACCGTCACCATAGTGAGTGCACTCCACCTGCCTTATTTAGAGAATGTCCGATGCCTCTGCAGACATCTCTTGCATTTTCTGGAACTGCTATGAAATACATTGTAAGTTTGATGGACAGGTCCGTCAACATGACGGAGCCGTACATCAAACTTACAACTTTATTTTTGTTTGTTTTTTAAAAATCCCAATGCGTTATTCTGCCATGATGTCGGGGTCATTTAAAAGTTCTCACTGCCCCTTACTGCTATGTTTTTCATGGTGGTGACGGGTAGTGAAAACTGGCCATGTGCCACCCAATCTAAATAATGGGGGCGGACACATGGCCAAACTTGCGACGGCCTTACTCCGTCGGGCCGTCGGAGGGGTTTGTAGGTGGTGAAGACAGAGTAGTCTTTGCCATCTGTACACTGAAGGTACGCCTGAATCGAAATGAGGTGGGCTGAAAGAGTACTCCATCAGGACAGAGTACCCTTTATGCCAACATTTGAGTCAGGCCCTAAATTTTCTAGTGACTAAGCATTACATGTTGTGGTAACTCACACAAAATCCTGGGATCTGCCACAACATGCAATGTCATTAAAACGAGAACACATATTCCCGCAAGAGGGGTGTTACACTTAAATCCAGGAGGGCCAGTCTTCTGATGCAACCTGCTGGTCACATAGTGGTTTGCTTAGAAATCCCAAATCAGCCTGACATGTTTTTAATGTCACAACCAAGTACATTAAAACTGGGTGATAACACCTGTTAACTAGAGCACTCATAAAAAGAAGAAGCGAGGTCTAAAACAAAAAGTTATTATTGCATGGACGTGCCACTGGTATCTACTGGTGGTACATAGGGCCTCATTTATGAGGCCTTGCGTCAGTTTTGCGCTTCCGATGCGTCCCTTTTTGGGACGCATCGGCGGCGTAAAACATGTCTCCTGTTGCGCACTATTTACAAAGTGACGCATCTAAGCAGATGCGTCACTTTGTAAACCCCTGCGCTACATTATACCTGCCTAAGGTATAATGTATGCAGAGGGGGCGTTCCCCCGCAAAAAGCCTCGTAATAGTGACGCAGTGAAATCCATGAGATTTCACTGCGTCACTTTTAGGAGGCTGTTGCGTCAAAATCTTGCGCCTGCCTCACAGCAGGCGTAAGACTGACGCAAGCCCTTTCACATGGGGCTTTCCCCATGTGAAAGGACACATTGCTGGAGTTGCGTCACTTTTGTGACACACCCCAGCAATGCGTGACTTTTGCGCTTACAGATACGTCAGAAATACTGACATATCTGTAACTCCCTGCGACATGATGCGTCATACTGTAAATATGACGCATCAATCATGTCGCAAGGAGTGGGCACTGAGAAGTGACGCATCGCTGCTTTCATGCAGCGATGCATCATTTCTCATAAATGAGGCCCATAGTACTTAGACGCAGTTTGTCTATGGAGTTCATGTTTTGTGCATAATAAAGCAATCCTAAATGTGATTTTTATCACCAATGAGAGTCAACTTAGGGCTGATTTTGATGGACAAGGTTTTACTCCAACTGAGTTGGCCTAGCAGAGTCCCCGTCAGCCACATTTTAAGATGTCCGCCAGCCCAGCTGACATTTCTAGCATTGGCAGGAACTGCCGTCACAGCCGCTCCTGGCAATGCAATGTAAGCCTGTTTGACGGACATCTCTAGCAACATGACAGAGCCACACAGAAAACTTACAATTGGTTTTATGAGTTTTCCACAAAAAAAAGCCAAAGTACGATTTTGTCTAGGAAAATAAAAAAAATAAAAAAAGAACAATGCCTCCCTCACCATGGAAGCCCAAAATTCTTCCTGCATTCTACTGGCAGGTTTTAACTGGCAGTGACAAACAGTGAAAACTGGCCATGTGTTTGTGGTTTGTAAACTGGATGGGCGGACACACGGTCAAACCTCCGACAACCCTTACTGTGGCAGGCCACCGGAGGTTTATAGCGGCGACAGAGATGGAGTAGTCTCCACGGTTCACATAATGAAGGATCACCGACTCTAAATGAGATGGTTAGACCTTCAGTTTGATGGAGAGGGTGCTCTGTCGCCATTGCGAAGGAGTACCCTCTCCGCCAAACTCTACATCAGGCCTTTAGTGACTCAGAGCATGGGTCCTGCATGTGGTCAACTTTCTTCTGATTTAAGTTGAGTCTGACATCTTGACTTCAAAATCTATTCAGCTTTCAAGGTTCTTCTTTTGGAACACACGCATAGATTCAATTGTAGTAGTCTAAGCGGGTCATGTAAAACAACATTGGTTCTCTTTTCAAATGAACAACATACTTTTTAGAGAAATACGCATTGGAAACTACTCCCTTGTGCGTAATAAAGACATCAGAGTCCACATAAACCCAACTATAAACTACCTGAGCAAATACGTTTGCAGCAACAAATACACACGCGGCTGGTTAATTAGTGGGCTATGCCAAACACAACACAACCACTTGCCAACACAACCAATTATTGGCCAATTTTTATTGCGAACGTATTTGCTCTGCCATTTTTGGCATACCACATTTTATCTGCACTGAGTACGTTTTATCAATGTAACAATTTATTTTATTCACCATATCACATATTGCAATTCAATACAATTTAAAATGTGCTTCTTGTACTCTGACTTCGTTATTATGCACGATTGATTTGTATTATGAGTGCATATGTTTTTCGTTTAAAAGAATGCACAGGTATTGCTATATATGACTTAATTTGCCCAGGTTCCTCTTCTTGGGTTTCCCCATCTCTATACTTGGGTATTTTTTTTTTATTTCAAATGATTTTTATTAGGAAAAGAATTTATATACATACAGAGTACAGTGTATAGGTATACATTAGAGGTAGCGTGCGGGCTACATTGTGCGCCTGGTGGGTTACATACGTCCTCTTTGGAGCCATAAGTGTGGCGTTCATTGGCGTCGCAGAGTAATCATGATCTTGGCGGTGATATAATCGGCTTTGAGTTCGCCCCCGCTGAAAGGAGAAACAGAAGTCGGAGCGGAGAGAAAGAATAGGAAAGAAGGACTATGTTGTTTGTGTGGTGGTTAGCCACCCAGGTTATCCCAGTTTGCGGTTTGCGGTTGTTGGATATGAGGGGGGGTGTGGAGCCCTGGGGGTCTGTCTAGGGTGGTTTGTAAGTACTCAGGTAGTTGTCCAGGGAGAGCCACATCTCCCCTATTCTTGGGTATTTTAATTGAAACCACACCAGGAGACATTTCTTCAGAAGGGTTGGTTAATAAAGACCAAAACAGGAACAGACGCCTGTCAGAGGTATTTCCACCCACTGGCCAATGCGGAGAAGAGGGAGGACTTTTCGTAGTAATATCAGTTGAAAATGTAAGTTCTTGACTGCATTGTTGATTTGAAGAAAGGAGGCATCTAAGTTGAATCTGTAGTTAAGTATGTATGAAGTAGTTTTGCTTCAGAGCCCATATGTAGTTGGAGATGGTTGTGTCAGAGTGTGCTGGCTGCTCGATGGTGGGTAGCTAGCGAAAAAGAACCCTGAAAGAAAAATAGAAGGGGAAAGCAGATCAAAAGAAGAGTAGGCGACCCCAGATTTCCCACTGAGTTTGATGAGCCAGAGCACTGGCCTGACTGAACCATTTTAGCATACGTATTGGACAGATTTTATTGGAAAATGTGTCTGTAGAGCTACAATCTTTGATTCTTCAGTAGAGTTTCTTGAGACATCATCTTTTTCTCACTCAGCCAGCAGGGATGTAAAACTACACAGGTACTTGACCAACTACAATCTATGTAATCTAGCTGAAATGTTTGAACACATTGGCAATCCGTATCCAATTTCCACTGGGGGGCGTATTTGCAAGGTTCCTGCACCACAGGAACATCACTTTTTTGACGATCTGGTGGAAAACAATGCTGAGCCATATTTACAAGGCCACGCAAAGCCACCCTGCGGACCTTTTCATGGCCTTGTAAATATGGCCTCCTTTCATGCATTGCTCTGCGTGAAAGGGCATTCCATGGTTGTTGCTGTGGGCGTTCCTACTCAACACCCATGCATTCCCAGATTTACAAGGTTTTGTGAACCTGGGAATGTGTCAGATTCTAACTCCTCCCCAGGGGAGGTGTTAAAGTGACGCAACGAGGAGAAATTCCTTTATTTCTCCTCTTTTTTTGCTCTATCTATTTGTGCTGCATTTTGCGGGGCGGCGTTGTATTGCTGTAAAAACAGCGCATCCCTGCATTTTCCTAATGACACAGCTCGACGCAGCAGGATGGCTTTTCAGGGCCACACCTTGTCATTTTCTAGTAAATATGCCCCTGCATGAGGTCGTGGGACCACAATTGACAATATCTTTCTCATCCTTCTCACTAGTATTGAGGATCCAGAATTAGGTTAGGCCTCTTACGGGGAAATAGATTGTAGTTTTCTTTAGTGTTCAGCGTGGTGTAGCTAATTTCCATATTAAGACACCCTCCTATGTATTCAGTGTCCTCCTTTATAATCATTGCCCTTCTCCGCCCTCCTTGTAAATAGGTTAGCGTCGGTCCGCAGGACCGACGCCATTTATTTTAGTCAACCCACAGCCCTGTTCCAAAACCTCCTTAGCTCTGCATTTTTGCATCTCCCCGTTCTCATGAGAAATAGCCACGCACATGTAGCGAGCAGCTGCTTCTGCTTTTGGGCCCCGTCAAGGTTATAGGAGGGGGGCCGGCCAGATAAGCACATTCTTGCAGGTGCTGTTCGGACTCTCACCGAAACTAGCAGAAGGGAGTCAACCGGCCTGACCTTGCTATACTGAGCTCAGATAGATGCTTTGTGTGCCATATCTGGGCATCCCCCTTGCCACCTCCTATACCAACCTGTACTTTTCCATTTTGGGTAACGGTTGCAAATTGTGATAGTATATATGTGTTGACCTGACAATGTGCCAGCAGTCTCTCTGCGGTCCTCGGGGTGTGAGGTCGTTGGGAGCATCTCTGGCAGAGTATGTTTTGTTTAATAAACGCTTGAACTTTCTACACTGCCAATCGACTGATTATTGATGAATGATATTTGGTTATTGTAAGTATAATCCTTTAGGGGTTTGTAAATTTCGGTACTTCAATTGGCAACTCCGCCGGGACTCCGCGTTGGGGTCGTCCCTCCGTATTCGGAAAAAGAAAGGGACATTAAAAGGAGTGCACTCAGTCGGGGGGTGGACTGACCAAAGAAAAAGGGTTGCTCCGCTTTTCCGATCGGGAGAAGCCTCAGCTGCTCAGTGACCCCACGCCGGAGTCCTACGGGTGAAACCCGGAACAATAGATCGATTGGCAGTGGAGAAATCTGCAACCGGACCTGAGTACACCAGGTGAGTGTTTGTCTCGTTTTATGTCGGATATCCTTCTGTATTTGGTTTTGGAATTTGGTGGTCTTTGACCACGGAGATCGCGGTATTTTGGGAGGTGGTCTGACGGGGCAGTAGTGAGACTGCACGGGTGGACGCTGTCGCGTCCCTGATGCATGCACCGTGTAGTGCAATCACACGCTGGACACAAGGTGGGTGCAAATACAATTCTTTATTCTTGCCTTATCATGATGCTGGTCACACACGTCCGTCCCCTTGCTCGTTCCAGTCCAGTGTGTCCTCTTCCTGTCCCCTGACCGGATGTGGTGTCTGGTGACCTGGTCACCGCCCTCTTGACCCACAGGGTCCTAGTGTCCTCGGTCCCTACGTCAGGTCACTACACCTCCCCCCTTGTTGCAAACAAATGTTCATGGTGTTATTCTCCTGCTCATTGTCGTCGTCAGAAAGGAAAAGAGAGATAGTGAGTGAGAGAGAGAGAGAGAGAGAGAGAGAGAGAGAGAGAGAGTCAGTCTCGTCGACCCTTCTCCCCAGTCTCTGGTTCCTACTTTTTTCTACGTATTCTCGTTGTTCCCTTGCACCCCTTCCTTGGTCGTCGTTTCCTGCCATCATCCTTTCTTCTGCTTTTCAGTCGTCCTCCGTCTGCTCTCTTTCTGTCAGCCTCTCTTCGTGTTGATCGTTGTTCTCCGCCTTCCACTTTGCTTCTTGCTCCTCTCTTTCTACGGCCGCCCTTTGCTGTGTTCTTTTTTTTGCTCATTTTTCTTTCTTCTCTTCGCTTGCTATCGGCATGTCCTTTTTCTTTTTCATATGTCATCGCTATCAGGCCCATCGTTTTAGCGGTGCTGTTGCTCATCAGGCATGGTCCAGGGGCATCGCCTTTTAGAACATGAATGCCCTCCTTCTTTATTTTGTCCTCGTACCTCAGTTCCTCTGTGAATTTTCCCAAATTCGTTACCTCTTTCTTTGCCCCCCAGGTGAACACTTTTACCTTGGACGCTCTCAGTGTCGGCTTTACTTCCATTTTCTCGTACTCTGATACACACATGACGTTGCATGTCGCACCACTGTCCAATATAAAGTCTGCTTTGTGCGCTCCTACTCTTATCTTTGCATTGTCTGTCTTCCCTCGGCTGCTGTTGTCTGCTGGCTCTGTGTGTACTTCCGACATGTGGTATAGTCTTTGTACTTTCTCTTCTTCCTCTTCTTCGCTTGACCCTCGTGACATACTTCTCCTTTCATTGTCGACATACCTGACGTGTCTTGTTGTCGACTCCTGTTGTCTTCCTGTTCTTTCCTTGTCGCCTCTGACTTGTGCACTATGGCACATACTGGCGTAATGATTTCTTCCACCACATCTTCTGCACGTCTGGCCAAACGCTGGGCATGCGCCTCTGTGAGGAAATCCCATTCCGCACTGGAAATATGTTCCTTCGCGTGGTCTCCTTTCCTTTTGTTCCCTCCAGTCATTCTTCCCTCGGCCTGTACGATCTCTGTTTGTCGTGAAGTGTGCGTTTTCTATTTCAATGCTCTTCCCTCTTTCCATTTCCTTGGCATGCTCTGTTGCTCTCGCCTCTGCTCTTGCTAGTGACAGGATGTTCTCCAACGACGTCGGCTCCTTGAGTATTCTTGCCCTGAATCCTGTGTCGCGACAGCCTTCTATGAGCCTCAGTCTTATGGCTTGCTCGTTATCGAATTTGTCGAACTCACAATGTGTCACCAATTTTCTCTATCTTGTCGCGAAGTCATCTAGTGTTTCGTCTGCTCGTTGACACGCAACCGTAAATGTGTATCGTTCGAAGTCAATGTTTCGTTGTGGGTCGAATTTGGCTGTTAGGCATCTTTTTAGTTGTTCATATGTTTTTGTTTCTTCGGTAGGCAGTGTCACCAGGAGTTCTTCGACGTCATCCCCCGCTAAGTTCAGCAGCAGCCCTCGTTTCTTTCCGTCTGCTACATCTGTATCTTCTACGTATCTTTCAAACCGTCTGATCCACTTCTCCCACCTTATTCCTGCCTGTGGCTCCGATAGGTTGAACAGTAGTGGGCTCCTGTATTGTGCGCTGGGCTTTGGGTCTGCCATTCTTGCCTTTTCCTCTTTCCTTTTCTAGGCTTTCTCTGTCTTTTTCTTGTCTCTTTTAGCCTTTTCTAGGCTTTCCTTGTCCTTTTCTTGTTTCTTCTTCTTCTTCTGTGATTCTCCTTTTCTTTTAGCCTTTTCCTAGGCTGTCCTTGTCCTTTCCTCTTGTGTCCCCCTTTTTTCTTTTTTTTTCTTTTTTGCTTGTTTCTTTTTCTTCTTCTTCTTCTGTGATTCTCCTTTTCTTTTAGCCTTTTCTAGGCTGTCCTTGTCCTTTCCTCTTGTGTCCCTTTTGTGTCCTCTTTTTCCTTGTCCTTTTATTGTCTTTGTTTCTTCTTTTCTTCTGTTGTTCTCCTTTTCTTTTAGCCTTTTCTAGGCTTTTTCTGTCCTTTTCTTGTTTCTTTTAGCCTTTTCTAGGCTGTCCTTGTCCTTTCCTTGTCTTTTCTGCTTCTTTTTCTTTTTCGCCTGACTCTGGAATGGCCGCTCTGTTTATTCCTATGGCCTTTTTCTATTGTCCCGTTTTTCAAAATGGCCACTCTCTTCTCGCGAGATTTCGCAGTTGAAATCTCGCTCGCCTGACCCTGAGATGGCCCCTTCGTTGCTTCTATCTTCTCATTGGCTCTCCCCGCCTGACTGTCCGATGGCCGCCGAGATGTGCTCTTCTCGCGAGATCTCGCGCTCCTATCTCGAGCGCGAGGGCCTCGCGCTTTGATTTCTGGCACTCGCGCTGTGCCTCGAACGCTTCTTACCGCGTTCTGCTGTGGCTCCGTTGAACGCTCTCGGGGTGGGCTCCCGTGTAGCTCCTTGCGTCTTTCCGCCGACCTCGTCACGCCGGTCGATGTCCTGCACGCGTGGCAGTCCTTTCACCTTCGTCGCCAGATGTCGCGTCCCTGCTGCATGCACCGTGTAGTGCAATCACACGCTGGACACAAGGTGGGTGCAAATACAATTCTTTATTCTTGCCTTATCATGACGCTGGTCACACACGTCCGTCCCCTTGCTCGTTCCAGTCCAGTCTGTCCTCTTCCTGTCCCCTGACCGGATGTGGTGTCTGGTGACCTGGTCACCGCCCTCTTGACTCACAGGGTCCTAGTGTCCTCGGTCCCTACGTCAGGTCACTACAGACGCCTCTAATTTGTATTTGATAGAGATATAACTAACACGCCTAGGTATGAACTGTAAAGCGTTCATGCCTGGCCGGATCGCCCTCTGAAATGCTGATGGTCATACTTGGGTAGCACTCGGACAGATCTGGAGCGGTGCTTGAAAAAGCGGGCTAAGCCAGCATAGTTCGGGAGGTGAACCAAGAGGGCCGTCGGATGGTCGGTAGGTCGGTCTGTGGTAGTGAAAAACCTGTGTAGCTATCTCTAGGCAGCCCCTATGGTGAGGCTGTTTTGACTTTTGGTTCTTTGACTTTGGAATAGACCGGTTCTCCACAGACTGGAGTCGACGGGCTCCGTCTTTTGATTTGGGCTAGCATTTGTTCTCACTAGGTCTGTGCTGTCTGTCTGTTTTGTTTTATCTGTATTCCGGATGATCAGATGAATTTTGGTTCTGAACAAGTGATTGAATGAGTAAATGAACATGGCCATGTATGTGTGAAAGTATTGTGAATAATAAATTGCCTTTTTCCTTTTATACAGACACAAATTTGAACAGTAATAAAACAATGCCATGCTTCAGTCGACTATGTTTTGGCTGCGCAAGCCCAAATAGTACTAGATTAGACGAAAGTCAGCCGGCTCCTCCGAAAGGTACTCCCAGCCACGATCTATACTGTAAGCACGGGATTGGACCCTTAATATTTAATCGTCTATGGCACAAGTATACCAAGGATAATGTAGAACAGCAGTGGCCTCTGACAGGGTCCTTCAATGAGAAAAAGATTAATTATTTACAAGAGCGTCTGTTTGCAAAACGCAGCAGACAGTCCATGTTTGATACCCTGAGAACATGGCAGAAAGAGGCCACTCGCAGAAGAATAAGGGCCGAAAAATTAGTACAAATGAAGCAAGGACAGACGATTACCCAAAAAGCAATTGCGCATGACAAAAACCAAACTGAGCAGAATATCGAGTACCTAGATAGACAGTTTCGGTTGGAGGTAGATAAGACCTATGTTGTCCGAAAAGAAGCCGAAGATGAGATGGAGGATCTGCTGGACGTACGCCCCCCCCGCCATATGCTCCCCAGCGGATATATCCAGGAGTGCCTTTAACGGCGCCCTCCGCCCCTGTGGCATTAGCTCAAGATGGGGGCCCGACCCGGGCTCCCACCAATGTGCCGGGCGCCGTTACTTCTGCCCCTAGGGATTTAGCTGCCCTGCTCCCGGACGCACACCACCCTTTGGGGGCGACCGGTGTCTCTCCAGCGCTATCGCCCTTGTGTAGCCCGGTAGGAACTTCCCAGTCAGCTAGCACGACACCCGAGTGCCGGGGTCGGGCTCCGATTGGGGATTCCGAAGGCTCGCATGTTAGGCGCCTGTATACGAGAGGTGCTGTGGGTAATGGAGAGAAAGAAGCGGTAGTAGATCAAGCAGTTAGATGGATGTACAAAGACATCTACACCTTAACTGACATATGGAGTACCATGAAAGACTTCGAACCGGTGATGCAACATACTGCTCTGCAGCACATGTCCCGATTTCTTATCGAAGTATGGGAACAAAGTTTTGGAACAAGGGGATTAGCCCCACAAATTCTGTATGACATAAAGGATCGCGCTCATAAATTCCAATTAAGTCCCGATGAAGTTTACAAGAATGTCGAAACTTTAGTGGGGTATCGAGGCAGACTATTTTTGCGGTTCCCCGAATTAAGTTCACAGCACCCCATGAGGGAGGTGCACCCCATCTATCATCCGGAGATACCTGAGCTGCGTAATGATCAGAACGTAATAACACGGGCCGGAGTAGAAGCCAGGTTTCAGGAACAATGGGTGTATACGCCATGGAAGCGAAGTGAAGTGTTGGCCCTAAAGGCTCAGCTGCCAGACCCCCGAAAGAATCCTACTGCCTATTATAAAGAATTAACAGAGGCAGCGTCCTGCGCTGTCATGACTTTAGCTGATATTGAATAATTTTTCGGATTATTGGTTCCTGTAGATATATGGCGGCAAGTCCATGATACTCCCCACGCGGCTGAGTTGGGGGGTACCTGGGAGGAGCTGAAAGGATGGGATCAAGACCGTAAGCCGGGGGATAAGCCGAGGGCTGAAATAATTGCCTTGCCAGCAAAAATGATAGCTTATATGCATACTTTGATCCCTCCACGAAAGGTGGACTGGGATAAACTGACTGCCTGCAAACAAAAGAAGGATGAAAGTGTCTCCGATTTCTTTACCAGATTCGAGGGAACTTTCATCGATTTTAGTGATCAGGACCTCGCTAGCGAGGGGGGGATACGATTATTTGTGAATAGATTTGTAACAAATCTGATACCCAAAATTTTGACTCGACTACAAGCTGCTGAAAGCACGTGGACTACGTCCACCCCTTCTATCATATTAAGCATGGCCCAGTATTATGAGCACAGGGAGAATGAGAGCAAGGATAAAGACGAAAAGAAGACTAAGGACCTCAAAACTCGAGTGTTGCTACAGCAGGTTATGAGGGGTCGAGGCACAGGGAGGGGCGCCAGGGGGCCCGGATCCAACGGGCCGGTCCCCAGAGAAGGAGAAGGGGGTCAGCCCTCCCGATGGGGACCCAATCAGTGCGCGTATTGTAGAGAGGAAGGCCATTGGAAAGATCAGTGTCCGTGGCTGTTAGCTCAGAACGGAGCGGTCCGAGGAAGAGGTAGAGGACGCGGCGGAACGGACCGTAGTGATATGCACCGAGAGGAGGCAGTGCAGGGAGAAAACAAGCGAAATCATTTTGATAAAGCCCACGGCACAGCACGAGGCACAGGTAGGCTGTACTACAATGACGATTATGGTTTTGAGGATCAGAATAAATTTGGGGATGTATAGGACAGCCAAGGACAGAGTGGGGGCCAAGTGTCGATACCAGTCAATCAGCAGGGACCCTATGTGACAGGGGAATTGATGGGGACCACTGAAAAATTTTTGTTTGACTCAGGAGCCATGAATAGTTCGGTTGCTCGCTCGCTGGTCCCAGGGGCCGCTCTGTCCGGGCATAATAATGTTTCAGTGGGATTTTCAGGAGTTCCCGTAATCAGCCCCATCTCTCAGCCTATCCCTTTCACGATTGGTCCGTTCACTATAAACACTCCGTTCCTTTTAACTTCCAGTTGCGGAGAAAATCTTTTGGGTTTGGATATGTTAAAAAGACTGAATGCTAAAATACATTGTTCCCCCGATGGTGTTTATTTGACCGTTCAAAATCCTGATGTAAGTACTAGACAATGTTTTGCTAAAAATGACCCATTGCCACCTGAATTTACGGAGGTACCGCCCAGTCTATGGGCAACAGGAGATACGGATGTCGGTAAACTAGATATCCCTCCTGTCCGCATTACATTGAAACCCGGTGCTAGATTGCCCGTCTGCCCCAATACAAGATCTCCCCAGCGGGAGAACGAGCTTTGTTTTCCACAATCCAAGACTTGATTGACAAAGGGGTGGTTGAGGAAACTGCATCGAACATCTGTAATAGCCCTATCCTGCCTATTTTAAAAAAGGCTCCTGAGACAGGGACCTCTGACACTGTTGATGTCTACCGTTTTGTGATTGATTTGCGGAAAGTTAATAAAATAGTGGTGCCCCAATTCCCGGTGGTGTCGGACATCACCACAATCCTTACTATGATACCCCCTACTGCTAAATATTTTTCTGTCATTGACCTGAAGAACGCCTTCTTCAGTATCCCTATCCATCCTGATAGCAGGCAGGTCTTCGGATTCTCATTATCTGGTCGAAGCTTCAGATTCTGTCGCGCTCCCCAAGGTTATACTGAAAGTCCTAGCATCTACAGTCAAGCCCTTAAGGCAGTCTTAGATGACCTGTCTTTGCCAGATGGTAGCGTGCTCTTGCAGTACGTTGATGATTTATTAATAGCGTCTGATACAGAAGAGGGTTGTAAGGAAGCCACAGTTAAGTTGTTGCACCATCTGGCGGACAGAGGTAATAAGGTTTCCCTGTCCAAGTTTCAATATTGTCGACAGGAAGTGACCTACCTCGGCCACTTACTATCGAAGGAGGGTAGACGTTTATCACCTGAACGAATTACTACCATCACTAACATGCCTGTGCCTTGTACTCAGCGTGAAGTCTGTGCTTTTCTTGGCATTACCTCTTACTGTTGTCAATGGATCCCTAATTTTTCTCTTCTTGCTAAATCTTTGCTACACTTAACCACTAAAGATGTGCATGAACCCTTCCCTTGGACTGATGAATGTCAATCTGCTTTTTCTGCCCTGAAAACTGCTTTGTGTTCTGCTCCTGTCCTTGGCACTCCTGATTACCGTAAACCTTTTGTACTATATGTGCACGTGGTAGACGGTTGCTCGCTTTCAGTGTTAACACAGGACTTTGGTGGTAAGCAAAGACCGTGTGCTTATTTTTCAACCACATTGGATAATGTGGCCAGAGCACTTCCCAGCTGCTTGAGGGCCACGGCGGCTGTAGCAGCGGCCATCAGGCAGTCAGAAGTGCTTGTTCTAAATTCTAATTTGACTGTGATGGTGCCGCATGCTGTGGACGCATTATTGAACAAAACAAAGACTCAGCATCTGACAAGTGCGCGCCTCACTGGTTATGAATTGACTTTGTTCGCCCCACATGTGACCATTAAACGTTGTGCCACATTGAATCCGGCTACACTGCTACCCCTCCCTTCAGGAGAGCAGGCAAATGATGCTCATGAATGTATTTTCAGAACAGAAGAAGAGACGAAGGGAAGAATCGATCTCACAGACATTCCTTTATCTGACCCCCAAGGGGTACTGTATGTGGATGGTTCTTGTTTTAAATTAGCAGATGGCACAACGACAGCTGCGTATGCAATCACTACTCTAAAAATGGTAGTTGAAACATTCCGAATACCCCATCGATCAGCCCAAGCTGCTGAGTTGATGGCTTTACTACGAGCATGTGAGTTGAGTGAGGGACTAGAGGTCAACATCTTCATGGACAGCCAATACGCCTTTGGTGTGGTTCATAGCTTCGGGAGGTTATGGAGGGAGCGGGGATTCCTCACCTCACATGGTCAGAAAATACAGAATGGACCCTTGGTGTTATGATTACTTGCAGCTTTGACCCTCCCCAAGAAAGTAGCAATTGTAAAATGTAGTGCACATAAGACAGTGGGGGATGAAGTAGGAAAGGGTAATGCTTTTGCAGATCAGGTAGCCAAACAAACAGCTCAGTCAATGATGTCTTCTATGTACGTAAACTCCACAGCACGATGGGTGGGGGAGATGGACTTGTTTGATAATACTATTGAGAGTGTCCGAGCCATTCAGAAAGCAGCAACTGCAGTGGAACTAGAGAGATGGGAGCAGGAAGTAGGGAGGTTGGATGAGAATAATTGTGGGGTGGACCTGACAGACAAACAGCGATGGTTACTGCCCAATGCCATGGTACAGGCTGTCGTCACTATGGCCCATGGACCAGCCCATGTTGGAGCTAAAGGCATTTGTGCCTTGTTGGACCCAGTGTGGAATAACCCCAATGTACAGAAAACAGCTGTACGACTTGTTCAATATTGCATGGTCTGCCTGCAACATAACCCAGGAAAAGGGGAACCTGTCCTGAGTGGAAATTTTGCACCTCCGACATTGCCATTTGAGGTGCTCCAGATGGAGTACATCCATATGGAGTGCGTCAATAACTTCAAATATGTACTAGTGGTGGTGTGCGCCTTCAGTAAATGGGTAGAGGCGTACCCTACCAAAGAAAACACTGCCCTAGCGACTGCAAAGGCCCTTATAAAGGAGTTTCTCCCACGCTTTTGGATTGCCTCGCCTGATCTGGTCAGACAACGGCGGGCATTTCCATGGGGCCCTTGTACAAGCCATATGCAATGGGCTCCAAATAAAACAAAAATTCCACGCAGCTAGACACCCCCAATCAGCAGGATTAGTGGAAAAATATAACGGAATTCTGAAGTTAAAGATGGCGAAAATCCAAGAGAGTACTGGTTTGAAATGGCCTGACACCCTCCCATTAGCTCTTATGTCATTGCGGGTTACCCCTCATTCACGCTCGGGACTATCTCCCTATGAGATCGTTTTTGGGCGACCCGCGAATATATGGGGCGTGCCTAGTCCAAAATTGTTTTCTGATATTGAATATCCTATGTTGATAGATTACCTGAATACTTTGACTAAAGACCTTCGTTTTATTCATCAGCAGGTAGCATCTGTACTGCAACCCCTGCCAGAGGGCCCCGGTCACCGCCTGGAACCCGGCCAGTGGGTTTTGGTCAAGAAATACGATCGAGACTCCAGCCTGGCTCCGAGATGGTCTAAGCCGCACCAGATCCTGTTGGCCACGCGGACGGCTGTAAGAGTGGAGGGGAAACGACACTGGATCCATGTGTCACACCTAAAAAGGATTCCTCTTCCGCTTCCCCATGACCAGCGACACCCTGAGGGAATTCTGACCCAAGAAAGCGAGAGAGCTGTTGCCTTTGTTCCGTTTTCCGATGCTCAGAGAATTGGAGCTGAAGGAGAATTAGGGCCGAACGGGGCAGTCCCTGCGGAATCAGCAATCACCCCTGGCCCTGTCCGTATTAATTTGGTTGGCAGCAGCTCTGATGAGGGTGTTGTACCTTCCCCTGTGTTATTCCCTGATCAAGAAGTGCCCGGTCATGTCCGCTACAACCTGCGGCCAAGAAATCATCACGGTACCTCAGATGACACTGTTAGGAGATAAGGAAAGACTTGGATAACAGTAGGGCTTGCTAGTTTCTAATCTGAGGTACTGAGTGAGACACTGGACTGAACTAGTTGAGAGCTGGAACATTGATATTGTGCTCTGTTCAGAAAGAAAGTCTCTGTTCTTATCACCGGCCAGGTTGTTGGAGCAAAATCTTTTCAGGAAAATTCTCACCGTGAAACTTCGTCGGATGTGTACTTAGATTTCAAGCCTGCCTGTGAGGCTTTGAAGGACACAGGAAGAAGAACCCTCTGGCAGGAAGGTTGTTCTAGCCCCATTGGTTAGTTTGGACTTTTTAGGTAGGAATGTACCCTTTTGGTCGTCTTTTAATTGAGGAGGAACTCCCTTTGGCTCCTAGATATCTGCATTTTTATGAACCAATGTTTTCTAGCTGGACCATGCGGGTAAAAATTGCTTTTGTGGTTACAATTGCGGTCATTTTAGCTATCTTTATGGGGGTTTTTATATACTTAGAATATAAGCATCCGATGCAATCAATGATGATGTCGACTGTTACTCCCCCTGAGCATTTTATGTTCACTCTAGCACCACACAAAGAAAGGCACCGTCAAACATATGCTAAGAATGTTTTTATAGAAATGCTTCATCAGACACACAGTACTACGAATATGACAAAATGTTGGGTCTGTGGGTTGCTGCCATCTGTTATGCACAAGCATGATTTGTTCCTTTCTTTGCCTCTATCGTTCTTGGGAAGCTGTGAAGCCAGGTTTCAGATGTTATCTGCTATGTATAATCATTATGTGGCTCACCCCAAACAGTACTCCGAGAGGGATTATGAACTGATTTTGGCCTACATTGAAACGCATCAAGGTTTTGATCCCGAGGGCAATAACGGGGAAGGATCCCTAGATCCTAGTGCCTGTATGAATGTTTACACAGATAATATAAATGATACCTGGCTAATGGATGAGCTATTTGATTTTGCTAGCTTTAATGATTCGCAATATTTTCAACAGTTTATTTCCAGAAATGTTACCAGTGAACGTATTATGCCTATACCCATCCTGAACACCTCGTCCCCCTTCTGTATTAAAGGTGCAGGTCATGTACAAGTTGGTATCAGCCTTTGTAATTATACGTATAACCTGAATATATTTAGTAGCCCGCCTCTACTGACTCCCCCGAATGTATATTTTGTCTGTGGAGAAAATGCTTACACCTGGTTACCAAGGGGTTGGGCGGGCTAGTGTTATTTGTCCTTTCTGTACCCCCCAGTATACATTGCACCTCCCGACTATCATAAAACGCACCAGTTATACACCTCCGAGTTGGCCCCTCACAGGCAGCGAAGACAGCTTACAATGACTGAGGTTGATCAGACAGACACATCTCTGCAGCAGTTCATCGACTTTACTAAGGGGTTGGTACCATTCTGGGGTCCGATATTTAAAAGCCGTGAGATTAGGAGATTGTCAAGGGTGGTAGAAAACGTCATTAACATCACTACTGATATAATGGCCAATATCACAGAGGAGCGTCAGGCTAATAGACTCGTTTCTCTTCAAAATAGAATGGTTTTAGATGTAATCTTAGCTGATCGCGGTGGTGCATGCTGGGTGATTGGCAGTTCTTGCTGTGTTTACATTCCAGACTCCGCCCCTACGGTTCATCTGGCCATTCAGAAGCTCCATCGAATAGCGGCAGAAATGCATGTAGAAAATGGGTCCTGGTCACTGTCTGGGTGGTTCTGGAGCCTTCTGAGTACATGGGGTTGGAAGGTGTTATTGATCCTGGGCGGAGCTGCAGGCATCCTTTTTGTCTGCTGTCTCTGTCTGCAGTGCGGTCCTGTGTGCTGTTCATATTGTGCCTCTAGACTAACGTCAGCAGTCACCCCTTCGGCAACCCTCACCAAAGGCCAGATGCTCCAGCAGGAGATCCGTGACCTTATGCGAATGGATGAGGACCCTTTTGATGATTAGTGCCTCTTGTTATTAGTTTCATCACGCTAAAAGTAGGGTTTGAGGATCCAGAATTAGGTTAGGCCTCTTACGGGGAAATAGATTGTAGTTTTCTTTAGTGTTCAGCGTGGTGTAGCTAATTTCCATATTAAGACACCCTCCTATGTATTCAGTGTCCTCCTTTATAATCATTGCCCTTCTCCGCCCTCCTTGTAAATAGGTTAGCGTCGGTCCGCAGGACCGACGCCATTTATGTTAGTCAACCCACAGCCCTGTTCCAAAACCTCCTTAGCTCTGCATTTTCGCATCTCCCCGTTCTCATGAGAAATAGCCACGCACATGTAGCGAGCAGGTGCTTCTGCTTTTGGGCCCCGTCAAGGTTATAGGAGGGGGGCCGGCCAGATAAGCACATTCTTGCAGGCGCTGTGGGGACTCTCACCGAAACTAGCAGAAGGGAGTCAACCGGCGTGACCTTGCTATACTGAGCTCTGATAGACGCTTTGTGTGCCATATATGGGCATCCTCCTTGCCACCTCCTATACCAACCTGTACTTTTCCATTTTGGGTAACGGTTGCAAATTGTCATAGTATATATGTGTTGACCTGACAATGTGCCAGCAGTCTCTCTGCGGTCCTCGGGGTGTGAGGTCGTTGGGAGCTCTCTGGCAGAGTATGTTTTGTTTAATAAACGCTTGAACTTTCTACACTGCCAATCAACTGATTATTGATGAATGATATTTGGTTATTGTAGGTATAATCCTTTAGGGGGTTGTAAATTTCGGTACTTCAGTATAATGTCATCGTATGCACAGCCTGAGGGCACACTGGCCGGTGGATTCAGTGACAACAGCCCTAAAGTCTTATCATTAAATCTACCATTTAATCCAATGAGAAACCACAGATTGGCCCCAATAGCCTAGCACCAAGCCATAGGGGTCTCAGGCTACACTGGAAGACAGTGGACATGATGCACCTTTTCAACAACATCATTAGGGCAAACATTTCTTTAGTAAAACATGTTTGGCCTCTGACAACAAATATAACCAATCAATCTTCAAGCCTTTATCAATATTGGTTTTAGTTTCAAGAAAGCTTTGCTTACCACTATGAAAAACCATAACCCCAACAACCCAGTTGATTCAGCAAGGACTGCAGGGCATCCAAAAGATGTCTGTGGCTAGCCCTCGATAGCAACCCTATGGACCAAGGGGCATATTAGCAAAAACCTAGTTAAAATTATCAAGATATGCAGGACATCTAACCTGGGCTTCTATTGGAATTCTATAACGCATATTAGCAAGCCCATTATCGCCGTTGTAGCGGCAGATTCCGGCCGCTAAAATGGCGATAATTTTAACGAGGTTCTTGCTAATATGCCCCCAAGAGTGTATCCAGCGAGGCAGATTCGCTTTTAAAACTGCCCTAAAGAACAGGAGGCTGAAGATAAAAGAGAAAGCACGGGAGAGATTGGTTAGCTCGCATTCTTTTAGAGACACAAGCATGTTTTGGAAAATTGTTAATTCACAGTCACTGAATGCAGAGATGAATGTTAGCGCCACCACTCATATTAAGGCTGATGACTAGGTTCAACATTTTAAGTAACTCTACCATCTGAAGGCTCAATTAGTACTGGACAGCATTAGACCAACATCAACTTACCCTCTATTTATCATGTTTGAACTACCGGAGGTGACTTCTGTGATCCAAGAGGGCCTTTCTGGCAAGGCCCACGGCCCAGTTGGGGTGACTATGGACCTTTATAAGCATAACCCGATTACAGGGCCAATGGGGAGAGGATGTGGTCGGCCAGCTAGATTGCCGACTTTGGTGCTGGAAACCAGGGTTCGAGCCTCAGGGTCGCATCCACATCCTGTGGTTCTTGGCAAATTACTTAATCTCCCCGTGCCTGAATGTGTAATGTAAATATGGTGCTCATGTAAAGCGCTCCAATACCTTTGGGTCGAGTTTGCGCTATATAAATATGCAAATATTTATTTTTTTATCACCAACACAATTAATTCTGCCTGTAACTTGATAATTCTGTCCTCACAGCATAGAGCTGTATTTGTGCCATTGTTTAAACAAGCATTTACAATGCAAAAGGTCTCACATTTACGGAGTTTAAGCTATTGGCACTGTAATTAACAATGCCTTTTACTAATGTTTTAAAAACAAAAATGAAAGGCACGGTCATTTACAATGCCAATAGCTTAAGCTCTCATGAATGCGAGACCTAATGCAATGCAATAGGTCTCGCATTTACGCGAGTTTAAGCTATTGGAATTGTAAATGACAATGCCTTTTATTTATGTTTTAAAAAGCAAAACTAATAGGCACTGTCATTTACAATGCCAATAGCTTAAACTTGCAGGTTGCGTGCTGGACTCCTAAATCGTGAAGTCGGGCCTGGGCTCAACTTAGTGACTGGGAAGTATCCAAAGTGGTGTTTTGTGAATATTATGTAAAAAAGTGAGTTTCACAGAAATGAAGCAATAAATAATCAGACTTCCAACAGCCCGGACTCTTGCCAATTCCGAGCACTTTCTAACTCCTGTGTCTGCAATACCTCGTTAAAAAAATATGTGCATCTCTGGCTTAGTGGCCACAAAAGAACAGACTGATCATTCATTTGAAGAGAACATCATCAACTTCAGTGAATTTAAACTTTTGAGCTTATAAATTCGCACACTAGACTCACAGTAGGCACTGCCCTGTACAATCACAAAAACCTTACTAACATGTGTGAGAGGAGAAACGTAACCATTTTTTAGCCGATGGTACATTTTCAAAACCATTTCAAGATCTGCGAAAATGAACGAGGGCACGGCCACTCCAGACGTTTGCTTTGTATGCGACTACAGATCTACACTGGGCAGCACACCTTTATTAGGCTGTGCATGGGCTTTTTCACAGGGCTCAGTTTGCCTCTTGCACGCAGAAGGATACCCCCCCAGAGCCCAGTAGGAAATGAAATAGGCACTCCTTATTAAAGGGACTGAAAGCAAACCTTCCTTAAACAAATGCCCTCCCACAGCCCATTTCTCCAGTTAACCCCACCATTTTCTATTCGCTGGCAAGTCTTACCATAGCAGTCACAAAAAAAAGAAAAGCAAGAGTAAGCTATTGGCATTGTAAATGACACAGCCTTGTATTTATGTTTTAAAAACAAAAACAAAAATAAGAGGCATTGTTATTTGCAATGTCAATAGCTCAAACGCGCGTAAATGAGAGACCTATTGCATTGCAAATGAAATGAAATGAATGAAATGAAATGAAATGAAATGAAAAAGGATTTCTAAAGCGCATGGCTGCCCTTGAGCGTCCCAGCGCTAAATGTACACTCAGACAGAACTCCTCTGCTCAGCACCCTGAGATGTTAGTCGTTATGGGGGAAAAGAAAAGTTTTCAGAGTTTTTCGAAATCTGGCCAAGCTGGGTTCTTTCCTCATTGCTGTTGGGAGGGAGTTCCACAGCTGGCCAGCATTTATTGAAAAACGACGTCCCCCAGTCCTTGCTCTTTTTGCTCTCGGGATTACCACCAGGTTCTCCTCGCCAGAGCGGAGCGTTCTTGATGATTTGTAGGGGCGGATCAGGTCTTTTAGGATCGGAGGACCTGTCCCTTGGAGGACTCTGAACACGGTACAGAGTGCTTTGAATTTCACTCTCGCTCTTATGGGCAGCCAATGAAGCGCTTTCAAGGCCGGTTTAGCTGATGCTCTTCTGGCTGTATTCGTCAGCAGTCTGGCGGCTGCATTCTGTGCCCTCTGGAGCACGTTCAGAGTGTACTCTGGCGCTGCTAAGAAGAGGGCGTTGTTATAATCTAATCTTGACAGAATAAGGCCCTGTACTAGTAATTTTCTGGAGTCTGGGGGGAGAAGGGGCATGGCTTTCCGTATTAAACGGAGCAGACCGTAACAGCTCCCTGCAGTTTTTTTCGCCTGAGTGTGCATTGACAGCTCCGGTTCTAACCAGACGCCAAGACTTTTTATGGATTCTTTCGGGGGGTCCCCTAGACAAGAAGGCCACATACATTTGGGGAGGGAGGTACAGAGATTTCCCAGAAGCATCACCTCTGTTTTAGAGCCATTGAGCTTGAGTCTCGAGTCTGCCATCCATGCCATGATGTTGGTAAGGCAGGCGGCAAACTTTTCTCCGTGGCTCTCTGCGAGCGATAGCGAAACAATCAATTGGGTGTCATCCGCATACATTGCGAGTTTCACTCCAAAGGGTGCGACCTCCCCCTCCAGTGGGGCCATATAGACGTTAAAAAGCATCGGGCTCAGCGATGAGCCCTGCGGGACACCACACTGAATGGGGGTGGGCACTGATCTTCTATTGCCCTCGCACACTTGATATGTTCGCTCACTCAAGAATGACGTCAGCCAGGTGAGCGCCAACTCTCTTACTCCCAGCTCTTCCAGCCGGTGGATCAAGATCTTGTGATCCACCGTGTCAAATGCGGCACTCAGATCCAGGAGGACCAGAGCTGCTGATCCTCCTGAATCTAAGATGCACCTGCCCTCTTCTACCATAGCAATCAGCGCCGAGTCAGTACCCTGACCGGGCCGAAAGCCAGTTTGGGAGTGCCGCAACAGCTCGTTGGTTTCCAAGAAGGACGAGAGCTGCCGGTTGACCCATTTCTCTGCAATTTTTCCCATCCCTGGCAGTAAGGAAATTGGTCGAAAGTTGGAGAAATCGGCGGGGTCAAGCCCAGCTTTTTTCAGCAGGGCTTTTACTATGGCCCGCTTCCAACTGGGGGGGAACCTGGCCAGAGGCGAAGGAAGCGTTAAGTAAATCTACTGCCGGTCCCACTATAACATCCGTAAAATGCTTTAGGATGTACATAGGCATGGGGTCCATCGGTGAACCACTTTTTTGCGCGGCCAGCTCTTTACAAAAAGCTTTTCTGGTAATCGGGACAAAATTGTCCAGCACAGCTCTGTCGGCGTCCAAGCAGATCTCCCCTGAGACCAGTCTCTGTCGGGGCTTGGGGAGGCCGGCTATGATGTTTTGGATTTTATGGTCGAAAAACTGGGCCAGAAGATTGCAACGATCCGAGCTCCCCTCTGGGAGTCCTGAGGGCACTGGAACTTTGAGCAGCTCTTTGAGAATTTTATAAGTTTCACTCGAGGAATTGGCTGACGATTTTATCCTGTCTTCAAGGTAGGCCGCTTTGGTGGAATTGCGTGCCGCTTTATAAGTTCTCATGGCTGCCCTGTACTCTTCTTTGGTATTTACTGCCCAGTTTTTTCGCCAGTCCCGTTCTTTCTTTTTACAGATTTTCCTCAGGAGACCTAACTCGGGGGTGAACCATGAGGATTTAGGGCCCCCAGTCTTCCTATTAGCTATTTTCAGGGGAAGTACCGCATCTAAGGCCGAACCGAGCCAATCACAAAAGGCATCATCGGCTTCTAACGGGTCCCTACTAAGTACCGGGTTGGTCTGTGTCAACTTGCAGGTTAGATCATTGATAGGGAGTTTCGACCATACCCTCACTGGTACTCGTGCTGTGGCTGCCTGGGGGGGAGGGTGAGCTGAGGCACAACCCACTTGAAAAGGGATCAGGAAATGGTCGGTTCACGGGAGAGGCAGGGGCGGCGACGTGGAAAGAAGAGGAATATTGGAAAACACCGTGTCCAATAAATGGCCCTTGACATGAGTGGGCTCCTGGTTATGTAGGATAATGTTCCCCAGCCCAAGTTCAGATCTTAGGTCGTTCGCTACTTTATCCTCCGGTGAATCGAAATGGAGATTCAGATCTCCAAGCAGGAGGAAATTGGGTGCCGATGCTATCAGCATTGGGGCATCCTCAAGCAGAGAATTTACGAATTGTTTGATGTTGCCCGGAGGCCGGTAGATCAGCAACCCCGACAACGAGTCGTTGGGGGACAGTTGGATCTTAAAGCTGCAACTTTCCGCGTCCGAAATGGACCCTTCATCGGCCCTACATGCCAATGTATCCTTATATATGATAGCCAGCCCACCCCCTCTACCCAACGGTCTGTGCAAACAAAAGATGCAAAATCCGGGGGGAAGGGCGTTCACCACATCGAAATCAGAACTGTCCGCTGTCCAAGTTTCCGACAGGAACAGAATATCTAACTTGTGATCTAAAATCAGGTGGTGAATATGTAAGGAATGCCTCGGTAAGGATCTACAATTCAGGAGAGCCAGCCGTAATGGATCCCTGGGAGGGGGAGCATTCAGAGCCTCTTTGCTCCCATTGATGCAGAGGTCGCAGACTTTGAAAAGCGCATCTAAACTCAGTCCCCTTGGACAAAGGCAGGAGGCTTTGGGCCATAGATGCATAAGTTGTTCTTGCGAGTATATTAGGGGTACTCGCACAGCATTGGGCAGCGTATATGGCCCTAGGTCCGTACTGGCCCGGACGGGCCCAGACGGGCTTGCCTCTGGCGAGCCTCCGGCGCGCCATTGGCGTGCCCGCTGCGCCCGCCCGCTGCGCGGACGAGTGAGTGCGGCCATTTATGAAGCGCGAGGGCCTGTGTTCGCCCTCGCACTAGAGCGCTAAGTGCCCTCTTCCCCTACCCAAGATGGCGGTTCCTTCCGGTTTTCCCTTGTCGGTAGCCCGAGGTAAATAGGAGCCCAGTAATGGCTCGAAAATGCCCCCAACAGCCTATTTAGTCATACGCTATGCTAAGCAGTATATTAAAAGAGTAACACAATTTTGTAACAAACTTCAAATTAGGAGTTTAAAAGCGTGATCGGCTCAGCGCGCTATGCTAAGCAGTGTGTTAAAAGAGTAAACACAAATTTATAACAAACTTCAAATTAAGAGTTTAAAAGCGTGATCGGCTAAGCAATGCCGTGTGGTGTTCGGCTTAACTCCCTGTGTGTGTCAGGGGAGCCGCCTTGGTGTACAGGGTGAGCGCGAGGCTCCTACCCTGATTTATAGCGCGAGGGCCTGTGTTCGCCCTCGCACTAGAGCGCTAAGTGCCCTCTTCCCCTACCCAAGATGGCGGTTCCTTCCGGTTTTCCCTTGTCGGTAGCCCGAGGTAAATAGGAGCCCAGTAATGGCTCGAAAATGCCCCCAACAGCCTATTTAGTCATACGCTATACTAAGCAGTTTATTAAAAGAGTAACACAATTTTGTAACAAACTTCAAGTTAGGAGTTTAAAAGCGTGATCGGCTCAGCGCGCTATGCTAAGCAGTGTGTTAAAAGAGTAAACACAAATTTATAACAAACTTCAAATTAAGAGTTTAAAAGCGTGATCGGCTCAGCAATGCCGTGTGGTGTTCGGCTTAACTCCCTGTGTGTGTCAGGGGAGCCGCCTTGGTGTTAACTTATTACCATCACACAAAGTTGTGTACCATGTGCATGCATTGGGATATCATATATAGAGTTGTGTGAGGGTTTTGCAAACCATCCAACCTGCTAGCCTTTAGAACTCACCATTACTACAACACCACACCATGTAAAAGGATTCTCCACCGTTGGCAGATGTGAGAATAGCTTCAAATAGAATAACTGTAATTGATGAAAACCAGAGATGACTTATGCAGTAATCACTTGGTTGGCTTGGGTACTAAGGAAACTCACATACGTAGTTTAGCGTGCCTCCTTAATTACAAAAATTGATGTTGCCTGTGAGTCTGCCCCTACACCGCTTGCCCTGTTCTACCATCAATGCCACATCTGTTGAATTGGTTTGGAAAATAGCCATCACTGTGCAATAACTCAAGGCCCATGTTAGAATTTCCCTTGCGTATTTTATCTTTACCCCTATACTAAGCAGCCGAGAGACACAATAACAAGCTTTCTCCGTGGAGCCGACGGGGGGGCGAGGGGGGAGGGAGTGAAAGCGCGCGATGCGCTTGTGCATATTTTCTGTCCTGCTTGCGCGTAGACAGGGTTGGAGGGGTAGAGAGGGAACGAGCGGAGTCCTACGCACGTGAACATCTGCTGTTCACGCATGCGTACACATTTCCAGTCCGTCTCTTGCACGTGCCCATCTCTTGTCTCCCATAAGAGGCAACTCAGTAACAATACTTCTCGCTGGCGGCTGAGATTCGCGCCGCGTTCGCCATGCGAGACCTAAAAAGGCAATAGGCAAGAGACATGTTGCCACAGACCCATTTCTTTGTCGTACTCAGTGATTGACTGGGTCATTTTACAAATGATCAAGTGCTGGGTAGAGGACAATAAGGTCCTATCTGAGGCCAATATGGATTTAGAACTGGCCTGGGAGCATTAGAACAATGCCTCAACCTACATCTTGTCTTCAGCAAATATACCTTCGCCAAGCGAGATCAGCTGTTTTGATCTTTTATTGGTAGAGTGAATCGATCAAAGCTCTGGGGCATTTTATTGAGCTAGGGGATTGTGTTAGGCTCTAATTCATTTTCACAATACACAGAAAGCAAACGTTCCCCTTAGAGGTTCCTGTATTTGCGAGACCCATGCCGGATTTGGTAGTGTTACCAGTACAGGACATTTTCAAATACCCAATTCCTGTGGATAGGACTTAGAGGATATATTAATAAAATATACAGATAGACTAACATACCCACTTAATGTCATTCATTGACTTTCCCTCACTCACCAGAGAAACCTCTAGTGGCGGGCGGACACTAGTAGCACACTGAGAAAAATCTGCCCCCCTGAAAATCTCTGCACTGTTTGGCAGGCACTGTGCCTGCCATACGGTGCAGGAATTTTCACCAACTAACATTTCTCAATGGTGGCTTGTTCTGTGGCTGGTTTCTGCCCGCCGCACAAGCTTCCATTACGAAATGGGAGTTTCCGGCCGCACTATGTATGGTCGGATCATAATTCGGTGTGTTTAACCGCCGACCTATGGTTAGGCGATTCCTCCACCAGAATGGTGTCGGTTGACTGCAACTCCGACCAACATCGTGATCAGGTCCTAACTGTTTGTAAAGTTGTAGGGAGGTCCATAAGACTTCATAAATACCTATTTTTTTAATCTGGCATTGTCACCTTTTTTTACTCCTTGTTGCCAATTTTTTCATATTTTTATTTTTTATTTGTTTATTATATACCAGAGCTGCAGAGTTACTGTTGTACTTTTATGATTATAGTTTAATAATCAAATAAAGAACACTGTGTCTGATTGAGTCACAGATGTTCTGAGATCTTGTCTTTCAAAGAGTATAATCGTACAGACCCTGTCTCCCAATACTGAGCCGTTCGATATCAATCAGATGGAAGTACGTTTCCTCAATCCAGACAATGTTGTTTTTTCAGACATTCTGTGATATTTCTGCAATGTGTATGTCCTTTGTCGAGCAATGGATGGAACTGTGTTGGCATCGTAAATCCAGAATTCAACAAAGGTTAACAACTCTGCCAAGGGACGCATATATGCAAAGGTTACGCTAGGTGATGCTTGGTGCTTGTCTACCTCCTATAGTGTTGCAGCGGAGAACCGGTGTGCTCAGACTTATGACCACCTCCTGTAAGTCTGATAACTCTGTACCAGATATAGAGTCACCAAGGATGAGGGGTCCATAGCGGTATGACACATCTGTCCCATGTTATGTTTTTATTCTTTTCTCTGCAGATTTCCATATCTGACTTTAACCCTGTGTTTCCTAATCGCTGACATTTTTGTCATTTTATGTACTAGAATGTATTTATGTTTTTGTAAATCATCATGAAGATGTCATTGGTCTTGGGCACCAGACACATAAACACTGCTATATTGGGCAAGGTTCTATACCAGTAGTTCTTAGTCCTTGGGTAGGGGACCCCAGGGGGTCAGCGACAGCTTAGAAAATTAAGTATTACCAGATTAATAAAGTGTGTATGAATTAAGAAGCAAAATGTAAAACTGAAATTTTATAAATATTCTCTAAGTGGGGAGGAATTTGAAATTGGAGGCTAAAAATTAAGTAGGTGTCCTCAGATTGGTTTGAGGGACCATTGCAAATGCATCAAACAGAACATAGGGGCTCATTATGATCGCGGACGGACTTGAGTCCGTCCGCGACCATCGAGGAGGAGGGAACCTCCGCATGGCCTGCGGAGTTCCCTCCTCTCCAAATAGGATGTGACCGCCACCCTGGCGGTCACATCCTCTATATTTAACATTGCGGCGGGTGCAGCTTCAAGCTGCACCCGCCTCAATGTTAAAAATGCATACATTGCATTTGTATGCAGAAAGCGGCAGGCACCGCGCGGTGCCTGCCGATTACTGCATACAAATGCAGGGGGGTACCATAGGTACCCCCCATGTGCACCCCCCTTCACCCAGGGGGCCCGCAACGGGCCCCCGCAGTGAAGCTCCGTATGCTTTTCCACGGCAGAAAGCCCGCCGTGGAAAAGCATTTCTTTTTGGGCATTCTGATATGGCTGGCGGTGTCTGAGAGACACCGCCACCATATTAGGGCTTTTCCGCCGCGGTTGTAAGCCAACCGCGGCGGAAAAGCTGCGGACGTAAACCTGGACCCACCAGCCATCCTAATGTGGCGGTGGGTCTTTGGTGGGTCTGCTGCGGTTTTTCCGTATCCTCCGGGCCGGCGGAGGCTTCCGCCGGCCCGGAGGATACAGAAAAACCGGTATCCTAATCTGCCCCATAGTTTGGCAGATTAAGTGGCATCAGTTGGATTTAGAAAAGTCGCAACCTTCTCATTAAAATAAACATTTGAATTTTTTTAGATTTATGAATTAAATAAAATATTTCAATATTTGTGTATTTGTTTGTCATATTCTTGTTTCTGTATTTGTATGTATTATTTTGAGGTTCAAAACGCCAAAATTGCTTAATCATGGGTCCCCGGCTTCCACTAGTAACTCAGTGGTGGTCCATGGTTCTAATAATGATTCAGTGGGGTCCTTAGATTCCTTTAATGTGAGAGTCCACAGAAGTAAAAAGGTTAAGAACCACTGCTCTATACCATACTGAAGAGATAGAATACTTTATTGTTTTAATGAAAACCACATGAGGTAGTGTCTTGCTTTGCATAAAAAAGTAGAGTCAGCACAAATCCCTTAATGTATGAATTACGGAGCTCATAACCCGTGAACTAAAGAAACATTCTAAAGATACTTTTGTTCTGAGGTTTGCGTAAATGAGAGATGATAGACAAATGACTGGTCTTTTCGAATGAGGGTTACAATCTTTCCTGTAATCGACCTTGTTGGTTATTGAATATAAAAATATTTGTCTATGAGACTACAAGTTTTAAAGAAAGCCACAAATGTTTTACTCCAGGACATGGATGAATGTATGGTAACTTACGTTTTACATGTATTACTTGAGATTTTGATATAAGCTAAGCTCAGGTGTATGCACTATATTGGTTAGAGACCAGTAAGAGAGATTGGTACTCTGACTATCAGAGAAACCGAGTTGCCAAATCTGAGTGTTCCACAGTAGAGCTATAAGCCTTAGCTCTGCCCTAAATTGATTTGCAGGTGCTTCTTCTATGCCTCATGTGTGAGCACAAGAAAATAGGACTGCCTTCCAAGGGACCAAGTCCTCAATCTGTTCCTCTCATGTCCGCTCTCCACCGGCATAAATAGATCATTGAGTCAACAGGTCAGAAGTCTAAGATGTCCCTTGAGATGGTAATATTTGCCCCTGTCTCAATGACCCTAATGTTCCCTCCTTCCGCATCACATATCTAAGTTATGTGTGGTGTTAAGCCACAACCTTCATTCCTCCTTGACCACTGTTTGTATGTTCCCACACTCTTGTCCCCAAGCCCTCTTGACTTTGAAGCCCAGTAACTGCTTGCCTTTGTGCATTATCAAGACATTTGTCAACAGCAGATGCGTCATATCGTGAACATCTGGGTCCCTGCTCTGCAACTCTCTTGAACAAGAGGTGGATGTATACAGGCAAAGGATGGACAACTGACAGAATATTAACCTCAAATATCGAGGTAAAAATATAGAATGCAAAAATATCGACTCCCTATGAATGAACAGGTAAGTGCAAAAATATCATACTTTACCCCTATAATCCCCAAAACCCACAGCTAAACTTAAACTGTGAAAAAATTATTACACAATTAATGCTTATTTTCAATTGAACAACTAATAGTATTTAACAACGAATTATAAAGTAAGTAAAATTAATATACTCTCCACCCTTTATCCCAATGAAAGTAAAACCCACAAACCAAAAATAAACAATTACGCTAATTAAATATCAATTAAATAATTACAATTAATGATCAACTAATTATTAATTAATTAAACATAAATTACTTCCCACCCTTTACCTTTATAAACCACACACACCACACCTTAAATTAACTACACAATGTCCACATTTAATTTTCAATAATTAATTAATATTAATTAACAACTAATCATTAATTAGTTAAACATAAATTACTTCCCTCCCTTTACTCCTATGAATCCCACAACCCGCACCTAAAATTATTTACACAATTTCCATAACACATTTTCAATCAATTAATTAATATCAATTAACAACAAATTATCAATTAATCAAAAATAAATTACTCTATAAACCCCACAACCTGCACCTAAAAGTAATGACTCAATGTCCATATTTAATATTCAATTAATTAATTAATATTAATTAAAAACATATTATTACTTAATTAAAAATCGATTAGTTTCCATCCATTACCCCTATAAATCCCTACACCCTGCACCTTTAAAAAACACAATTACCATGATTAATTACCAATTAATTACTAGTGATTAACAACCTATTAATAATAAACTACTGCACACAATTAAAACTATAGAATCTCAATTAAATAAATATTAATAAAATTTTAAAAATCATTCATTTATTATAATTAAATCACTTCCCATCCTAGTCCCATATAAACCCACAACCTGCTACGGAACTAAAAAACGCAAATTGTTATTAAAATAAAATTGATAACTACTAAAAATATAACACATATATTAAAAAACGTAAACAATTCTAGTACAAAAATATACATCATATATATTTAAAATATATACTAAAATACATAACACTAATTAGAAAATTGATATTTTAAACAATATTTTTGCAAATGATATTAATGACTTCTATATTTTTTTAAACAATATTTCTTACCTTAAAATCGATATTCTTGACCACAATATTCTTGCTGTCAATATTTCTGTGTCACTGTATGTACAACTCGATATTTGTGCAAGTCAACATTTCTAAGTCAATATTTTGTCTGAATACCAGGCAAAAGAAGCACTTGCAACTCGAATAAGAGAGAGTAGACATGAGTTTACAGCCTCCTCTGGTTCCTCTGTGCCTGATCGCAGATGCTGGAGTTTGGGCCCATTCAAACATTTATCTCCAGACCAATGGTCTGGATAACAGCATGAGAGGTAAAGAGAAAAAACAAACACTTGTTAAGATCTCGAAACAGAGTTACCAATGTGGTCCCACAATGATCCCCTCGACAACCTAATTTGAGTTAAGTAGGGTTTAATTATAAATTTAGAAACAAATCTATATAGACCAACCTCAACATTATTGTATAGGAATACAGGACGAACAAAATGAGTCCAAGTCTCCTGAAGAGATTTACCCTATACAACACCAACCAGACAACTAACTCCCTGATGACAATGCAAATAATCAGGAAAATGAATTGAGTATTAAACTGCATCAAATGGTTCTCCAAGGTAAGCATGAGCAAGCTATGTCTCCCTACACTACCTTCAAAGGGATAACCCTAAACTAAGCAGTATTTAGTAAAGGTGAAATCAGAAAAGGGTCAGCTGTCGGAGTCTTCAGTACTCCACCATGGGTCAAGTATGGAAAAGTCACGCAAGCAGACACATGGATCTGCTCCCTGTGAAGTCCTAAGATGTCTCTCTTGTCCATCACTACATTTCAGCATAAAATATCAATGGCATTCAGGGTAAATAATCTCACGTGACTCTTGCTTGTAAATTTCCATGACTTCTGCACAACTGGATACTTTCACCACCTTTCCCACATTGATAAGTTGCAAATTAATTCGTCCTTGGTCATTCCTCTCCACCTCCATGAGAACGTGCCTCTTTGTTCATTACTGCACTTTTCCTTGACAACTTCGTCTTCTCATACCTTGCTATCTAATAAAAACAAAACCCTTCTGCTCTAACTAATGAGACTTTGTAAATACCTGGAGTAGAAACAAATATACAAGCAAGTACATTCTGCATTGAAGGTTAAATACAAATTACATATTAGACTTTAAAAGTGAGCTTGATATTAACAGGTTTTTCTCGAGGCCCACTCTAGTTAACTTTAGCAGCACACAGGGTTACAGAATACGAGAACATTTCTACACAAATAATAAATGCAGCTTCTTAATACATGAATAAATTGTAAAGAATTATGAAGATGTCATTCAAATTGCACCTGCATAGAAATAATTCTTGTCACACGTATAAATGTTTAAACATTAGTTTACACAAACAGATTCTATTGTATTAACCACACAAAGGGGCACATTTTATATTAACTTCTCCTGTCACATCAATATATAAATGTTACATAGACCTTTATTAGTCACATTCTATACACAAATTCTTCATGTAGAGTACGTAAAAATGCAATACTCCATTCTCCTAAGTAACATTAATCACAGAGAATATATTTGAGTTCTGACTACGATGCACTTCTACAGTATCTCAGATGGGATCAAAATTACACTTCTCCACGGGCACTCAAGGAAATTAGTAGTTTTACAGATACAGTGCATTTTTGATCTCTTTTGCCCTAAATTCTTCTGTGGGGTGCTGGGAACCAGAGGCACCAACAATTTATTGTGTCAGCTAAAATTGGAGATACAGGCCAGAAGTAATATCCTTTGGTACAGAAAGAGCAGAAGAAAATCGCAACTACAGTCACACGACTCACTCAAACCTTAAAAAAAAAGAAAAAACATGGAACTTCTACATTGTTCTATATGGATGGTAGTTTGAACTTGTGCTGCATTTAAGTTACCTTTATCCACCCCATGCTCTATTTTAGGCAACTGTGTCTCTTTGCATTGTAATAATATAATTAACTGGTCCACTGATCTACGGAGGATTGAAACTGAGGGTTTCTCGAGGAGGGTTAATGTAAGATTCTTAGAGCATTGCAATTAACACTGCACTATTCATTCAATCACCAGTGGACTCTATTTTTGATTGTTAACGCTATATTATTGAAGAGCTCTATGTGGTCATAACTTGAGAACAATACGGGTGAGACGAGAGATGTTTGTTTTTTACTACAGATTACATTTTTAACAATTTTGTTAATCTAAACGTATAACAAAGATATTGTCTTTTCGAAAACAAAACAATTGACCAGCCACTGGTCTACTTGAGCAAATGTGTTACGTAGTATCCGGTACCAATATTCACACCCTTTCGATAAAGTAAACCTTCACTGATCTTCCACAGATAATACTATGTAGTTCTAGAAATTTTGGAGTACTTCAGATAACGTTTGTTCCTACTCATTATACTGGGTCAGTATGCAGGACATGTAGTGTCGCTGTTAAAGCTCGTTGGTGCTCCTAAAAACTCACAGAATCTAGAAAGTACACCAGACACAGTCCCTACTTGTCACTCTCCAAATGTGACAACCTGCATGTCTAAAAAACATTATATATCCCAAAGGGAAGGGCAAAAAGGGTGTCACAGGTTCTTCCAATCACCTTAATTTTCACCGTCTGGACTTGACTCTATTTTCCCGTCTGTACCCTAACTCAGAGATAATGATGTGCCTTCATGTGGAGGCCGTTTAAACTAGCATACCTCAGGAAGAGTGTTTAAGGGTAATTGAGAGACTACTACATATTGTGACTGGACATTCTGAACACCCATACATTTTGTGATTACCCTAGCTGAGCTGGCCCTTACCAAAAACTATTTTGATTTTGAGAGGACACTCTAGTTACAACAACATGGAATATTTATGGGTAGCACATTTCTGCAGAGTTTGGCCTGCTTGTATGTGCATCAATTTGAACTAGACAGTTTGGACAAATAAACTGTGTCAGGAATAAGTATGTCTCTGGAATTGACACAACAATGACGTGTTTGTCGCCTGACGAGGTGACAGAGATCGGACAACAACATTTGTGAATTTGTAAAATTCATGAAACAATTATTTTAAGGTTCACTTACTTCATGAACAATGTAGATGTGTCATTTCTAGATCTAATGTTACAGGTCAAATGGAGGTACAACTGTACGACAAACTTAGAGATAGGAATAACCTATTACATTTTGACAGTGCACACCCTTCTTCACTTAGGGAGAACCAGCGGTTTGGCCAGTTCTTCTGGATCGGGTGGAACTGCACAAATTTGCAAGACTGAAGCAAACAACCTAGGAGTTAGGCTGACGGGTAGGCATAACCGATGGAAAATATTTGAAAAAGCAAGAAAAAGGGCTCACAATAATCACACAGAGAGCTTACTAGAGGACACGTTTAGAGAGTAGCCCACCCAATTAATGTGTCACCACACACAGTAATGTATCCAAAGAGGTCAAGAAAATAATTAATAAGCATTAGTGTACACTCAATTTAAATAATATCTCCCTAGAGAAATCTATGTTTTCTTTTAAATGCAATACATGTCTTAAACGGTGCACAGACATAATATCGACTCCAAAATATCGTTTGGACAGAATATCGAGTTTTAAATATCGTTTGGACAAAATATCGACAGGACAGAATATCGACAGCCAAAATATCGTTTTTAAGGTAAGTGAAGTAATATCGACTGTAAATAATATAGAAAGTGAAAATATCGTTTTTTAAATAATATTTAATTATTTATAGTGTTTTTATGTTATAATATGTGTGAAAAGTGTCATTTTATGTTATAATTATTTTTAATTAATGATTTTTTTTTTAATTATTGTGTAATTTTATTCTGTAGCGGGTTGTGGGTTTATAGGGGAATAGGGTGGGAAGTAATTTAATTATAATTAATTAAATATGTAAATTTATTAATTGGTAGTAATAATTAATTAATTGGTAATTAAATAATATTTGTTAATTATTTAAAATGTAATTGGTAATTAATTTAATTTAATTGATTAATTGCTAATTATGTAAATTAAAATAATTTATTTCCTGTAGCGGGTTGTGGGTTTATAGGGGAATAGGGTGGGAAGTAATTTAATTATAATTAATTAAATATGTAAATGTATTATTTGGTAGTAATATTTAATTAATTGGTAATTAAATAATATGTGTTAATTATTTAAAATTTAATTGGTAATTAATTTAATTTAATTGATCAATTGCTAATTGTGTAAATTTAAATAATTTATTTCCTGTAGCGGGTTGTGGGTTTATAGGGGAATAGGGTGGGAAGTAATTTAATTATAATTAATTAAATATGTAAATTTAATAATTGGTAGTAATATTTAATTAATTGTTAATTAAAAAATATTTGTTAATTAATTAAAATGCAATTGGTAATTAATTTAATTTAATTGATTAATTGCTAATTATGTTAAATTAAAGGGGTATTTTTAGGGTTCAGGGTCAGTTTTTGGTTTTTGGGTAAAGGGGTATTTTTAGGGTTCAGGGTCAGTTTTTAGTTTTTTGGTAAAGGGGTATTTTTTGGGTTCAGGGTCAGTTTTTTGTTTTTGGGTAAAGGGGTATTTTTAGGGTTCAGGGTCAGTTTTCAGTTTTTGGGTAAAGGGGTATTTTTTGGGTTCAGGGTCAGTTTTTAGTTTTTGGGTAAAGGGGTATTTTTAGGGTTCAGGGTCAGTTTTTAGTTTTTGGGTAAAGGGGTATTTTTAGGGTTCAGGGTCAGTTTTGGGTTTTTGGGGTACAGGGGTACAGTGTAAAAATAAAGTAAAATTAAATTTACATTAATTTAATTTAATGAAATGAAATGAAATTAAATTATATTAAATTATTTTTAAATAATTTAAATTATAAAAATTATTATATACTTACCAATACTTACGTTGTAATGGTAGTGCGTTGTAAAAGTTGCGTTGTAACGTCATATATCCACTGTTGCACTCTTTGGAGTAATAGTAATTTTAACCCCTACGCTATCCAACGCTTTCCCTACTGTTGCACCCACTGGAGTGGGAATAGTAATTTTTACTCTTTTGTATTTGTACGTTAATAATATTGGCTAATATTTAATTAAATGTTGTTACTATATATATATATATGTTTTAAGAAATATGATTAAAAAAATATTATTTTTTTACTTTCATTAATTATTTAATTATTTAAAGTTTTTTTAAGTATTGTTAAGTATATTTTAGTAATTAATTTTTTATATTAATGTAATTAAACATTGTTTTTATTAAAGTCGATATTTTTTACAACTATATTTTTGTAAACGATATTTTTAACTCGATATTTTTGTACTTACCTGTTTGTAGATAGAAACTCGATATTTTGTCTCTCGATATTTTCTCAACGATATTTTTGTTGGTCGATATTCTGTCCCTCGATATTATTTCAGTGTTCCGTCTTAAACATGTGCTAGTACATACATGACTCCAGAGGCCGAACCCAAGTGAAGCAAACACTCTCTGGGATCTCACTCCAGTAAAGGGAAATGTTCTGTGTGGGCAGTGTTCAGTCTGAAGGTTCTAATTGACTACTAAGACACAGTATTTAGTGCTTTCTATCCCACAGGCGTTGAGGAATCAAACAAATCTTAATTCAACAAGTGGGATATACTTGATATATCGAACAGGTAGCTCAATAAATAAGAGTCAGGATTCGAGGTATCTTGAGTCGACAGGCTTTAATCAGGCATAAGGACAGGAACAGGACAGCCTGCACGGGAATAAAATGAAGGCAGCTGCCGGGGACAGGATCTGGGAATAATGGGTAACTTTTTGTAACAGTGCACAATATATATATATCAAAACAATTGCATTACATTCAATACAGTAGGCGTAGCAGTAGGCGTGACTCGTAGCAGTCGCGAAAGATAAGGGCAAAATGATGTAACAAGAAGGCGTGTACAGGGCGTAGACATAGACATGTGATGTAAACGTAACAGAAGTGTCATAAATGAGGCGGAAACATGGAGGGGGCTACCTGAGCAGCTGGGACCTCTAACCTAGTGGTGCGCGCAAACGGGCAATGACGTGTTACCAGGGAGAACTGGGGGCTATGACTTCTGCGCTAGAAGAGGAGACTAAAGTCTGGAGTGTCAGAGCGACATGTACCCAAGGCATATCTGGTATCTGGTGTTTAGAGTACATATTGATAGAATCCAAAAGTTATCAGGGCAAAGGCTACTAGACATTAGGACTGATGCGTGCATAATTCTACATGTATTGTGTGTGCGAGGAATATTCTATGAATATTAATACAGTATTTCTCTTACATGGAGACAGAAAGGCTAGACCATGACGGAAACTATTGATGCGATTCAGTAGCTTAGGAATGCAGAGAAGGAGGGCTGGACTGATAACTGGAAGCATAACATACTCTTGGCAGACTGGGAGGCAGAGCCAGGCCGGGCCGGGCACTGCGAGGCATGAAGTAAGCTAAGGGTCAGGGATGCAGGTGGGGGCTGTATCGCTCCTCGGAGAGGGTTCAGAAGACTGGAGCTGAATCTGAATCCGGGCCCTTTTGAGGCCTAGAAACGGGGACAATTCAATTAATTAACGTGCACACTGTGAAATATGGCAACGTAGGTTTACATAGGCCTGATATTCGTTGTTTTCATGATGACTGGAAACTGGCATACTAGAGATGGACACAACTGTAATTGCGTCTTTAATCGATCAGAGGGGAATACATGCATATCGATCATGCACATATAGCATAAGATGGGGAACACGTAGGCACATATAACATGGCAAAATTTACTTTTCCACATTCCCTCCTTGTGCCCTACGTTTCCATCAGGAAACATCAATATTCATGATACCATCTATCATTTCATATAGCATCATTTGTTCGTCTCGAATTGTCTTGGAACGGGACTTAGGACTGGGGATACAAGAGGTAGCACACATGCCGCAAA
This sequence comes from Lissotriton helveticus, assembly GCF_964261635.1. Classification (NCBI taxonomy): domain Eukaryota; kingdom Metazoa; phylum Chordata; class Amphibia; order Caudata; family Salamandridae; genus Lissotriton; species Lissotriton helveticus. The sequence goes on from NC_136070.1 coordinate 927,346,789, forward strand.
TCGCAGGGCCACATTGTATACAGAGGCAGCAACTGAATATGATCATTACTGCTACACCTAGGAATGACAATACTTTCCATCCCCAAGCAGATATGATACTCCAGAGCCAACCGGACCATGTCCAGGTGCCTGGATTCTGGTGTAACTGATGGGCAATTTTATGAAGTCTGGTTATAGCTGAATAAACAGACGGCGCGTTATTAGGAATGAAAATGCAGCAACTAGATCCGATGACTCTACATGCTCCTCCTCTATCGGCCAGTATGACGTCAAGAACGAGACGATTTTGGAGCACGACAAATCTCATAGCAGATTGCTCTTCGGTTAAGTTACCTAGAGCGGAAGTAGTCTCATTCACTACTGCTTCAAGGGTTCTGGTTAACCTACGTATTAGCTTACTATTCTGGATAGGTCCTATAAAGAAGAATAAACCTTTATTGAAGTCTTGATATTGTTCTAGAGTAGTTTCAGTTTGATCGACAATTGGGGACTCGATCTCCCTTCTATGTCTGACGTGTACTAGATGTGTGTTTCTGTGATAATCAGATGGGGCTAGAAAAACTGGTGGCAGTAGGAAGGCAATATAACATGTTCCATCCCAATCGAGGGGCAGACGAACATATGCGGTCTGACCACAAACAAAATAAGAATGACGTGAGGCTTTGAAAATAGATTTCCCACTGTCACTATACTCGATAGTAGTAGTACAATCACTATGTCCCACATGTGCGGAACCATTCTTTCTGACACATAATTCGCCTTTGACTGGTAGTACTGAAATGGCAGGTAAATCTGGAGTAGTATCAGACTGAACATTCAGGACCATGAAATTCGAAGAATAATTACCTAAATCATATACTTCATTTTCTAGATCTAACCCTGTTCTATGGGAGAGACCTTGCTTGTCTGGAAAACATGTTCTATTCAGAAGGGACATATCATTTGAGGATGATGTTAACGTGGACCATGCTCCACATGAACCATTATGTGAAAACGGATAAGGAAAGAGTGGCAGAACTCCCTTCGGAGTCTGGAAAGGGGGGAGTCGACCACACACCCAACAATTAGTGGCATTGCTGGTCTGGTGTGAATAATGCAACATCCGGATGAATGTATTATTTCGCATAGCAAGACGATAGGATAGCTCGTGAGGAGGCAGATCACTAAATGTGTGCTCTACTGTAGTGTTAGAAAACATATGTACATGTGAAACTGGAAAACATAAATGTAAAGCATAACTTGTGCAGGTACCATAAGACTCAAAAATAATAAAAAACTTAGAACAATGATACATCTTATAGAGTTTTGACTAACTCTCTCACTATGGGGGTCTATCTCATACATGTCAGGGACCTGTCTAACCGTTTCACCCGAGAGGGACTTAGACAATTAAACTGGCTGACTTATTTTACTAGACCGGAGTTTCTGTTTATACTCCTGTTGCAGAGTTTTCTCTAACAAGGGAATTTTGAGTTCAGAGTCAAGTTCAGAGTCTGTTTTTAGGCAGTCTTTTGGAATGAGGCAGTCCTTAGCAAAAGTCTTTTCTGGTAGTCCATGGAATTTCTTTATGTGGGTCAGGTGGACCCATCCTTTTCTCCCCTCGAGCTTTACTGCGGTCCTTGTTGTTAGTAAAACGAGGCGGGGCTCCTTCCAGCGGGGCTCCAGCGGACTTGAACGATCAAAATTCCGCACCAACACCAGGTCGCCTGGAATGACTTCATGCGGTTTCACCTCGGTGTTGTCTGGAAATGCGGCGGCAACCTGTGAACGACAAGAGTGTAGGGCAGACATCAAGGAAGCTAGGTAATCTGTCAGCATATTACTGGAAACATCGGTAATACTGCGGGGTCTAGGTGTACCCCACATGTTTGGGGGGCGGCCGAATACGACCTCATACGGGGACAGACCTGATCTGGAATGTGCAACCATCCTCATAAAAAATAAAGCAACTGGCAGGGCAACTAGCCAGTCTACACCTTTTTCTCTACAAATTTTAGCAATGCGGATTTTCAGAGTCTGATTATGTCTCTCTACGAGACCGGCTGCTTCAGGATGGCGCACACAATGGAACTTCCACTGGTACCCTAACAGAAGGGAAACATGTTTCATGAGCTCAGATGAGAATGGCTGGCCGTTATCTGAATACACGACCCTAGGGAGTCCATAGCGGGGAAAGAATTCATGAACCAACTGCCTGGCAGTGGTCGCGGCTGTGTAATCTGGAACTGGATATGCTTCTGTCCACCTGGACAAAGCGCATACAACTACGAGGACATACTTAAAACCTCGACATCGCTCCATCTGAATATAATCCATCTGGAGGACTTCAAAAGGGTGGTCAGGGGGTTGGAATCCACCTTGTTCCACCGGGACACTTTTACCTGGATTGAACTGACAACATATCATACAGGTACGGACTTTCTGCTTGGCTGCAGCTCGTAAGTGTTTGTTGAACCAAAGGTTCTGAATACTGTCTAACATAGCTTTCTCTCCTAGATGTGCTGGACTATGTGCGGTATTAATAATGACTTGAACCATAGAGTCGGGGAGAAACCATGTGGCTTTTCCCTTCGTCAACCACCCTTGATCTGTCTGGACCCCTCCTTGTTCGGACCATTTCTTGATTTCTTCGGGAGTAGCATGTAACTGTATGTCTATGACATCTTGTGTAGGGTCCTTAACTGTCATACAAGTAGTCAGATCTGGAGTGAGTGTCTGTGTCGTGTTAACTAGAATGTCTGAAGCCTGAGCTGTAAGCTTGGCTGTTCGATCTGCTAGATCGTTACCTTGGGAAATGATGTCAGTAACTTTCGTATGTGCCTTGCACTTCATGATAGCGATAGCTGTCGGTAAATGTATTGCATCTAACAGAGCTTGAATGAGGAGACCATGCTGAATCTTGGTTCCATGAGAAGTCATGAAACCTCTCTCCTGCCAGAGCACTCCAAAGTCGTGTACGACTCCGAATGCGTAACGGGAATCTGTATTTATGTTTACTTTCAGGTTCTTGGCACGTATGCAGGCTTGGGTCAGAGCGACTAGCTCTGCTGCTTGAGCAGACAGGGTGTCAATACGATGTGTTTCTATAACTTCGGTTTCAGTAGTCACTGCATACGCGGCTACTAGTTCTCCTGTACTTGTTCTCATACATGAACCATCCACATAAAGTGTCAGGTCGGGGTTAGGTAATGCAATGTCTGTCAGGTCTTGTCTTGGCTTTGTCATAGTGTTGACAACTTCCACACAGTCATGTGTGGCCGGATTTGAAGTAACTGACGGTAACAGTGTGGCTGGATTTAGAATGTTGCAGCGTCTGATTTCTATGTGTGGCTGGAACAGTGTCAGTTCATAACCTGTTAAACGTTCAATGGTCAAGTGTTGAGTCTGGGTTCGGTTTAAAAGAACTTCCACGGAGTGTGGAACTTGTACTGTCAGGGAATGTCCTAACACTATGGAATCACTTTGTCTGATTGCTAGAGCTGTGGCTGCAACTGACTTGAGGCACGCAGGCAGAGCCTGGGCTACTGGATCTAATGTGCTCGAGAAATAAGCACAGGGCTTGTACTGTCCTGCTTGATCTTGTGTGAGAACAGATAATGCAGTACCATCACGTTCTGTAACAAAAAGTGTAAAAGGCTTACTGTAGTTGGGTGTCGCTAGAACAGGTGCTTGACATAAGGCTTTCTTTAATTCATTGAATACAAGTGTATGTTCCTGGGTCCAAGGGAGGACAGTCGATACGGCTGCCTCCTGTGTCGTTAACTGTATCAGTGGCTTGGCTAGAAATGCATACTGAGGAATCCATTGTCTGCAGTAAGAAGTGAGGCCGATAAAAGCTCGTACCTCCTTCTGTGTCTTGGGCTGTGGAAGACTCGCTATTAACTGGATACGGTCTGGTGTCAACTGCCTACCCCACTTGGACAGTAAGTGTCCTAAGTATACCACTTGCTGGACACAGAATTGTAATTTGGAAGGGGACACCTTGTGCCCCTGCTCGGCCAGAAAATACAGAACTGTAAGTGACGCTCGCTCGCAGTCACGTTCAGAACGGGCCGTGATCAGTAGATCATCGACATACTGGAGCAGGGCAGTGTCAGATGGCATGTGAATATTGTCTAGTTGTCTCTTAAGTGCTTGACTGTAAATACTGGGACTTTCTGTGAAACCTTGAGGAGCTCGTGTGAATTTATAGCTCCTTCCATTTAAACAAAAACCGAAAAGGTACTGGCTGTCTGGATGAATGGGGACACTGAAAAATGCGTTCTTGAGATCGATAACTGTGAAAAATGTAGCTTCAGAATCAATGGCTGTCAATAGGGAAGAAATATCTGGGACTACTGGATACTGAGGTATGATACATTTACTAAGCTCTCGAAGGTCAATCACTAATCGATATACTGGAGGCGCATTTGGATCAGTACGTTTCAAGACCGGAATGATAGGAGAATTACATACATTGGAGTCAGTTTCTACAACCACTCCTTGAGCAATGAGCTCGTCAATAATTTTGGATAAGGCTGCTACAGCCTCAGGTGGCAATCTGTACTGTCTGATTCGTGGCAAAACTATACCTTGCTTGAGAGTCACACGATGGGGTGTGATATGCATACAACCTACATCAGTTGGACCTTGCGCCCATAAATGCTGTGGTACATTCAATAATCTTGGATCAAAATCACGTAATACATAATGACCTTTAAAGTCTCTCAGGAACAATCGGACCCCTTCTGGGGAGCAACAAATTACTGCACCTAATTCTTTTAATGTCTTAATGCCTAACAAATTTTCTGGACATGATTTCGTGAGTAACAAATCAGTAGTTCGGGACAATGGACCAACTTCTAGAAAAACTGGTTTCAAAATTTCATTAACAATCGGCTTTCCTGAAAATCCAAGGGAAACATTTTTAGAGCCTGAGAGCGGAGCCCCTGGAACCTCGTCATGACTGATAGTAGTCCTACTTGCCCCTGTATCAATCAAAAACTTTCTGTCTTTCCCTAATACTTGACTGTGTACATAGGGACCCTCTTGATCTACAGGTATCTCGATGAGAGGCAAGCCTACCTCCCTCTCTAGGCTGTTTCATGAATATGGCTGATAATCTGGATATTCTGTCTGTGCATACTGGTACATCTGCTGTGTAACATGCTGTGTTGCAGCGATAGGCTGCGATGCTGGAACTGTCTGTTGTGCATTCTGGGGTGACTGAGAAGTCTGTGAAACTTGTTCTTGTCTAGGCGGACGTGGTCTTTCTTTAGTCTTACCAGTAGCTATGTTGTGTTTCAGAACTGCACACTCGTTTATAAAATGACCTGGCTGTTTACAGTAATTGCAGGTCCCTTTAACGGGAGCTGCAGGATGACTGGCTTGATTCGGACCCCTCTTCTGACTGTCTTGTGGAACAGATTGTGCAACTAATACTTTCATTTTCGTGTCTTTCATACGTCTCCTTTCGTGTTCTTGCTCTTCCCTGATTCTATTCTGGTGATACTGGAGCATCTGGAGCATTTGTGACGGAGTATTAGCTTGCCAACTACTTTCGACTTTCAAAACTCGATTTTTAACTTGTGGACTTGAATTCTCGACTAGTTTGGTAACAAAAAGATGAGGGTACGATTCACTACTCGTTTTCAGACCACTATTAATAATAAAACATTTTTCAAATCTAGAATAAAAATCACTAGTGTCTTCCTCCTGTTTCTGTTTACAAGCTGAGATTGCATCCCAATCTTCCTTTTTCGTGGCTAGTAATCTTGGCAAAACCTGGATCAATAACTCGGGCAATTCTTTAACTTTACCCCCAAGACCGGTACCTGGTACTCGTGAATTGTCTTCAGCTTCTAGAGCTGTCCAATCTATCTTTTTCTCTCCCACCTCCCATTCTTTTTCCTTGAGTTTTTCATATACCCCTGCGGGCAACAGGACCTTTAACATTTTAATAATATCAGGATACGTGTATTCTCCCATACGGAGCATGTCTTTTAATTCTCGGTAGAACCCTGCTGGATCTTTGTCGTGACAGGGAATTAACTTTTTCATCTCTAAGAGTTCCATCTTTGTGATAGGGGTGTAAACAAATACTCGTTCTAGATCACCACCCGTTGTCCTAACTGGGTGTACTTCTCGTAACGGATGTTGTCTATCTATGTAAAATGATTTACTTTCTGGAGGTGAGACATGAACAAAATGCGGATTCAGAAACGTTCGATATTTGTGGCGCTGTTCTAGAATGATACTAATTAAATCAGTACCTAGACCTCTCCATCTATACTGGAGTAACTCGTTCAGAACATCATGTAACGGACCTGGATCAGAATGCTGTCCCTCATACAATGTAATGAGGTGCTGGATCATATACATACCCACCAGTCGCTGCTCGGCTGGGGGCAGTTTCAGAAACATTTGTGCCACTATTTCGTCTGGAAAAGTGGTAGAATCAGTAGTCCATCGGACTGCTGATCGAGCTAGTTCTTGTTCATGCATTGTACTCAGTTCACTATAACCGATTCGTGATTTCAGAATGTGATCGGTAGCTTGAAATACTTGCTCAAGAGAACCTTGTTCTGGTGCTGGAGGAGGGAAAACTTTCTTGTGATCTAGGCGTGAATGTCGGTCGGGAAGTCTAGTACTACCTACATACGCTATCCTGGAGGGATTCTCGTCGTCTACCTCTTCAGTAGAAGAGTTGTCTTCTTTCTCGGTTACTCGTGCTGCTTCTCGTTTCTCGTGTATCTTTATTATTTCCCTACGGATTTTCTTGTACATACTCTCTATACAGTTCTGTGTCTTGTGTCTTCCCTCGGCTATATGGTCATTCCACCTGGTCAGGACTTTCATTTCTTCCGGATCTTTATCCGGATCATCTTGTTCTCTTATTAAACAATTAATTAGAAATTTTAAAAGCATGAGCTGAATCTCGACTTTTCTTTGAGCCATGGCCTCGCCAATACTTCCTGGATCTGCTCCTGTACGGATGAAACGATATATTCTGTCTAGATAACCTTTCATATTCGGTAGGGTGTCCAAATATTCGGTCACCCGTCTTACACGCAATGAATACAGGACCATATCATCATCGCCTGGGACTGGATCATAACGGCATTCGGTAAGAGCTCGCTTGATATCGGCGACTGACTGAAGTTTGGGCGAACGCTGTAACGCTCGTGCATGTAGCTCGAGTAGCGTGATACGTCTGGGTTGAGGCGGGGTTCCAGGAGGACTTCCCCCCGTGGCCCCTAGACTAGAATCGTCAACGGGTACTGTACGTGCTGGGAGAGTGACTGATGTAGCGGGTACATGTACTGTAGGCTGGACCGGGGGTGCCGTAACAGGTGCTGTAACCGGTGCCCCGGTGGCTGGAGGAACAGGAATTACATTATTTACGGGAGCTGGCGGAACAGGATTTGCATATTCTAGGACTGTGTCGTCCAAATAGGACGAGAGAAAAATATCAGCTGCGGTTGGTTTGTGACGTAACTTAATCGGAACTAATGGCGGCGGAAAATTACATGGTGCTTCCGGGGTTGCTTTCGGCAAGCCCTCGGCAAGAAGAGGATACATACCCTTAATAAGGGCATTTCTCTGTCTGTCTGACTGTTCGGCTTTAACTCGTTCACCTACTTCGATTAATTCCCTTTCTTGGGCTCTTTCGGAGGATTCCCTACTTAATTCTGTCTTTCTGATTTCTTTTTCCGTTCTTCTGTGAGATTCTTTGCGCCATAACTCGATGGCATCTTTCTGGGACTGTCTGGATTTCTTTTTCCATAATGCTTCTTCTACTCGCATGATGCACTCGGCATCCCACGTACCTGATACAGGCCATCTATATTTCTCTTCTAATTCCTTGGTGTACTCCACCCATAAGTCTAGATATAATATGGCACTTAAGCCATGCTTATGATACATAAAATGACCTGGACTGTCCCTCGGCGGGACAGGAACTGCTTCCTCTAACAATCCCTTTCTGGTTTTTAACTGACGTAACTTCGAGAATAGAGGCATGGTTTAGGCTGAAGTCTGGACACAATACAATACACGGTAAACACAATAATAACTGGAAAAACAAATCACTCATACCACGACATTGAAGACACATGAAATAACATTTAAAATAACGGTTCGGACAGAACACTTGAATTTCTTGAGAACAGAACTTACTGGAATGACTAGATGCACTGCTAAAACAGCACGAACTTACCGGTCCCATAAAGAGACACGTCAGGACCCGCATCCACCTAGGTGGACACTTCGTGTTGGATCTGTGTACCCAAACCCACGGACCAGAGACAAATTAATTGACCCTGTCTAGATACTACCCCAGCAACGGTACTCACCGGGCAGCAAGAACGGAAGGCCTCGGACTGGACTGGACTGCTACGACGACGGACTACGAACTTCGGACTTCAGTTACAGGTGGGCCTCCGGATACCTCGGACCTTGGACTCTCGGCTTGGGCTCTGGTCGGGACTCGCCGCGTTCCTCACCGCCTCGTCTGGATGCTGGACCGCAACCTCCGTCTCCTCCGTGGGCCTGAGGGATACTTGAAGCAGAAATATCTGCACATGCACGGTATGGTTCCGTCACGGCTGCAGAGGATCAGGGGGCCTGCGTGGCTTCTCCGGCGCGTGGGGAAAGGGCAAGTCCCTATTCGGGCGCCATTATGTGGTAAATAAATAATTAATTACCGGTACTATTTTTCAGTATAAGCAATAAAACAGGTAGCTCAATAAATAAGAGTCAGGATTCGAGGTATCTTGAGTCGACAGGCTTTAATCAGGCATAAGGACAGGAACAGGACAGCCTGCACGGGAATAAAATGAAGGCAGCTGCCGGGGACAGGATCTGGGAATAATGGGTAACTTTTTGTAACAGTGCACAATATATATATATCAAAACAATTGCATTACATTCAATACAGTAGGCGTAGCAGTAGGTGTGACTCGTAGCAGTCGCGAAAGATAAGGGCAAAATGATGTAACAAGAAGGCGTGTACAGGGCGTAGACATAGACATGTGATGTAAACGTAACAGAAGTGTCATAAATGAGGCGGAAACATGGAGGGGGCTACCTGAGCAGCTGGGACCTCTAACCTAGTGGTGCGCGCAAACGGGCAATGACGTGTTACCAGGGAGAACTGGGGGCTATGACTTCTGCTCTAGAAGAGGAGACTAAAGTCTGGAGTGTCAGAGCGACATGTACTCATGGCATATCTGGTATCTGGTGTTTAGAGTACATATTGATAGAATCCAAAAGTTATCAGGGCAAAGGCTACTAGACATTAGGACTGATGCGTGCATAATTCTGCATGTATTGTGTGTGCGAGGAATATTCTATGAATATTAATACAGTATTTCTCTTACATGGAGACAGAAAGGCTAGACCATGACGGAAACTATTGATGCGATTCAGTAGCTTAGGAATGCAGAGAAGGAGGGCTGGACTGATAACTGGAAGCATAACATACTCTTGGCAGACTGGGAGGCAGAGCCAGGCCGGGCCGGGCACTGCGAGGCATGAAGTAAGCTAAGGGTCAGGGATGCAGGTGGGGGCTGTATCGCTCCTCGGAGAGGGTTCAGAAGACTGGAGCTGAATCTGAATCCGGGCCCTTTTGAGGCCTAGAAACGGGGACAATTCAATTAATTAACGTGCACACTGTGAAATATGGCAACGTAGGTTTACATAGGCCTGATATTCGTTGTTTTCATGATGACTGGAAACTGGCATACTAGAGATGGACACAACTGTAATTGCGTCTTTAATCGATCAGAGGGGAATACATGCATATCGATCATGCACATATAGCATAAGATGGGGAACACGTAGGCACATATAACATGGCAAAATTTACTTTTCCACAAGACCCCACATATATTGGGGAAAATGGACTTGCTAGCACAATTCCTTTCAGACATCACCTTTGATTCTCTCTGGGCGTCAGCTAAAAGTATGAAAAATAGACCAGACTCAAAGGTTGTTGTTTCATAAATCACAATTTCTTGGTCCAAAGCAGTTTGGAACTCAACTCAAAAACTCAATAACATGGTAAAACAATAAGCGGAGGAAAAGTTATTTGGGGAGTTTATTTCTTTAGTGCACAAAGAATGGGTTGTAAATATTGTAAAGAAAGCATATTCAATAGAATTTCCACCTGGAAACCATTTTTATAAAGACACCAATTCTCAAATTGGAGGTGAAACAATGATCTTTGGATTGTACAGTCTTCGACAAAGAGGAGCAGTTATTCCAGTTCTTCATGCTCAGAGAGGGTCTAGGTTTCATCCAATAATCTTCTTGGTTCCCAAACTAGAAGGGAAGTTCAGATTAGTCCTCGATTTAAAAGCACTGAACAAATTTGTCCATTACATCACATTCAGGATGGTGACTTTACAATCCATGATTCACTACTGACACAAGGAAGTCTTATGGCAACACTGGGCTTACAGGATGCTTATTTCCATATAACAATACACCTGGTCAGTTGAAAATATCACAGGTTTGCCTAATGCGAGGATCGCTTCCAGTACAAAGCATTACCATTTGGCATGTCATACCCACCGAGGATATTTACAAAGGTACTAGGCATGTGGTGGCATACCATCAATTACAAAATATTCAAATCTTTCGATACCTCTCTGTTCTTCTGTCCTAAGGTGCCAACCAGTACCAATGTGCCATGTTCACAATTCTGCATATGCTGAAACTATTAGTCAATCATCAGACGTCCAGTCTACATCCCATGGTGGAGAAGAACTTCATAGGAGTGATGTTCAATAAAGAGTTGGGTTAGATCTTCCTTACAGAACCAAGGACTGTTAATCTATAGACTCAACTGTCAGATCTGTTATCCCCACCCGTCAGATCTGTAAGCCCTACCACAGGCATCATCCAAAACTTGGCTCAGAGTATAGAGTCTAATGTTGTCAACAACAATGGTAGTTTCCTAGTCACAACACGATATTAAACCACTGGTCTACCACTTATTGAAACACTGGTCTCCTGTTACCCAGAATTACCAGAAAATTATTCCAATATGTTATGTTATGTGAAGTATATTTGTAAAATGCACTATCATCTTTGAGGGTATCCTGATGCTGAGCTGGGTGTGTGTGGCAAGCCCTGCCTAGGCTAGGTTGGTTAATTGAAAAGCCAGGTCCTTAGCATCTTGTCTAATTCAAGAAGAGAGTAGGAGGCTTTGATGTGGAGTTGGAGGTCGTTCAACACTTTAGGAGCGATGTAAGAAAATGCCCGTCCTCCTGATCTCGTCTGTGTATGCATGGGATGTCTGCGAGCAGGAGTCCCTCGGAGTGGAGGTGTCTGGGTGGCTGGTGGAAGGAGATTAGACTGTTCAGGTAGGTGGGGCCAGCGTTGTGTAGTGCTATGGACATGTGTGAGAGAATTTTGAAATGAGGGTGTTTGTGTATTAGAAGATAGTGGAGTTCTCTGAGGTGTGGAGTGATGTGAGTTCTGTGAGGGAGATTGAGGATGAGTTTAGCTGCCTGCCAGATTCTGAATGGTTTGTAGTCTTCTGTTGAGTTTGTGGGTTCTCCTGGCTTAGAACTGGTTTCTGTAGCTCAACTGGCTAGTGACTAGAGCATGAGTGACAGTTTTTCAGGTTTTTAAAGGGAGCTATTTGAAGATCTTACTTAGCATCTTCAGGGTGTGGAAACAGGATGCAGTGAAGGCATTGACTTGTGCGGGAATTTCTAGTTTGCTGTTGATAGGGATTCTGAGAATCCTGGCATGGTGCTGGGTGTGGGTCCGAGTTCGGCCAACCACCAACTGGTATCCCATAGTGAGATGTTCTTGCCGACGATCACTACTTCTTCCTTGTCAGTGTTGAGTTTGAGACAGCTGGCTTTCATCTAGTTAGCAACTTCGATCATGCAGACGGTGAACTTGTTTCTGGTGTTAGGGGGTCTTGTCCCAGATGGAGAGTCTGAGTTGTGTGTCATCAGCGTAGGAGTAGATGTTAATGTTGTGTCAGCGGATGACATAGGTCAGAGGGATCATCTATGCATTGAAGAGAGTAGGGCTAAACTATGAACATTGCGAGACCCCACAGATAAGTTTGTGGGCTTCTGAGGAGAAAGGTGGCAGGCTTACAGCTTGTGTTCTATCTATTAAGAAGAAGCAGATTCAGTGAAGAGTGGGTTATTGGATGCTTGATGAGGATAGGTAGATGGTGAGAGGTGCTATAGAATCTGAGATGTTGCTGGTGAAATTGGTGCCGTCCTCTGTTGGTTTGTACAAGAGTTTCACCCAGGGAGAAGTTGGCTGGGGTGTGTATTTTGAATGTGAGATGTTCCATGTAGCTGGTGGGGGTGTCCGTGTAGGTGGAGCAGCTGAGGGTATCTTCGACTATCATAGCGACTCCACCTTCAGACATGTGCTGATGGTCTTGCTTGGCAATCTTGCAGCTAGCTGGGATGGCTGTAGCGATGTCCAGTGCAAAGGTTGGGTTTAGCCTTGTTTCCATGAGGAATAGCAGGACCGGAGTATGGTTGTGCATGTATGACAAGTGGTGTGGTAGCAGTGCAGCAGCTGGGGTTGAGAGCGTGGCAGAGTAGCGGAGATAGGGATAGGACCAGAGTTCCTGGAGACAAAAGCGGTCCATGTTCAGACAGGCACATCAATGACAGCCGTCATTAAGTATGTCCTGGGAAGGGGGAGGGGTGCAAGGAGCAGTGGGCAGGAAACTAGTGATGTCATTTCCTGTGCTGAAGTATGATGGGAAATCCATCGCAATAACATGCAAAATAAAATACAAACTACAATGGCGGTGACAGATACACAATCTAAGAAAGTGGATGTACTTCCAATATCCTGAGCCTGTAGAAGTAACCGAGGGAAGTGCATGGGGTTGGGTGCAACACTAGAAGGACAAGAGCTAAGTGGGAAATGGTCAGGCCTAATACAGGTTGAGTCATTAAACTGGAATCAACTGTCTGGTATGTTTGCTACTAAGAAGTCTTAATCAGAACAGACAACTAAGTAGCAAAGAACTATCTCAACAAGCGGGGGGGGACAAAGAATATATCCATAGCAGATGTAGCAGAGAATATCCTTACCTATGCAGTAGTGACAGTATTAGCGCTGAAAGCAATGTATATTTTAGGGAAATACAATACACAGGAGGACAATTTCAACTGTACCATTCCGACTCCACCTAAGTCAAGGGCTTTAAAAACGTAACACAGTTGTGTGGGGTGCCCAATGTCACTAATACTTTTTGGACCAGAGAATGTAGAACTGATATTAATTGCACCTCATTGACTAAGCAGGATGTGGATTCCTATACTCAGACATCTAGCCATAGACTCTCAGCATTTTCCATCAAATTCATCATCCCTTCAGTTCCCACTGCTATGAGTTTACGTCTAGCTGTATGGAAATTGAAAGAACATCCCTACAAAATGTAGGCTGTTCTGGATAAGCCGCTTTGGATGTACAGGTGAGAAGGAAACTCTCTACACTTAAGCAGTATTCTAAACATTGGTATTATGTTGAGAAATTGTGTGGTGCCAGAGCTTTAGAAGCTAAAATCTGTGATCAGTTTAAAATGTTGATACTTCTGAGAGATACATTTATGCTGGGCTTAGCTTTAGCAACTGTGTCACCTTAATGGGTATCCATAAGAGCTTTTAGGGAGTCAACCTCAGATATTTCAAAACGTATCCCATTAGTTTCAAAACTGTTAAAATGTTTCAGACTAAAAAAGGTAGGCATTCCAGCACCTATATCCGAGGGGGATTTGTCAGTGGTGTAAAAAGGCTTACAAAAAAACACTGTTTGACCACTTGCAGACTGGCAGTATTGGATGACTCCCCTCAAAGATAGCATGGGCTAGACAGCTGGGAGAACTAAGCTCATTAGTAGTTGCTAACCCTTATCTAAAACTGTTACAAGATCAGATTATCCTTAAACTTGATCCAAAATGTAGGCCTAGCATCCACTTGAATTTGTATCTGTCTCAGGAGATAGCATTACCAGTCCCGGCCTCAGATATCCCAAATTCCATTTCCGTTAAACTAGATGTGAACAGGGCTATTCAAATCTATATAAAGTAGAAAAAATAAATAAAACAGCCCGATTCACAAAAGTAATCTGAGACAAAATCCAAACGTTACGACTTTCGGTATTCACAAAAGGCATTTCGGAGTAGTAAAGTTAGGATTACTTTATTGGCAGATAAGTTCTCTTTCCTAACTTTTCCTTTAATTCTGCTAAATATTTCTTTAGCGCAGCAACCCTCTTCCTTCCAGGTTACCTTCAAACTAAATAGCTAACAAGTGTTGTTGCATAAATAATGATAATAAAAAAATATAAGGGAAAAGGAAAATCCCAAAAGAAAAGCAGGTAGGAATTAAGGGCCATATGTATGGTATGAAACTTTGGTGTTGCGATTCTCAAATAGCGATTTTTAGAGAATCGCTATTTGAGAATCGCAAAACGCTATGTATGTAGGATTAGCAAATAATTTTGTGAATCCTACATATTCCTTAATTGCGAATCGCAAATTGCGATTCGCAATTAAGGAATACCTCCCCATTTATTCCTATGGGCAAATAATTTTGCGAATCCTACATATTCCTTCATTGGGAATCGCAAATTGCCTCCCCATTCAATCCTATGGGCCTGGAGGCCCATAGGAATGAATGGGAAGACATTCTCATGCAATTTCAAGGGTGCCAGGGTGCCAAAAGGACACCCTGTTGCACCCCTGAAAGGTGCATGTGCGCCACATGGCACTTTGAAAAATGCATAAAAGTGCATTTTTCAAAGAAATCGCAAATTACCACCAACTTGAAGTTGGTGGTAATTTGTGATTCCTTATGGCCAAATTGCACTTTTTCTGTGCCTCTTACATTGCATTTAAGGAATCGCAATTTGCGATTCCTTGAATGCAATCGCAAAATAGGGAATCGCAAAATTTGCAATTCCTTATTTTGAGAGGCAGTTTTTTTTTCATACATACCACTAAGCCAAATTGCGACTCGGCGTTTGCGATCGCAATTTGGAATGATACATATGGCCCTAAATGATTAGTTCACTTCTTAGGGTTGGCGTTGCCCTTCTAGGTCTTTTCATTCATCACAACCTTTTGTACAGGCTGAGAAAAAACAATTCTGGCTCTCCATCTTTAATTTGGGGCTTATATTTAAACAGCAGGGAGCATGACATTCCCTTCAATTCATTGTCCTTACAGCTAGTTTTGCTTTTTGGGTACTTTTCCTTACTTTCTCTTGGGGCGAGCCTTCACTGTTTAAGGTTGAGGACTCCTCTTCAACCCTCAGAATATCGCATCAGGCCTTGCGACCATCAGCGGATCCGGTCTCCCACCTCTGACAGCCATGCTCCTCTTGGAGTGTGACAGCAGTCTAGCTCCTTCCCAGTCCAGCCAGAATACAGGAGGTGCAATGGCTGATAGCAAGCCTCCCTCTGCCGTCGGCTTTAGTGTCCTCGTTGAGCTCCGCATCCTACAGGGATACAAGGTTTCTCCTCCTCCCAGCCTCTGCTGTCGGGTTTCATCTGAGAACCCAAGCTCCCGGCGGATCTTCAGGCAACCAGGTGATTGGACTTTTCAGACCTGCTCTTCCAGGTTGACATCCTGGGAGAACAGAGAGAGGAGTCTTTCTTCTGTTTCTCTTTTTTTGTGTTTTTTGTTGTCCTTTCTCTCTTTGATGATGACGATGAGTGGAATTTGTAAATCACACAGATGCTCACTCCTAAGAGTGTCCCATCTCTAGTCAGTCAGCAGTTCGGTTAATACGGTGTGAAAAGGCATGTTTTAACTTCTTTTTGAAAGTATGCTCAGAGCTCAGCTGCCAAAGAGTCAGGGGAAGTTTATTCCACTCGAATGGACCAAGGAAGGAAAAAGAATGCCTGCCTGTCCTAGCCCGAGAGAATCTGAAGACCTTTCCCAAGGCCCTATTTGAAGACCAGAGGCTCCTAGCAGAGTAGAACAACTGGATTCTGCTAGACAAATAGCTTGGGTCAATCTGTTGTAGAGCATGAAAAGTCAGCACCAGGGTATTGAATAGGATCTGTTTCCTAACTGGCAACCAGTGCAAAGAATGAAGCTGCTTTGTGACCCTGCTTCTCTGAAGAACATGAAATACAAGTTGTGCTGCAGCATTCTGGACCACCTGAAGTCTTTGGATGGCAGTCCTGAATAAAAAGGATTGGCGTAATCCAACTGATAGATCATGAAGGCCTGAATAACTGTTTTACTGAATGGAAAAGGCAGAAAGAACAGGCCGTTTCGGTGCTTGTAGGAGCCCGAACACTTTTCAACCACTGATCTAATCTGCGAGTGGAAAAGTAACCGATTAGCACACATAACTCCTAGGTTCTTAACATCCTCGGAATGAGAGCCCGGAAAGGGGGCTCCTTCCGGCCAGCATGCCGGCCAATTAGTGCCAACGAAAAGTGTTTGAGTCTTGTCCGCATTACACATCAGCTGTTTCTGATGCATCCATGCGAACACAGCAGCCAGGTAGGCCTTATTGAATAAGGCGCGATAACAGTGCCCTCAAATGAGAAGAGAATCTGAGTATCATCTGTGTATGATGTAATCTTGGCACCAAATTATTCTACCAAAAAGGCAAGAGGTGTAAGGTAGATTTTGAACAAAGTGGGGGTGAGGACGGAACCATGAGGGATCCCAACTGTTTTCGCCTTATTTCCAGAGGCAAAAGGGGATGCCCAGACCTCCTGATCTCTTTTCCCTAGAAAGGAGACAATCCACTCAAGTGCCGGCCCCTTTACTCCAATTGTCTGGAGGTGGGCCAAAAGAGAAGATGGATATTAAGGGGCAGATTTACGAGCCCCCTGCACCACTAGTACGTCACTTTTTGGGACGTACTGGAGGTGCATTTCACTTCTCCAGATTTACAAGGAGAGGAAAAGCCACCCTGCGTGACTTTTCCTCTCCTTGTAAATATGGTCCCTTCACACGCAGCACTTTGCGTGGAAGGAGCGTTCCATGAGTGATGCTGTGGGTGTTCCCACGCAACACCCATGGAACAAGACACATTTCCAGATTTACGAGGCATCGTAAATCTGGAAATGCATGTCAATGCTACGGCTCCCCAGGAGAGGCGTAGCCGGGCGCAACGAGGAGAAATGTTTTTATTTCTCCTCGTTTTTCCTCTTTCAAAGTGTGCTGCATTCTACAGCACACATTGAAAGAGGAAAATCCCTGTAGTGATTATTTTTGTGCAGGAAGGTGTCCCTTCCTGCACAAAAACTATCTCCCCATGACGCAGGCATCCTTGCACCATGGTGCAAAGGTGCCTGCACCGGCGCGTGGCAGCTGTTTGTGCGCCATCGCAGGAGAGTATACAGGAATGCAACATATTATTGTAAATATGTTGCATTCCTGTGCTTCTGAAGTGCCGCAGCGTGGCACAGCCAAAGGGCTTGCGTTGTCGCGCTGCGGCACTTCATTGCAGATCTGCCCCTAAGAATCTTGTCTTGCAAGAAGTCTGATATTTTCTACGGCATTCGAATGAGGGTGGGACACTTCTGGTACAAGTAGGGGTCCATGAAGTTATTGACTGCCTTAAAGACTTCTTGCACCTTGTTTCCAGCCAATTCAATCTTCTTTCAAAGAAATCCTTTTCGGTGGCCTTGAGTGAAGCATGAATTTCCACAAGGCCTCCCATTAGGTCTCTTTCTCTGTTGTTGTATACCCTCTATGCCAATTTCTCTCTACCTTGTTACAGAGTTTTTTCTCTGCAGAGAGAATTTCTGTAAACCAGAAAGCCAAATGTCTGCTTCTGCCCACTTTCCTGGATTTAGTACGGGAAAAACATCTTGACAGCAGAACGTATCCAGTTTTCAACCCTAATAATGTCAGTTTCAATGTTACCCACAAACTTAGCGGTGGTGAGCATGACATTAGGTTGGTCAACTATGCCGACGACACCCAGCTGATTCTGCCCTTTAATAATAATCAAGAAGAGACAATAATGGCATTTCAGAAAGGCATGCTGGACATTGTCAGTTGGATGAATGCAAATTCAGTAAAACTATATGGGGATAAAACTGAATTTCTGTGTTGCTCAGCCAGTAAGATTCCATGACTGGCCTCTAACTTGGCCTGGCAGTTCGGGCCGGACTGTTCCCATTGGGCACATTGTCAAGACTGATTTGCATATGGCTGGGTCCAAACTGGAATGGCATGGTGAGCAAAAACATTAGGGATTTAGGCCCAGATCTCTGTACTGGGGTGAATGTCTGACATTGTTCTGCATTCTGTCCATCAATTGTTCTTTTTGCACTGGCCTCTAACTTTTGGCCTCTCTTATCTGGAGATGAGCTGTTGCAATCAGACACAGTTCGGAACTTGGGGGTCACATTTGATAACAAGTTATCCTTGAAAAACCTTGTGACAAAAGTAGCAGACACATGTTTTGCACTTCTACGTAGTCTTAAGAAGGTGCTGCCACTGTTGCCTATTCAAGCTAAATCACTTGTAGTGCACAGTGTCATACTCAGTCGACTGGACTACTGTAATGTCCTGCTGCTTGGGGCCTCTGACTATCTGCTTAATAGACTGGATAGAGTCAAAGTGGCAGCAGCCAAACTTGCCTTAAACAGACCTCGCAGATTCTCGGCATCCAGTGCCTTGAAGGAATTGCCCTGGCTGTCTTTGAAGTAGAGGATCCACTTCAAAGCCATGTGCATCGTGCTCAATGCGTTACAAGTCACTGGCCTAGTGCCCCTACAGCTAAGACTGAAGGGGTATACTGCAGGGCGATATCTTCGCTCCAACACTGCAAACTTAGTTTTTATTAAATTTCGGAAGGCCAGACAAAGCACCTCTTCCCAGTCAAAGCGGCCCAATTATGGAGCAAGCTGCCGCCATCCCTCAGATCCACAACAGATCTGTTGCAATTCTGGAAAGCTCTGATGACCTGGCTTTTCCCCAGATAATTCTTGCCCTGTCTTCCCTCCTGACTGTTATACGTTAGGCAGTTAAATTGGGGTTAAATTAAAAGAAGGCAAAGAAAACAATTGGAACCATTTTCTGAATGTTTGTATACCTTTCTCATTTCAGACACTACTAAGTGCTATACCCACTGGCCATACACTATTAGGTACTACACCTACTGGCTAATTAAGCCTGCATGTTTTGTTTTAACCCCTTGCATGCTCGTGGTGGAACCATTCCGTCACGAGCCACGGAGGGGCTGTGCTGGTGACGGAATGGTTCCGTCACGGCCCGGCCCGGCCGCGGCGGCGCTGATTTCGCGCCTACGCTGAGCGTTCTATTAGGCGGGTGGGACCGTGACGGAACCATTCCGTCACAAGCACAGCGCCACCGCGGCTCGTGACTGAGTGGTTCCGTCACGAGCATGGCGGCGCCGCGCGGCCCCCCTCGCCCCGCGGCGGCATTACCGCCGCGGCCAAGGGGTTAAAGATACTTTTCCCACTAAACTTATTGCACTGGTAGGGGTAGGACTGGATGTGGACTAGGATTAGGGGTTGAATATTGGTCCTGGCGAAAGCCGAGGATTCATATTAGCCTATGAATAGGCTGATCACGACGATTTACATCGAGACTCATGGACAATGGTATCCATAAACATTGAGATATATTGTTCTTAACCATACTGAGGGCACTCAAAATAAATGGAAACTGGTTAGCCCCTAGATATTTGTATTTATATATTAAGATAAACCCTATTAGGATAAAATCGTAAGTTCTCCCCCTGAAGGGGTCAAGCCCATCCTGGCATATATGGACCAGGATGAGATCCAGTGATGAAGCATGCCACCAATATAGTGGTTGAGGATCTTAAAAAACAAGAATGGTATGCACATGCGGGTTCCAGTTCCCCAACATTTGAATTCCATCCGGGTTATAAAAGACTTGAGATTTGATTTATAAAGGGAGATAGTATTCTAGATACCTACCGTTACCCTTTCTCTCCCCCCACCCCAACTCTGGGATTGAAGAGTGCTGTCTCCGCACACCAGAATGAGATTACTGTGTGGGTCAATGAAATGCCAAAAACCTCATATTTAATATTTGACTTATGATGGCACTTACGTCTGCCAGACACCGTTGCAGTTTGGAACTGCCCAACCTTAGGTCGACGGTTCCGAACGCAGGATTAGGACAAACTTAACATAACATCCATTTTTCAATGGAAGCTAGTGTGGCAGGCGGAAAAGGCCCGCAGTACAAGCTTCCATTGAAAAATTGATGTTTGTAACAACCCTGCACCGTGTGGCAGGCACCATGCGGTGCCTCCCACACGGTGCTGGGATGTTTAAGACTCCATAGCGGAGGGCCAGAAGGGATGGGGACCCTGATAGGGGCCCCCAAAGTCACTTTCCGACAGCCTTTGCATATCTGAATGGCCAACATGGAAAGGCTGTCGGAAACCGACATCAGAATCCTGATGGAGGAGCCGAGTCTGGCTCCTCCGTCAATCAAGGGATTACAATTCCGCTCCTCTCCTGGGAAGAGGAGCGGAATTACCCCGTGGGTTTCTTCGACCGCTGTCATCATAATAGGGCAATCGGAGGAAAATCCTGGGTGTCAGGTGGGAAGGCTCCGACATAGTCAAATGGCTTTCCGCCCGACATCCAAATCAGGCCCATTGTGTGTGTTAGATGGATTTACATGTAAAAATGTAGTTTGCGAGTAATTGCTCAACTTGGTTATGTTTTACGTGTTCCAGTCCCTTGGTCACAGTCTATCCTCAGTGCCAAATGAGGGCTGATAATTCTGGAAGCAGCCCATGTTGGAGAATGGCAGGTGCACTCAGTGCTTAGCCTCAGATACAGGTTTCTGCAATAACAATAACAGTAGTGTCAGAGTTTTGGATGCTGGAGGATCTTCAGGAATGCTCATGGCATGCAAGTGGGAGCCACATGTTATGTGTCCCAAAAATGGCCACCACCCAAAAGTAAAGTTGGGTTATCAAAAAATCCACAGTGATTGCATTTAGGAATGCGGTTTCTGCCCAGGAGTTATGTCTCTGGAGATCGATGCCTATCATGTTGCTAGGGTGACCAACCGTCCGTAAATTTCACAGACAGTCTGTAATTTCGTCCGTCTGTCCGTTGTCCGTGAAGGATTCTTTAACGGACGCCATTTGTCCGTAATTTTAACAGGGCACCGGTTGCCCCACCCTAAAGCCGGCACAGCTTGCACCCACCTCCCTTCTTCACTCCGATGCTGCACCAAAGCTCCTCAGATACTCAGCAGCACTGGAGAGGCACAGCGGGATGGCAACCCTCACACCTCCAGCCCTTGATGAGCTGTTAAGAGGTGCTTCGAAGGTGACTGAGAGGGAGGGGCTGCAGGTTCAGAAGCAGAGACATTTATTCACATGCAAAAAGCCCTGAATGCATCATGTCTCTGCTATTTAGAGGGGGGCTCACACATTCCCCTCAGCCCAGGGCCCCAAACATCCTAGACTCGGCCAGATTACACCCCTGATTACACCGAGGCAGCATGTGCTTCTCTTCACCGAGCTTAATTACTGTCACTAAATTGTAAGCAAACCTCGGTTCTTCAAACATGCAGTCTATAATGTAATACAATAAAGAAATGGCACAATCGCACCCACACTGATTAACAAAGTATGGAGGAAAATCAGTTCAATCAGTTCTCTTAGAGTATCTCCTGTAAGTACTGTACATCACCTTGGGGGATGGCATTTTGGACAGAGAGCCTGTCTTCTCGTTGTCTTGTGCAGGAGGGGGCAAGGAGCCCAAGATGATACTAGAATACTGCATGCCCACCCCTGTGCCCACCCTGGTGGATCCTGTTCCCTCTCCTGTGATGGCTCCTGCCCTCCCCTCAGTGACGGCTCCTGTACTCCCCATGTGGTGGCTCCAGTCCACCCCCCTGCCTGTGATGGCTCCTGTCCCCCCATGTGGTGGCTCCAGTCCACCCCCCGCCTGTGATGGCTCCTGTCACCCTCTGTGGTGGATCCTGTCTCTGCCCTGGGTGGCTTCTGTCCCAGTCCTGGAACGGCCCCTGCAGCGAGGGTGAAGTTCTTGAGGAACCTCTTCTCAAAAGGGCTCAGCTCAAAATTAATATGGAAAGGTGGGCGAGTAAGTAAGTGAAGGGATGGGTGAATGGCTGGATGAATTAGTGAAAGGGTGAATGGATTAATGAAAGATTGAATAAATGGATAATGAGAGAGGATGGATGGATTGATGAGTGAGGGGAAGGATGGAGAGAAAATGTAAATAGCTGGATGTATGGGTGGAAGGGTAGCTGGATGATGGATGAGGGGAAGGATGATGGATGAGGAGAAGGATGATGGATGAGGAGAAGGATGGATGGATGGATGGAGGGGAAGGATGGATGGATGGAGGGGAAGGATGGATGGATGAGGGGAAGGATGGATGGATGAGGGGATGAATGGATGAGGGGATGGATGGATGAGGGGAAGGATGATGGATGAGGAGAAGGATGGATGGATGGATGGAGGGGAAGGATGGATGGATGAGAGGAAGGATGGATGAGGGGAAGGAAGGATGGATGAGGGGAAGTAAGGATGGATGAGGGGAAGGAAGGATGGATGAGGGGAAGGATGGATGGATGAGGGGATGGATGGATGGATGAGGGGATGGATGGATGAGGGGAAGGAAGGATGATTGATGAGGGGAAGGATGGATGGATGAGGGGATGGATGGATGGATGAAGGGATGGAGGGGATGGATGGATGGGTGGGTGAAAGGATGGATGGATGGATGGATGATGAGGGGAAGGATGGATGGTGAGGGGTAGGATGGATGGATGATGAGGGGAAGGATGGATGGATGGATGGATGATGGGGTGGGTGAAAGGATGGATGATGAGGGGAAGGGTGGATGGATGGATGATGAGGGGAAGGGTGAAAGGATGGATGACGAGGGGAAGGGTGGATGGATGGATGATGAGGGGGTGGGTGAAAGGATGGATGGATGATGAGGGAATGGATGGATGATGAGGGGGTGGGTGAAAGGATGGATGGATGATGAGGGGAAGGATGGATGGATGATGAGGAGAAGGATGGATGGATGATGAGGGGAAGGATGGACGGATGATGAGTGGGTGGGTAGAAGGATGGATGGATGGATGATGAGGGAAAAGGATGGATGATTAGGGAAAAAAGATGGATGGATGAGGGAAAAGGATGGATGGATGGATGATGAGGGGAAGGATGGATGGATGGATGGATGGATGATGGGTGGGTGAAAGGATGGATGGAGAGTGGGTGGGTGAAAGGATGGATGGATGATGAGTGGATGGGTGAAAGGATGGATGGATGATGAGTGGGTGGGTAGAAGGATGGATGGATGGATGATGAGGGAAAAGGATGGATGGATGATGAGGGAAAAGGATGGATGGATGATGAGGGAAAAGGATGGATGGATGATGAGGGGAAGGATGGATGGATGGTGAGGGGAAGGACGGATGGAAGGATGGATGGATGATGGGTGGGTGAAAGGATGGATGGAGAGTGGGTGGGTGAAAGGATGGATGGATGATCAGTGTGTGGGTAAAAGGATGGATGGATGATGAGTGGGTGGGTGAAAGGTTGGATTGAGAGTGGGTGGGTGAAAGGATGGATGGATGATGAGTGGGTGGGTGAAAGGATGGATGGATGAGTGGGTGGGTGGGTGGATGGTGGGTGGGTGAAAGGATGGATCAGTGGATTGGATGGTGGGTGGGTGAAAGGATGGATAAGTGGGTGGGTGGATGGTGGGTGGGTGGGTGGACGGTTGGGTGGATGACGGGTGGGTAGGTGGATGAGTGAAATGATGGATGGATTGATGGATTGATAAGTGCAAGGGTGAATGAATGGACATATGAGTGAAAGGGTGGATGTAAGGATGGATGAGTGAGTGAAAGACAGGGTAGATGGACAAAAGGATGAACAGATGTGTGAAGGAGTGAAATGATAGATGGATGAATGATAGGGTCAATGGATGGATTCATGAGTGGATGAGTAGATGGATGGATGGGTGAGTGGATGGAAGGATGGCTAAGTGAAAGGGTCAATTGAGAGAGAAAGGGAGGATGGATGGATGACTAAAAGAGTGGATGGGTGGAAGGATTAGTAAGTGAAAGGATGGCTGGATTGGTTAAAGGGTAAATGGCTGAATGGATGAGTGAATGGATGGATGGGATGAAGAGTGGATGGATAAGTGTACAGATGGATAGGGTGGATGGATAATGGAGGATGAGTTAAAGGATGGATGAGGGGATGGATGAAGGGATGGATGAGTGAAATGATAGATGGAAGGATACATGATGGATAGGTTTGCAAATGGTTGAATATGTTTGGAAATGGCTGGGCTTACTTATATACTATTGCGCGACCTCTGATGTGTCTGTAAAACGTACCTATTGTCCTGAAGTTTTGTCCTGAATTTTGACCTCCTGTCCTGAATTTGTGTCCTGAATTTTGACCCTTTGTCCTGAATTTTTAAACTCACCGTCCTGAATTTGCGCCAATGCCAGTTGGTCACCCTACCACAGTCTGGTGTTTTAATGTGGCAACATTAGAATATGGGAATACTCTCACGGGCTAAAAACTAGCACAGGGTTATTGTAATGGACACAAAGGAGGAGTGCATTTGCACAACATGCATTTAAGGTGTCTTGAGCTCTTCTTTAGTGGTGGGCAGGGCCGGACTGGCCGTAGCGGACACCGGGCATTTCCCCGGTGGGCCGCCAGGTTGGGGTCCGGTTATAGGCCCCTGGGGGCCGTTTTTATTACTGGGCCAGTAATATTGGCCCCCTGTAACAAAATCGGCCGAAACCGGCCCTGCAAACAGCTCGGTTGCACCGCCCTCCTCCCCAATGGGGTGGCCGGCCGAGCAGTGTGCCAGGGCCGGTTTTGGTTCCCAGTCCGGCCCTGGTGGTGGAAGTCCCAAAGGAGATTAAAGACACAAGAGGAATTCTCTCACAGGGAAACATAGAGTCAAGTACTGTGTCCTAAGCAGCATCAGCAATCTTAGCTTGGCATGAATTACTCACGTGCAGTAAGCAGCCCGTCCCTATGCAAGCCACATAGCATCTGTGGACTTGCAAAACTTGCTTCAGTCGATATGGTCAAATGCAAAGGTATTTTCTCTGCTGTACTGCATCTTTTGTGGATCCATTCGAGATACTCACACCACTAAGCTGTACTGACCTTCACAGGGAGAAGGGTCTAACTAGGCAGGATCTAAGACATGCAGAAGGAGTGGGAGGGCCCAGATGCCTGGCAAGGGCAACATCTGTTCTCTTTTTTGTAAGCAAACTTAATTGGCATTTTCTACTTAGTTTGTGGAGCAATTATAGGGCTCAACAAGTCAACATCTGTTTTCTATGACAACCCACCACATTATTGATATACATCAAGTTACTCAATCCCTGCATTTATGCAGCCGTGTGCATGCAACAGGAATACTATGCTCATTGGTGTAAGGCCGTCCAGTTACAACTGTGTAGATTTATATAGAAAATGGTAACAGGCATTATCCCCATCAGGTGTGCAGGTACCAGTCCTGTTTCCCTTAAATATGATCACATTATCAACCCGTAGTCTCTGGTTTGGCGGACAGTGGTCTCCCCTACCAGGAATGGGGATTAGCATTATTTCTCCACCTGTGTCAAATGTTCAGCTGAGGTATAACAACATCAGAAACAGATCGATCAGGTTCAGTGGAGCTCATGACACTGGTTTCCGTCATCAAGACCAAAGATTAGGTCCTGTTGACAATGGTATATATACACATGTAGATTTATTCATGTGCATATTTACTATTACACTTAATAGTAATTTTACACTTTTCTGCTAGTCAACATTTATAAGTGTGAAGTTGCTTCTATTTTGTAGACTCACATGGCTTTACTCACTGATGGAGTATTCTACACCAGGATTTAGGAGTGTAAAGTTACTACTTGTAACTTTTCATACGTAAGCGGAGATCTCCATCAGTGTGGCAGAGGTCTCCCTATGGGAAAGTACAGAGACAATTTTAAACGTTTATTAAACTTGTTTACAAAATGAATACAAAGATTTTAATGTACACTTTAATGTAAAATAATGTGAATTATTTATTTTATACCTAGAACTAATATAATAAAACGTTACAGAACATTAACTTAAATGTGTACTGAATAATTAAGTAAAATTTACTTAATTAATTTATAAATAATATATTTTTAAATAATGTTACAAAATCCCACCTGCAGTAACATTTATGTTTTTATTTAATTTACTTTAAAACCTTTAATAAGTTATATACACAAGAACAGATCTCATGGAAGACAAGCTGTGTCACCTCTGCTCCATAGCAAAGCACCTAGTGCGGCGTTTGCCTGCTTAGCTAAACGCCGTTCTCCGCCACTTCTGAAACGCAGGGCTGCACCGTATTTACAAGAATATGGTGCAGCCTTGCTTTTCCACCTGCGCTGGAGCTAATTTAGCTGCCTAGCGCCAACGCAGGGACCCTTGCACCATAGTTCAAGGATGCCTTAGTTGAGGGGAATAATTGTTTATGTGCAGGAAGGTGTGCTTTCCTACATATAAACAATCTGAAATGGCATTTTGAAACATTTATAAGTGCTGCTTAATGCACCACACATAGAAGTTGCAAAACCTCTTTTTTTTAACCCCTTCCATGCTGGTGACGAACCCCAGCCGTCACGCTCCACGGTGCTCGTGTGCTGATGACGGCTGGAGTTCGTCACGGCCCCGCCCTGTTCGTGCGGCTGCCGCACACGGGGGGAATCGCGGCCGCACGGAAGGGGTTAATGATTGTTTATGTGCAGAAGGGAAACCTTCCTGCAAATAAACAATCAATGGCATTTTGCTGTTTCTATGTGTGCTGCATAACACAGCACACATGGAAACAGCAAAAAAAGAGGAGATATTAAACATTTCTTCTTTTTGCGCCAGAGTGAGCCCAGGTTTTCACTGGTCTTAATTTTGGAGCTGCCCCACCACAACACCCATTGCCTGCCCTTTCACTGTTAGTATAGCGTGAAAGGGTGATTTTAACCTAACACCGCATCCGCCTTAGGACCGCTCACACCCACTACCACATCACTACTCCAAGGCACAGCGCCAACTCCAGCAAATAGTCACTGACAATCTCCTAGTAGATGTATGGCATCACCAGCACCCGCCACAATATGAAGGCACATTTCACTCGGCTGTACAAAACACATGGTCCAGACTAGTAATGTGGCTTGTGTCACAAGACATTGCTCTGCGCGTCCTTTCCTCCCAACACCTAGTGTGCACTTACTCAGATCACTCGCCGGTACTTATCTCCGTGACCCCCTCCCCTGGGAATGTCTTTCCAGCCCAGGCAGTGGCACCTATAACCCACGGTATTACTAGATATGGTGTTTGTGTCTGAATTAGGGGAAATGCTAGACGAATACCTACAACTCAATGTAGACTCCGTCCCGTCCCTGGCTAGGGTGTGGGAAGCACTAAAAGTCACTATACGGGGACATTACTTGGCCAAGACGGGGGGTATTCTTAAAGACATACAAGCGACGTTAGCACGAATGGAGCGCCAGATAAAACAACTGGAATCTGGCATGCGAGAGACTGATGATGGCCCTATGAGGGCCAAGATACGAGAGACTATAACTGAGTATCAAGCGGAAGCAGAAAAGGAATGTCTGTTCCATGGTAAATACCACAGGGCGCGACGGGACGGCAAAGGGGAACGCCTGGCAAAGCACTTTCTGAGACGATCCATCCACCCAAAACAGCAAATTATGTATTAGTCGTCCGAGTCCGAGACGGCATGATGCAGCGAGACACAACAGCTATAGGTCAGGTGTTCATCACGCACTATCAAACGCTATATACCTCGTGAGCGGCATGCCAGGAGGAGACCTCACAGTACTTACTGCAAATAGAATTAGCTTGGCTCATCAAAGGGAATTCTTGGCGGCTGACTTGGAGCTAGACGAGATAAGAGAGGCCATAATGCAGATTAACAATGGCAAAGCATCAGGATTGGACGGATTGGGCATCGAGTTTTATAAAACCTACGTAGACACACTAGCTCCCATCCTGAAGGCAGTTTACGAGGAGGCCTCCGAAACAGGATCACTCCCGCCTACTATGCGAGAAGCAATGCTGGTCTCATTATTGAAACCTGGGAAGCCCCCAGAATCCATGGATTCATATAGGCCATTATCGCTGATAAACTGGGCCATCAGAATATTGGCTAAAGTCCTCGCTAATAGACGAACCCTGCTGATGAATAGGCTTATCCGTCCAGACCAGGCAGGATTCATACCAGGCCGCTCAACACTACACAATCTGCGAACCCTTTTTTCTATCCTACATGATATCGATCCAGACGAACAGGCGGTGGCAGTCTTTTTGGACACCACCAAAGCGTTCAACTCCCTGGAATAGGGATACCTCCTGGCGGTGTTGACTCACATGGTATTTCCACCAGGATTCCTGCTGTGGATCAAATTGCTGTATAATAAGCCCTGCACCTCAGTGCTTCTAAATGGGGAACACTTCCCAGCCTTCAACAATACCAGGGTAACGCCGCAGGGTTGCCCCCTGTTGCCTTTAATATTCAGGATCGCCATGGAACCGCTTGCGGCCATGCTCAGCCAACACCATAAACAATATGCACTAGACTCTCCCCGACGGCCCATTTTAATATCATTATATGCAGAGGAGATCACACTATATATTTGTAACCCTGCTGATGGTCTTAATGCCATGATAAGAGAAATAATACAATTTGGGGCTTTTTCGGGTATAGCCATTAACTGGGGCAAATCCCAAATCATGCCACTAACAGACGCTACCAACTCCTTTCACCTGGAATATCCACTGCTGTGGAGCAATGACGAGGTCCGGTATCTGGGGATAAACCTTGCTAGAGACAAGGAAGAACTAATGTGCGCCAACTATGGGGTGGCTCTTACTAAGGTGGAGGACCTGATAAATAGATGGATAGCTCTTCCACTCTCTCTGGCGGGGCGAATAGCTCTAATGAAAATGGTCATAATGCCCAAATTCTTATATCTATTCATGAACATTCCCTTCCCCCCTGGACGTCCATTCTTCACTAGACTGAAAGGTCAACTTATCCGCCTCGTATGGGGCGGTAAGTAACCCAGGATCAAATGGGGCACCCTTATACTGCCATTCACACAGGGCAGATTTGAAGCGCCTGATCCTGAACTATACTATCTCAGTGCCCAGGCACATTTCGCAGCATACTGGTTTGCCCCCCCCCCCCCACCCCCTTTATGACTCATCTGGCGGTAGAACGGGGGGCCATGGCGCCGCTGCCACTTAGGGGATTACTAGGTGTAGATAATAAGACAGCTGGGGGAAGAAGCTCCACTGTAGCGTGTACAAACAATGCATGGCGAGCCATTGCGCCAAGATCCCAAATCCCTGTGCTGTACTCCCCTCTACTTCCCCTATTTGACCAACATAACCTGCTGGTCACTCAGTAAGGGATTTGTAGGCGCATGCTACTCCAACTGAGATTCAATACATGGGGAGATATGTACCATCAGGGTCAATTCAAAGACTCTACTACATTTCTGGGCGCTGCACCTCCCACAGCAATGGACAGATCCCTTTACATCCGCTTGCGACAAACTGTCAAAACAGCTAACCCCGCATTCCCATAGGAATCCCCACATTGCCTTCATTGCATCAACTCATACGAGGAGGGGCAGCGCATGCCGTGTCCCGCATATACAAAGCCTCCATAGGGTTGGGGACACAAAATATCATGAAAGCTAAACAAGGATGGGAGATGAAACTCCAGTTACGAGACATTGATAGATGTGACCACTGCGGGCGGGAGGGAGCAGGCTTTCTCCATTTAGCATGGGAGTGCAAGACTATAGGGAACTACTGGGTTGAGATTGGCAATGCCTTGGGTGACATGCTGGAGATACACTTGAATCTGACGCCTGAAATGTGTCTCCTGGGCTACCTTCCAGACCACAGAGGCCAGGCAAAAAGATTTCTGGCGATAGGCTTACTAATTACTAAACACAAAATTGTCTTCAGGTGGGGGCGTGGCACAGTGCCTAAGTGTAAGGAATGGCTGACAGATATTAGTTATTGTCAGGAGAAAAATAATATCTATGCCAAACTACTACCCACTCACTCGAGACCACACACAATATATGCCTAAAATGGCCGCCACAGACACAGAAGATGAGGGCATACCAATGCGCACCACTAATCACATTGAGACTAGTGGGACGAATGGGCTCAGGAAGATACCTGAGGGAATCGATGTTGCGTATCCGTTGCTATTTGTAATTCCACAGATAGCTGAGCGATGAATCTGAGACACGTAAGGTACACGTAAGGTACAGCTGCGCCTCAGAGTGTTGTCTGCATAACGGGCAGTGGTGGAGTACACCACACATGGGGATTGCAAGGTTACAGTACTATACCTTGCAGGGCAATATGGCCACTGGATATGCACAAACTGAGACCACTGGGACATT
The DNA here is from genome assembly GCF_964261635.1 of Lissotriton helveticus. Taxonomy (NCBI): domain Eukaryota; kingdom Metazoa; phylum Chordata; class Amphibia; order Caudata; family Salamandridae; genus Lissotriton; species Lissotriton helveticus. The sequence continues at coordinate 927,377,273 of NC_136070.1, forward strand.
TCCCCCACTCCCTACGCTCCTGATGACTGCCAAGCCTCAGCCATGTGCCGGACAGTCGCGTACAAGGACTGCCAATGTAGTAACTACTCCCCCTGTAAATATTTCGATACTGTTGTATTAAATATGTTCGAATCGTATGGGGAAGTGACTACTCAACCAGGAGCTTGTTGTGATCATCATTCCTCCAGTCACACTACTGATGATTGTTATGTACTGAGACTGATGTATTTGAACACCAGCTATGCACTGAACTGATATATTCATTGACTGCCAATGTAGTGTCTACCACACTCTGTAATTGTTGTATTGTTACACTGACAAAATGACAATAAACAAAGATTTTTTTTTTAAGTATAGCATGAAAGGGTGCCTTATTCACAAGGCAGCGTTATGCCACTTTAGGTGGCTGAACACCGCCTTGTGAATAGGGCAAAGCCCCTATCGCCACCAGAACATTGAGAAAAGTGACGTTGTGGTAGTGATAGGGGCTTGTAAATATGCCCCCTAGAGTCATTTTAAACCTGCTTTTATGGCATGAGCACATCCGATGACATCACCAGAATGCGAATTTTGATAAATAAAGAGCTCTGCAATTTTTCAGGCAGTTGTATGTTGATTGAACAATAGTAGACACTGGTAATAAATGCTGTGATGTAACCAGTAGAGAATTTCTGGCTTCAAATTGCTGTCCAGGTGATTGGGGGAAGGGAAAAGGTATTGAATGCCATCCAAATGACAAGAGTGATGAGAGGCAGGCAGGGGTCCAAAGTTTTAAATAGGAAGAAAAAAGTAGGGTGTCTCTAAAACGGGCATGGTCAAAAAACATAACTAGGAATCCTTTCCATGAGGTGTGGCTCACATAATTAAGGGAATGGCTTAAAACATGTAAACTAAAATCCTGTGCTTCACATTGCACATCACCCTACAGGAATTTTGGAGCTTCACTGTAAGCTTTCTGTTATTTCATTCATATATCCCACAATAATGGGCGTGCACCTAAAACAAGCCAAGCCTATAACTTTGTCAGTGCAAGTTATCAGTATCAGGTGTATGAGTAACAATAATGACGTTTTGATATGAAACTGAATATAATTGTTATACATAGTATTGTTATGCACAGTAATCCCATTTCATCAAGTATTGTTTGGGACTCATGGTAAACAGTGGATGGAACATGGTCCCTATAGACTTGGAGATTTTGTTTTAGGTAAGATCATAAATACATTTGAGGATATTAGGTTGAAATACAAGCTTTGATAAGGATATTTTCTATTTATATGAGATATATTTATTTTTAGATATATGTGTGCAACTTTTTGGTCCTAATGATGGTCCTGTGGATTGTTTAGACCGACGGTGGACCAAAACGTCGACTCCCAACATCGTTTTGCTCATACATGAATCTTTTGTGATCCTAAAATTGTTGTATCATGATCTAAAGTTATGTTATGTATGGTATTGTGTTTTTCCGTACAAAAAGCAAAAGATGTTACATACTACTATTGATTGAGTTTGGAATTCTAGTAGTATCTATGTTGCATTCAGAAAAAAGAATAATAATAAAAACAATAGCACAATACTGAAATTATATTCATGTGCAATTTGTGCTTATTGCCTTGCATTGGTAAAATTGTGATCACGTTTGTGACTGTTTGTAAATAACACATTTTTGGGGGACGCTTTGCATTTTTGTTATTAATGATACCCAGTCCTCATGGGATTATTGGGTGGCTCTATTGTGTTGAATATAAGGAATACAAGCTCGAGCATAATTAATTTTTTTTTATATCTACAGATCAAGGATTTTGGGGGAAGGAAGGAGGGGAAGTCAGTGGGGTTCTCTAGGGTGGAGATTCTTGGGTTGATTATTGGTGTGAAGACCTCAGTAGGGTCCCGGTATTGGTCAGCAAATAGTCTGATGTTGACTGATATTGACAAACGTGCTCGAGGGTTGCAATAGAAGTTGCAAGCAGGAGATAATGACTTGATTGATTCTTTAGCGCAATCAATTTTAATATTGGCCAATCTTCAAGTCCAACATTTTAAAACTTGTTTTAATTTGTATATAACTCCTGGTAAAATAGTGAAAGGGGGGCTGCTGGGATGCATTGTCCATGATGACAGTTGTATGGTGCGGATTTGGTACATATGTTGGCAGGGTGTCCAGCTCTTAGGGGGACTTAAAAACTAAATTAGTGTGTCTGGATAAAAAAGTGGGTGTTAAAATTGAGGTAACCCCTCAACTTGTGTTACTAGGGGTCCATAATGATGTGGTGCCTACTCATGCACAAGCATTCTTATTTTTCTCCACTCTCGTTTCACCAATAGATAGCAAGGCTCTTAGCCACATACCATACTGAAATATAGGTTTCTGCACGGAAAGGCAAATCTTCTCGAAAAAAAAGGCTTATGGGTATGGGCTCCTATGAGGTACTGATTCCTTTCAATGTCAGAAGGCGAATAGCTGGAAAATATTTTGGTTGCCGGATCTAGAATATGGTATTAAGGCTTGAAGCTTGTAATTCTAGATAGTAACATTTGCGCACTTTTTCTCCCCGCATCTTTCTGAAATCTTCCATCTGCACATCTCACACCTCATTTCCTTTGGGTTCAGCGCTCTCTTTTCACTATCTCCTTCATGTACTTTTTTGCATCTCCCTTACTTCACCATCCCCCCCACACACAACGCATCCACTCACCTGTAAGTACTGCATTTTATTTTACCCTGCCAATATTTCAACATCCATGTACCTGCTTCCCACAGAATCTTAATTACAATTGGCGCTTTACCATTGTTTTGTGTGTTCTGCAGAGGGCCAAGGGATTGGATGAGTTTGTAGTTCTGAACACCTTTATGGCCCACAGACAGGCGCTGTGAGAAAAGTGCACTGCCTTCAGCCTGACCTCCAGAGCTCTTATTTGTGGCCAGATATAAACACTCACCCACAACCTGAAGTCACATAGACAAATACAGAAACTACAGTATACAGTCTCTATAAGCGCAATATGCTGCACGAAAATAACCACAGAAACACATCTAGAAAAAAACACTCTTAGGGTATGCAAGTGCAGCAAAATGAAAAATACGAACAGGAACTACATTGCTGACATGAATTACCGTAAGTGTTTTTAAGGTCCTTGTAGAGAAATTAGTCGAAGATTTCGCCTGCAAAGGACATGAATATAATACCTGATAGGGACGCATTTCTTTTTTTTTTAACAATCTTTATTGAATTTTGACTTCATTAATTAATTGATTACCTCCCCCTGCCCCCATCCAAGCCTTAATGCAAAAAGAAAAGATTAAAGTGCCAAGCAAGTGAAAACAGTAGACCTGTGTATACCATAACAACACATGAGTGTCAAAGATACATCAAATCATAATACAATATAACCATCATAAAGCAGGCAAGTGCCACTGTAAATCATCCGAGACTGGCCAAACAACCCTGACCATGTGTTACAAGCCATTTCCTCAGTGGAGCCTAGATTTGAAGCCCTGTTTTCCGAGCTCGGTTACCTTTCTGGGCATACACAGCCCTTTCCATGTGGTAAACTCAGATTAGCTGGCCCAGCCATTGACTGAATGGAGGAGCGGGGTCAAGCCAAGCTGTCGCCAAGCACAGTCTGAGTACTGCCATGGCAAGGAACAGAAAGGGGGATTGAGTCAAGAGAAGAGATTCCTGTTCCTGAACCCCTAATAGAATCAATTGGGAGGTAACCTCAATCCGCAAATTCAATTTGGTCTCAAACAAATGAGTTATATCCTTCCTCAAATTCCCTAGACCTGGGCAGTCTGCCAACGTGTGAACCAGGTCTGTGCCAGAGACTCCACCCCACTTATTGATTTTGGCCGGAGTGATATATAGGTTAAACCAGATTTTATAATGTTGTATCTGAAGGTTGGCAGATAAAAGCATTGAGGGAGCTAGTTCTAAAGACGAGAGGCTGTCATCTTCTGTCGTTTGTATTGCCATTGAGTAAGTAATGTGCTTCCCAATATCGTACCCCATCCTATCAATTAGTAATTTATAAATATTTCCAATAGGATTGCTTCTAATTAACAAGTCCATAAGCTCGACCCTATTGAACCACTCCCCCCTCTTCTTCCCTATAAAATCCCTGATTTGTTGAAATGTAAAGAATTCGTTATTTCCTAATAGAAATGTGGTCTTCATAGACTTAAAGGTAGTAAAGCTTTTATTGATGAAAAAATCCCCAAAATGAATGGACCATAATTTTACCCCCAACGCCTAATGTGGGAATCATGAAATATGTCTGGTAAGAGAGAGTTATCTTGGAGGGGAGAATAAAAACTAAACAGGCCAATCCCAAGTTTTTCCTGGATGCTAGTCCGCACTCGAAATGCATATAATAGGGTCTTGAACCTAACTTTCATAAAATAGCCAAATTCTAATTGCCGAAACATACATCCACGGACCACGACTCCGAGGGTCAATTCAAAATATGACGAGACAGTGTTAAGTGCAGGCACTTTCTGAGTTGAGTCAAATAATAGGGGGATTATTTGTTGCAGTGCTGAGGCCCAATAGTACAACTGAACGTTTGGCACCGCCCGCTCCCTTGGGAGGGAAAGGAACTTCAAAGCCCTCCGGGGTCTAGCATAAGCCCATAAGAACCTCACAATATACCATCCAAAGCCTTGAACCACGTGTTATTCACCTTGAGGGGTATGGCTCTGAAAAAAGAGAAGATTCTTGGATGAAACATCATTTTTATTAGATTACTCCTGCCAATCAAGGTGAGCCTAAGATAATTCCATCCTAGCAGCTCAATCATAGTTTTATTAATCAATGGGCCCAAATTACCCTCTACCACTTTCTCAGTATCTGCACTAATATTAACTCCCAGATATACTGCATTCGATACAACCTGTGTATCGGATTTTGTTATTAATGAGTATCTCTGTTTTGTCCCTATTGAGTCTATAATCCAAGATACGTCCAAAAGGATCAGCCTCCGTTTCAATTTCCTTAACTGCCAAAATGGGGTCTGGAGTGACGATCGCAAGGTCATCCGTGCATGCCAGGATTTTAGTATCCCAGCCACTAGTGGACATCTGCAAGATTGAAGCATTTCCTTTAATTCAGTAAATGAGAGGATCAATATAAAGGGCAAAGAGCAGAGGGGAACACAGAGATCCCTGCCTTGTCCCAGCTGGATTTTAACTATCTCCGATTCAGTCCCCATTAGCGATATTTTAGCCATAGGATTAATATATAGCATTTTAATCCACCCAATAAATTCCCGCCCCAGACACTTCTTCTCCAATATTGCCCAAAGATAAGGCCAGGAGACCTTATTGAATGCTTTCTCAGCGTCTAGTAATATCATAGCCATAGGATCTCCTTGGATTTTAGCCACAGCAAATAAAGTAATCACCCGCCGAATGTGATCTGTTGTTCCCATTCCAGGGATAAAACAGTGTTGTGCGGGTGAAACCATTTTCTTTATGATCTCATATAACCTTGAAGCTAAAATTTTAGCAAACATGTTGGTGTCACAGTTAATTAATGTAATAGGTCGATATGACCCCAGTTCATGCACCGGTTTTCCCCCTTTTGGGGAACATGACAATCTTCGTAGCGGCCCATGAGTCTGGAGGAAGGGTGCCCATCTGCATATCTAAGAATACCTCAAGCATGAATTTATAGAGGGTAGTTGCAAAGGTTTTATAAAATTACCCCGTAATAAAGTCTGTCCCTGCAACTTTTCCAGATGCTAGTCCGGAAACTGTAAGTGTAATTTCTTCTGCAAATATAGGTTGATCTAAAAGCTCACGATCCTCCCTATCTAATGTTTCCCGTAATCTAAATATGACTCTATCTCACCTGCATCTACCTTCTCCCCAGCACATAGTTGCCGATAGTATCTCTGGAAAGCAGAGCGTATCCCCCCTACATCAGAAATAAGTCTGAGCTCAGGGTCTTGAATTTGCTTTATATCAACATAAGTTGCCTGTTGTCTGGTGCGGAGTGCTAGTGTATGCCCCACCTTTTCATTAAATGTGTATGTTTTGTTCTTCCATACCGTATATTTTTCTGCCCCTTTCTTAGCAGAGATATCCCCTATTGCTGGTTTAGCAAATATAACCTGTACACAACTTAATGGTTTCTCGTCCTCGCAGAGAATGCGGAGGGAAGCTAGATAAGATCCTTCATGCTGAAGCTGCTCAAAGGAGCCTTCACCGATCTTCCCCAATGGGACTGGGAATCTGAAGTTGAAAGGGTGCACCGCTTTCCTCTGACCCCCAAGAAAAACCATACCCAACAGATGGAGAGTCCTAGAGCTACCCTGGTCTATTTTGGCAACTTTCTTCTACGCCAGGCTATCTTCAATAAGGCAAGACAAGAAGCAAGGAGGTCATATGATGGGCATATCTTCTTCTTCCGTCCAGATTTTTGCCATGCTATTCCTACCTTTCCAGCGACTTGGTTGTGAAGTATTTCTGTTAAATCCGGCTCGTCTCAAGATTATCTTCAAGGGAAATACATGGGCATTCCTCTCGGAGGTAAAACCTCAAGAATACCTAAAGGAGATCACTAATGAGACTGGACAGGCTTGATAAATCCCTGGTCGCTTCTCTTCTCTTTCAGCATGGAAAGGGACTCTTCTCTAGCTTGTATATCCCCTTTCTTTGGTCCTTTCTTTCGTTTGTATATCTTTCGATTTCTCAGATGGTCCTCTTAGGCTTCTTGCGAGTTCACAGCCTCTCTCTGTCCTTTATTTTCTTTCGGGCTTTGGTGGGGTCGGGTGGTCTGGGGCGGGGTCGGGGGCAGGGGCTGGTAAGCACCATCACCAGGGTCAGGTGTAACCCTCTTGCTCGTGAAAGGGGTTGGGTGGTGGGGGGTGCTGGATCAGAGGGGGGTGGGGGGAGATCCAAGCAATGTGGTGGGTTGTGTTTGTGGTTATGCAGGCAGGTGATCAACAGACAATACTGCACTATAATAAAAGATGACTAGTTTAAGAATGTCCTCAATCAATATCTGTGGGTTGAACAACTTTCGAAAGAAAGAAAGGGTGAATATAGATCTGCAGTATTTAAAAGCTAATATCGTTTGTATGCATGAAATGCAGGTGGAGGGATCCCAAAAACATCTAATGGAATTTTCAGGATATCAAACTATTTCTAGGACTCTGTCAGGTACACGCACAGGTGGGGTGGCGATACTTGCACGCAAGGGCAAGATCCGACATTCTAGAGCCAGGGCAGATACGTTTGGAAGATGGGCCAGTGTAGGATGTATTTATGCAGGAGGGTCTTTCACACTCTGTTCTATCTACAGGCCCGTCATTGACGATTCAGCATTATTGGATTGGATTTCTGCTGAACTGGCTGGGTGTGCCCTTCCTCTGGTTGTCTGTGGGGATTTCAACATCAATATTAAAAGGGATGCTGTGAGGGCAGGCGTAGCAATTTATCAAGGGCTCAAGCCCATGATTTTCTGGTCGCTGGCGCAGCTTGTAACAACTCATGGGCTCTACGATGTTTGGGTTGATAAGGAACCAATGGATCCAGACTATACATATTATTCAGCCCCTCACCAATTGCATGTTTGCCTAGATTTTTTTTTTTTATGCTTGGGGCTGATGCATGCTTCTCGTTTATTTAAATATACCCTGGTGATGTCTGATCACAACCCCTTAGTGCTAGAATTAGGTATTCGAGCAATCTAATAGGGGCTGGTCATTTGAAAGAGCTTTGTTGTTAGATGAAGATTATGTCTTGCATACAACAATACCATAAAAATTGCAGCCAAAGCCTGGAACACCCTCCCAATCCACCTGCAGCAATCTCCCATATTGCCCGAGTTCAGGAAGTGTCTGTTCACACAGAAATTCTAAAAGAATATAACAAGGCCTCTAAAAGTAATGACGCTTAAGACCTGGCTCTTTGGATGACCCCAGCACTCAACAGAGCCGCCACCTCTCCCCCTCCCAGTGCCTTGAGACCATCAAGGGTGAATAGTTGTTCTTTACCAACTCTGATTGATTGATTGGTGTGTAGCAGGACTTTAAGGTGTACTAAGTGGCAGTATTCAGAATGGAATATGGGTGTGCTGATCATTCTGTTCCACATAAGACTATACGTGGTGTCTGTACATTTGTCTAACTTCACCTTAAGGTGCCTGAAAACTAATTTCCACCATTCTGTGTCTTTGAATTTGCGTTACTATCTACATGCACTTGCAACTATTTACTTGTTTGTAGAATCAAGTATGTGCATGTTGCCTGTTCATAGATGTGTTTGTCAGTGTGAGTACCTATCTGCGTGCTCCTCCGCACGTTTGCCTTTTTCTCAGCTCAGCACAGGCCCTCTCAGAACCATTTCCTCCTGTTCCGTGGGATAGTGGACTGTCTCTTGACTCTCGTCCCGTGCAGGCCGACTTTCCTCTCTCTCACATCCTTAAACAGGATACTGTGCTCAATGGGAGCACAAGGCTGGAGGTTCCCCGTCTCAGAAACCAGCTAACAAGGGAGGAAGGCATGGCCCTGGATCTCGGATACACTTGTTGTGGATTCTTCTTCCCCCAAGGTGACTACGCAGGGCTTTAAATGGGCTGAGTCTCACTGGTGCTGAGCACCGGCAGTTTTTTAAAGGGGGCCTCGATAGGGTCTATATTGGGCTCTGTTTTGTACCCCGGCACAGGCGGTCCGTTTTTTTCCAGACTGCACTGGCAGCAGGCACATCATGTGTGCGTGCTCACACTGCTCACTTCTCACTAGCAGAGAAGTTACGGCATGACGTCATGCCAGGTGAGCATCATAGAAGGGAAATCCTTTAAAGAGAGTCATTTTCTCTCTGGATTTCCATTCTCTTTTGAAACTCAGGGGAAAAAACGTTGTCATGGTGTCACCAGGGCTTTAAGTGGAAGCTTTTTCAATATTATATACAAGCCATAGTTGCTGCTTATTCTTCTTATGCAACTAACAACCATTGACAAAGCCAATAGTCCTGACTTGTTGTAGGTATGATGTTACATGTTGTATCATATATCTGGATGCAATGACAGAAACAGCAAAATACAAATCAGGCGGCACAGTATGCTAAGCTCAGATTTGTACCTTATGTGTTTTTAAGCCACCCCCTTAATTACGTCAGCCACGCACCTTTAAGAGATCCCCAGTTTTTTCATCCCACTTAAAGCCCTGGGACTACGCTGGACAGAATCAGGCCGGACTGGCCGTTGCGGGCACCGGGCAATCCCCCGGTCGGCTGCATGGGTGGGGGCCGGTTTTGGGCCCCAGGGGGCCGTTTTTGTTACAGGGCCGTTTTTTGCAGCAATGCTGCAAAAACGGCCCTGTAACAAAATCGGCCGAAAAACGGCCCTGGCAAAGAGCGCGGTCGCACCCCCAACCCACCGAGGAGAGGGGGGGGGCGACAGAGCACTTTGCCAGGGCCGGTTTCGGTTCCCAGTCCGGCCCTGGACAGAATCCATAGGTACTACACTTAAAGCAAGAGTAGTGCTGGGGTCCATCCCGGAGGAGGTCATTGCAATGAACCGCGTGAAAGGCACTTCTGAGATCTTTTTGTTTTTAACCCATAAAACCAAGAATTGATTGACACCTCAGGGTCAGATCCAAATTCTCATTTGTCACTGATCTGCAACAATTAAGGGCTTCTATTTTTAGCTCTCATTCAATCCCCCTTTTATGGCAGAAGCATTTAGAAGGGCATTATGTTTTCTTAAACAAAAACCTATAAACGCAAAATAATTCCCAAGAAAAACATAGCTGTTCATTTTAAGGGGAGTGGCCTACAAGAAAGTAGACACGACCAACACTGGAATGTTGAGGATACAGTGAGAGAAAGGTGTAGGAAATATCCCTTTGAAATAAAAAGAGCATTGGTGAAAAATAAAACCAAGTGTGTGGTGATGTTGTCAAGATAATGTGTTTCTTTAGAAAGTAAAATCCAATACATGGGAAAGAGATATTTTCAGCCTCACCTTTTAAGCCCATCCCGGTATTTATCACTGGATGGTGTTTGAGGCTTTAATGATTTCACGCTGCTACAGAAAGTACAGAAATGCTACAGCTTGTACTTCATGCAATCATGAAACAGTGAAATGCGCCTCAGCATTACACAGAAGGGTCCTGGCCTGGCAATTCAGGCTGGCTGTTCTTTCGAAGCAGAGCCAAGGTTGATTTGTATGTGACTTATATCTGTCTAGAGTGGCAAAGTGGAGAAAAAAGATGTACTGGATTGAAGAGTCCTCAAGTGACTGCCAGTGGGTGAGATTATTTCAAGCATTACTTCCATTACTTTGGTGATCGTTGCAATAGAATGGGAACGATGGCAAAGGCAGAGGGGTTTAAAGTGCATGCTTTTCTTGTTGGCGAACCAATGAAACTTGATCTAAAAATGTATTACGATATATTTATGCGCAGTGATTAAAGTGTGCCCTACCTTTTCTTCTGAGTGACCCACCTGCGGTTGCCTGATAGTGGCTTTAATAAAACTGTGGCAATTGCAACAGCAAAATACAGCATAGCTGCCAAGGTTTCAGATTGCTATGTGTGACATTTTCATAATTTCAGGGAAATTATGAGTGACATTTCAACGACTATGAGTGACACTTTCTCCCTAGCAAAATCAAGGAATGAAGACGCGGGGAAACATATAAATATCAGAAATTATACCCATTTGGGCAACGAGAAACTCTAACAAGGTCTAAAAACTGCTACAATGCACCATAAATGGCAGTGCGCTCATTGGAGGCAGATTGCATGACTACAGTTCTCAGTTACAGAGGGCAGGCAGGCACTGCAGCCGCTCAGATGATGATTTCATTGATATGATCATTCAAGACTGCTCACTAGCCTAAAAAGCACATTTTATAGCATAGCAAGTGCAACTGGGAGATTTTACTGTCACCCAGACTCAGGCAATTACTGCTTTTGTGAGCCTGGCAAGCTGGAGCCCCAGCAACAGGCAGGCCCTGCCACACTCACCAGCCTGGCTGCAGGTCTCCATAGCAGCATAAACCTCACAAGACAATGTAGAAACTACTTAAATGAATGCAGGATTTAGCAGAAAATATAGAACATTGGACAGAAAGTGTCCGCCTACACAACAACAAGAAACAACTGCCGCTACTCTTAAGATGTGCAATGAAAACCTAACAAAATACCTGATAACGTCAGCTTTATGCGTGGTAGCAATGCACTCCAGGGGAAACATATTTGTATACTTCAAATTACGCAGTGTTGCTGCGTGGAATGCGTTGAAAGTCATGCTCTGTTTGCATGAGATATGCGCAGAATTTGTAGTGTCTTTGGTGCTCCTTAAAACACCTTTTACTCCTTGAATGCTTCCCTTGAGCTACCTCGGCAAAGACACTCCAACCCAGTTTGAAACTCTGGTATTCAAGGCAGCATGTAGTGCCTGGAAGTGAGTCAAATGAGCTATGTATCAGGACGTTTACTGAAGCCTGAAAGTGCAACACTGCTATACAAACCTACTCACTGTACTGGGGCGCTGTGGTGGGGGCGCTGTGGTGTGGGCACTGTTTCAGCCTATTGCTATGTGGTTAGTGGTGCTGTTACAAATAAAAAGACAATGGAGTGACAGTTCGGTTTCACTAACTCATAGTGCTGTGTATGTAAGAGTTCTATCACAGCCGTGAGAGAAGTGTTTCTTAGCAAATTACAGTGAGGAGCAGGCCTGACAGTGCATCTGTGGGTGAGATGCAAATTTTGCTAGTGTTTAAAACAAATCTTGCATGACACCCGTACATTGGTAGTAATTTGACAGGTGTGCATTGTTTAAAATAAATTGTCTGATTTGGTGTTAAATTGAAGAGAATATTTTTTTGGCTTTTTTACAGCATTTTTTAGTAGGGGAAAGACACGCTGATCTACATTTTCTCCTTCCTTCGTTTAGCAGGGAGTTGGTGCTGCCTTGCGCTGATGGGTGGCTGTCTGTGTTTTCAACCAAGGTGCACAGTTACCGATTAAAATGTGAGCCTTATACATGTAAATGCCCTGTCTTGTCAGTGAGCTGCTAATTGCTCTGTCAGTGCACCAGGCCCAGCTGTAACGCAGAGAGTCACCCCCTGCAGGTCACAGCATGTGCCTCAGCATTTTTACACTACCGTTTACACAGGTTCAGACTAAGATTATCTGCGGTCCTGCCCCAATATTTACTTATGGAGCTGGACGCCCTACAGTCCACTCTTGCCTCGCACCCTGTTAAATTATTTGAAACTCTGGTGCAGCAAGGAACGATCGGCACTCCAAGCCAGTGTGATCTCGAGGGAGGACTTCCCCGTGAGGCAGAAACTGCATAATTTACATCAACAGTGATCAGCGTTTCACGGGAGAAGCACTAGAGGCTCTGGCCAACAGGCAGCAGGGGCTCCCATCGCCGCCTGCATCTCCGAGTGGCTTCCTGTCTGCTGGTTAGATGGGGGAGAGTTAAATATTTGTGTCGTACGAGGGCAGGCATGCTAACAGCAACAAGATGTGCAACTGCATTAGGAATCACTGTATGACCAGAGTCTGGAGTCAAACCACGCAACAGGTGCAGCTGCCCAACAGGCCGTTAGTTGATTTTTTTGCGGCACGGTGTGGGACCTGCCGCACCTGCCCCTCTCACTTACCCCAGGGCCAACCAATCAGGAGGAGAAACGGACCTGCAGCGGTCCACAGGGTGGCTCAGTCTTCTCTCACCAATCGCCATGGTGCCTGCCTCCGGCCCGGCCGCTTTGTTTCCTGCTGTCTGAGCGCGAGTTCGGCCCGTACCACCGGTCGCAGCACAGCTCCCCGCTGAGCGCCCGGCCTTGACTCAGGGGCGGCCATGATGCGGAGTGATGCTTGCCGGCCACTCCACTAGTAAATATGCGCAGGCACTGAGTAAAATGCCGCTGGACGAGGACAGCACACCTCTCATTCAGTCAGGTTCCGCGGCTTCTTGAATATCCGACCTCACGTCCTTCCAGACTAGGACGTGAGGTCACAGCCACGACGTAACCACTGCCCGGGTCTCCGTACTATTGGGCAGTGAGTCAGTGACGTGCCGTGACATCTACGCCGTGCCGTGACATCTACGCCGGGGCGGGCGTTTCAATGAATGGAGCCGGAACACCAGCAGGGCTAACAAATATTTAAATGAGGCACTAAATAGCAGTGGGGAGCTGAAGAGCCCGCTGCCGGCGCACAGGTTGTCACAGTCGTGGCCGGCGCGCTAGCAGCCTGTTCAGCGCTGGTAGCTTATTGAGACAGTGAGTGCAGGCAGGCATTAAAATGCGTGACAATTCATTTCAGGTCGGTGATGCGGATCACCGCACTGAAATGCATTAGAGTCACGGCTGTTGCGTGATACTTGACAGGACTGATACAGTGATGCAGTGATTATTTGTCAAAGCATAATTTGGGAGATGCTAGTGGTTCAGTGGCCCGAATGCTTCGGAGGTCCAATATTCGGGCATGCAAAGGGAGGGATGTTAAAGCAGGGTAGCAAGAGGCCCATAGAACGAGACTCAAACCTCGGCCGCATAACCCACACTTACTCTATCTAACATTAAGCTCTGTAACACAAAATGAGTCGGTGGCCCTGCCTAATTCTCTATGGGCCCCTGAGTAACCTATATCTCTGATATTCATTGGCCTTAGGCCTAATGGGGGTGGGGTGGGGTGGGGTGGGGGGGTTGCCCTCCCCCCCACGCTGCACTGACTAATGGAGACCGCTTTCCGCCTCGGCTCTGCAGGTAAAGTCAATTGGCGCTGCACCCTGCAGGAGAACCTGTCCAATTAAAACTCAGGATTTTAAAACGACGCTGAGAACGGCCCCGTGCGTCTCTGCGTCGCGCCGGGGCCCGCAGCCAGTCACGCTCCTTGTTTTCGGGCTCTTGGCGCGAGGTCACTCTGACTGACAGAAATCCTGGTGTCCTTTGTTGTGGCCTCGTGAGCGCTTCCTGTTTTCGAAGGCCGGTCGGTGGGAAAGCAGAGCTGCCATCAACTGGAGGTGGGGGAGAGGAAAAGCGGGGGGTGCAGCTATTTATTCCCACCGCATCTTCCAAGTAACCAGGGGAAGAACCGCGGCGGCCTCCTGCATCGTTGGGCCCAATTTCAGAGGCGTGCATGGCGAGACAGAACTGCCTGGCACTCGCTTGTTGTTTAGTATATAATGTTCTCCACGGGCCTGTAAAGGGCCTTTTGGTGCCCTGTCTACTCTTCAGCTGAGACGGCTTGTGGCGACACATACGGATCGGACTTGCCTATAGGGCAATGAGAAGGTGTCTGACGGGTCAGTGTGGAGGGGGCCTTTTTTTGCGGGGGGGGGGGGGGGGGGCTGTTTGTGGGCCTGTTTTATAGTCTGGCGGGCCTGTTTTATAGTCTGGCGGGCCCGTTTTTTACAGTCGAGTTCAATGACAAAAAAGCCAGCATTGCTACAGCTAAAGTCTATGCAGTCTTCAATACCTTGGAAAACACTTATACACTTTGTCTTAACGTTCAAAACTGCCCCAACATGGGACCCATTTTGATTTAGCTAATTCACTTATGGTGCCACATTTATTTTGGTGCCCAGGCTTTTCTGTCCCAGGACGACCTTGCGTATATACGGGCTCAGTAGGCCCCATTGTTGCAGGGTCTCACAATGTAGACGCTGCACATTCTTGGCCTGTGGGTGTATGATTTTAATACACTGGAAGTCATCGTTCCTCTCTTGCTATCTATTTCCCTTTATCCATTTTTTCTGAGATGGGTTCAGACTACATGCCTTTTTGACACTTGTATTCTTAGGCCCTGATTATGAATTCTATGAAACTTTTGAGAGCGAGGTGTAGTACTTACACACCATGTTTATATCGATATCCTGGTTGGCTTACCGAATTTGGTAAATACCTCCTACTCTAAGATTTGCAGTTGAAAAATGAGATGTTTATCTCACCAAATTCTGGAATATTACAGGAAATGCTGGGGCAGGAGTGAAGGAATGCAGTAAATAAGTGTCATTCTACATCAAGGCTTAGATATTAATTACGCATGTAGCTTTCTTAGTTCACTGCATCTTACATAGTTACTTCTCATTTTGGCATTTCGATCTTTAATTATTTGATATAATATTCTCCAATGGACATCCCTTGATCAGGATCGAGCAATCCAAGATGGCATCACATGCACTTTACAGCATTTTTGCAGGGAGAAGTAACGGAGAGATATACTGAACTAAGAAATCTGTGTGGTTAATTTCTAAGCCTTTGTAAAGGAGTATAAAACGATAAATGTGGCAGCAGTATAATGGAATAGAAACTATGATGACATTTGATAAATGATGTTCAGTACTGGAATTTGATTCCCATTTAATAATTTTTTTGTGATATTAAGAGAAACAACTGAATAAGAGGAGACTGGAATGGCTTGATTTGTAAAATGATTGAAATCTTTGTGTTTCCCAACAAATTTGTAAAGGAACTAATGATCAGAATTGCGCCATCAGGGGTAACTGGTAAAGGAACGCCATAGCTTCTGGCTATAAAAACTCTATTGCACAAAGGTATTGTTTTACCTGCACTTCTAGATTTCCATTTCAAGCACTACTTAAAGGGAGATAAAAGTAAAATAAAATATTTGACTTTGTCCTTGGTTGCTTTGCTGGTGGTGGCCATTTACCATAGATTGTGCCTCAGTGGACAAGCATAGCTGCAACTAAAGCCCTTATTCTATGAGCTACTTAAAATGATGCGATAATAGTGCTTAGGGAATTACCAATAATGCTGTCATTCCAAGTTCTGCAGTTCAAGATAGGGGAATGTGCAGTAATATTGCATATTTTGCCCCGATTCACAGTGCAAAACTTGGAATATTGAGCTTTTTAATCTCTCACATCTCAACATGTTTTAAATGGCAACATTTGTGCATGTATAAACCATTATGTGTTTTATTGACACACAGAATTTGATTTTGATTCGGACACAAACTCCCGTAAACAAGGAACACAATTTTTAAGAAATTCAGACTAAAGAAACAGAAAGGTAAGATTTGAAAAAGATTCAACATTGATTTAAGATGGTGTA
Source organism: Lissotriton helveticus (assembly GCF_964261635.1). NCBI lineage: Eukaryota > Metazoa > Chordata > Amphibia > Caudata > Salamandridae > Lissotriton > Lissotriton helveticus. The sequence goes on from NC_136070.1 coordinate 927,393,316, forward strand.
AGTCTTTTGAAATTCCAGCTTTCTGGGAAAGCCAAAAGAAAGGGGTGCTGATAGGGTCCATGGCTCCTATGGTATGAAGGCAGACTAAAAGAGGCTAGCGTTTCGGAGCACAGCCATAGATAAGAGCGGTTTGAGACACCAGATTGTAGTTGAGTCAATGCCATGTACCATCATTTGTAGAATCATGCAAGGTGCATTCTGGTCCTTGCAATGTACACTATTTAATATTGAATAAATGTGATTGCTGGTTGAGAAACATGGGGATAAGGTTATTAACACTCTGGGATTGGAGCCGCCCTCAACACCTGGGGCTCTCAAGGTGGGTTTGGTTGGGTGTCATAGGCATATGGACAAAACACATGCTGCTGAGGTCAAACACACAACACCAGTTGCTCACTCTGGGATCGGACTCAATTGAGGAAAGTGAGGAAGAGTAAATATCATGGATTCATGCAAAGAGTTTTAAGGAAGGACATAGATCAGGGGTAAGGAGAGGGATCAAAGACTCACAACAAGAGAAGCACAAGCCCCAAGAAGCATGGTTCAGAGGGATTCCCACAGAAAACCACGATCATCAGGATTTCACATAAAAATGAGCAAGGATGTACGAGATGCACAGATGTACACAAAGAACCACAATGAACAACATGTATCCGAAATTAGCTTTAAGATGAAGTAGGGCAAGGAGCAGGGATTCACAGAATTACCTGGAGAGGGGTGAGGGATTCACAGGGAGAGAAACAAAGAAGACCTGGAAGAAAGGGTGTCAGGGTACAAAGTGCCAAAAGGAAGGCCAGAAGGCCAGGGATCTAATATCTACAAAGGCCAAAAGCGATTGACCCGACCTGGGATACAAATAGTGCCACCTATAAGGGGACGGAAAGAAAGATTGTCATTACATTGATCCTAGGGATGTCGGATTCATGCTGAAGTCAGGTACGTGGAGATAGAGACCAGTTAAGAGGACCACAAGGAAAACCAGAGACCTGGAATACAAAAGGAAAGGTAACAATATTTGATCCATGGTATGGAAATGTGGTGGAATCGAGATTAACAGAGGCACAGCTCTGTGCACAACACATATGTAAAAACCTGAAAGGGAATACCAGGCCCAGAGATGGAGAGGAATCATAGGTCTCCAAAGCATACAGGGTTTGAAAAAGAGTAAGCATTGCAGGGACTTGAATTACAAGTAGCTACATGGACTCAGCAAGGGACTGTATTTGGATTCAACACATGAGGATTTCAGATGTAGACAGGTGGAGACTATAAACTGAGAAAGAATGACATTGAGGGACCAGAGATTCAGAGGAACAAAAATGGTGAATACCTAGGTATGCAGAAATAACAATAGAGCTAGGTAAGGTTAGAGGAATGCACATATGTACCAGACATGGCACATTAACATGCACAAAGACCTTGGATCTTTCTCACATCCGGATCTACATTTTGAATCCATACAAACCAGACATAGGATTCACACAAGCAAGAAAATAGATCATGATCCACCCACCTTTGGATCCCTATCGATTCACTTAAACTGGGACGCAGACAGTTACAAAGGATGGTATCCACAGAAGCACACTAACCTGGGAATCCCAGAAATACAAACATCTGGGATACATACTGATCTACTGGCCTATGGCTTACACTAGCAGAACGCCCTGGAATTTGCTTTGGAATGTAGACATCGTATTGATACAGGCACAATCACCTCACATCCTATATTGGAACAATACATGGTCAATGATCTTTGATCCCCAAAATACATGGAGGGAGGATATAGTATGATTCACAAGATCATGGACTTGATGTTCACACATGTGCAAGGACTTATGATTGGGGAACATCCTTTACAACGCAACTTTTACTCCGCACTACCATTACGACGCAGCTATTACAACGCAAGTCGTTATAACGACTTGCGCTGGAGGGCGCTGTAGGATAGGGAATAGTTTAATTTTCTATCCAACACCTTCCCTACTATCCACGGGGACTGGAGTTGGAATAGGAAATTAAACTATTCCACTATCCAGCGCCCCCCAACGCAAGTCGTTGTAACGACTTGTGTTGTAAAAACTGCGTTGTAATGGCATGCGGAGTAAAAGCATGCGTTGTGATGTCATACATCCCTTATGATTAGGGCTCCCGGTTTTATGGTATTTGTTTGACATTTCCGTCTGTATTTATCCATATTTATTTTCTATCAACTTTATCTGTATTTATCCATATTTATTATGAGTTTTGAGGGGGAAAAGAAGCTGAAACTGGTATATTTCCAAATGTATTTAACCAATAAATATGCAGTGATGCTTGAATGCCTGCCAGGTTTCAGTGATACGAACACCCGCAGAAGATAAATCAACGCACTCATATGAAAATATGCATATTTCAGTATCCGCATTGTCATTATCTACAGCTGTTTAATCATCTTTACTAAAATTCCTTTTTTTTAACCCCCTTACCTATCAATCCACACAGTTACTGGCCTGGCAGTCATGGCAAAGTGTATTTAGAATCACTCAAAAAGCACCCAATTTCCATTTTTATCCACATTTAAAAATAAATACACACAAGAAAATAAATGTATTTATCTGTAAAAATCTGTAAAAACTGAAAACGTGGAGCCTTACTTATGATGCATACACACGCGGAGTCCTGGGATTTGTACTGAGACCATTCACAGGAACAAGACAGAATATTAGCATTCAAAGCTCTACTGCTGCTTTCAGTCCTAAACAGATGACTGAGTTTACATACTAATACGTAATTGTAAGATTGCAAAATTACAACACAAGTGAAGTATGTGTTTTTTTTCCAAACTGCAAGATAGGCATAGATAAACAATGTATGTGATAAGTCAACTTTTGCTGAAATCTATGTTTTTCCATGCATCAGATGCTCGAAAGCCACCTTTTTCAGAAATCAACTAGAGCAAGCGAAAAAACTCCCAAAAAACTGTTCGACCTCATCAAGTTTTAAGCAAACAGTCAACCTAACCTCTCCACGTTGGGTCGAGGGCCACAGCCGAATTACGAAGAATTCCCTGATTTCTTCACCGATAAGACTACTATGATCGAAGCTGAACTATGGTCAGCCCTTTAGCACTTGTCGATCAGTCCGCCTAACACCCTCCTTCTTTCCTGATCGGATGTCACCCTGTATTTATCCATATTTATTTTTCGTCAACTTTATCTCTATTGATCCATATTTATTATGGGGTTTGAGGGGAAAAAAGCTGAAACTGGTATATTTTCACATTTATTTAACCAATAAATATGCAGTGATGCTTGAAAGCCTGCCAGGTTTCAGTGATATGAACACCCGCCAAAGATAAATCAATGCACTCATATGAAAATATGCACATTTCAGTATGAGCATTGTGCGTATCTACTGCTGTTTAAGCCTCGTTACTAAAATTCCTTTTTTTTAACCCCCTTACCTATCAATCCACACTGTTACTGGCCTGACAGTGATGGCAAAGTTTATTTAGAATCACTCAAAAAGCACCAAATTTCTGTTTTTATCCACATTTAAAAATAAATACCGACAAGTAAATAAATGGTTCTATGTCTGTATTTATCTGTAAAAATCAGTAAAAACTGAAAACAGGGAGCCTTACTTATGATGCATACACATGCAGAGTCCTGGGATTTGTACTGAGGCCCATTCATAGGAACAGATGACTGAGTTTACATACTACTACGTAATTGTGAGATTGCAAAATTACAACACAAGTGAAGTATGTGGTTTTCTTTGCAAAATACAATATAGTCATAGATAAACAATGTTTGTGATAAGCCAAATTTTGCTGACATCTATGTGTTCCTATGCATCAGATGTTTGAAAGCCACCTTTTTCAGAAATCAACTAGAGCAAGCAAAAAAGTCCCCAAAAACTGTTCGACATCATCAAGTCTCAAGTAAATAGTCAACCTAACCTCTCAGCCTTGGGTTGAGGGCCACAGCCGAATTGCAAAGAATTTGCTGATTTCTTCACGGATAAAACTACTTAGATCAAAGCTGAACTAAGGTCAGCCCTTGAGCACTTGTCGATCAGTCCGCCTAACACCCTCCTTCCTTCCTGGTCGAATGTCACCCTGCCTTCTCAGTTTTTTCCCCCCAAAAACAACGCATCCTGGAGCTTTTCAAAACCCTGGATGAAAGCACTATACGCAAAATGCTGGCTACTCTGAAACCATCTAATCATTACAACGACCCCTTGCCATCGAACCTCTTCTTCGAAATTAGAACCTCCATACTCCCACTTTGGACTAAGATCGTCAATGCTTCACTTTGGAAAGGTGCTATTCCGGACTGCCTAAAATTTGGGCAAGCTACCCCTATTCTAAAGAAACAAGCCGCGGATCCCACTGACCTACATAACTTCCGCCTAATCTCTAACATCTCCACGTTGGTAAAGTTCCTGGAGAAAAGTGTGCTTGTTCAACTGTGTAACCACATCGATCAATTCCAACTCATGGACCAATTTCAATCTGGTGTCCGCAAGGGTCATAGTACAGAATCTGCGCCCACCCACATTGTAGATGATGCGTTAAGAATGCTTGATCAAAGTGAATTTTGCCTATTGATCCTCCGTGACCTTTCGTCAGCATTTGATACTGTCAAACACGATAACCTAATTGACCTCCTTGAACACAGGATGGGGTTGTCTGGGCCTGTACTAAACTGGTTCTCATCATTCCTACACAATAGAACCCAAAGCTTCAAAGTGAACCAGTCCCTATCTCATCCTTCTCCGGTCACACTGGGGGTTCTACAGGGTTCTGCGCTCTCACCCACGCTCTTCAATCTGTTCATGTTATGTTATGTTATCTTTATTTGTTATGCGCACAGCTGCTCCAGCTAAGGAGCGTCCTGGCGCAGTGACAAGGTAGGACAATAACACAACAAGAACAGAAAAAGGCGTTTGGAATAACTGGATTTAAAACAGAAAAGTTTTGATTGCTCTCCTGAAGAGCATAAGATCCTCCATCAAGCAGATATCTGACGGAAGAGAGTTCCAGATGGAAGCCGCTTTGACGCGGAAGGAGCGCCCTCCCGAACGGCTAAGCCTGAATCTGGGGACCACGGCGAGGGCCTGACCTTGGGAACGGAGGGCACGCGTGGGTACATAAAAGGACAAAAAGCTGGACATAATTTGGGGGCCAATACCTTTCAGAATTTTAAAGGTTAGACAAAGAACCTTAAAATGAATTCGCTTCCTCACTGGAAGCCAGTGAAGGGAGCGGAGAACATTGGACACCGAGCAAAATCTGGGCAAGCCAACGATCGCTCTAGCCGCAGCATTTTGTACCCGTTGTAGACGGGTAATTTCCGCCTGATTAGCTCCAACCAGGAGGGAGCTGGCGTAATCCAGGCGCGAGATGACAGTGGCCTGGATCACCAGCTGCCTGGTAGGAGCGTCAAAGTATTTGAGGATGGGTCGTAATCCTCGCAACAAGCCGAAACCACTGTCAGTCTCTCTATCTGTCAGTCTCCCTCCCTCTCTCTGTCAGTCAGCCTCTCTCTCTGTCAGTGTCTTAGTCAGTCAGCAGTCTCTGTCAGTCTCTCTCTCTGTCTCTCTCAGTCCGTCTCTCTCTTAGTCAGTCTCTCTTTCTGTCAGTCAGTCTCTCCCTCTCAGTCAGCCTCTCTCTGTCAGTTAGTCATTCTCTATCCCAGTAGGTCAGTCTCTCTCTCGGTCAGTATGTCTCAGTCAGTCAGTCTATCTCATTCAGTCAGCAAGTCAGTCTCTCTCTGTAAGTCAGTCTCTCTCTGTCAGTCAGTCATAGTCCGTCTCTCTCTCTCAGTCTTCTCTCTCTCGGTTAGTCAGTCTCTATATGTCAGCCTCTCTCTTTCTGTCAGTCTCTCACTCTGTCAGTCTCCCTCTCAGTCAGTCTTTCTCTCTGTCTCTCTCTGTCAGCCAGTCTCCTTCTCAGTTAGTCAGTCTCTCTCCCTCTCTCTCTCTCTGTCTCTCTGTCAGTCTCGCTTTCTTAGTCAGTCTGTCTCTCTCTCTCTCTCAGTCTCTCTCTGTCAGTCAGTCTCTCTCAGTCTCCCTTTCTCTCAGTCAGTCAGTCTCTGTTAGTCTCTCTCTCTCTCGGGCAGTGTCTCAGTCAGTCTCTTCTCTCTCTTTCTGTGTCAGTCTCTCTCTGTCAGTCTCTCTCTCTGTCTCTCTCTCTCTCTCAGTCACAGTCTCTCTCAGGCAGTCTCTCTCTCCCTCTCTCTGTCTGTCTGTCTCTCCATCAGTCTCGCTTTCTTAGTCAGTCTGTCTCTCTCCCTCAGTCAGTCTCTCTCTCTCTCTCTATGTCAGTCTCTCTCTGTCAGTTGGTCTCTCTTTCTGTCAGTCAGTCTCTCGGTCAGTCTCTCTCTCCTCTTTTTCTCTCCACTCTCTCTCTCTCCACTGTGTTTCTCTCTCTCCACTCTCTCTCTCTCCACTGTCTTTTTCCACTCTCTCTCTCCACTGTCTTTTTCGACTCTCTCCACCCACTCTCTCTCCACTTTCTCTCTCTCTCCACTCTCTCGCTCCCTCTCTATCTCTCGCTCCCTCGCTCCCTCTCTCCACTTTCTCTGGGGGCCATGGGTACATTACCTGCAAGGTCCGCGGGCCGTACTATGAGTACCACGGACCTAAAGGTTGCGGTGCAAGCCTTAGTGATCTCAAAGCTGGACTATTGCAGCGCAACCCTTTGCAGCCTTCCAAGAGCGAAGACGGCTCCTCTTAGGGTTGCCCTCAATTCTGCTGCTAGGCTCTTAACAGGTGCTAAAAGATACAATCATATCTTGCCAGATCTAATATTCCTGAACTGGCTTCCATACGAAGCTTGGATACATCTAAAAATTGCATACATGGCACATAAAGCCATTTGTTTCAATACCCCACTCTACCTCGCTCACAAACTGGAGCTCTCAGGTGGATCGAGAGCCTCCAGAAGTACCAGCACTCTACTACTCAAACCACAAAAATTAAAGAAAAGAAAAGAAAAACCTACAATTGAGCCTTCTCGGGTATCACCCCGAGGATTAGGAACTCCTTATCCCCCGAAGTCAGGGTGAATCCTTCTGTCCTTTTCAAAAAGGAAGTCAAAGTGTTATTGATGAAGAAATTTCTGCCTTAGAAAGGGAGCTTCCAAAGGAGACTGAGGTCACCCTCGCAGGTTTTTGTCCTAGCTGCCAGGGCTCCAGAGTCGTCTTTGTTTGCTCGCTTGTATCCTTCTTGATGTATAAACTGTAAAGCGCTCTGATACCCTCGGTGGTCATGTTCGCGCTATAGAAAACTTTCTAAATAAATTGGGTCAATGTTCCTTCAGTTGAGCCAGATTCTAATAAATGTAAAAAGTCCTGAGCCTTCCCTGCGGGGATGAGACTGGCCTTCCAATACACAAGACTATTTTTTTTAGTCACTGAAGTGGCCTGCGAGTGAGAGCGCACTGTGGTCTCAAAGCAGATATCACTTACAGGGCCACTCAGACGCACAAGGAGTGAAACAACCTTCTAATGTTCAAGAATTGGTTAAAGTTTATAGGCCCACTGAGGCTCAAGGAACAAAAATGATTTCCGGCACATCATACTTCAGTCATCAAAGTTTTTCAGCAGCGGCGGCTCCTCCGTTATGGCGATGGAGCATTGCCCCCTTGCCAGCAGAGACAAACGTGAAAAATAAAATGATAATAAAACAGTTTTATTATGATTTTATTTTTCTTCGGGAAGCCGAGTCTGGGGGTGGGGCCATATTTGCTAGAATATTGGAAGCATGGAGGAGAAGTGGGGAATACTGCTGTCAGTGCGCATGTCGGTTTGGCCAGCTGTCTGAGGATGGCAAAACAGTTATGCGCACCTACATCTGTCCAACCCAGCTGCATTACTAGGTGGAGAACTTCAGTCAAAGGCTCCCAGTCCCCGTTGGAGTGGAAAACCAGCCAGCTCAGGCCAATCCTAGTGCTTCTCTCATGCAGGGTAGCAGCATGAGAGCAGCATCAGGAATGGCCGTATGGGAGTCTGGGAGCCTCAGCCTGTGCACATTATAAATGTTGAGTGGCAGGTAAGTTCCTTTTTTTGTTTTTGTTTGTTATTCCCCCCACACGCTGTCCCACCACTTCCACCTGATTTTTGTCATATAGACGCTTACATTGTCGTTTTTAGGTTTCGCCTCGCCAAAAGCTGCGCAAGCAGACTTTCGCGCAGGGCGAAATCTTATGTCTAGAGATGTGTACTCATGTCCCCCCCTCTGTTCCATTGGCTAGCTCCATAAATGGAGGCTAGCCATTGGAACAGAGATCTGTCCGGCCATAGCCGGAGCAGATTCGTGGGCGTTCCGGCCATTTTTATTCATCCCGCCCCCTTGCGATCGTCATGCGGCGGTGGGCGGTGTTTTTTTTTTTTACAGCTTTGTTTTCCACCATTTCGGAAGTGTCCTTTGCAGGGGTGGGTTGCGTGATGTCCCGCTGTCCATTCCCGCCCCCCCTCCTGCTGTCCGTGTGCCTGTTCCTGCCCCCCCTCCCGCTGTCCGTGCCTTTGGTCGCCCTCCCCCCCTCGTGACTCCCGCTGTCCGTCCCCCCTCCCGCTGTCCGTGTCTTTGGTCGCCCCCCTCGTGACTCCCTCTGTCCGTGTGCCGTCCCCGCCGTCACTGTGGTTTTTGCATTTGTGAAAAAAGCAGCACGCCATTCGTTAAAGGTGTGTGAATGTCCCATCGTCTTTCTAATTGTAACCGCCCATTTTCCAACGGTGTCTGTTACGCACAGAAGACATGTGTTTTGTAATTAGCGCGCTCCCTCGTCCCTGCTCCACTGCTGCTGGCCTGGAGTCTAACAATGATTTGGGAGCCCTGCTTCCGTTGGGAGCCGCTGCTGCATCGGGTTCACTCGCAGGCATTGCTTCCGAGCGGGCTGAAGTCTGGCAGTGCTAGATGCAAGCCGTGCACAGCCCTCCTGGTGTTTCGGAGGGAGACTGAAAGCTCTCAGCTCGGTGCCTAGAAGCCCCAGGGCGAGAAGAGAGAGACCAGCGCTGCTCGAGAGCAGATAGCGACCAAGCACTGAGTATTGGGGTGGAAGAGGAGACAGAAGGACACACCAGTGTCTCCGTGACCCGCTCTCTCTCACGCTGCTCCAGTCTCTCACTGTATAACATCCTATAATCTGATAAAACAGCACCGAGCAGACTAGCTACCTTCGGATTTTTTTCTAAGGTTGCCCCAGTCTCCCCCGCCTCTGTCGGAGCACTCCGAGGCTCTCTGTTACTTCCTTCTGTCTTTCTATCCCTGTCTCTCGCTCCTCCAACTCTGTCTCTCGTTGTCTCTCTCTGTTACCTCCTTCTGTCTTTTTATCCCTTTTTCCCGCTGCCTCCAACTGCCTCACTTTCCTTATCTGCGCCCTGGTGTGTCAATATCACATAATGTAATTATATGAAACTTCGCAATAGGTTTTGCTGACGCGCTTATCCGAACAAAGCAGAAACAGAATTCATCTCCTCCTTGTCTTTTATTTTAGATCGCTTAATTTTTTGTCCCGCATGGTATTTAAGGAACACATGAAATGGGAATGCTGTAATGGACAAGAAGCAAACACGTCACCTGATTCCATATCATAGACTGAGCGAATATATCAAATGAATAAGTATAGACATTCTTTAGTGGAACAGAAAATGAAGTGTAGGTAGATTAAGTAAAATGATGTTATGCCTACAGAGTCGCTATTGCTTGTTCTGTGATGTTATTGTCTGTGTATTAACTAATATAAGCAATATATTTACAAAAGTAGACTGCAGATACCTCGTGTGGCTGAATAATGCCAACTGAAAACCTAGGCGAAAATCCCAGCGTCCACGTTTACCCAAATTGTATGATCCTGGGCAGACCACCCTGCAGCGTAGTGCCTCGTGTTTCTTCACTGGCAAATTTGGGAACAACAAGAGGTGATTCTCTTCATGTTATGCACTGTAAAAACGTTATTCATATGTGTTTAAAGATATTATGATGTTTCTCAGTATCTAATGAGGCCAGATTGTAGGCTGGGTTTGGCCAGGGACTATGGTGTGCATGCGATTTTTCTAAAGGTATCTGCACAGTCTACTTTTGTAGAAAAAAAGACATTGCTTCGTGTATTAATGCATTAATTGCGAGAGATTAAGCTAATGGCAATGTAAATGACAATGCCATTTATTTATCTGTTTTCAAAACCAACACATAAATACAAATTTTGTCATTTACAATGCCAGTAGCTCTAACTTTTCCAAAGGCGAAACCATTGCATTGTAAATGCTTGTTATGACACTGAATTGAGCGTTATGGTGAATAGGTAAATTTGATGAGTTATAGCGGAAGAAAAGAGAGCATAAGACCACAACATTAATTTCCAAGTGTACAATACCTTGTTAACAAAAACGAGGAGGAAAAGGAAACCTTTACCCGTCCATTTTATGCAGGGCTTAGATAATTGTATTTGATGTATATTACCGACAAACCAAATAACTCCCTCCCTCCCTCCCTCCCACCTTTCCCTAACCTTCTCCCCACTAGTAGCCCTTGTGAATTGCAGCGCATGAATGCCGTGCAGGGCTCCTCTCATTTTTTGCGTGTGGTGTGCGGGTTTTTAAGAAGAACTGCCTGTTTGGTTTGTTTCCCACAGATGCCCAAGGGCCTGATCCCTATCACGCAAGGAGTTATGTTTTTGGTTTCTTGGGCGCACATGTATACTCTGCTAGTTGGCTATCCTCTTGTATGTTTTTGTACTGACTCTTCGGTCCCCAAGGGATCCCACCACTTTCACCTGATATGAGTCGCTACTGTAAATTTTCAGGTGGGAGACAGAATGCTTAAATGTAACAGATGATAGAAAAAACTAAGTAGCTTTAGAGTAAGCAGCAGTGAGACTGCCTACCAATGAGCGATGATCCATAAAATCCATGGATTGAGTGAGAGTGGCCATAAGTTGAGGAACTTAAGAACCTTTTTCGCTATTACAAATTGTAGGGCAGGAGAGATAGAAAGCATGCTCGGCGAGGTTGTCCACTTTCTTCCAGAAGAAAAGAAATTGCACACATTTTTGACCCAGTGAGCGAGAGTTGCAAATGTGTGCAATTGCAGCAATGCTTGGAAAGTGTTGTGCAAGATGACTTTACTGCTTTTTTAATATAATTTTTATGAGCTGCACTATTTGAGACTAAAATAATAATTTTTCTTGTAGGTGAAGAATGCAGAAGAACCCAAAATCTCTGAGAGTTCTCCTCTATGTGTGTTAGTCACTGCGAGAGAGAATGCTACTATTTTACCAACACAATAATATTTAAGCATTTATTTAGGAGAGTTCGAGATTTATAAAGGAGTGCATGGTACCTTTCGTATACTTAAGAGTGCAAGAGAAGTTAAAAAGGTACAGGTTTGAGAGAGCAAGATGTGTAAAAGACAGTTCAGAAGAAGAGAATCCATATTTGATGTTCTTCTATACCAAGCCTGGTCTGATAGAAAAACAGATAAAAAACAAGTCTGAAGAGTTTGATCCTCAGGAGTTTCCTTAATCAAAGGTGATTGGATTCTGATCTCAAAGTGGGAAAATAGCTTTCCTCTATTTATGCCCCTGAATTACAAGGGAGCTGCTTCCATGTTTCATTCTAAGCAATGATCTTTGTTGGATAATGTCACTGAGAGTTACCCAGATTCCCCTTCCATTCCTCCTCCAACCCTCCTCACTCTTCCTCTCCCAACTTATCCTCACACCTGCCGAATCACAATACTCCTCACCCAGATTCCCCTTCCTTTCCTCCTCCACCCCCTCATTCCTCCTCTCCCAATTCAGCCTCACACCCTCTAAATCACACTACCCCTCACCCTTCTTCTCCCAACTCATCCTCTCCCCCCCTGAACTACACTCTTCCCATTATCCCCCCCTCACTCCTACACCAATCCGCAACTGTACCTCCTTGCTATCTCCAAACTTCTCATCCACAGAGGTCTCATCTCCCCCCTACCCCGACATGTCACTCCTTCTCCCCTTCAACTACAGCCCTCCCTGCTCTCCTGCCTGCATCGGCTCATCTCCTCCTCAGAACAGGCCTCCTGCCTGCATCTGCTCACTGCCTCCTCATAGCAGACCCCCCTCTGCAGCTAACTCCGAACCCCATTTGTCCTCCTCCTCCCCACACCCTACTTACCCCCTCACTCTTATGTCAAACTCCCTTCGCAACATCGAACTTAACCTCTCCACTCTTACCAGAGATCTCTCTCGTCTGAGGAACGATTTCTACAACCTCAAATCCAGCGCCCTCCCTCCCCGAAGAAACACCGCTAGCACTGGTCTAATAAACCCCACAACCTCCAAACCGTGGAAAACAATGCCCTTGCTCTGCCGGGTTCAAAGATCACTCCGCACCTCTTGCACCCTCTCTCACCGGGAGATTTGTGACCATCAAAATTCCTACCCTCCATACTCATCAACCATGAACACGCCTCCCCCTTCTCAAGCATCCCCGTCATATTGGGGACTAGTCGTATTCCCCTCTCACCTGTCTCACCTAGACCCCCTCCTCATCTCACCTCCATCCATGCCCTCCCATCTCCCAAACCCCTCACCTGCATGCTAGTTAAATGCCGCTCCGCTGCCCGACATGCCATAGAAATCTCTGAAACCATCCTTAGCGAATCCATCGACATCGCGTTCCTTACAGAATCCTGGCTTAATGACCACTCTACAAGCATTCTAGACCTACTCTCACCTCCGGGCTACTCCATCATTAGGAAAGATAGACCCATCCGAAAAAACGGTGGTGTAGCTATCATCTTCAAAGACGAACTACAGCTCTCCCTTATCAATAACGCCGAATATGCCTCCTTTGAATACCTTGTAGCCGAACTCAAAATACAGGGTTCCCCCCCATCCGCCTTCACAATATATATCATCCGCCTGGAAATCACTACCCATTCATTGACGAGCTATCTAACCTTCTTACCCAATCCTCAATTTCCAAATCTAAAAACATCTTCCTGGGAGACTTTAACCTCCATTGGAATGATACCAAAGATCCCTTAATCTCCCTCCTCTCTGACCTTCTCGAAATTAATGACCTCAAACAAATCTGTCAGGATTGCTCACCTGTTGTTTTACATTCGTTGAAGGCGTTCTGGACTGCGAGCACCAAGGACTCGCTCTTCCTGTTTGCTGCTGCTCTTTTAACTTGTTTTAGCCTTCACTACTCGCGGAACCCGCTTCGCGGGTCCCGCTTCGCCTGCACTTATCTGGGACAGCGCTTTGAAAACTTTGGCGCTTGAGCTTCTGAGGTGGTGGGGAAAGCAGGGCTGCGAGCGAGGGGAGGCGCAGGACTTCCAGTCCCAGGAGCGCCTTACCCTCGGCATCTACACCAGCTGACCCGCTCTCCCTGCTGGCTCCTCCCACTCCTCAGCGCAGCTAAAGCCTGCTCGTCTCTTGCCCTGGTTGATTGCTCACCTGTTGTTTTACATTCGTTGAAGGCGTTCTGGACTGCGAGCACCAAGGACTCGCTCTTCCTGTTTGCTGCTGCTCTTTTAACTTGTTTAAGCCTTCACTACTCGCGGAACCCGCTTCGCGGGTCCCGCTTCGCCTGCACTTATCTGGGACAGTGCTTTGAAAACTTTGGCGCTTGAGCTTCTGAGGTGGTGGGGAAAGCAGGGCTGCGAGCGAGGGGAGGCGCAGGACTTCCAGTCCCAGGAGCGCCTTACCCTCGGCATCTACACCAGCTGACCCGCTCTCCCTGCTGGCTCCTCCCACACCTCAGCGCAGCTATATATCTGTCATTTGGTACCGCAACGCGGGAGCGCGCCGGGAGAAGCCCGGGACAAGGGCGGGACCGTCTGAGGCCGTCAGAGGCTGCAGTAGGCTGGGCTGGGCCCTCTCCCTTTGATTTCTGTTTTGTTATATTCCTAATTGGTATTTACTCCTGCAGGCTAATATTGTTTGTTGGGAGTCTTAATTCCTGCTCTACCTTCACTTTACTGGTCTTATGACGGCCAAAAAATTACGTTCTGGTCGTGTCCTTGTAGGGAAATCTGGGTCTAAAACGAAATCTAACCCTTTACGTAATAAAATTACATCCGCCATGCAATTGAAAGGCCAGTGTCAGCTTTTTAACTTGTGGGACAAAGGGAAAGAGAAGTCACCTGAGTTGCAAACCCCGAGTGAGGGTTCTGAGCACAATGTTCTGGAAGCCGCAAATACGGTTATTAACATTCCATCCTGCCTGAGTTTGTTACCTAGTCAATCTCTGCTATTACCTCTCAGTCCCGAAATATTAAGGGGTTCATGCTTGATGTCAAATGGATTTCAACCAGGCCTAATTTGTCCTCATGAGTCTGCGGGTGGTAAGGTTTTGAATTCTGATAGTATTATTTCCCCCCAAGAGTCTCCTGTGGAAGCTCCTAATGTTATAGTAACAACTGGCCCTTTGCCTGTTTTACCAGTTAATTTACCGATCCCAGACAGTGACTTTACATTACCTGATATCGATCTAACAGCTCACAAGAATCGGTTGATATCTCTTCAGTGGAAAGCTAGGGCCATTTTAAATTCTAATGAAGTTATAACCATCTCAAGTACGGGTCCTTTAAGTAGCACACCCTCTAACAAACTGGATTTTTCACCGGCTCAATTAAACTTTTCTTCTTGTTCTGGTCCTATTCTGAACAATGTAGTGGAGGGTTCTCTAAATGCTGATGGGAGGTTATTTTCCAAATCTTTGTTTTCTTTGGAATCTATTCTTTCTTCGATTTTGAGTCTACTGGAAAAATTTGTTGGAGGTTCTGAATGTATTTTTGACACGGTAAATCAAATCTTAAAAGTGCTTTTGCAACAGAAGAATGGTCCGATGTCTGATTGCCCTCCTATGTTTACCAACCTGATGGAGCTCCCCAAAAAAAGTCCTTCAAGTGATCAAATAGACCAGGATCCTGTCTGTCCTTCTCTCCTCATGGACAGCCAAAAAGCTATGAATTCAGTAGCATGTCCTGTTGATCTTAAGATCCGCAAAGCGGTTTCGGCTGGTTTTAATTGTATAACTTCTATTAGTGATAAAATTGAGGTAGTATCCACGTCCCCTGTCGTCCACAAAATTGATACCCCCTCTCTCTTTCCAATATTTTCCGTTCAGTCTAAAAATGAGGAGACTTGTATGGCAAATACTGGTATAGTTAACGAATCGATCCCCTTAAAACATAAAAAGATTAAAATAAAGAAGAGAAAACCCATTCGAAGAATCTCTAAAAAAAGACAGAGAAAACTCTTATTTGACAAAAGGGTGGAACCAAGTTTAGAACATTCCCCTAAGGTTGTCCAGTTGCCTCTTCCCGTAGAAGCGTTGATTGCCTCCCCTAAAGTGGAGTTCACTTCTACGGGTCTAGGTCCTATAAATTCTACTAATCCTTTTCTCCACAGGGTTTCTTCACCCGCTGTTAATCCTTTCCTTTCCTGTCTTAATCCATCCGCAATGCCTTATCAAGATGTTCCTAAGGTCACTTCCTCTTCTGTTAATTCTTGTCGCTCCTCTCTTAATCCATCAGCACGACCTCTTTCAGAGGCACCCCCAACTGTAGTTAGTCCTATTAAAGAAAAAATAACTGTAGATACTTTTTTTCTTGATTTTTTGCCCTTATTTGATACTGATTTAATTTTAAATAGATCTGCCCTACTTAGTTGTTTCAAAGAGATTGTAGGTTTAAAATTAATTCAAACGTCTGATTTGGACGTAGTATTCCTTCTTAACTCTGTGTTAGGGAGATCTACAAGGGTGAAATTTCATTCTAAAGTAGTGTCAAACCTTATTCTACAGTGGGCTGCGGAATTGCAAATTAGAGGAATAGATGTTATTCCATATTTTGGGGAAAAACGTAATTGTCAGGTATTCCCCAATCTGTCATCTTCTCCCCATTTGGGTTCGAAGTTGACGGAGTGGTCTAGTTCTGGATCAGAGGATTTAAAAATATGTGTGTCCAGGAACGAAAGGCAAGTGTTGTATAAAAATCCCCCTTTGAAACAAATGTTGAAGGATGATCAATCTAAATGGAGTTGGCTACCGGGAGTCTTAGCAAGTAAAGCTTCTTCCGGCCTTAAACCGCATTTAAATTTTTAACAAAGAGCTGAAGATCATTTCGTGGAATACAGCAGGTTTTAAAGATTATAAGGAGAAACTAGTCTTTTTGCATTCACACAAGGTGGATATAATCTGTTTACAAGAAACATGGGTGGAAGGTAGAATAGCGTTGGAAAAGGATTTTCTCGTTTTGGAAAAGAGTGCAACCTCTTCTAGAAGAGGTCATGCAAAGGGAGGAATAGCATGTTTGTTAACAAATAGAATAAAATGGAATTATTCTCATTATCTCGATCCAGGGAATTTGTTCCAAGCAATAACCTTAAAAGATGTTTTTGAGGATTGCCCTAATAGATCGTTGGTAATAATAAACATCTATATCCCACCAAATCGCTGCTATAATGACGGTCTCAAAACGTTATTTTCCTTTTTAAATGCTGCGAGGGATGTTGATTCGCCTCCTTATGTACTAATGTTTGGGGATTTGAACTGTAATATATCCAATTGTGGGCTAGCTCTATTCAGAAATAAACTTAGGGAAGAATCTTTAAATATCCCATCGGCCCAGTTCCCTGTCAAAGTTAAAACTAATAAAAGAGGTAAACTTGTCCTAGAAGGTCTACATAAAGCTGACTGTTTAATAGTAAATGGGAGGCTTCCTTCTGACACCCCGGCAGCTTGTACGCATAAATCACATAAGGGAAATTCAATCATTGATTATGTCATGGTTGATTATGCTCTATTTTCCAAGTTGAAAAATATGCAAGTCATTGAGTCTAATCTTAGTGACCATAATGCGTTGTTGCTTACAGTCTCCGTCAGTCTTCCGAAAGTGGACTCTTGGAGTATGGAGAGGGATCTGGTGAACTTCGACTCCACTTCTGGGAAATGTTTCTGGAATTTTCGCTGTTTTGAAAATCTGCTGCCCCTTTTGAATCAAACTGTTAAAGAGTTTATCTCTCTGGGAAGGGAGAGAGCTGTTAGGATTCGCTAATTTTCTAGATTTGGTAATTGCAATAGCGAAGAAAAAACCCGGGGTGAAAAAATCGCTTGCAGTCCCTCCTTCTTTGCGGGCTTTAAATATAGAAATCAATAAAGTAATAAGGGGGCAATATTTATCATTTACTCAAGAAGCCAAGCATAAATTGTCCATTTTAAAAAGAAGGAGAGTTAGGCTTAAGGCCCGTCTAAAACGTGATAGGGAAGACTCTCTCTGGATACAACTGAGGGAAGCTTCTTATAACGGTCAAGCAAAAATTTTTTGGTCTTGAATTGGCAAGGGCTGTGGGACCAGAGCCAGTGCCACTCCGATTGCCATAGAGGAACAGATTTGGGTCCAATACATTGAGAAACTGTACAGTAATAATAATGTGCAAGTACAAAGGGTGGAATCCAATGATGTTTCATGCATATTTGATTGTCCCTCTGAAAAGGAAATTGAATTTGCGATCATGAACATGCGTTCCTCGGGCGCGATGGGGCCAGATAAAGTTCCCATCTCAGTTCTGAAACAACAGAGTGAACTCTGGAGCAAGATCCTATTTCCTGTTTTTAAATTCTGTTTTCTTAGCGGAACAGTCCCCCCCTCCTGGAAAGGAAGTATCATTGCCCCCTTATATAAAAAAGGGGCAAGAGATCTTCCCCAAAATTATCGTCAAATCGCTTTGCTTGACGCCATAGGTAAAGTTTTCGCAAAATGTATTCTCACTTTAATGAATCAATGGGTAACTGAATTTAAAATTCTACCTATTGAACAAACAGGTTTCAGACAGAATCATGGAACTCTAGACAACCTGTCGGCTTTACAAGTCCTCACAGAAAAATACGTTAAAGTTCGTGGTGGGCAGGTTTATGGGGCTTTCATTGATTTCTCCACCGCATTTGATAAAGTGGATAGGATATTATTGTGGAGAAAGTTATCTGATTTAGGTATGCCCTCATATCTGATTAAGTTAATTCGTGCACTCTATTCAGATACCTGGTGCAGAGTTCTTTTGGGAGGTGAACGCGACTTATCCAAACTAATTTTTACTTCTAATGGGTTAAAGCAAGGCTGCCTTTTGGCCCCCTTGCTGTTCTCCCTCTATACAGTCGATTTACCTGTTGCCCTTTCAGCGTGTGCTGGTATTGCCCCATCCTTGGGGGGGGTTCCAATTGCATGCCTTATGTATGCAGATGACATCCTGATTTTGGACCTTACCCCGAAGGGCTTAAATAATCGCTTGCAGGCACTGTCTGAATATGCCGAAAACCATTACCTATTGATAAATACGGCAAAAAGCAAAGTGATGTGTTTCTCCGGTAGGAAGAAACCTAAATTTCTTAATTTTCCTTGGTGTGTGGGGGAGCAAAAATTGGAAACTGTGAAATCTTATACCTTCCTTGGTAAAATTGTCACAACTAATCTAAGTGACAAAGCCCATATTGATAACTCCCGAAAGGCTATTTCACAGGGAAAGAGTTTAGTAGCCTTGTATAAAGCTACAGGTAGAAGGCATTTCTCAATTCTCTTAGATGTATTTAGAGCAAAAGTCCCTGCCTCCCTGTTATACGGCTTAGAGTTAATAGAGCAAAATCAATGGAGTTTTCTATCTTCCACGGAAGGGAAAATCTTGCGTAGTTTACTATCTGTTAGTTCAGCAAGTTCGACTGCTGCTATGAGACAGGAACTTGGCCTTCGTAGCAGTTGGGCTCAAGGTTTGGCTGGCTCCATTCGCTGGGTTGTAGGCATAGCAAAAAGTGAGTCTAATACCCTGAGATTTCTTATAAAAAATGAATTGCTAGGAAGTCTAAATGAACATTCTTTGATTGTAAAAAATTTTAGACTTGCTGTGGCTCAATTGAAATTGGATGAAGAAACTTTATTTTCGTTATCCTCTTATCAATTAAAATCTATATTGAAGATTTCTTCATGGGAATTGGGGTTCTGTCATGACAGAAATGCCCGTTTGTTAAAAAAAGGTTGTACCCCTGTCATTGATTCATGTATCTTGCGGAAAGCGCAACCTTATATGTACTGGAACATCCCTCATGGCATTCGTCGCTTAATGTACCTAATAAGACAAAACCTGCTTCCGCTGAAAGTTCTTTATGCTAGTTGGTATGGTCACTCTCCTCTCTGTGATCTTTGTCAGAAGCATGTTCAGGACTTAAATCATGTCATCTTTGTTTGTCCAGTCCTGATGTCTTACAGGCGCAGATGGTTACGTCCAATTTGCTTACAACTTAATATTCTTTCTGCCCAGTCATTTCAGATGGCCTTGATTAACCCTCCTAATGAAATGTTTTGTTTTAAACTGTATGGCTTCTTTAAATGTTTCTTGGATTTGTATTAATATGTTATTTTCTCATTTGTGTTTAGTGTTATAAGGACATTTTATGCATCTTTCTTTGTATGTATATTTTGGTTTTGTGTGGACCTCGAAAGAGTTCCTTTATCATATTAAATAAACTTGAAACTTGAAACTTGAAATCTGTCAGTCACCAACCCATTCCAAAGGAGCCACCCTTGACGCTATCATTACCAGCAAGGATCTAGCCCTCTTATCTAACATCATTCCCATTGACTGGTCCAACCATCACCTTATCCTATTCTCCATAACTACCTCCGCCTCCCCCCCTCCTACCAAAACTATTAAACCCATGAAACTGATCAGAAATCTCAGTCATATCCCTCCCGACTTACTTGAATCCAAACTTCATGCCCAACTTCTCGCTATCCCTCCCTCCCTTAACACGAATGAACTTATCGAACAATATACCAAAGCTGTCACTGCTACCCTTGACCTTCTAGCCCCTCTCAAACTCAAAAAACAAAGAAATATCCCCTCCAAATCATGGTTTAACACAGACCTTAATAATGAAAGACGCAGACTCAGGCTGACTGAAAGATTATGGTGACAGCACCCCTCTCCTTCTAACCTGGCCTGCCTCAGACTTGCTAGATCGTCCTACAAAAAACACATCTTTAGACAAAAAACATCCTTCTTCAGGTCACAACTAGATCGAGCTCAGAATAGGCCAAGAGAACTATTCAACATTGTGCACAATCAAACTGCTTCCGCTCCCCCTGTCCCACTGGCCTCTACGACTAGATGTGAAGAAATAGCTCTCTTTTTTTCAGACAAAATTAAACTAATTGAGCAATCCTTCCTCTCTACTGCGATCCCTACCACCAATCCGAACATCTCTCTTAATATCCTATCCCACCCTCCATCATTACTCCCCCTACACCCACTACTGCCCATCATAACTCTGATCTCCCTCACCCCCCCTTGCCCTCCAATTTCCTGGACTCCAATCATCCTAATTCTCATCCTAAAAACAATGGCGCATGGCTTAACTTCCAGCCAGTCACTGAAAGAGACGTCTTTAACATCATTACCAAACTCAAGCCTTCCTCCCACACCAAAGACCCTCTCCCCTCCAAACTTGTCCAAAACCTCAAACACATCATCACCCCTTCCTGGACCTCTATTATCAACAGCTCCCTTGCCACCGGCTGCTTACCCACTTCATTGCAACTAGGCCAAATCACCCCCATTATCAAAAATCCTTTGGCAGACCCAAACGACCTCAATAACCTTCGTCCCATCTCCAACCTTCCCCTTCTTTCTAAAGCCCTGGAAAAATGTGTCCTTCTCCAACTAGATAGACACATTGAACACTTTAACTTACTAGACCCCTTCCAATCTGGCTTTAGGAAAGGATGCAGCACTGAAACCGCCATGCTAAACATTGTTGACGACATCCACCACTCACTTGACAATGGTGAATCTAGCCTTCTTATCCTCCTTGATCTCTCTGCAGCGTTTGATACTGTTAACCACTCTGCTCTACTCAATGTTCTTAGAGATCGATTCGGCCTGAATGGTACGACACACAAATGGTTCGTCTCATACCTACAACACCGTTCTCAACAAATCAAAATCCAAAATTGCCTATCTAACCCTACCTCCATCTCCTTAGGAGTTCCTCAAGGATCCATCCTCTCTCCCTCTCTCTTTGACCTTTTCATGGAACCCTCACACTCATTCGTAAACAAGCCGGGATCAACTACCATCTCTACGCCGACGACACTCAACTCTATTATAAGATTAAAACTCATGCTGACATCCTTCACCTCAACAACACTCATCAAGATTTAAGCCTGGTTCCACATTAACCACCTCAAACTCAACCCTAAAAAAACTGAAATTATTCTTTTTTTCCCCTAAAAATAACCAGCTCCCCATTCAGAATTGGATCTCTGACTTTAATGCCCTCAACTGCTCCTTATCTTTGTCCTCCTCAGTCAAATCACTAGGGATCTCCCTTGACAACCTCCTAACCCTCAAGGTACACATCAACAGTTCTGCCAAAGGAGCCCTCTTCACTCTCCGCCACCTTAAGAAAATCAAGCCCTTCATCCCTATCGATGATTTCAAACTAGCAGTCCAATCCCTTGTTCTTTCTCGCATCGACTATGGCAATGCCATTCTCACCGGAATTCCCAAGATCCCCCTAGCACCTCTTAAATCTGTGCTTTACCTTGCAGCTAGGCTTACCTCAGACTGCAAGCGATTCAACCACATCTCCCCTGCCCTTGAAACCCTTAAATGGCTCCCCATTGAAGGTAGGTCCACTTACAAAACAGCCTGCATTACACACAAAATTCTCCATCAGAACACACCGACCTATCTCGCTAACAAACTCACTAAAGCCGGTTGCTCCCGCTCCTTGAGAAGTACTAACACCCTCCTTATCCCCCCTTCTAAAAAAGAAAACCACCCAGTCACGATCCTTTTCCGGCAACGCTCCTTGCATTTGGAATGCCCTTCCAACTGACCTTCGCTGCAACCCTTCCTACTCTAGCTTCAAAAAATAACTCAAACTACATCTCCTCAATAAATACTGGGGACCCTAATCCCTATCTGTTCTCTTCCACTGGCCACATCTGTCCGACCCTAGATGCATCCGCCCTCCCCTTTTCAGCCTTACTCGCCCTTCCTCCTCGTCACTTCCCCCTCCCTGTTTACCACCTTCACTTCTCCTTGCACCCCCCTTCCCTTGTCCACCCTCTGCCCCTCCCGCTCTCTTCCTTACCAACCTAACGGACCACTAACCTCCCTATCCTGACTCTGCAATTTTCCGACTCTTTTCAATTTGTGCCTTATGATATTTTTGATTATCGCATCTTCCACATTTTGGTGTGCTTATTTCCCATATTTATCATTGTGAAATCTGTCAGGCGGAGACTTTTATGTTGTTTATATACATTGATGCTATGTATGTCCCATGTCTTATTGACCTTCTTGTCTCAAAAATGTAAAGCGCCCTGATACCCCTGGGTCCAGCCAGCGCTATATAAAACCTCTAAAATAAATAAATAAATCCTGGCTGGCACATAGTGAGGTAGTTTCTGAAACTATTCTGGGCCTGTACCCCAGTAGACTTTGTGGACAGTACATAGAAACGTATCCAGCGCCTACTGAAAGACAGGCTAGATATATCAGGGCAGGCTTGAAATGGGTATGCCTGGGGAGCTAAATGCAGTTTCTAGCAGCCTGATTTCGTTGCCTTTGCAATCTTCTGATTAGTTTCTTGAGGAAAGTGTTAATGGTGTTACAATAATCCAGGCATGCCATGACAAGGGTCCCGGTCACCCTAACTCCCTGGTCAGTTTGAAGAAGAGTGAGGATATTACAGAGATTGGAAAGGTTGATGCATTTGACTGCTGTGTTGACTTAGGGTCAGACAACGTTTAAAAACCAATTTATATTTTTTGGTTCCTAGCTTTTTATGCATTTGAAGGAGAGATTTCTAAACTTAATAGCTAGTCTAAAGGTAATATGAGGATCTAATATACCACCAAGCATCTCAGGTTTGGCCCCATTCATGCAGAAAACCCTCTTCTCCATCCAATGGAGCATAATTTCCAAGTACAGACTGATGTTGGTGGGATTGCTGAGTTGGTTGTCTAGCCTGAAATGGATTTGCATTTCCTCCATGTGCAGTGGAAGTTTACCTGGTACTATTGTACCTGAGACAGAGGACAAACATATAAATTGGAGAGCAGACAACAGAGGGATGTAGTACTGGATGCATGGACAGTGCAGCGAACCCAATCACGTTTTTATCCTTCGACCAGGAAAGACAGAATCCATGATTGAACAACCCAGCTACATCCACCCAAGCCTTTCAACCAGTATTGTGGTATCAGTGCAGTGAGCTTTCAAGATGGCAAGGAATGTGAGGATTATGCTACTTACCTATTAAGCATCTACTATTACATGTAGTGTTGTCGATTCACATACTTCTCTTCATCTAGGGAAAGGATGAGTTTGTCAACATAATTGTGGAGATGTCTCAGCATCACCGTTTTCATAATTGAAAGGGCAGCTTAAAACCAGGGTCGGATTTAGCCAATCTTGCGCTAAAAGTTTTTTTAATGAAAGAAGTGAGCATGGCATGTTTCAGGGGGCTATCATTACTACCGATAGGAGGCATTTGTCATGTTTGTAATGTTTACTGCTAAGACATTTAGGAATTGTTTGAAGCAAAAGTCTGAGCTAAGGGTCATGGGCAGGTCGGTTTCTTTTATCTCGTAAGTTAGTTTAAGAGTTATCAGTGTGCAGAGGTCTGAATTAGGACAAGGCAAGTTGTAGACGAAATGGTAAAATTAATGTGAATAGAGTATGTTCTTACGTGTTTCTCAAGTCGCTCTTCAGAATGTTGTTGGAAAGCATCAGGATTGGGCCATGTATGGAAAATGTAGAAGATTTTGTTCGCGTAATTTCGAGCTTCATTAAGGTGTTTGATGAGGTAGGCCTTTCGGCTCTTGGGTGCTCTGTGATTTTTTGTGTTTTGGGTGTTTTGTTTAACAGGTTTTATCTTCTTCATTCTTGGACCTGCAACATTGGCGTTCAAGAGTGATGCTTTTTAAGGCTGCTTGTTCTCTGCTGAACCACTTGTGCTTGGATACCTTGTTTTGGTTTTAGCAGTTTGACAAGAACTAGTATGTCTAGAGCACGTGTATATTGTGACAGAGGTAATCCAACATATTCACGGGCTCTTTTGAATTCTGTTGTTTGGGCTTCGTGGCACTGTAAAGTGAGCTCAAAGCTCTCTGTGGTAATTTCTAGAGGGGATGGAATTACTGTTGTTGCCATTGGTAGGTGGGCTCTGTCGGTTGGACATGCTTGTAGAGAGGAAGCACTGTTAGGACTATAGTAGCAGCAGAACCACCAAATTCGATTTTCAGTGGTATGTGTGGAAAAAGAGGGCGATTGTGTGCCAGGCAGTGTGCATTTGCCCTGTCACCACCCATTAGAATCCTAAGGCTTGCACAGCCACAAGTAGGCTCATTGCTGGCATAACTTGTCTACCTATGGGATGAAAATGCCTATGAGCAACTTTTTGTTGACTTTAATTGTAGGGATTGTAGGTTCAATTAACTCCTCTAGTAAATTATGGGCAAAGTGCGGCAGTAGACCACTGCTGCAATTTGAACCATAAGATTTAATGATGCGAAGGGCTGCTACACACTCGTATGATGAGTGGAATATATCACATATATTGGTGCATATTAGGCCAATGTCAATGGCATATGTTATTCTACCCCACCTTTTCTCTTGCCCTCTCTGTTCTTCATCTGGATATTACGGCTTGGAGGAGGAAGATGATTTGACGTATTTTCCCATAAACCATGTTTCAGTAAGGCCAACTGTATGACATTGTGAATTGGATAGGAAGTCATGGGAGTCCTGAGCTCGCTTCAAAGCTGAGCAGGTGAATGGGATAAGCAGTCTGGGGATTACTGAAATACTAGTGGATGCAGGGTGTAGCCAAGGGGCCATGACTGGTTATGGACGGGTCGCATTAGAGGGCATATTTACAAGTGAAGTGGCGGAGCGTGGCGTTGGCCACCATGGCTTAATGCGTGCTTCGCCACTCCAGAAACGCGGGGCTGTACCATATTAACAAAAATATGGTTCAGCCCTGCGTTTCCACCTGCGCTGGCGCTATACTTAGCAGCCTACCGCCAACGCAGGCACCCAGGTGTCTGCGTTGAGGAGAAGATTGTTTATGTGCAGGAAGATCCCCTTCCTGCACATAAACAATCTTTTACATGCCGTTTTGTAACTTCTATGTGTTCTGCATACTGCAGCACACATAAAAGTTACAGATTGGAATTTTTTTAAATGATTTGTTTATGTACAGGAAAGTGGACTTTCCTGTACATAAACAATAATTGCTGTTTTTCTGTTTCAATGCAGCACACATGAAAACAGCAAAAATGAGGAGAAATGAAACATTTCTCCTTGTTGCACTATGGTAAGACCAGGTTTTCCCTGGTCTTAATTTTGGCGCTGCCCCATATTTACGCGGCCCTCGTAAATATAGGGCAGCGTCAAAATCAATGGGTGTTGCTGTGGAACGCCCACAGCAACACCCATTGCCTTCCCATTTCACGCTAAGTATAGGTGAGGTAGGGTTTTTAGAAATGTGTTGAGGCGGTCAGCTCTAGCCTTGTGGTTTGGTGACTGGAGCAGTATTGCGGTGAGAGGTTGAAGAATGTAGTTTTGTATTTGTGTGTGGTGATGGCAAGTCAAACAGAAAGGGATGGTAGTTTGGACGATGTAGTATTGGCATGAGACCGAGACGGTGCAGGTTTTGCTATTATAGTGGTGAGCAGTTTTCTTTTTCGATGTTTTTTTTTTTTTTTTTAGAAACTGCTAGGTGTTTTCATAGGTCCAGTGGGTACTTGTAACTGATCTGTTGCTATACAGATTAATAGTGAGCTGGTGGTGCAAACGGGCTTGGCAGCATCAGTTGAATTGTCATAAGTGGGTTGAAGGCATCTCTTTGCTTGGCAGTTATCCCTGGTGTCCAGACACACTGAAAAAATATTTATACTAGAAACCTGAGGGCTTGTTTGAAATCTACGGTGGTCAGTGCTGACGGCATCAAATTTTTCAAGGAATTCTTATTTGTGCGTTAGCTGCATTTCCTCATTCTTCCTACACTCCCATCCAGTGTGCTTTCCCCTCCAGCTGTGTGAAACCGGACATGCTGATGATGCCAGTAGAAGAGGGGGGTTTCCACGGCACCTGCACATGAAAGGCCCCCTAAACAGGAAGGACGAGCTACGCAAGAGGATGGCCCGGTCAAGGAAATTCTAGGGGAAGGAGCCAAAGAAAGATCTGCGGGCCTTAGCTTCAGAGAGCCGTCGAACAGGCGGACCAGTGTACCGGGCTATTGTGGGATGTGGCGGAGAGGTTAGAGGGAGCCAGTCCCGTACCATTGCTGAAGATGGGCTCACTGGAAGACTTAACATTTTTGGTCGCCTTGTGTATGCAGCTCACACCTCCTCTGTTTTATTGAACCATATTTCTGAACATTAAGATAAGAGTTCCAGGGAACACATTCAGGAAGAGGAACCCCTTCTAAAGCAGCATTGAAAACAGCACTTCAAAATGCAAACGCATGCAGTGTGTTTTCCATGAGGGATTTAACGAAAACGAGCAAACTGGGCACGGTTAGCTCACCTTCATGGCGTTACCCATTCCTTTGTGTGCCTGCATGACCCTGAGGGAGATTATAATCTCTTGGCATTCTGTACCATGATAAGTGGTCTCCCAGGCACCATTCCTAACACTAAGAACAAGAACAAATACATTAAAAAATGAAAGAAACTCAAATGTGCATTTGGCAAAATATATTTCATATATTCCTTTCAACAGAAAGCCATACAAGAAAACTGACAGGGGATCTATATACAAACACGTCTTATAAATATACAAAATATACAAATTAAATATGCATATATAGCGATATATAAAAGGAATCTCAAAGCTTTGTACAAGTAGCATTTTTTTAAATTATAATTAAAAACACATTATGATAAAAATATTACACCCAAAACTTTGTTTCTCATTGATAAAGCTCAGTTTTCTGTAAAAGGTTTGTAGTCCGTGTTTCTTATTTGTCTTTTGTCCTGAAGTAGAAAAGGTTTGACACGTTGGCCCTAAGTCAGCTGCTCCTGTAAATCTATCAGGATTAAGTCAGGAGAAGGTCCTGTCAACACCACTCTGTCCAAAGTCTTCCCAGTCTCAGGAAACAGTTTCACTCGGTCGAGAGTTCTTTAGGTTGTCTGTTAGACTTGGCCTGGGTTCCACCGAGAAGATACAGTCATTGTTCATGCATTGAAAGTAGGATGAACACAACAGTTTGTGGATGGACCATGATACGACTACCGGGGTAACGTTTGGAAAAAAAGGACCCGCCTCTTTGCCCAAAACTCTGGCGCAGAAGTCCCTTGGAATCAAAATGGAATGCATCATGACCTTGCCGTTAGTGCAACATTTCCCCCGGCTCTGCCCATCCTACACACTCACCGGGACGCCAAGTGTCATACGCTCTTCCATCCCATCCCTGCTTCCGCCAGGATTCAAACCACAGTCAGTATTTTATAAATAGCAGCAGGAATAAATATTAAATATAACAAATGGTCTATATATAAATAAAAAAATAAAGAAAATCTAACTCCAGAAGTCCAGGAAAGTTGTAAACATTGGTTATTGGTGGAGGCCACAGGTCAGAGAAGTTTTAAACCTAGAAAAAAGAACCAAAGAGGAAAGGTTACACTTCTAAAGGGTGTAAGCATGCTCGGTCTCAGTGGCCTGCTAATGGTTGGCCAAGACATGAAATGGCACCCTAAATTAACGAAAGAAAATGCTTGAGACAATGCTGCAACCTCTGTGAAACCCTGTGGCTAGAATTCCATTCCACCATTTTTATCTCAGTTGCATAGTTGAACCTCTCCATGATCTCCATAATCAATATGAAGTTATATACGTCTGTGTTCGGATTATAATACTCATCCAGTATTTGTTCCCTATTTCTGGAGGAATGTCAAAATCTTTGTGATCTGGCTATCATTCACTTTAAAGATCACCTTGATATATATTTTCTCCTTGCACCCTCAGGGGTCAGACAGGAATTCACTTTTTTTACTCTTTCAAGTAGTAACAACTTTAAAATACATGGAGTATATGTGCTTCCCAGAATTACACATTTTCCTTGAGATTGCTGACCTAAGAACCAATCAGTTATGTCAGACAGCAGTTTAGTTAGAGCGAACACAGAATATTAGCCAAGCTAGCCTAACAATATTAACATTCAGTTAACAGATATCGACTACTGCCTACACTATATTTCATACTGCATTTCTAACACCCAAGTAACATTGCACTGAGTCCACCATAACTCGGGTATCACCAGGGGCTATCCCTAGAAGGGTCAATTATCATGCATCCAATCTGAGATAACCTAATTTATACCATTAGCGACCTTACCTGTTGTACATATTAACTTAATATCCAGTGATAAACTAACCTGAAGGATCCCCTCAGTGTTACTTGTAGTAGCGTTGACATATTTTACTGCACTATAGACCAGTAGCACTTGCAGTAGTTGAGTGATTTGGCATCATACTATGCCTATTGTTTGCTACACTGTGGCGTAACGTGATTGACTGAGCAGCTTCTCAGTCTCATTCTGATGTTGGGCAATATATTTGTCCTCTGACCATTGCTATAATTTCTCTCACTACAGTGCACTGTATGAATCCCCTATTCCCTGTTCTTCAATGCCATAATGGCATGGTGGTGCCTGCTGGGTGCATCATTTTCTGTAGTGTTTAGTGGGGCTAAGGAGATAGTTAACAGAAGGGTAATGAGGGGGTTTGATCTTGCTCTGATCTAAATGTAAAGCAAAGGATACTTTTAAAAAATGCATTACAATTAACCCTTTATTTTAAAAGCTGGTATTTAAAAAAAAGAAAATCTATTGGTAGCTGAAATGTAGGCCGGCAAGCGGGAAATATTTGTAGGATACCTCTTAAGAGCGTGGGTAAAGAAAAATCAGGAGGAGAGAGGGATTCCCATGCCACTGTAGGCAGGGTGTTGGAGAGTCAGGCAGGGAAAAAGCGGGATTTGATTTTTGTGCTGAAGCTACAGCAGGGTCTGCCTAAGTAGATCACAAAGTGGTGGCCATTTCAGATTTGGGTGAAGTGACCTTTGTGATAAGAATGGACAAGGCTCCCCCACTTTGGGGGAGCAGCACACATGGCGGCTGCGCTGGGCCGGCACACCGGGGGACAAAGTTGCCGCCCCGTAACATTGGGGGCAGCAATTGGCTCTTGGCAGGGTTAGGACACTGGAAGTCGTTGGTTTCCACTTCTGGGGCACAAGCCCATTTGGATTACGAAGCCCTGCCCAATAAAAGGGGCGCAAGGCGGCAGTCGGGTCTTTTACTCCTGATCGCTGACCGTAGAGGATGCTGCCCTCTGATCCCGCTGCAGTCCATCCAGCAGCACCTCTTTTGTCCCACCAGCCAACCCCAGAGCAAAAAGGGTTTCGGTGTCCATGTGTGGGGTATTGGGCTTGTCGGTGTGTTTTGGTAACCAATTTGTTTCTTTTGAGGTCAAGTGCAATTGTCGTAATTTTGGTTTGGGTCCCTGCGGGTGAGGTCATGATTAGGGGGTCAATTAGGCACTACCTTTCCTTACATTTGCACAGCAGCAGGGTCACAGGACCACCCAAGGAGTTCTGGCAGGAGGTCGTGGAAAGGTTCTAGGTGCGCAATGGGTTGCGAGCGATAGCTGTCATCTGGCCCTTATGGTCAACTACCCACGCATGCGCAATGGGCATACCTAGCACTAGCCCTTGGGGGAGAGGAAAATGACGGGTGTAAGGGGTAACCAGAGGTAGGTACTATAGGGCAGATGTGCTCCTTGCACAGGGCACACCCCCGAAGGGGGTTGGGATGGGAGGGGTGGGGTCCTCCCCTAAGGAGGAACACCCCACAGTTCATTGGGCGGAGAGGCCGGGCCTAGACCAGAGAAGTGTCACAGAGCCAATCATGAGCTCACTCGAGGCATAAATTGGGATACACAGGAACCTGTCTAGATAGTGGTAGGAAGGTGATGTCTAGTGTATCTGTTAAGGCTAGGCACACATCACCTGGTGTAAATAATGATGTAAATATGAAGGGTTACTCTGTATGCAGACGTGCAAATGAACTGTGATTTTGCTTTCAATAATGTATGTAATAAAATACAGCCGGGGTTTACAACCCTTAATCCAAGGAATTGTGTGGAGTTTGAGTTTTTAGAG
Source organism: Lissotriton helveticus (assembly GCF_964261635.1). NCBI lineage: Eukaryota > Metazoa > Chordata > Amphibia > Caudata > Salamandridae > Lissotriton > Lissotriton helveticus. The sequence goes on from NC_136070.1 coordinate 927,423,515, forward strand.
GGGAGGTGGGGGGAAGTGGAGCGTACGTGGCTGGTCGAAGTTAGGCACCGGAAGACCTCAGCGATATAAGGCCATGTAGTATAGCATGCTTTAACTAAATAATAAAATGGGGACACATTAGCTTGCCATTTCACTATGGAAAAAGTAGTATGATCCCTATATTAATGTACAGTGGGCCCTAAATAAATACATTAAGACATCATTGCAACTAAATTTCACTTTACGATTACTCGTTTTTTTGAATTTTTATATACATACGTTATCATTTTTAAACAATATCATTAGTTCTCCATTTTTAGGAAAATATAAGTCATAGGTCCTATGTAAGAGTTCCTCGAGGCATTGAGTTAGCATTTTTTAAATTTGGTTTTAAGGGGTAACTGCTGAACACTCCTTCCAAATATTTTCACTTCCACGATCAGTTGTGTACAACATTTCTGGGGAAATGCCACCCTCTGATAGCTTCTGAGATGCTCTATGGGCCCTAGAATAATGCCTTAGAACCTGTGCCTTTGGTTACCCATCACTTTTACAAACCTACTTCTAGTTTGAAACCCACTGTAAAAAACATGTATGTCTAAGTGGTGAAGGGGCAAAACGTCAAGTCAGCCTTTGGGGATAGAAGTATGTCCGGAGAGGCTTCCGGTGGTACTTACAGTTCTGAAAGAAAAAAATTATTGCAGAAGCTGCTATTCGACTCACTCCTCTGACATATTCATTACCTCTGTGGCATAAATGCACGGCTCTGGGGGGTCCGGAATGATATAAATAGGGCGGTAGCCCCCTTCTTTAGGGTAACCAATGGGTGGACTGCAAAGCCTCCCTTCAGACTTTTTACTGTAATGTAAAGAAAGCACAAGTTAGTAAATGTTTTAGGGGGAGATGGGATTATAGTAATACAGGACACAAGGTGGAACATAGGTTCTCTGCCGGGCTAACTATCAATAAAAAAAATAAAGCATCAAATCAGAGCATAGCTACGAGGGAGAGATAAACTGCAGAATCAAGTCCCTCATTAACACAAAAACAGGATCTGACTGGAAGCACGAAGTAACAGGGAAGAAAGAAATAAGTCAGAGTAGATTTTTTTTAAGTAAGGAAGGAAAAAAATTGCAAACCAAAAAATTGAAGAAACACATCAAATCACAGTAAAAGAAAGAAGAAAAGTGTGGAAAAACAACTCTGCAAAGCAACAATACAATGAGAGATAGAAAATGAGTAGTGGGAGAAAAGGTAAATTGAAAGATTAATTAATTTGAGTGAAAATTGCCAACGATTACGTAAAAGCTGTAGTAAAATAAGAAAAGTTGCAAGGAAAGGAGGAAGGGAAGAGTGAAAAAAAGAACAGAAACACAGAAGTGAAAAGCGACTGGCAGATGAAAAGCAGGGGTGAGAAGAAACTAATTAGAAAGGAAAAGGTCAAGGAAAGAGCAAAAGATGGCTGAGAAGAGGATACACGAAGAATTGGGGATGGAATGAAAAGGAGGGATGAAGGTGGAAGGAATAAAGAAGGTAAAGGGACTAAGTAAAGCAAGAACAGTGATGAGAATAAGAAGAAGAAAGAGAATAAAAGCAAACTAGATGAAGTAATCGGAATGAAGAAAACAAGACAAAAGAAACAGAGCACTTAATAAGATGTTTAGAAAGGAGTGTACTTACTTCTCTAGCTTCTTCCTTCCAAATATCTCTGCCTCAGAGACGTTGCGCTCCAGAAGTTTCTGCTTGTATTTGAAGTTGTCGCTCAAGCAGTCCGAGCCGAATCGTGGGTCTTTGTTGGGAACCTTGAAGCATCCCGGGGAGATCAGGAAGGCCTCCTTTTCCTTTAAGTTGTTCCTGGTTTCCAAGTCATTCTTTACTGCATTCCTAGCTTTCTGCTGGTTCCTGCGCATCTGCTTCAGTAGCACCACAGCGGCACACACCACCAAAGCCAAGGTGATCAGCCCCAGTACAAAGGAGATAGCTACAGATGCCGGAAACTGGTCATCAGCTACACGGCGGCTGGGAGATGGGGTAGGGTTCTGGACCCGGAACTCACATGTGGAACCCATAAATCCAGGAGGACACTCGCAAACATGGCCACTGAAGTGGGTGTAGCAAGTGCCCCCATTGCGGCAAGGGTTGGAACCGCACGCATCCATGCGGATGCTGCAGTCCTTGCCACCATAGCCAAGTGTGCAAGAGCAGGTGTAGCTGTTGACGCCATCCACACAGGTGCCACCATTGGCGCAAGGATACTTTGCACAGTCGTCGATGTTTACCTCGCATCGGATGCCAGCAAAGCCAGCCCGGCATTTACAGATCATACTCCGCCCCATGTCCAGGCAGTGCCCACCTTGGAAAAGAAAAAGATTGAGTAAAAAACAGAAATTGGTATCTCACATTCCTCCAAGCGTGGAATTGGACCCTTGGATGTTAAGGGGTAGAAAATGTATCAATATGCTAAATCCTAGGGCAACTCTTAGGTTATTTCCATCAATTTATACAATTTGAAATGGAACGACAATAGCAACACATCAACATGCCACAACGTGTATGTGAGGGAAAAAAGAGAAATTTCTTGACCGATTATGTTTTTGAATTTATATATAAGGGGATGATAGTCTATTCAACCCTTTTAGTAGTTGCTGCAGTGCTGACATAACTATATTTTTGGGAGAATACAGAATAATATGTCAGCATGTCAAACATGTGGCTGTGTTTTTCGATTATTATTTTGTTCAACGTATTCATTTTCTTATTCCCCATCACAAGATGGCTGCCTTTAATCCTCAGGGCTCCCACTTACACGTCACACCCTTGCGAGTGGCGGGGTGGACTCTGGACCTTTATTAGGCCGGCTAGCATGAGATTCTATTTCCATCATGGACGGCATGCCGCCACCGTGGATGAAACTTTTGGTATGTTCCTGATTTTAGTACCTCAGATATAGAGGCATTGTAGGAAGTAGCATTGGCGACTGCTCCACTTCGCAAACTTTGTGTAAGCCCTATTCCCCGTATCGGGCAGCATGTAGTTTAAATCTCTTCCAACCTTGCAGTTAAAATACATTTTCTCCTCACCTGCAGTGCAATACACGGCTGTGTATGTCGTCGTGAGTTACCGCTCACGTTTTCGACCTGGTGTCCCTTATTCCGCCGTGAGACATTGTTGGTGGTCTCTATTTTAAAACCGCTGTGGTAAGAATCATTTGTTGCCTATTTTGTAAGAGTATAATTGCGGTCTCCATTTGGTCCACAGCTGTGGATATTTCATCCATTCTCTACCTACTTGGACCGGAAAGATCTTGGGTCTAGTTGCTGTACCTTTGGCCTATCCACTCTTCCTACACTGTGATTCCTTTATTACAGTAAACCATATTAGTGAGTAAGAATCGCTCGAGTTCAGTCTTTTCTCTACTGGACATATTTACACCGTGTAATACGGACTTTTGGCTGTATGTTTAGTCTACAGCTATGTGCTCCAAGACATCCATGATCCTAAGTGGTTTCTCCACCACCTGTTGTACATCATTCATTCTTTGCGACAGCCTGCATTATACACTTTCCATCTATTTACATATCATGCGCTTTTTAAGTTTTCTTGCAGGATTATACCACACCTCTGAACACATTGAGATACCTTACAGTGTTGCATTCTTTCTTTCCTGTCAACAGGACATTGGTGCACTATCCATCAATGAAGTGGTTCATTATTTTCTTTCATCATATATCATAAGAACCCCAATCAATGACAGATGGGAGAGATGTTTTCCCTGGCTTCTCTTTCTTCCTCCTGTATGGACTTATATTGTTCTTATTCTTCCCCTGTAAATACATTCTGAGTACTTTACTTGGACTATCAGTGCCTTTTCAGTCTGATAGTCTTGTGTAATCTTAACTTTTTCTCATCTTTTGGGTTAATTCTATTTCTAAATACACAATATTCTTTATTTTCGTTGAACACGTTTTAGTGATTTTCTTTTTGGGTATCTAGCTCACTGGTGACAAATCGTGAACTATACAGTGTTTCTATAATTATTTGTGAATGCATAGGTTTGACGTAAATTAACTAGGCACATGTGATTGCAGGTTTGTAACATAGTTTTATAAAGTGGCTTTCCTGAAGAAGGCTCTCATGTGCCAAAACATGCGTAGTTTAATTTGGAAGATCACTGGCCACGGCAAGGATTTACTGTTGCTAATATAACTGTATCATGGATGTTTAACGTACACCTCAGAAATTATTTGTTCCGTATGAATTGCATTCGATCACATCTGATTTAGTTAGTTTCCAGTGTGTATTTGTGGGTTGTTCTTCTCTGACAACAGGTGCGAATGGAGTACGAATGTATGGCTATTGATGATATGTCTAATCAAATTATGATTATAGTATGTTTCTGTTTTTAATACTTTGAATTATACTGAGAAATGTATATATAAATGAAAAAACATAATCGCTTCAGAAATTTCTCTTACTTCTCTCACATGCCTTGTTGATGTGTTGCTAGTGTCAATCCATTTCAGACTGTATAAATTGAGAGAAATAATCTAAGAGTTGTCCTAGGCTTTGGCATATTGATATATTTCCCCTGCTCTAGCAACTCATATTGTTTTGAATGGGGTCCCTTCGCTTTACAGGGGGTAGAAAATGGACACATTTAAAGGAGAAAAAACACCAAATTCTGAAGGACTGTGTTGATTCCTAGTATCATAGGCCGCCTGCTATATTAGAAAGAGAAAAAACGCCGTCTGAGCTATGGGACAGTGTATTCAATATGAGGAATCCTCACCCCGTACAAAAGTGAAAGTATCCTAGAGGGAGCGTAACCCAATACCTGTACTGGTGTCGCAGGATTTTCTGTTGCAGATAAATAATGCTAATGTATGGTGCTAGGTATAGAAGAGAGTATCCTGCACATTTGCTGCAGTCCCTCATTCTCTGCAATATGGAGCAGGTATTAGTAAATTGCCATGGATGCTTTTAGCTCCCGGTCCCGCGCAGGACTTGCCTGGCTGCGGACTGGGCAGTGGACTGATTGGGAAAACTCATGCTTGAAGTATGAAAAAGTGATGTCTAGGGTGTGATTATTGGACTTTTGCATGCATATGTGGAAATTGGGCACCAATTAGGAAAAAAGGGGCTATACCCACCTTGAGACTGCAGGCTTGAGCATTGCAGCATTTGATATTTAATCCAAGCTAGACTGTCCTAGAAGGTCATGAGGAGCCAGATTAGTGACTGCACATCAATCTGAACAACATGTCCCGGAATGTATTCCTCCAAGTGTCACCGAACCACAGAATCTCACCCACCTAATAACCAAGCTCTTCCCATCACCCACCATCAGGTATCACCTCATCCAAAACCTTATTCTTGCATAATGTCTCTCGGGAGATTCTGCTTGGCTTCCTACACCCACAGATTACATTTAGGTACTCAAACCGCGCTCCAAAACTGTACAATATGTCCCTTCTACTGAACACTGTACACAATCTCCACCACTCCCAAAAGTCCATTCATTTCTACTAAATTCCCACCATTGCACATTCTTGTGACCAGCTGCCACAGCTACACGTTCCAACCAGCACACACACCCATACAATATGCAAACTAGATCTTAAAGAAGAACAAGTTCTCAAACAGTCACCAGTTTGAACAGACTATACACATTCTTCACCATCTCACAAGACTGCACCTACACTCAATCAAGTGTAAGGCCAGCGCATTTCTCAACCAGTTCAAGACTGCGGAGAAGCCACATGCACTAAAGATCATTCACACTCCAGCAATACCCAACCAATTTGAATTTTCACCCACTTCAACAGCATGCAACTTTGCCTCCACTCTCAATAAACAAACAGCACAACAAACATTCTATCGCCACGTATTCATGCGCTGTTTGTACCGTTCAGGCAAGGGTTATTGCTGCAGCGGTCAATCTTCTTCTCACAGTTGGAGCCGTGGTAGCCCACTGGACACCGGCAGGTGTAGCCGCCACTAGGCTTTTCTGCGCAGGTGCCTCCATTGAAGCATGGTCCGTCCGCGCAGGTCATGGCACTAATCTCGCAGTTCTTGCCATAGAAGCCCTGAGGACAGGTGCATTTGTAGTCGTTCTCCAGATCCTGGCAGAGACACACACACACCATTAGAGGTCAGTCACCTGGTCAACAACAGTGGATCTATAAACTAGTAGACATTTAATTTGCCCTACTACTAAGACTACCACATGCAATGACTTGTAGGAAAATGTCACAGTGTCCCTTTTCTCCTGGTCATAATGTTCTCCTGGTAAAACTCTCCACTAAAATAATCACTGACTGGTTGTGGCACCTTTAGTTACTGGCAGGGTTTTTAAAATCTCCAGTCACCTATGGCGAGCCACATACTTTCCAGAGTACAGGACCTACTTCTGCAGATGTCCACAGAGGAGGATTACTTGCCACTCCTCCAATGAGCACAACAAGACTAGCAAGCGCGGGGTGGGAAGAATGCAAAAAGTCAGCCAGCCTCAGGTTAAAACATATCCTGAAAAAACAGACTGCTAAAGCTTCTACTTTAAAATATAGACGGCCAAAGTCTTTATGTAAAATAAACATTTTGTTGTTATTTATCTCTTTACATGCATCTAAACCCACTATTAAGCACTGCACCCAAGTATGGTGGGAATAGTCTGAATTTAAGAACTCAAAACAGGTAGAAATGTATGCAAGGAGATGGTTATGGAAGGACGCGATTTTGGCACTCTCTATTTTTAGTAATATTTTTGCAATCTATGTTTTATATAGAACCCAGGAACTTCCATCTTCAGCATAGTCAACTCACAAGTACAGAGCCAGCTTCCTCAACTAGTTTTCATTTGAAACAGTTCCAGGGTAATGAAAATAGAGGCATCAGTTTGATCAATAAAAATATGTTACTTGTGTCTCCCTCTGTCCTAACCAACCACAATACTGGCTATGGTTTCAAGGGGCAAAATTATGTGTAGCTAGCTCCTTACGTTGAGTCCCACTTTACTGTGGTGTCACACAGTAGTTGCGCTAGGAGACATCAGACCTTCTACTCTAAAAATTGAGACTGACTTCAGCATCAGCTTTAATCCATTCTTTCCTGTGCTAATGAGCCTGTCAGCCAAAAGCACTTTTAATTTAGCAACCAGTGTGTCCTGCAACCACTTTTGCTTTGGGGGCAGATCCAAGAATTCAGGGTCACCATCTTTAAATAAGTATGTCCCTATGCTCTTTCTGTGTCTCTACACCCAATCGAGTGTCACACTTTTAATTGTGAGAGTACAATATTGCTAAAATAAATGCTGCTTGCTTTGATAATTTAAGTGTCTCAGACATATATTGTTGTCTCTAGTTTCCTCTGCGGTATAAGTCAGCAGGATACAAAGATACTTTTCATATAGCTCACTATGACCTGAATCACCTCTAGGCACCAGAGATCTAGTACCTGCAAAAGATGTGACCACCTTGAGCTAATTCATGACTGTTCGCCCCATGAAAACTTTCCTCATGCCATCCTGTCAAAAGCTATCAATTCAGAATAACATGTTAGATGAACACTGCTTCCTCTTGAAACACTGATGCCCAGCATTGGTCCTCGAGTGCCAGAGCGAGGCCAGATTTTCAGGGTGACCTTTAAGGCCTCGTTTACAATATTTTGACACATGGCAGTGCAGCAAGCCTTCCTACTGTGCTGCTGTGCGTCAAAATAAAAGAGCAGGAATGCGCCGTATCTACAAGATACAGCGCATTCCTGTCCTTGTCCCTTGTGCTGGCACACCAACAGCAGCCATGCTCCCTTGCTGACACCCTTGCGTCATTTTGCAAGAGTGCCTGTGCTGAGGGGATGATTGTTTTTGTGCAGGAAGGGAGACTTTACTGCAGAAAAATAGTCAATAAAGGCTTTTTCCTCTCCCCATTCTGCAGCATGCATAGAATGAGCAAAAAACGAGGAGAAATATAAGTATTTCTCTTCATTGCGCCTACTTCTGCCTCCCTTCGGAGGCGTAGGATTTTGACGCATTCCCAGGTTTACAAAATGTTGTAATTCAGGGGATGCCTCAGGTTCCATGGATGTTGCGTGGGACACCCACAGCAACGCCCATGGAACACCCTTTTCACACAGAGTTATGTGTGAAAGGGAAACATATTTACAAGGGCATGTAAAGTCAGATGGGGAGACTTTACATGACTTTGTAAATATGAGGAAGCCCATTGCGCTCTCGGTGCATCAATAAAAGTGGCGCACCAGTGGAACAATCGGCTTGTAAATTAGCCCCTTAGTATTTAAATCCTTTGCATTCAGGTCCATTAAATTTACCCTGTTCATTTTGTGAGCCATAGAATCTGGTGTGCCAGCAGTCCTTGTGAATCTATGTTGGATATCCATGATCTCTGATACATTTTGTAGTGGTGCATTAAAAATAGGGGCCTAACAAAATAGGCATGGACTGGCTTAATGGACGAAAGTCCCAAAAAAGACAACTCGCAGCGAGAATATGTCATATATCATTATCAGAATATCATCTGCCATGAATATTGTGTCATAAATATCATCTATTATAAAATGTATGCTCTTTGGAGTTAGGAATAGAAAATCAATACCAAGTGGGATGATATTTTTGTAAACAATATTTAGGGCGTGATAAACATGTCAGAAAATATTTCTGTATACAATACCCCAACTGCCCATGGAAATAATAATTCAGAATAGTATAGTATGAAAGTTGCTGGTACTGACGTTGCAGCTGCCGCCATTTTTGCAAGGGTTGCTGTCGCATTCGTTGATCTCGATTTCACAGACGTTGCCGGTGAAGCCGGGCTTGCAGCCGCAGGTGTAGCTGCCCTGGCCCGTGTTGCTGCAGGTGGCGCCGTTCATGCAGGGCCTGTGGTTGGTGCAGTAGTTGAGGTCCTGGTTGCAGAAGAGGCCGCCCCAGCCTTCCTGGCAGTTGCACTGCCAGGGCTGACTGCAGGTGCCGTGCGAGCAGCCGGGGTAGCGGACGCACTCGTCGCACACTCGGCCCTGCCAGCCGATGCGGCACTTGCACTCTCCGGGGCGCTCGCAGTACCCGTGGCTGTCGCTGCAGCCAGGCAGGCAAACGGCTGCAGGTGGGCAACAGAGTCAGGAGGGGAAAAGGGGGGTGGGGGTGGAATGGAGATGGAGATCGAGATGGAAGAGAAATGATAGAAAGCATGGAAAGTGTAAGTGAGCAAAGAGAAGGAAGGATAACGTTTTTTAAAAAGTAGGAGATAACAGTAGAAAGAAATGGGGAGGTAAAAAAACCAAGGGAATGAAAAAGAATGAAGGTAAACGAAGGATAAAGATACGAAAAAGAAGTACATCGATGATGTCAGGAATGAGTACGGAGGAAAAAATTGAGTAAGGCCATTTGGTAAGGAAGAAATGACAAAAGACAGTCGGGAAGACAAAGGAAAGCAAAGTAAAGGAGGTAGTAGGGAATAAAATAATATGAAAGAAGGCAGAGATAAGAGTAATGGTTAAGATGAAACGGTGGGAGTGAAGAAAGGAACAAAGAAGGAAAGAATGAAGCGAACAGGAATATAGGAATGTGTAAAAGTGAAGGAGAGGTGGAAAGAAGAAAAAGTAAACAAATAAAATAAAATACACACGAAGAGTAAATAGAAAAGAAATCAAAGGAATAAAGGGGGATATAAAAAGAATATCGGAAGGAAGGGAAAGAATGTAAAATGGTTTTGAGAAACGTTAAGAGGGGAGGAAAGAGAAGAAAAAAAGAACAACAAACAAAGAAAATACATGGAATTATTTTTACATACTAAGCAGTTAAACAACATCAGGCAGCTGTCGTCCCCTAGCTCAGACAAAAGACCCAGCATCCCCCCTTCCCGCCCTGTACCACACGCCTCACGGGGCAGAGGATTTGGGGGAGGGTCGGACACGCGTGCCCCCTATTCACAGCGCCAGCATCTATTGTTGGCTTGACAATGGGGCCTGGGAGCTGCAGAGTTAAGGAGACCGCCTTGTGTGAATGGGGACCAGAGGACCCAGCTTAAAGTCTTCCTGCTTAGCAACCAGACTTGGGAAAGAAGAAATGTTACCAAGGGGAAGCCTGCTCCTGTCCACCCTCCGCTTTGTAAGGACGAGCCCAGGAAAAGCTGGTTAAACCCCTCCCCACTGTCCCAACCCTCTCCTCCCATCCAAACGGGGCCTGTCAAAGGTGCCGCCTGCATTCAGCAGGCCCCACAGCCTTAACTCACGGTGCGCCATATGCCAGGGATCAAGACACTGTGTAAAGCAAGTTAAACACTCCGGCTGGTGCCCCGCCACGGCTGCCCAGGGGGGAATAAGAAAAAACAAAGAGCATCACTGCAAAATGTCAAGATTAAGCCACCAGGCCTTGCAGTGTGGCAAGCGGTTCTAACCCACAGGCCTCTGGCCTTCCCTGGGGCTAGGACACTGTTCAGAAATAAGGCCCCAGGTCATGCTATATTTTAGGCTAAATGTGCCATGTGATGCGGATGCTATGTATTAACTTATGGCATTTGTTGCACTATATTATCGTGTTTTCTGGGTTATTCATTTCACTATGGTGTATAACATACCATACGTTATGTTAGAGGATGTGTTGTGTTATATGTCTTGCTCTGGTGTTTGAAGTTGCTTACCTGGAGGCAACAACGCTTCTGATCTGGTTTATTTGCGCAGTCATCATCTATCCATACACGGTGCCAGAATGGAATGCAGGTCCTAGACTAGGCAGGAGAGATGGCCAAGCTCACTTGGTGATGTGTCATCAGACCACTGAAACTGAAGCCCCTCAGGGTCTAAATGGCCCCTTCAACATTTCTTTCACAAATGTTCCTCCCTGTTTCTCCATTGCTAGCAGGAAAGGATCACTATATGGGTGTCCAATGGCAGGCAGCAGGGTGAGTGTGAATGATCATCAGAAGGACAGTACATCCTTTAGAAACAATGTTACATTCTGGTGCAAAGATGCATTCTACTCACCCACTTGCATACCCATGCAACTGCTGTGTGCTTACCCTTGGGTGGCGGGGAACACAGAAGAAGGAAGTTTAAATAAAAGTCCTTTCTGACCAATCCTAGCTAATTTCAGCTTTCACGGATTGAAAGGGTCTTAGAACGAGAGGAACACCATATACAAGACAGAAGTTCCAGCTTAAAATGGGAGCATCCTCCCGAAACTGGTTTTGGCTTCCTGTTGATTGCTTTCAAAGAAGTCCACCTAGGTAATACTTCAGTGGGGTAAGATTGGTTCCATTGAGTTGAATGCCTCAGAGTATCTGTGTTGGAAATGACCCTTTCTAGGGTGCTTTCCCTCGACTTTTTGCTTTTCTCCTTCCCAGTTTTCCACTGCTCTGGATGCTAACCTTGACTGTGAGCACGTTTGACACTGCTGTGCAGTGCCAAAGCTCTGTGCTCGTCGTACAAACTGGCGATTGGTGTATATACGATTGGCCGATTCGAGTTAGGTGAAAGTCCCTTGTCAAGGGGTAAGACCTATACCTGCGTCATGTTTCTCGAATGCGCCTCCAGGGCCTGCTGCCTAGTTGTGCCATCCACAGAGGTAGCATAATCGATTGTGCCACAGGTTGGCCCTGGGGTGACCTGTGTGCACGTTAATTTTACTCGGCTTGGCATTTAAAAGCTACCTGCCAAGGATCTGCATGTCTCTTGCTATATCAGAGCTCTCTCTGGTGACAGGGTGCGGTTTTGGGAAGAGGTAGGTTTGGTCATGTATGCCTGTGCATTACATGCAGGGGTCATGAATGACACCGGATCGGTTGTTCGGTATGATGGGGTCTGCTTCTCGCATTGGATTAGCATGAGAGCATGTAGGGAAAAGCTATTAAGCAGCATTTCCTATGAGAAGGATAGTAACAGTATAGTGTTTGGTATCGTAATGGTGAATTCTGCTCGGAAATGGGAGTGAGTTTGACATTACGGTGATAGAAATGTCACTTTGGGAAAGTGGGCCTTTTAATGCTCATGGCTCTGTTGGCCTATCTCCTAGTTCACAGCTGGGTACTAGGGAGACAGCCACATCTGTGCATTCCTGATAGAAGGCAATAAAATAGGGGCTCAAGGGAAACTGTGTACCTCTGACTCTCAGGGGCCTTTCTGGGACGCTTGTGTGAGGGTGATATTGGCACCTGTATTCCAAGGGGCCGAGTCTTGGTCCCACTAAAGATTGTGATCAAACCTCCCATGGTAGACAGGACAACATTTAGAGAAAGCCAGCACATTTCAAAGGTGGCCTTTTGAACTAATCATATCAAAGGCCATTGTAGGTATAACTACTGGGACCCTGGCCTCAGAAGCTAGAGACGGTTTTGGATTGGTAACCATACTATGCTAGTTCGATGCTGGGACATCGACACAAAGAATCATTAGGGCAGGAGGGACTGCAACTGGACAATCTGCAGACTTGTGGTGGCCTGGAGCTTGTCCTGCTCCTGGAAGGGGACTATCACTTGGTCTATTTTGCCTGGATGTTACTGGCCTGCAGCTTAGTGCCAGCTGTCGTGGCGTGGGTCTCTCCAAGGGCTGGTGAGCTGGCCTCCTGTCCACGAGATCCCAGGGACACAAAGGTTCTCACTGTCTCCACAAGATCGTAAGGACCGCACTGGGTGCGTCAGAGACAGGTGGAAGTGATCGTGGCTGGGACAAGGACCATCCTGATGTACACCATCATCATGCTGTGCAGAGGAGTGTGCACGTAAAGATCAGCAGCCACCTAAGGTACCGGGATGTTAGGAGTTCAAGGAGTGCAGGGAAATTTGCTGAGTCTGAGGGACCCGTGCTTGCAACTAGGGGACCTGTGTTCCAGAGCGTGTGGTGTCTGAGGGGTGTTGGGGAACCGGAGCCGGGAGCTGTGACTGCTTCGGCCTCCAGATCGGGAGGATGACCGTGCCTGACAACGCAGCCTCTGTCTGAGGTCGTTGGCCCCCTCTCCCTAGAACCACGCCACAAGGTGCTTTGTTGTGGAGAACACTCTGACATGCCCAAGTGGTTTTGTGTGTCTTGTGGGCACCTACCGCTGACAGGTCACACCTCCAATTGAGGGGAAAACATTTCTCCAGACTTGTAACAAGGCAGCTTCCTGGGTCACAACCTTTTGTGTACGTGTGGATTGCGATCCCGCACTCGTTCAGGTGCCGTCAGGCACCTGGAGATCTAATCCGGATAGACAAAACTAAGTAACTGTTTCCGTGTTAGGTGGTTCCAACTGTCTAGTCAACGGGGCGCCAGCCGGGACAACATGTATCATTGGCTGGTGTCGTTGAAGACTGAGGGTCTGGGTTTTGAGGAGTAGTCAAAGGCCTGTGACTGTTGACCTTTCTGCTGATGGGAAAGTTCGATAATTGCATAAAACTGTAAATTGTATATACAATGTGTTTTTGTTTTGATTTCAATAGAGAAGTTTGAAAATTGTGTATAACTCTAGAGTGTATACACAATGCAATGTGTATCTCATTTTAATTTAAGTGTGTGTGTATAATACAAAGACAAGTGTTTTATACATACGGTGTGGAGTCTTTTTATAGCATACGCAGTGTGTTGCGAGGGTGGTATTGTGCCAGTTCTTTACACTCGAGCCCTGGGGATAAGCCTGACTGCTCAGTGCCAAGCTACCATAGGATGAGCACAGGTTATCAGACAATGGTATCATACTCATCCTATTTGGAACTGTGGATTCTGACTGGTTTTGATGCGTCCCAGCTAGTCCAAAACCGCAGGGTCTAACAATCTGTCTTTCAGTTTTGATCCGCAGCTTTACTGACGGGACTAGACAGGTTGTAGTGGCACAGATATTTCATGCCATTCATTTTTTGGGAATAGTATCATGGTTGTCTATAAGCACCACTTACTGTTAAAAATCAATGTATTTGACCATTGCTGAGTTATGTGGACCTCACATAGGTAAAGGAGACAAGAAGCCATATACCATGCGACCACGGCAAACTAAGTGGCACCTTCTTTGAGTAATTGAAAAGTTTCAGCACTCTGTCCATCATCTGCTTGTGTTTGCAATGTTCGCCCTAAGTGGCTATGGGCATGCCTAGACGTGGGTTCGTTGCTCTCTGTGCCACTGGATTCAAGCTAGCCTGGCTGATGAGGGGTGATACCCTGAAACTGGTCCAAGGAGGCTTGTTTTCGGTCCAGGGAGGACCTGGACTGTCTGTTCGGGCTGGACTGTTCCCATGAGGAGCTGGGTCAAGACTGATTTGCATATGGCTGGGTCCAAACTGGGGTGGCATAGTCAGCAAAAGAACAATGGATTCAACCCAGATCTCTTGACTGGGGTGAGTGGTTGAAAAGTTTCAGCACTCTGTCCATCATCTTGTTGTATTTGGTAACTTCTCTGAATTAGGCATACAAACTGCCATGCCAGCTTCCATGACCAGTTAGCTGGGTTTTAGGGTGAGAAGAGCCTTCCTGCACGGTGATTGCCTCACCCAACCTGTAAAAGGCCAGCACAATTGGGTGAAGGCTGATAATGAAGTTCCACAGAAGAGTACACATCTCAATTTAGGCCTATGAAACAAGGACAGTGTATGAAGGAGGAGATTGGCACAGAACTCAGAAGTGATGAGCCATTCTTTTACACTTGTCTGACTTTGACATTGGCGGTAAAATACTTTTAATGTGTAGTGCTAACGAGTCGCCATAAAACAATCAGCCAGCACCAGCCAAAACAGTTAACTGAATTGATTGCAGACTCTAAATTTGAAACCATCATCCTGAAATGAGTTCGGGCTAAAAGAGACTTACACTCAGAGGCCTCACGTGCTTTCGAACAAGACGAGACATTGTGACAGAGGCTCACAGAAAACAGGCAGCACTTGGAACAATATCCAATACAAACATATGATTCGCTTATGTGAAAAACTCTTGATGAGGAATCCTGAATGAACCATTAGCCAACACCGACTAATTTAGCTTTCAAAGAAAAGGGCTCAAGTCCAATTCTTCAGACTGTATAATTGGTGGTCTGGGTGCTAGTGACGTGTGCCAAGTGCCATACATGTGCCATTGATGCTACAAGTAGTGACATCCTTGGCAGGTTTGGCTACGTTTGGGACCCTTTGACAAAGACGCTAGAGTATACAGCAAAGCAGCGTCAAAGATGTTGAATCTGCAGGAAGAAAACATTCATCTAAGCTATGGTGTAAGTGAAATATATTTGCTTTGTTGTATATGTTGCTGTTGTGTCATGGTATACAATAGACTATTAAAAAAAATGTAGTGTCTTTTGTTGGTGTTTTGTCAGGTATCGGCGTTCATTTTTATCGTTTATTAAAAAAGGTAACGAAGCCTGGACATGGAAAGAGCGGATCTATGTCATTTTCCAGTGGGACATAAAGATTTGGCCACTCACAATAGCATGATAAACATTAGTAATACAAGAAAATAGACATTTGCATAAAACACACACACAAAAGCACTTTTGATGCACTAGAGTCCTGTCAGATTTTGATCACATGGAGACAGACAGGTTATACACTTTTAACCAATTCTGTATTTTTCAGAGGCATTATTGTGTCAGGAAGGGCAGATCACCTCTGGCAATCGGATATTCCCCTAGAGTATTATAGGGTGTAAGTTGTGCACTGTTGCATTATAATGGTTTTTGAGGTCATAAGACTCCCCAGTGGTTTGTGCCATGTTGAGTTTGAATAGCACTGGCAACAATACTGCTCCCTGGAGCACCCTACACTCCCCAGATAAGAGTTGGGACACAGCTATGCCAAGGCTCTCGGCCTGAGAACTTTTAGAAACAATGTTAACCAGGGCAAAGTTGTGTGCCCAGTTCTTACTTGGAATGATAAGAGCTTCTGCGCACACCTCGGTCCATATTTCACCAGCTGCTAATAATTCCAGCACCACAAACAAGGGGCTACAAACTTGGCTCGAATTTAATATTTGTCTGCAGCACAGGGTGTAGTAAGTGCAATTGCATATTCAGCCATCCCTGTCTTTCATCTGCATCTACTTGGTTCAGTAATGACCTTTACAGTGGGGAAAAGAGCTATGATCGAGTATTGACCAGGGCAGCACCTCATTCACTGTCTGTGTCATTTTGAGGAATATATCCAGCCAATTAATTAAGCATGGTCGAACTTCAAAGCCCTTAGAAAAATGTGCTATTTAGGAGAGCCCCCTTGGTAAATAAAATATGTTAGTCCTTTGTCTGAGCAAAAGAAAATATTTGATTCACTATTTAGTAGTTGGACTCATCCAAATTCATTTTGTTTCCTTTTATTCATGGACGAGTTCTAGAACTTCGTAAATTATGCATAGGAAATAACTAGAATGCTGGGTAAAAAAATGATGCTTTCTAAAATGAAATTTGTTATCAGAAATCGCCTTTGAGAGATTATGGGACTACAAACGGCCTTTAGAAAAATGCTTGGATTAAAAATAAAGTACGCAGATGCAAAAAAATGCAGTTTTACAGTTAACTTAATGCAGTGAATATTTAACAGGTTGGCAAAATGTATATTTCTGTGACATTTTAGGAACTAATGTACACAGTAAATTGCCTCATCAACAGAGGCAAATATGTTGAACTGGTACAGGTAATCAATCTTTGTTGCTGGCTACTGTGAAGCGGATTAAACAAATTTCACCGTTAACTGTCTCTTTTGTGAGTAGTAGGCACAAGACCAGGAAAACTGATGTGAAGTAGATTGCGACTGTTAGCCAACATCATGTAAGCTGTTCAACATAATACTATTATAAATAGTATTCACATCCCAAGGTCTATTCTCAAGTGCGTGTTCAGCCAGACTCATCCTCTTATGTATATCTTCTCCTCACCGATCTCGGTTTTCCAAAGTTCACAAAGGGTAGTAATTAGATAACTACTGTAAACAAAAATGGGATGAATAGTGTAATTTTAATATTCAAAGAGTGCCTAAGGATCGGATGTACTAAGAAGCGATTTGGTAAAAGTGGTTGCAAATTCCACACTGACGTTTACTGCATTGATTCTGATTTTGTGAACCGACTTATGTACCAATTTGTAGTGGGTCACAATCAAACCTGACGTATTAATATGCATGAGGTGAGTCGAAAAATTGCAGCACACTACGAATGGCAACAATAACAGGGATGCTGGCATGCTTGGGTCAGTCAGCAGACAACCATGTCTTTGACTGCTTTTTAATGAAGCAATAATTGTCTTTTTTTTTTTTAAGGCAATCCTTTTTCCTAAAAGGAAAACGGGATGTGTTAAAAAAAAATTTAAAAATGATTGTACATTTTTAAAGTAGGCAGTGGTTAAAAATGCTTACAAAAAGAAAAAAAATTAAGCATTCACAAAGGGTAAGGGTCCCTTGGAGACCCCTTTCTTTTTGCCAATGATTTACCACTAACTTTCAGCAGTTGGTAAAATATAAAGTTTTGCCACCTGATTTCAGCTGCAAAACATGGAGACATTCCACTGTGAATCACGCCAGTTCCACATAGTGATTTGGTAACGTACTACGTAAGCGCTTGTTTAGATTATCGGTCTCAAGCGTTCTTTTCTTATAAATCGCATCCTTTGCAACTGCAAAATGAAGTAGAACATGTGGCACTAAGAACGTTAAAGTTACCATGCAGGTCATTTTTTTTTTCATGCTACGTTGTAACGTGCGAGCAGCTGTCTAAGCAGTTTAGGAACTGTCCAACCCTCTACTAGCCATGCTGGAATGGAATGGACTACTTGGTCAAATTGTACATCCTGCTCATACGAAGCATCCAGTCAGCAATGCGTCGCAGGGCCACAGTGTTGCCCAAGTGATCACCGTACACAGGCTTCCTTGAATGGAATGAGTCTTTGAAATGTCATGGGTTATACCATGTAATTTGGGACTTCTACTGGAATGAGCTCTCAAAAAAAAGGGACAGTCGATTGCTTAATCTAAGTGAAACTGTGCGACCTTTAGGGATAAATAGTGTACACAGAGAGCCATCTTATCTCTATGATATACAATATAAACAGAGCAGCAGAAACATATTTGAACTGAGATAACTGATCCTCCCTACAAATGAGAAAAACTCATATTAGCATGGAGCGAGAAGTAATTTGCTTAATCTGTCTGTCCCCGTTCCCCACTAATGGATGCCTAAAAGGAGGTTGTTGTGGTGCAAAGATGAGACTCTGATCTCCATGACCAGCTGGCAGAGATGACTGGAATAGTTGGTACATTTCTCCTTTTTGGAGAACCTGGCAATCATTTTGTCTGGGCAGTCAAAACAGACATTTTATGTAAGAATGGAGCTTAGGCCAGGGGTTTATTGTCAGAAACGAATAGTTTTCTTACCTGTCGGTGTAGTTTTGCAGCTTGAAGATCTTTCTGGATTCACTATGCTGTGCATTATTCCGCGGTCTTGTGGTTGGGTCCGGATTCGTAGTCTTTTCTTTGTTTTTTTTTTTTTTTTCTCTTTGCCCAGGTGGGCGTCGGCGTCACACCCCCTTTGGGTGTATTTCCGGTGACGTCGGCATGCTTCCTGCGGAAGCTCCCACTCTTGGGCGCCATCTTCGGGTTCTTTTTTTCCGTGTTTCTTTCGTTTCCGAAGTAATGGCAATGTTCTTCTTAGTTTGTATTTACCGCTTTGTATTTTCAAAGTCTATTCTTTAGTTAACCACCTCTTCTCTCTCCAGCCTCATCTTTCTGGCGGAGGTGGGTGGGTTCGCTAGTGAATCCAGAAAGATCTTCAAGCTGCAAAACTACACCGACAGGTAAGAAAACTATTCGTTTTGCAGCGTGAATCTTTCTGGATTCACTATGCTGTGCATAGATTTTGTAGCGGTTTCTCATCTCTGTGGCGGCTGGGTGGAAGATGAGCGTTGGGTGTTGAATATGTGCTGTAGCACCTTCTGTCCCACTTGAGCTTCCTTGTTCATTTGTATGTCCACACAGTAGTGCTTCGTGAACGTGTGCACCGAAGCCCATGTTGCCGCCAGGCATATGTCCTCTATGGGTGTGTTAGCCAGGAAGGCTATTGTAGCGCCCTTCTTCCTGGTGGAGTGGGCACGTGTCCCCTCAGCCAGTTCCTGTCCTGCCCGTTTGTGGCAGAGTTGGATTGTTTGTGCGATCCATCGTGCAATGGTCCTTTTGGTTACTGCTTTGCCCATGAAGCTGTTTGCGAAGGACACAAAAAACTGTTTCGTTTTCCTGTGCCCCTTTGTCCTTTCAATGTAGTGCATGACTGCCCTTCTGGCGTCCAGGGTGTGCAGAGCTCTCTCTGCGCTGGTTGTGGGTTTTTGGAAAAAACTCGGTATCTGTATAGACTGGTTCATGTGAAAATTGGATACCACCTTCGGCATGAAGTGTGGGTCAGTCCTCATCACAACTCTATCGTTGTGTATTTGTATGTATGGTTCTTGTAGCGTCAGCGCTTGAAGCTCGCTTACTCTGCGTAAGGACGTTATCGCAACCAGGAAGGCTGTTTTCATAGTTAGCATCTTTAGGGAGGCCTTGTGAAGTGGTTCAAAGGGCTCTTTCATGAGTTCCGTTAGGACTGTGTTCAAGTTCCATGCAGGTGGCGGCACCCGCTTGGGTGGTGCGATCCTTTTCGCTCCTTCTAGGAATCTCTTCACCACCTGTGATGTGAAGAAGCTCCTGCACGTTTCTCCCCTTGTGTAGGCTACTATCGCTGCCAAGTGAACTCTTAACGAGGATGAGCTAAGGTTCTTCTCCAGTAAGTGCGTCAGGTACCTTAGCACTGTGGAGTCCCTCTTCATCTTATTGTGGAGTCTTTCCTGTCTGCACCATATTGTGAATCTTTTCCATTTCGCAACGTAGCACTTTCGAGTGCTGGGCCTTCGTGCCTCCCGAAGTACCCTCAGGGTGCTTTCTGGTAGTCTCAAATGTGCGAACTCTATGTCCTCAGGAGCCACGCTACTAGGCTCATGCTCTCTGGCTCTGGATGCAGTACCTCTCCGTTCTGCATGGACAGTAGATCTTTCCTCCTGCTGAATCTGTGGGGTGCACACTGTGTCATCTCCATGATCTGCGAGTACCAGGTCTGCCTCGCCCACTGCGGTGCGACCAGTATCAGTGTCATGTTGCTCGCTCTGCACTTGCTCAGTACTCTGTGCATCAGTGGTATCGGGGGAAAGGCGTAGGCAAATGTCCTTGACCAATCTATCCATAGGGCATTCCCCAGTGTCCCCTCCTCGGGCTGCCTGGATGCGAAGTTTTGGCATTTTGCATTCTGGCGTGTGGCAAACAGGTCCACCGATGGTGTCCCCCACCTGTCGAACAGGTATCTTGTCTCCTGAGCATTGAGCTCCCACTCGTGGGATGCCGATGTCTGCCTGCTGAGCCAATCGGCTTGTATGTTGTCCTTCCCTGGTAGGTGTATGGCTAGCAGGTCTATCTTGAGAGGGATGGCCCATCTCCATATCTCCTGCGCCAGCGTTGAAAGCGGTGCGGACTGTGTGCCCCCCTGCTTGTTGATGTAGAACATCGCAGTGGTGTTGTCTGTTTGTATCAATACCCTGTGCTTGTACAGTCTTGTTTGAAAGGCCTTCAGTGCAAGGAAGATTGTCTTCAATTCTAAGTAATTGATGTGCTTTGTGGCATCCGTCGGTGTCCACAGTCCCCTCACCTTGAGCTCCTCCATGTGAGCGCCCCATCCCTTCAGGGATGCGTCTGTGGTGATGGTCACTGTTGGCGTTGGGGGCGTTAGAGGCTTTCCCCTTGCTATGTTCTCCATGGTCCACCATGTCATCTCCTTCTGCACTGCGTGCGTTACAACCACTAGATCCTCCCAACTGCCTGTAGCTTGTGACCATTGCTCCTGTAGCCATTCTTGAATGGGTCTCATGTGGAGTCGTACATTCGGTACCAGGTGGATGCATGATGCCATCATCCCCATGATCTTGCTCGCCGTCCTCACTGTCCGAGCTTGTCCCTTCCGGTAGAGGCGAGTTTCCTTCACCAGCGCCCTCGCCCTCTTCTCGCTGGGGAACACCTTGCCCTGTAAGGTGTTGATCTGTGCTCCCAGGAAGATCTTCACTTGTTCCGGCTCCATTGATGATTTCTTCCAATGGATGGAGAACCCCAGGTTTATGAGCGTGCTGGTCACTGTATGTGCGTGCAGCTTGCATTTCTGGTATGAGTTTGCTTTCACCAGCCAGTCGTCCAGGTAAGGGTATACATGTATTCCCTGCCTTCTTAGGTGCGCTGCGACTGCTGCGAGGCACTTTGTGAAAACTCTTGGTGCCGATTTTAGACCGAAGGCCAGTGTCGTGAACTGGTAGTGGCTTTCTCCGACGGTGAACCTGAGCATGTGCTTGTGCTTCCTGTTCATTGGGATGTGCAGGTATGCGTCTTTGAGGTCTATAGTGACCATGAAGTCCCCGGTCTGCAACTGTGGGAGCACCTCTTGCAGGGAGGTCATTTTGAATTTTTGCGTTCTTATGAATTTGTTCACGAACCGTAAATCGAGAATGGGCCTCATTGTCTCGTCTACTTTTGGTACCAGGAAGTATGTTGAGTATACTCCTGTGTTTCTTTCCTTGAAGGGTACCCTTTCTATGGCCTGCTTCTGCAGGAGTTCTTTTGCTTCTTCCTGAAGGCACTGCAGCTGCTTGCTTGCTAGCGGCTTTCTTCTTGGTTTTCTGTTTGTTGGCCTCGCCTCCAACTCTATGCAGTATCCGAATTGGATAATGTTGAGGATCCATTTGTCTGATGTGATTCCTCTCCACTCCTGGAGGTGGAATCTTAATCTTCCTCCCACTGGTGTCCTGTGGTCGTAGGTGTCTAGTTTGTCTTGACCCATCTGTACGTGCTGCCCCCTGGGATCTTTTTTGTGGGTGGGCACACGGATTTTTTTGAAGTCACTTGGAGGTGGGCTGCTGGCCCCCTCTTCTATTTTGTCCCCGTCCATTTCTCCCTCGAAAGGACTGGCCTCTTTGTTGGTACTGCCAGGGCTGTTTCTGATGGCCCTGCTGACCCTGCGAGTCTGCCTGGTGCGTTTGCTGGAAAGCCTGGTGTGATGTACCTGGCTGGTTTCCGCCTCTTCCGCCGGGCCTCCGTGACGGGGTGCCCCTCTTGTTCCCTCTGAACTGCAATGCTCCCATGGATCTTGCTGTTTCGTTATCCTTCTTAAGTTGGCTGAGTTGCTCATCAACTGTTTGTCCGAAAAGCGTACTGCCGTTGAATGGTGTGTTCAGGATGCTGTGTTGCACCTCCGGTTTGAAACCGGATATCCTGAGCCAGGCGTGTCTCCTTTCCGTGACGCCCATCATCATGAGCCTGCTGGCGGTGTCTGCCCCATCCAGGGCCGTCTTAAGGCAAGAATTTGCAGCATTCTTCCCCTCTTCAATTAGCTTTTCGGCTTTCTGCTTGGCATCCTGGGGCAAGTCCTTCACCAACTGCCCCAGTCCCTCCATGATTTGGTACATGTGTCTGTTTACCAGGGCGTTGGAATTAGCCATGCGCCAGTGGGTCGCGGCATTCCGTTCGATCCTTCTGCCCACCAGATCCATCCTTTTGCTCTCTTTATCCGGTGGCGGGCCCGAGGTAGTGGGTACGTTAGCCCTCCTCCTTGCTGTGGCCGTGATAATGGAGTCTGCGGAGACCGTGCCCTGAATGTAGGCCGGGTCCTTTGCGGCATGCTTGTACTTCTTCTCAGTTCTGGGAGTTACTGCCTTGCATGTTGCGGGCTCCCTGAAAGCTTCCTTCCCCTGAGCCAAGACGCTCTCGAGCATCGGGAGGAACTGGCTCCTCGTTTGTGTTGGGAGCAATGTTTCCAGAAGGAAGTCTGCTTTCTGCTTCTCTTCGTCGAGCTTGAGCTTGAAAGCTGCTGCGGCAGATTGTATCACCGCGTTGTAGGCCCCGATGTCGTCCGGCGGCGAGGGCCTCGAGGGGTAGGTGTCGACCACCTCCTCCGGGCTGTCGGTGTCGACATCGATGTAATCTACCTCCTGAAGGTCATAGGGCGCCGACTCTGTGTCTGTCCTGCCCTCATCTTCCTCCCCATAGCTGTAGCTCTCGTGGGGATTCTCGTACTCCTCCTGGTCGTCGAACACCTCGACGTCCTGGTCTTGCTCGGTGACTTCGGCGACCTCTTCTTCTTCCTCCTCGACCGCCTCCAGCACTGGTGGCTTGGTCTTGTGAGGGATCGTGAAGGCCTTCATCCTTGCGTCGAAATCTTTTTTCCGCTGCATGAAGTTCTCCATTTCTGCCTCGAGGCGCCTTCTTTTCTTTTCCATCTCGGCCGCGTGTTCCGCGTCGGATGGTTCCGCCGCTCTCTTCGACGGATGGCTCGTCGCCGTGCCTCTCGGAGTCGAAGTTTTCGACGTCGAACCGGATATCGGGTCTCTGGTCGTCGTCGACAGTTTCGGGTCTTTCTCCCTCGTCGATCGATCCTTTTCGGGGACGATTTTCGACGTCTTCTGCTGATCAGCAGCTCTCGGCGCCGGGGACTCCTTCTCTGAGGATCCGCTGGGCCTGGGAGTAGTCGCGGACGCCGCCTTTTTTGGCGTCGGCGCTTTCGGGGTCTTGCCCTCGATTTTTCGAGACTCAGAGTCTCTCGGGTTCTTGGGGGCCGAAGAGTCTCCTACCTTGTCAGAAGTCTTCGTGTAATCGGTCTCTACGACCGTGTAGCTGTCGTCTTCGGCGGCAGCGTTGTCTTCTTCCTCGGAGGACATCCCCAGCTCGTAGAGCGACGGGGTCGGGGCCTTCCCCTGCAGGGCGGCGTGTGCTACCCTCTGCCTCTCTCTCACACGAAGGGTCTTCGGGGTGAAGGCGGAACAGGCGTTGCAGTCTCCGCTTTCGTGGTCCACCGGTAGGCAAAGGTTGCATACCGGGTGCTGGTCCTTCTGCGCGTACTTGTGGTGGCAGTTACGGCAGAACTTGAACGGCGTGTTGTCCATCCTCGAGCGTCCAGGGCCTCTCTGGTCGCGTGTTCGTCGACGGTCGTCGAAGATCTGGATGGAAAACGCCTTATCTTTGCTTGTCTTTCGTCGGTGAAGTCCCCTGGAGTCTTCAGATGACTTCTCCTCGTCTTTTCTGTATTTTCTTTCTTCTTTCTCCAAAAATGTCTGGAGCCCAAACGGGAACGATCCAGACCCGACCGCGGAAAAAAAGAATCTGAAGATGGCGCCCAAGAGTGGGAGCTTCCGCAGGAAGCATGCCGACGTCACCGGAAATACACCCAAAGGGGGTGTGACGCCGACGCCCACCTGGGCAAAGAGAAAAAAAAAAAAAAAAACAAAGAAAAGACTACGAATCCGGACCCAACCACAAGACCGCGGAATAATGCACAGCATAGTGAATCCAGAAAGATTCACGCTGCAAAACCTAAGCTCGGAAGACTCAAATGCAACCTCTTGACCTCGGATCACGACTCCTGAATTTATAGGTAGTGCAAATATGCTCTTGCGCTAAATGTGAATCATCAATGGTGATGTGGTCTAAGAGTCTAGACTCTGATAGGGGCTTCAATCAAGGTCTAACTAAACGTGTGCTTAGATAAACATTAGTTGTTTTGCTCTTGAACCAACCAGTAGTGTTCTTGGTTCATTCTGAAAATTGATTTTGATGGCCTGAAAACGTGTATGGAAGAAAGGTCATACTAAAGGTCATATTGAGCACAGTTAAAATGAATTGTAAAATGAATTGTAATCACTGTGCATTAAATCACCAGTGGAATAGCTGGTACATTGTAGCTATTGAGGGGTGGGATTTAAGGATAGGGCGAAGAGTGCGACTAGCCCTGGATCTGTGCATGCAGCCCTGATCAGAGTGGCGCAGTCTCTGTCTCAAAATGTTCTCTAAAGTGTCAGGAGAAGGGAGCATTAAGTGAGTAGGCAATAATGGTCAGACAGTGAGTTTACTTTCAGGCGATACAGACAAGCTCTTGGTCACAGTGGTAAAAAGGCTGGGGATATCTCACTACCAGTAGTGTGAATGCTAAGGGCGATTGGTGTTCTTTGTATTTTCCACTAAATTGTCAGAACATAATTCATGGATTTGTCTGTAATTAAGTGCCTAAACTACTTTCTTGGCCAGGTACACTAGTTAACACATTACAGCATGCCGGGGATGCAAATAATAAGCACAGTGATCCACACTCACGTTCAGAGCAGTATTCGCCCCTCCAGCCAGCCAAGCATAGGCGGTTTCCTTCTTCGTCACAGCTGTAGTGGCCAAAAGTGTCATCCCGGGGACGGCAGTAGTCAGAACAGCTGTCTCCATAGTAGTGTTCATCACACAACACGTGGTAAGAATAGCGCAACTCGCTCTGCTCCCCAAGATGCACATCCTGTGACCAGTCCTCACCCACAGCCAAGCGCCGCCGAGTGGCCAAGCGGCTGAGCAAGTTATCACTGTTTTCTGAAGGTGAGAGGAAATGAGATTCAGGTCAGACATGCACCTCTGAACCTCTCAAGATGACGGCCCTTCATTTACACTTTACCTGCTAGCATGCAACCACAAAAGTGGAGCACATGCCCATTTAAACATTCAGCAGCCAATAAATTAGATACAAAAAGTTGGGCATGGATCCCTTTTTCATAAAATCTTTTGTGTGATCAAGCAAGTAGGTCAGGATCCCCGTTTTTAACATCTCTTCTGCTGAGGGTCCAATAAAAAATGGCAATGACCTCTCTTCCAACACTCTGCCTATTGTGCGACTCAACCTGTAGGGGTTGGGTGTCAATTATAGTATTTCCCCTACGTTTTGTCTAACCCAATAAATAAAGCATGGTTTTCTCTCCTAAACCCTTATATGCCTATTGTATGACCCAAAAGACCAGGCTTGACTCCTTGTTCTAAGCACCCCCGTCTATCCCATGAACTAACAAATAAGACAATCCCAGTCATTCTATCTGAAGCAGTCATGGCTCAGAACAGTTGAGGCAAGACTACAGCTTCTGCAATTCTGTGTGCGATAAAAAAGTGTGATCAGGCAACTCCAACCACCCAGCATATTTCCTCAAAAACTCTTTACAAACTGCCCGGTAATATTGTCCATACAGAATGACCGTATTCTGTAGGAAAACTGTTGGGAAAAACCCTATGGTGCTCCAAAAGTTTCCTAAGGAGAAAAAAAATACAGATTTCAATAAGTATTTTTATGTTCACATAAAACAATTTTGAAAGTTATGAGCATTTATGAACATCCATTTCTAAGAGGAAAATCTGAAAAAAATCTAAACTCAAAACCACTAAAAAAAGTATCCATACATGGTTATAAAACTGAAAAAAATGTTTACATATCTGACTCAACTTTGTTGTCTGAGTGATGGATGCTGAGCAAATAATTACTCCTGGGAGTTTCAATGTGTCTACCTACAGGATGCTGGGAAGGAGATAGGTGTCACACATGGTCCGTTCCTGGACTGAGGACAGCTTACATTAACTATAGCTAGTTTTCTGTTATTATTTAAGAATCTACTTTTTCGGTTATTTGCTTAACCTATGGCTCGCATTGATGACCTTTATTAGAAAAAAGGGGACCCCTATATACTTCTCTTTCACTTGCTATACATAGGGAAAAGGTACGTTAGGAACAGTCTATAGCTAAGTGACAGAAACACGCAACAGTGACGTGGTTACATATAATTAATAGTAACCCTCTATCTAATATAATCCATCTGTATAGAGTTCAAAACACCAATATATACTTCAAATATAGTTTTATTTGTCTTTAATGTACGTATCCATTGTATTTTTAGAAACCAGTGCAAATATATCCTTTTTTCTTTTTGCTTTCAGATATTTTGATAATTTTTATATAGAAATATTTTTAATTTCTTTTCAACCATATATTAAAATCTTGCTAAAAAAACAGACAATAAACAGGTATCAGAATGTACAAATGTTGAAGGCAAAGCGGTAGATGATACTGTCATCTACCGCTTTGCCTTCAACATTTGGTTGAAAAGAAATTAAAAATATTTCTATATAAAAATTATCAAAATATCTGAAAGAAAAAAGAAAAAAAGGATATATTTGCACTGGTTTATAAAAATACAATGGATACGTACATTAAAGACAAATAAAACTATATTTGAAGTATCTATTGGTGTTTTGAACTCTATACAGATGGATTATATTAGATAGAGGGTTACTATTAATTATATGTAACCACGTAACTGTTGCGTGTTTCTGTCAGTTGGCATTGATGACCTTCTCATGGAGAATTAGTTGGGATCAGACATATGGGTTTTATCATTGTCCGCAACAGCGGCTCTGTGTATTTCTTCTATCAGATGAGAGTAAAACTTTAGCCTCTGCAGAAGATGTCATAGCTATTGACCCTATCAGTGGGTATAGCTATTCCATGGCAGTACCAGATCAGTGGGTGAAAATACTGTCATAGAATGATTCAAATCTTTCGCAATTTTGGGAAAGGAATATCTGATAGAACACTCTCCTTGTTAACTCTTCTCATACCATATCCAGAGAAAAATGCAATGGTTTTGCTGTATATTTGATTTTGATAGGGCTGAGAACTTGAAGCACCCGCTACCAAACAGCGATCATGATTGTGAGGCAGCGTCCCCTCCTGCCTTTGGCAGTCTTCCAAGTCTGCTTATAAAGAGAGGAGTGGGGAGAGGAGTTGGCCTAACGGCTAGGGCGCTCGACCTCGGACCTGGGGATCTGGGTTCGAGTCTCGGTAACGACGCCAAAAACCTCCTGTGATTTTGGGCAAATCACTTAATCTCCTCGTGCCTAAAATGAATGTGTGTCTGTCCTCTTGTAACGTAACTGGTGCTATGTAAAGCGCTCTGATACCCGATTCAGTTCGGGTCTAATTCGCGCTATATAAAAAACTCTGCAAAGGCAGCAGAACCTCAGTCTAGCCATGAATGGAAAAGCTTGAGCATTCAGTTTCCACCAAAAAGCACCTCGTATTTGCAGTGCAATAATACTGTGATAAGTGAAATAGTAAAGTGATTCCACTGAAGGACCCAATGGAAGGGAACATTGAGCTTCTGCACCAATTTTCACGTCATCTAGTAATTAATGGGTATTTTCCAAGGACAAATCCTTTAAGCTTGACCTAGAAGTTTGACACTTGGAAAATACTGCTGCATTAACACATGCAACAATGCCGGAGAACTCTTAATTCTGATTTCGATGGAAACACCTGTTCCGCCCCCACACATCAACTTTGTGTGACACTCCTATTGACTGGGTGGATCAGCACAGAGTAACTCCTTGTGAGATGGTGTTTAAACAAAGAACGCCCATCATTGCTTCAGAGTGTCCACAATTGACTACGTGTGCCAACTAGCAGTGTCCCTCAATGGTGCGGCATGCCAACAGGGGGTGCAAAGAGTGCCCACCAATGGTTGTAGCCTCAACACAAAATAGCCAGAAGTTATCTTGTAAACCAAATGTGCCAATCATAAGTTAAGTGTTCCAAAAAAAGAGCATTGGGTGTGTCAACAAAGAGTACCCCAACAGAGTCTGTTTGTGTTAACAAAGGGTACTCAACTAATATACCAATAAAAATTGTTCATCGATAGTTGGGTCCCCTGCTGTGTCCATCAGTGGTTGAATGTACCAACAGTGAGTGCCCATCAGCAGTTGAGTGTACCAACAATGAATAATCATTAGTGGTTATGTAGTCAACAAAGAGCCAGCTGGGCATTGTTCTAACAAAAGGACCTGTTTGTGCTGACGGCGCCAATGGTGGTCACGTATGATATCAAAGAATGTCAGTCGGTGTCTAAATGTGCCAACAAAAAAGATGTAATTTAAGGTGGGTGTGAAATATTTCGCTTCTGTCATACGACTGCATGAGAATCACCCATTAGTTAGAAGTGACAACATGACTTGGTACAATGTCTGGAAACATGAGCATGCAGACTGTACTCAAGAGTTGCAAGTGGAAATATATCATGTTCTCCCAAGGCAAGAAATTTCTGCACTCCAGACATTTTCTAGGTGTAACACCGACGGCCACACAACCCTGCTATATATACTGAGTCGTAGGCAAAAAAAAATCTTACTAGATGTTCTTTTACGGCTGAGTGATGGCTACTTCGGTGGCACATGTCAGATTGATTGATGCCACCAGGCCCAGTGACTATGGCTATGTCTAATAAAATCGAGAGGGCAACTGCACCAATTGTGTCAAAATAAAAATATGCCCAGAGTTCTGACAGTGCGTAGATGTATCTAAACAGAGCTCATCCTACTGCCACCAAGCTTAAGCACCCATATTACTGTGATATGGTTAGTATTTGGACAGTGTTCCTCATACCTACATGTGTCTACAAACAAAGTCCCCTGTGGGATTCTGAGTAACCTGAAGTCACTTACCAGTAGATGCCTCAGCATTGTTTGTGTTCCAGGACTCAATGATGAGGGAAAAAGTACCCTGAAATACACAAAGGCTTATAATTAAGGATCATGCAATCTGAAATACACAGCATCACTCCTTGCCCCATAATGTGCAAATATATCCCAGCACTTTGTATGTGTTGTAACAAAGTAGTTTGTCAACTCTGTTAAAGAGCTGCGTTACTTACCAGAGCACCAGGAATTATTTTTATCAAATAGAATTACATTAATAACTAAAAGGCGTGGACTCAAAGCCATGCGACAGACCTGGCATTTTCTGTCAGCTTATCACATTCTGTGCACATCTTTTCTTTCTTTTTTTTAAACATCTTTTTATTGAAATAAACAATTCCATCATAAGACACATCTTGGAGCAGTGAAAGTGCGGTAGTGCTTACATTATAAAACTATGGCAAAGCATTAGGCGGCGGGTACAATAACGGTCTACCTCCAAGCCAGGGGGTTCGCCATCCCAACCTCACCTCCCTGCCCTTCCTCTTCCCTCCGAGCCCTCCCCCCTCCCGCCCCCCCCCTCACCCCTATTTAATGTGCAAAGCGTATCAGAAGCCAGGGCCCTTCGCCTCCCAGGGGAGGAAGTGCCAAATGCCTGTCGTGTGCGATGTTTAGCAAGGGGAGTTCCTACTGCGTGCCGACGGGGTGCCCGACCAGTCCCCTTTGTGCCTCCTCCATGCCTGCCAGATCTTTCCCCACTTTTTGGGGCAACCCCGACTATTGTAGATGACTTTCTCCGCCCTCTGGCACCAAGTCACTCCCCCAGAGACGTGCAATGTTCCGTTTTGCCACCATGCTTGTGAAAGCCAACCATATCTTATCTCCCTTGGGCCATGTTACCACTCCCGTGACCCCCAGAATGTGCCACCTAGCCAGCCTCCAACGGGACCTCCGCCCCCACCACCTCTTCCATTATATCCTTTAGTCTAACCCAATGTGGCCGATTTTTGGGGCAGTCCCAAAGAATGTGGAAGAACGTGCCCTCGTCCCCACACCCTCTCAAGCAAAAGTGTAAACTTTTCTTTCTTAATAAGCCCAGACCCATTCTTAGATAGATCTCATCTTCTCTTCAGCTTTTATCAATAAGCTGTATCCAACAAATAGAATCCAGAAGGGCAACTGTGTACGGCAAAAGATTGGTTAACTGAAGAACCTGATTGAATGAAGAACCCTGTGGGACTATGGTGCTTATGTCACTGATTTGGCCAACTCGTTGGGCAAAGAATAACTAATAGATGAACAGGTGGGAGATGGCAGCATCGCAGTAGTAATCTAGGTAGGGTACGTTTCTGATCGATACGGCAATTCGGCATCAAGAATGTATGGTCTATAGAGAGCAGAAAGAGTAGACCAATGTGGCAATGAGAAGAATTGTATGGGTGACTGCAATGTCTACAGAAAAGAAAGGCGCTTGTTGTATTGTGCAACAGTGTTCCTAGTCAGTCAGGGGTCAATAGCTGATAAAGGAACTCAAAGCTTTGCTGAAGAACCACAAGTGATTAACATCATGGGGAGAATCCTATCTGTTCAATCTTCATTTTCATAGCTAGGCTACTGAACATCGTTTAGCCGGATATTAATTAACAAGTCTAAAGAATACTTCTTAAAGATCATTTATAAGATAAAAATAAGCATGAAAAGCTGTAAAGCAGACGTAATGTGTAACAATTTCTCTTCGAACTCTATTGGGAGCTGTTATATCTTTATGATTATTTCTATGAAGCCTTTGGTCACCACAACCCTGTTGTTCATGAGCCGAGTGCTCATATCTTAAAAAGATTCCTGATTCAGGCATAACAGAATCCAAGGACACATACTTCCCTGTTAGTATTATAAAATGACGAATACCAGGTAGTGGGAAAGGGCTGAAGGGGTCAAGGTGAGCGATCAGAGGGAAACATGGACGTTCAATGCTAAAATCATCTTAAAGTTTCTTAGAGAAAAGCAAAAAAAGTGTATGAAAACCATAGGAAGTCCATGGGATACATGATGCAAATTAACATGGAGAAAATATTTTAAATGAAAGTCGACTATGAACTTTGTTGATTGCTGTCACAAGCCTATCTCATTGTCTGAAATGAATCCTGGCATATGCTTTCTTACTCTTAATGTGGAGATTATATAACCTCCCTGTACGAAAATCATAATAATATATTAAGAAACTTGTCGGAATCGTAAGAGAAATAGCATAAGGCGTAGTGAATAACATTTCCCCGTTTGCGAAATTTCTTCTTACAGTTGAGGAAGCACATTGAGAACACTTGGAATTGCTCTAAATTGCCAACAGTTCTATCTGTCGATATCTATTCATTGAGTGAAAGGTCACAAATCCCACCACAGTGGATCGTGGTGAAACTCACTATGAATATCTGCAGCCCCTTTGTATTTTCCAGTAAGACTGCATGTGACAAGGGATATATGAAAAATAATATACAGCATTTGGGCGATAAATAGCTACTTTCAGTGGCTGTAAAGGTCTACAAGACCATCAATTACCAGAAATAACCTGTGTGTCATATTACTTACTGTATGCGGGGGGATTAGTTAACAAAGTCAGACTTCGAGCAGAAGATACACGCCTCGTGCCTGTATCAATACTTTTGAAGCATTATCATTAACGTAATTGATGAACAGAAGACAATCACAAAAAGAATGGAAGCTCTGTGTTTTGCCCAGTTGGGTCTGCGAAGTCGGCTACCACAGTGCCATGGTTCTGTGATGAAGATCTGTCCCCATAAGTAATTATGAATATGTAGGACACCCAGAATATGTGACTCTTTCTTTGCTAGAAAGAGTCACAGTGAAAAGGAATCATTGGAAAATCTCTCCATTTCAAACCAAACAAACAAATTATTGTTTGCTGGGTTAGTACTTCTACCTGACGTGCACATATTTTGAAAAACCGACGAGGCAAACAAATGCCATTTCCAGGGTCGATTTCACTGGGAATATAGTTAATAAGAACTGGGTCTGCTCCCAGAAGGCTGCACTTTTCTCCAGACTTGGCAAGTTCTAACTTTCACTAGAGTAAAGCTAAAATGATGCTGGAAAGATGGGAATTAACATATGAACCCGCAAATGATTATTAAAAAATGCCTATTGGCAAGTTTCTTAGGCCTTGCTTGAACTCTGCCTCAAGGGTTTATGCCGGCAATAGTTTCTCTGTCTGGCGCCATCACCACTGCTGCGGTCAATTCACACTTCCACTACTAACACTACCTCTATTGGAGTGTAACAGGGATGATCTTCATTCTCAACCATTATTGAGCTACAGGCCCACATGTCGCCATTGCCCACACAGCTTCTGTAACCTGCTTCCTCTCTCCCTAGTGACAGCAAGCGAGGAAAGGCCTCCATGTCATAGGGGAAATTAACAAACACATGTGGGACATTTCAGCTTAAGATATTGGGCACTTTAACTGATGGGGTTGATTGTGTTTGCTTCACCAGCAGGAGCAGGCCATTCGGGCTGGGCTGCTCTTCTTGGATGAGTTAGTAAGTGAGCCATATTTGCACACTTTGCTCGGCTTGTCATGCTGAAAAATGCAGCAGTACCGTTACTTTTTGCATTCATTGAGGGCATACTCATTTCCCATAGATTTCAGTCCACCTAGGAAGGGTATATATTTTTAATTCGAAAATCTTAAAAATAGCTAATGGAATTAGTCTGTGAACCTAGCTTGGTGGGTACCGAATGAACCCAATACTTGCACAACCTTCAGGGGATGGGTTAGAATGGGCAAGACTCCAAGTACCACCAGGTCGAAGTGGATAATAGGCCACCGGATAAAAACTGTGTGATATCTTTCACTAAAGATTACAGGTAATATTCTTCCAAGTCTGCTATACTCTCCTCAAAGACAGTGCATGCTTTTATGCAGACATTTTCTGGGCTGGGACACCTATCAAAGGTTCTTGCTAATCTGTTGCTCACTGCTTACAATTCACTTAGTCAAGAAAGATAGGCAAGTTTTCAGTATCTGTGCTCCACTAGAGTCAGGGACCTGCAGAACCACAAAAACATGACCATATTCTGACTGTTCATCCCACACTATCAACATCACATGCTTTACTAACCGCTTACCACCTAGTACCTGTATTTCACCCTACACTCACTGCCCAACAACCTGTACAGGCACTTCATTGCACACTACTGATGTTCCATCTGACACAAAGTACTGAGGCTTCACTACACTTTCAATACTGATTTGTCAATAGCTAAGGAGGCTTAAACCCACATCTAAAAAAGTCACACTGCTGCACACCCATTAAGGCATTTTCAACCCACACTAAGCCCTGTCCTTATACTTAACCTATGCTGCATACACAAAAGGCTGGCTGCATCTCAACTAACAGACAAGAGAACTAGGGGTCTTTGTTGTCACGTTAATAAAATCCCATAGGCTAAAAGCCATAAACTACGCGGATGACACCCAGCTCATCCTCTCTTGGGAGGGGGAAGAATCGATCCCTCTAGAATCGTTTCACGACTGCCTGAGAGACACAGCTGGTTGGCTGCACAAAAACTCCCTGCAATTTAACTCCTCCAAAACCGAGGTTCTGTTTTGCGCTGGAAGCCGGATTCCTCGCCTGTTCCCTACCGAATTTTGGCCCCCGGAAGCCCCGGAAAAACCACAGCCGGTCACCACTGTCCGCAACCTGGGTGTCATGATGGACAACAAGCTTAGCATGGAAACTCAGGTTGCGAAAACAGTGTCCACCTGCTCGGCCTTATTGCGCTCTTTACGCAAGATCATGCCACTCCTCCCCGCACAGGCCCGAGCGTTAATAGTCAGGTGTACTATTCTTAGTCGCCTTGACTATTGCAACGCATTGCTGCTCGAGTCCCCAGCTGTACTGTTAGACCGACTCCAAAGGGTTCAGACGTCCGCCGCCAAATTAGCCCTTGGCTGGACCAGGAGATCCTCGGCCACAGCAGCCTTAGCCGAGCTGCACTGGCTCCCTCTGAAACAGCGAGTGGCTTTCAAAGCACTCTGTCTTGTTTTTAAAGCACTGCACGGAGTCGGGCCCAGATCCTTGCAAGGTATGTTCACTTGGTACATCCCTACCAGATCTCTCCGCTCAGCCTCAGCCTGCCTTGTCACAGTACCAAGATTCAACAAGGTCAGGACTGGGGGAAGATCCTTCAGAGTTGCAGCTGCAAAACTATGGAATAGACTGCCCCTTGACATTCGCCAAACATCGCAACTCCTTCCTTTCAGAAAGCGTATCAAAACCTGGCTCTTCCCTTAACTACTTACTCTGACTACCCGCTCTCAGTTTCCCACTACTTTCCACCTGAGGAGTAATTTTCTTCCAGCGCCAGGATACCTGCAAGGTGACAGCCGCGCTATATAAATGTTTTAAATAAATAAATAAATAAATAAAATAATTAGGTGCAATAAATCCTAATCCAATTGCAAACGTAGTCAATATAATAGTGGATAACAGATCAGGCCTCCCCCCTGACTTAGCGCCTACACACCGAGGCAACGACTGACAGATCGTGGCCTCCGTTATCCTGAGCAGGGCCCAGGAGAGGTGAGGCTTTACCCCTGGATAATCTGGGTGTGAGACCACTCCAGGTTTGATACGGAGCAAGTTGATTATGGACTAATATGTCCATCTATATCCTTTTTGATTCACTTAATATTTTGCTTAGTTTTTTCATATTCACTTTGCGGTAGCAAATCTTTGGGAGCGGAGGCCCTGAGGAGGGCCTGTGGAACCTCGTTTCCGAGTGGCTGAAACATGTTGGCCCCTTTTTTGAGATAGTCGATATTTGTTTATGACTGTCCCGTTATTTGCACTGTTCTTGTTTTTAATTAGAGGGTGAAACAACCATTTAAATAAAATATATTGATTTTCGTTTTCTCCACTCTATTTTAACATCACCACTTTATTACTTTGTTTGCACTGCACATATTCCCATACTTTGTTATCTAACTCATGGTCAACATGGTGTGTGTGGGTTTGACTCACTGAGAACTTTCTAGCGATTGGATGTGGATACGGTCCCAATGATTTAGGGACAGACCCTCCCCCCCCCAGTTGTTTTGGATGACCAGATGAGGATATAGATCTAAAAGAGATTTTTGATGGGAATCCTTGATTATGATCCTTGAGTCTCACTGACAACCACTTGTGATCCTGTTTTGGTGGCATAAGTATGTACCCCTGATTTATACAGATCATATCGTGATCTGTTATCCACTATTATATTGACTACGTTTGCAATTGGATTAGGATTTATTGCACCTAATTACCGCAACAAAGACCCCTAGTTCTCTGTCTGTTGTTTAACGTATTATGTAGGGGATGTGAATTATGGCAGGTCTTTAAATATCCCTCGGACCCTTCTATTTCTCGGTGGTGTTATTTTATTTTATTTTTTGCATCTCAACTAAATCAAGATCCGTTTCTCTATGCTAAAATGTGTCTCCCCGTTATCCCCAACCATATTGTTGCGAAAGGAAACTGCTTCACAAAGCTCTGAAGAAAAAAAGCAATGCACAGGACATCCTTGCACTCTTAACCCATCCTACCATCCACGCCTTCTGCTCTTGTCAAAACCGTGAGCTTGGTATCTTGGGACTTGTTTGGGGATATTGCTGAACTACCATGAACAATTTTGCTTTCTGAGTAGGAAAGGGATGCAGCGGGGGATCGTTTAAGGGTGTGAGATTCAGAGGAAACTGTCTGCTAAGCTGTGCATCATTGGGCCTTCATCACCTGCCAGTGAAACAGTGATATGACAAACTGCTCTCTCTTTCGCATCGGTATCACTCCAGAATCTCTGCCAGAAGATGACAGACATTCAGCAAAAAGAGTACGTATTCCAGTGGCGCAGGTGTCCTAATATATGATAAGCAACAACTGTGGGTTCATGGTAAGGGGCAAGACAGAAGCAATGGTGAGGAAGCCGCAGACCCAGTTCTTTTCAGGAGAGTCATCATGGCATACATTGGTACAAGTAGTTTGTCTCTGGACAAAAGGACTAGGTCAACTAACATTCCATCATTCATAAACAATAACTGGGTCAAACAAGGTTTTGTATTTATATTAACAAGTAGAGGCACTGGTTTTTAAAGACCGAGAAGGGGCTTGAATCGGCACACCGTGTGTCCAAATAGCACACAAAGATTCTTGAGACCTTCCTCTGTGATATTTGTTTACTGCATTCATGGTTCTGATCCTATACGTTATGTTATGTTATGTTACTGTAGTTTTATATAGCGCAAATCACCACTGGTCTCTAAGCGCTTTTTCAAAAAGAAAGGAACACAAAACATAGCTATCGGTGACACGCCCCCCGCACCCAGTTGGCAATTTACGTTAGAGATGTCTTCGTTTTAAACAGATGAGTTTTTAACGCCTTTCTAAAGGGTAGCAGCATTGGCTCCCCTTGCAAAGTTGCCGGAAGCTCGTGGTACGAGTTAATTAGGCGGTTTAACTTGACTGCCGTTTAAAATTCCAGCGTCCTGATAGAGCTGAAAGTTTATTTGGATATCAGAAAAATACTGAATTTATTGGTTCTACTTCTGTACAGCGGGGTTGCACCAAGGAGAAGGGGAACCGTGCTTTGGACAGTTTCATTTTGTAGTACTAGCTTTAATTCAGAGTCTTACCTCTCTATACCTTCTGTTACTCAGCCAAGCATGCCGCTATATTGTCATCAGGAAACTATTCACCACTAAGCAGTGAAGCTACTCTTCATCTACACTTTTCAGAAAGTTTTCACCCTGCTCAAATGTTCAGTGACTATAATGCTATTAATTACAACCCAAAACCTCTTATCAGGAAGCAAGGATTGTTCCCAAATTCCAGGGGACCGCAATTCAGGCAAAGATTACATTAATACTCGTTTTGTCAAAGGATGCTCTTGGACAGTTACAGGTAATGTAACGCTTCTCCTGCGGAAGGTGGTATTGACCCCCATAGAAACCAGTACTTTACATTCTACCTTGCCCACCTCTATCCATGATATCTCACTGGCTATCCAATACCTGGAGTCTACCAGAAATCTTGCTAATCACCACTAAGTACACCTTTAAATATTCATCCTGGAGGGTAGTGGTAGTATCTTTGAAGGGATACTTTTCTAATCATTTGCTTATGGGAGCCATCTGTAAAACATTCCTACTTTGCAAACCACCTACAGGGTCATGCCACATTATCTTCCTTAGCCTTACTACCGCTGACTCACCAATGCTTGCATGAGTATCTCTGCCAAAAACTAACATGTCGGCGCCTGTCCACGGCTGGACTACGCTCTATACCAGGACCCCTGGCCCTTTTATCATCTCTGCATACACAAGGGAAGCCCTTCTTGAATTGCGCAATGACGGTAAGCTTGCTTCCTGTAATATTCACGATTTTTATAGTGAACCAGGCACTTACCAATGTTTTACCTGTAACTTTGCTTTTAATAAAGATACTTCCCTGCTGTTTTGGAAAAAAACGCACCTCGTTTTTCCCTTGCCATGAAAAGTGAGCTGAAAGGTACTCCGCAGGTGATTTCATGTGCCCTATTAGATACCTGATTCCTAAGCAAGAACAAGTATGAGCTTGCTGATTTTTTAGAACATTGTATTTGTGACGGAGACTGACACCACTTCAGGGTCTGACTTTAAAATTTCCATCCATGAGGGTTTTAATTTTGAAGGAGTTGACTGACAAGGAAAGAGACGTGGTGGCATTGCGATAGTGTATAGCAAATTCATAAAGGTAGCCTTTCAGCCTACCACCCAGCTTGATTGTGAAGCCCTCATGTTCATTTGAAATGTAATAATACAGACTCTTTTCTAGGCCTTCTTATTTATCGCCCTCCTAACCCTAGGGGCAAATGTATTCAAACTGTGCAGAACTTCATGGAATCCTGCATTGATCTCCCATATCTCACTATTATGGGTGATAATAATTTCCATTTAGAGCTTCCTGACAATTCAGATACTGAAAATCTTGTAGACAGTCTTAATGGTTTTGATCTTATTCAGATCATAAATGTACCCACCTACCAGGCCAATCATACGCTAGATGAAGTATTTACTACCAATCCTGGACTAAGTGTAGAAAAAGTCCTGCCTCTATTATGGACAGATCATAAGGCCCTTTTTCTTACACTTAAAGTTCCCTCTACTAATGGTTCAAGTCCCAACTTTACCAGTACGTTTAAAATCCGCACTTGGAAAAACTATAATTCTGGGGAACAAAATGACATTCTTTCAAGCTCTGGTCCTGCTTTAGACAAAAATGTTGTAACTGCAGCTGCCAGTTATGCTAGCTGGTTAGAATCTGAAGTGTCCTTGCTAATCCCTGAAAAAACAATAACTAGTCACAGGAATAGTTTTTCAGCCCTCTGGTACTCACAATAACTAAAAGAATTCAAAAGCAAATGTAGATATCAAGAGCGCAGGTGAAGGAAAGAATATCATTCTGAAGAAAAGATAAAGTATAAATCAATTCTTAATGAGTATAAAGCACTAATTATTGCAGCAAAATCTGAATACTTCACTGATAAAATAGGCTCGGCCAAAATCTCTACTAGAGAGCTATTTACAATAGTCAATTCTCTGTCTAACTTGAGTAACGGCAGCACTTTTAATCCTAATCAATCCTTCTGCAACAAATTGGTGGCGTATTTTCAAGCCAATGTGAATCTTATTTTTCAGCATTTCACCTCCAGTTTTAATACCTCTTGTGCTGATGGACATAGCTCCACCTCCAATGTGGCAGATATTCAAGAAACCAATACTGGTACTGATCAGTAGGTTTGATAAATGTATCCATCCCTCTGTGGAGAAAGTAATCAATCTTATTAACTCCACAAAGTTGGTGACTCCTTCTGACCCTTGCCCTCCTCATGTTTTACATAAGGTTACCAGGACAGTGTCTGTCTATCTTACGAACCTACTAAATACAATTTTGACTGCAGTACAGTTTCCCGTTCTCTGGAAGAAAGCCTCAATACTCCCATTGGTAAAAAAGCCCTCATTAGAACGCCAGAATGTGAAAAGCTATAGACCTATATCTAGCCTCCCCATGCTATCTTATGTGCTGGAAAGGGCTTTAAATGAGGAAATTCTATTTTTTGGATTAAAATCTTCTTGATTCCTCGTAGTAATGGCTTTAGAGCAAATCACTGTATGGGGTCGACCCTATTGACAGTCACTGAAGAAAAAAGAATGGTGGTTGCCTAAGGCAGGAAGGAGGCGTTGATTTTATTAAATCTATCCACCGATTTCCACACGGTTAAACCACTCACTTCTTATCCACCATCTCGAGATGTTCGGCTGCAGGAACTCCGCGCTGCCCTTGCTGAGCTCGTTTTTGTGTGATACAGATGTGGGAACAGATGTCTCTTGGAGACTTCCTCTCGGATCCTTTTTCCCTTCAGTGTGGTGTGCCTCAGGGGTCCTCCCTTAGCCACACACTTTTTAAAACCTATGTCACCCGCTATCCAATTTTATCTGCAGCTACAGTTTTGCAGTAATCCCCTACGCAGATGACACACAAACTGTGGTGTTGATATCATCTGAAGCTGAAGGAATGGCTAAAAAGTTTCGCAATTGCATGGCTCACATCATGAGCTTGATGCAAAAAGAAACTATCTGAAATTGAACTCAGAAAAAACTGAGGTACCATTCTTTAGGAATGACTTCATGGTGGCCGTCCAATCTTGGTTCTCGTCTCTCCCTGGTCCAAAAGGCAAAACATCTGGTAGTCATATTTGACGCCAAACTGTGCTTTTCAGACCAAATAAATCTAACCGTCTACTCTTGTTTCTTCCTACTTAGGACTCTAAAGAAGGTTTTTCTTTCCATACCTTTAGAATTACCAAAAACTGTCACCACAAGGATGGATTATTGTAATGCCTTAAATATGGGTTCTCAGAAGAGTTTGGTGAAAAAAACTTTAATCTCTTTAAAATGCAGCTGCCAGGTTGCTTTTGAAAATTCCAAAATTTGCCTCTATTTCTCAATCTTTGCAGAGCCTGCACTAGTTGCCAGTTAGGGCTAGGAATTATTTCAAAGCTCTTCACCTGACAGGACCAGAATACTTTCCAAAAATATTTTTCTGGCACTCACCTAATCGTATGCATAGATCAAGTTCTGCTAGACTAGTGGCTTTTCCCAGAATAAATAAAGCGAGACGGGGCGTCAGGAGTTTTTCCTTTTGTGCTAGCAAACTTTGGAATACTCTGCCGTTAAACTTAAGCTCTCAACCAAATTTGTGGAAGTTCAGGAAACCGCTAAAAAACAGGCCTTTTCTCACAAATAGATAAATAATATTATTAACTGATTTAGGCTCTGGTAGGTTTTCTTTTTGGAATGCTAGCAGCAAGACAACCTTGGGTAATAGCATGCTATATACGTTTATTTACATCACATAGGAGCTCTTAGGAGTAGCTGAAGCTAGGTCCAGGAGCTCAAGTCCAGTAAAGCTCAGAGTTATCATCCTACCATCCATGACTGAACTTAAATCATTGGTTCCTAAAGAACTACCTAACTGACATTTAAGCTGTGGGATTCCATTGAACACCTTTTCACATGGAATATTGCCCTTTCCACTCAATCCTAGGGCTTCCCTTTAACACTCCATTCAGTGTAATTCTACACTTTGTACTAAAGCCTCCCATTTCACCTCTTGTCTAAAGAAGAGTCTTCATATAATCGACAACCCATGTCTTTGGGTTTTCTATACCACACAAATAAACTCTGATAGTTACCGATCATGCACATGGGGGTCCATGAAAAAGAGAGTGAGGCTTAGAAGAAACATCCTGGTGAAGGAGCGTTGGCATTAATGCTTTTCATAACCCATTGATGCTGCTTTACTTTAAACAAGAAGCAAGCTGTCTGTTTGGCGGCAAATGTTCCTCTTTTACACCCCACCCATTACTGTTTCCAACATGCACCACAAGTTGCTCCTCCACTCTTGCCTAAAGCCCAATAAAGCATTCCCTCCCAACACTAGAACTGACAACCCTTTTCCTCTACAACCAGTCCTGTCCCTTCTTCTCAAACCTAAAGATGTCCTTCCATCCCAAACCAAAGTAAACCAAATCCTTATAGTGCAAGCTTGTGATTGATCTGGATAGGGGTGTAAGGCTTACACTCAATGCTGCCCCTTCAACATACACTCAGTTTCTTCCCCTTTACTTGTAAATCCAGTGATGTTCCTTTAACCTGCATCTTTGGTGCCTATGAACTTGTAGTTTATGTTAACCACTTAACAACAAGTTTTTCCATCTGACCCCTAAGCCCAGATATCCAGCAACACCAAGCATCCAGAACATAGTGTCATGACTTTGCCACTCTTTTCCGATGACCCAGTCTAGCACTGACACTCATCTTTAACTGCTGGAAATAGATACTTACTCATCAGTTTGGCTACCCCACTTCCAAATATCTTTTTGTGTCTCTTTTTCCCAGCCTTAAATTTCCCTGCAAACCATGCAGCATCTACCATCTCTAGAGTGAACCCATTGTAGGACGGCATGCACATGCCAGCCAGCTGTGCCATAAACTCTTAGAAGGGGTGGTTACGTGAGAGTTATCACTGGGAGTGCAACTAAAATGAGGGAATGATGAGCATATTTTCTTTTCATTTTGAGTCAAAAACAGGAAAAAAAGTATAATGGAATTTCTTAAAGAACATCCAGACTGCGCATTGTTTTCATAATCATAGAAACATGCATCCAGCTGCATAAGACAGGAAGTCCGAGTTTGTTCTGGCCATACATGTGAAACCGTTTTTAACGCCCAGATCCCAAGGAATATACGAAGAAGAACAGATCCTGTGCACCCGCCAAGGAAGTAGGTGGTCCTGGTATCAGGACACGAAATAACGTGCAAAATGAAATGTACGTGAAAGTTCAAATAAACGTCAAGCACAAAGGTTCATATAGGTGAAGAATGTTTATAAGTCAATTGTTGGTCAATACAGAAAATAATAGCCAGCCGACTCGTGTTTCGTCACACCGTGAAGGAGATGGGACTCATCAGGGCTGAAAGGCTATAATGTAATCAAGATCGTGGTGGCGGTATCTAATTAAGAGCCAGCCACGTGTGTGTAACTGAAGGAATGAGTCGCTGAATACCCCGCTCCTCGAAGTGGGAATGGAAGTCAGAGACGGGTGCGTCCAGAACTTCCCGAGGTACCTAAGACGGAGAAAAACAACGCACCAGGTCCGTGCGTCCGAGCGGCGTGCGAGGTCCGGGTAGTGGATCCACTACCCGGAGCGGTGGGGGGTATTCATCGACTCATTCCTTCAGTTACACACTATTATTTTCTGTACTGACCAACAATTGACTTATAAATATTCTTCACCTATATGAACCTTTGTGCTTGACGTTTATTTGAACTTTCACGTACATTTCATTTTGCACGTTATTTCGAGTCCTGATACCAGGATCTGTTCTTCTTCTGTTTTGGTTTAGGCCTTCCTACACTAGTGCAGGGGTTGTTTTTCCTATTGGGTTTGTGTTCCCCTGTCCTGCTTTGCACCGCGTGCCTACTGCACCTACAGTTCAGCCCAGTGATCACATTGCTTAGAGCGCCACTGCTTCCTGTTCTCTCAACTCAAACCCATTCTCTTTTCATCCCAAGGAATATGCGTTTGCCTCATAGGGAGAATGTTATTCAGAAATCTATTCAAATGTCTGATTGGACAAAGAGCAGCTGTAAACTTGGTTGCATGTAGAGTAGGAATCATCAGAAGAATTTGTCGAGGGCCTCATTATTGGCATGTATTGGAGCCTGTGCGACCAAGATAAAATAACAGTGCAGTTCACTGGGGAGTGGTGCCACCCCTTTTGTTAGTCTGTTAACTGGAAAAGTATCCCCTGACTTCCGTGAGCTATTCTACATCATGAGCAGGCCACTGAAATTATGCAATTCTACATCCGTGACTTTTTTTTTGCATAATTTCGGGTTCGCTGTATTTGCCACATAATTCATTATCTGCTGCATAATCTGCAGATTTTAACAAAAAAAGTTGTTTCTAGCTTAAACAGATCAAAAGTTACTTAAAACATGGTGTCCTG
This sequence comes from Lissotriton helveticus, assembly GCF_964261635.1. Taxonomy (NCBI): domain Eukaryota; kingdom Metazoa; phylum Chordata; class Amphibia; order Caudata; family Salamandridae; genus Lissotriton; species Lissotriton helveticus. The sequence continues at coordinate 927,466,866 of NC_136070.1, forward strand.
CTCGCACGTAGTTGAAGGCACTTCACAAACGTTAACTGGCCATCTTGCAGTTGCTTATTTCTGTATTTGGTTGTTAAACTGGGACTAAAGGAGTGAAATCTTTACCCAGACAGTATTGCCATGTGTAAAAATCACAAAATAACCAAGTAATACTATTTTTAAAAAATGTGCTGCAATATGCCGCATAATATGCCTTTTTGTGTCACATAATTTGGTACTCCCTGTTGCATAATTTGGTGTTCCCCTGTCGCATAATTTCTGTGGCCCTGATTATGAGTTAGGCTCGAGTGTATAACGGCTGATTGTACAAGCCTAAGATTAGAAGATCTTGTTCAATATGTAGGAGCGATAAGAGTGAATTAATGGTTTCTGATCTTTAGATGGCTGTCACTCACCAGCCACTTTGGTAACGTTTACAGCTTAATTGCCAACTAGTCGATTAATATGATGTTCAACCTAGAGAGACCTAACTCATGCCCTGTGCTGAAGGCCCTTTGTGTTGTGCCTGGTGACAACAGGTAATTATAAGACACATCCTCTAGGAGTCTGCGACATCCTGGTTCCATTTATTTGGGATGTGAAGGAGACTGATGAGTCTGACTGCTTCCACTGTTGGATGGTTATGGGGGTAGTGCTGTGTGGGGCCTGCACACAGACCTTTTTGGACCCACCATCTAATAATAGGGGAGTGAGACTCCATGCTTTGTGAACCGACTCTTAACCGCCTGAGCACCCGCGCTCTCAAGTAAACAATGAAAAACTCACAAGACACACTTGGATGAAGATCGGAGGAGTTGGCAAGTCTTTTGGTGGAGAAAGCAATGTACCACAGAGGATATATTATAGGAAAGAAGAGTGTGGGAGCACCACTAACAATCAGATTTGCTCTAACCATGAGCTTGGTTCTCGTTGGCAACTACCAGTCAGTCAGCCAAGAATCAAACTTAGGAAACTTAAAGGAATCACCACCTGTGAAGGAAGGGATGATGTAATACCTTGAAAAAAGTGAGTTAGAGGATCCACTGAAGATCAGGTTCACACGGTAAACGTAATTGCCTGTTATTCCTTAATCCATTCATACATGTCTTTGTGGAGGATCTGCTAGATACTAGATGTCCACTTACAAATGATGCAGTGCTTCTTCACACGGTTGTTAACCCACAGGAAGTGAAAATAATAAGGTACCAATTTAAAAACCTGAAGTAATTGGTGGGTCAACATAGGTCCAAGGAAAGCAAGTTCAGTCTGATGCATTCAGAGAACTGACACCTTGAGGGACTACAAGATGGCAAATAACAAATGTTTTATAGCCCAGTCCACATATGGTTATGTATCAGATAGCCATGGAGACTTATTGAATTCTGTGTCAACCCATGGTTTCTGTCAAATTCTTTCATTCCATGGTTTCTTAGCTACCTCATAGCATCAGATCACCGAACTATTTTGTCTGATGCCCAATGGAGCTACCTGGTTTAGCTATAGGGGAGATGGGCCGTGGATTCCCTCCTTGGTCGTCACCTACCCAGTCGGTCTTTAGACAGCCTTCCTTTCGTCTCTACGGTTTTCTCTTCCCTTATCCTCACTTTTCCTCCTCCCCTACGCCCCACTACTTTCTCTCTCTTTTCTCTCCTCCCCTAATTGTATTGCTGATTGTTTGATTTAATGTTTATTTGTTGATCTTCTTCTAGTATATTGTTGAACCACATTGTTGCACTTCCTGTCGTCTCCTACTGCATCCTCCCTCTATTTAGGTCTCTCCCTCCCTCCTCTTTCAATGTTTTGAGACTGAACTATTTTGTCTGATGCCCGATGGAGTTAGTTAGTTTAGCTATAGGGGAGATGGGACGTGGATTCCCTCCTTGGTCGTCACCTACCCAGTTGGTCTTTAGACAGACTTCTTTTCGTCCCTCCTTATTGTCTCTTCCCTAGCTTCTATCCTCTCTCCCGTGAATCTCTCCCCTTGCCTGCTACTCTGCCTAGCATCCTTTGTCCTTTGTGCTCTTTGACTAAGCACTCCTTCTCCCCTTATTGGGGAAAGATCCAATATTTATACTCTGGAGTCTCAGCGAACCCGCTGAGTGAGTCCACTGCGCCAAGGGAGCCACTCACTCTTGAGGTATGGTATGGCACCCCTTGCCAAAGCACTCCCTCTCCCCTTTTTGAGGAAGGATACAGTATGTTGGCCTTGGAGTCTCAGAGACCCCTCTGAGAGAGTCCACTGCGTAAAGGGAACCTCTCGCAATAGAGATAGGGAAGGGATACCACTTCCCCTGGGATCACAGCTTACTGGACTTTGGACGTTGCCATGACTCCTCTACCGGTTTGTGTCCCCGTCACCTTTCCCCTCCTCTCCCCATGCTGTGTCTCGCACCCTCCCCTCCTCTTTCCACCTTCATTTTCTATATACTTCCCCTACTCCAACCCCCTCCCCTGAATCTCTCACCTTGCCTTCTTTTCCCCTTACGTATTTGTGCTTATTGTTTATCTCGACCTTACAAGTAACTATGTTGCCATGCTCTAAGAACTGTGTAACCTTTGTAACGATGTAACCTGTAACTATGATCTGATGCTCATGTAAAGCGCTCTGATACTTCCGGGTCTAGCCAGCGCTATATAAAACTTTTAAAATAAATCAGATATGCTGGGGGCTATACACCTAGAGGTAGTCTGGTTAGTAAATTATAGTAGTTTGGTAGAAATTAAGCTTTAATACAAAATGCAATCCTGTCGTTGGAAAAAATAGTAAAGAAAAGTAACATAAGAAGCTCAGTGATGCCAGAAGTTTTCAAAAATGCTGTCTTCCGCACTCGAAATTGGAAAAAGTGGGATATTAAAGTATCTCCCACTCATATAAGCAATTATGACCACTGAACCGGGTAAGATGCAATCTCATATTTAATCCCTGTTTTAAATGAGGATGAAGAGTAATGAAATGTAATTTCTCTAGATAGGTCCATGCTTAAGAGTTAAGCATCAAGATATCCCTTAAATGTGTTGATGTTAATGTTCCTATTACCTACTGAAAGCATTCATTCCGGGATGCAGGATTCTGCATCTTTAATCACATGTGCCTGTGCTGGATTGATTCTACTATCTTAGAAATATAGTAATTATCTCTGAAACTCAGGAACCAGGCATGCATATGCAGTCTGACTGGTGAAAATAACCTTCTGAGTGACAGGGTCTGGAGCAATATTCCCTCTAATTTTGTTACTCGGTGTACGGCAATGGAGGGCCACTGTGCACCGCAGCCAAGGTTATGTGTGCTAAAGACTGGTGAAAATTGTCTAGGCAAGTGAGCACAGTGCACAAGCTTCTAAAATTACTGGTGTTTATTCCAATATCTATTTGCATGAACATAAATTCAAAACGGCTCATTTATCAATATGTAATTGTCATTATTGAGGCAAAGGATTTAATGTAATTGCATCGCAAACCAAAATGGTTACATCCGCATCTTGCACTTTGTGCTCACTTATGCCAAAAAGCCAAAGCACGAGTCGAACCCTCAAAAATAATCATATCAAGCTAATTTCATGTTTTCAAGAATTTTTTTAAGTGCATGTTACCTCTCTGCTGATGCAGACTTTGACAGGAAGATCTGGGTATCCAAAAGCGCTCCCCCCAAAGCTGTCCTGAAGACTATGTACTGGCAGTGGGTATCCGACAAATTAAGTTCCAATCCCAAGCAAACCAGGACAACTATTGAGTTCCTCGGGATCAAGGATGTGGCCTTTTGTGAACCTTACCTGGACTTGATTTCAAAATCCCTTGATAGGGCTTTGTATTTTAAATTTAGGGTGGGCTTGTTGCCACTGAGAGAACTGACTGCTCGCTGGAATATTCCGGCGCAAACTTCTCCCTTTTGTATATTTTGCATCTCTAGAGTGGAGTCTGTTGCCCACTTTTTATTTGAATGCCTGGCTTACAAATCTCCGAGATCCAGGTGGCTAAAACCTCTATGCAGGGAGCTAGGTACCAGACATCATATAGTCGCTTTGCGAATTTTGATGTAGGACACCCGGCCCCTGTACGTTTGTGGTATGTCCAAATACCTAGGCTGGGCTTGGTCGATCAGATTTAAACGGCTGAAAGTTATTGTTTAATTGTGGCCATGTATTTGGACTTTTTATCTAATTTATTGGAAAGCACATTCTTTTAATTGATTAGCCGATGGATTTTAAATGCTATGGTTTTTATCTGTTCTTTTATGTAAATGCTTTTAAGATATTTTTCTTATCGAAATAAAGCTGATTGACTGACTGACTGACATTATTGAGGCAAAGGATTTAATGTAATTGCATTGCAAACCAAAATGGTCACATCCGCATCTTGCACTTTGTGCTCACCTATGCCAAAAAGCCTCAAAAAATGGGATACAAACAAACTCAGGGCGCTCCTCTTAATATCAGGGAAATGTGTAACTTATATTCTTAGTCAGATTTGGTGCATCTAGAGGAAGGGCGTGTATCCAACACCCCCGTCTTTCTGTACAAAACAGAAATAGAACAGTACTATACGCCCCTGAGCACACAATTAAATTATAATCATTATATCCAGTAGTCCTTGTGCTTCCAATCAATCAGTAAACCACAAATAGTATAGGAATTGTCATCAAATTGTCCTTCCAAGTTTTATTCCAAATGTTCCAAGTAGATCAAGTTCCAATATATATTTCTTCAATACATCAATTCAAATGGTGAAGGTAAGGTTGCCAACACGTGTTTCGTCGTGTGTACATTCCACACATAGACTTCCTCAGGGCTGTAACACAATATACAAAGGCCCTATATTAGAATCATACATATTAATCACTATTGGGAAGGAAGATAAAGTCCCCATCACCTCCGAAAATCCTTATGTGCAACTAATGTGTAGGCTCCAGACCGGAGAAAAATAGGAAAGAAGAAATCCAACAAATAAAGGTCACCAACATAAAGTGTGTACTCTATGTGTCAATAGCAGAAGAATAAGAGTAAAGTGCGGTATAGTATTCACCTTAAAGCAATATATTTGTAATCCTCTCTAAACTTCTGTTCTCCAATCCAGAAAAATTACGGCAAATGTCTGTACAATATAAAAGACAGACATTACTCAGTTATTCTCAAATTATATGTTCAACTGCTCCCTACGTTCCTAGCAGAAGCCCGCATATCCAAATAGCTCCAGTAGTTAAAGGAACAAAATCAAGCGAAAAACATAATTCATATTATCATATGAAAGTCATAATACGTCATATTCAATAATGGACCCGACATTAGTTAGCGTATGTTACTCCAAATCCGGGTGTAAATCAGTAACTCACCCACTATCTAGTGGTGATTCTTTCACCTGAAATATCTTATCATCTCTGTCACAGTCCTGCTAAAACAAAAATATCCTTATGACATAACGAGCATAAACCAACTGTGCATATAACTCATTAATGTAAGCCTAGAAAATAGAACCTCCACTCACCCACTCCAATGCTGTAAATCACTGTGTGCTGGGGCGCTAAAAATTAAATAGCGAAAGTATTCACTATACACATACATAATGCTGGTAGTTGTGACAGTTGTTATAAACTTAGTACGTTCTCACCTATGTGTCACAACAATAACGCCCGGTCCCCAGACGAATCCGTATCATTCAATAATGTCATTTACGTGTACCAATTTTAAGTAGTCAAGGACCTTCAAAAAGACAAGAAAATAATCGGAGAAAATCTGTAAGTGATAGACTCTTAGGTATCATAAGTAGATACTCTAAAATACTACCCCCACATAATTATCTTACCGAGGGTAGTCTGAATTAGTGGAACCTCATCACCGTCCCGACCTAAAAAACACGAAGGAAGCCATTAAGGACCAGGCATCCTACCTAAGTCATACACGCATTACAAACCCTGTTACGGACTCGAAACACAAAGGCACTCACCCGTAATACAGCGGCAAGTGTCCTCGCTGCGCTCCGGCGTTAGCTGTGAGCGCCATCTAGAAATGCCAAGTTATAGGCTAAAGCATAGTCGCCATATTGTAATGGTGTCGCGCTATAGCTGTGAGCGCCATCTTGAAATGCCTAGATATAGTCTAAAGCATAGTCGCCATCTTTTAATGGTGTACTCGCGCTAAAGTCAATCTCAATATTATTATTACAAAATTCTCTTACCATATCTATGCAATCCAATATAGAGAGATGATATTATTTATGTTAACGCGTCCTCCGTGTCATATAGTTATCAATTAATCGTTGGGTGACAATAAAAGTAATGTGCCACCGCAAATATTATAAGCGTGTCCTGTATAATTGTTGTAGACAGAAATTCCGATCTTTCTTATTGAAAATAATAGGATTCTACCTAATCTTGTCGCTATCACCTACATGTTGTCAATTCATATCCACCGATGCATAGGGTGAGTGGAGAACGAGGCGCAAGTCAGTAGCCTCGATAAGTCTAAAAAATCCTATGGTTGTTCAATTAGATAACAAATCTAACCACTGCCAATGCATAAGGAAATAACGGACGCGTTCCATAGTCGAGTCCAAGCCAAAGTAAAATAATTAAACACCTTGTGTAGCCAAGTGTACTATGGGATACCATAAATAAAGAAAGAAAAGGTGTACAGGCAGATTACCCACCAACAGAAGGAAAGACAATTTCCTATTGTAACAGTTATCTAACTATACATTCCGTAACATACACTGAAACATATCAGTAAAACATAATATTTGCTTGCAAAGTTCAGAGGAAAGTAAAGATCCTCTCGGCAGAAAATATCTACAGTTGAGAGAAAATACATAAGACTAATATTAGGATCCCAACATTTCTCAACCCATACATTGTCTAGTACATAGAAACAGACACAGTGCATAACATATTTCTTCTCTAATAGTATCACATACATATTATCCTATATGAAGCCAGAATCCTCAACATGGACAATGTTAATCCTGCCCCAAGTAATATTGATACTCATTGTCAATATTCAAACCCCTACTTACTGCCCGAAGCTTCATAATCCAGATTACCTCTCTTCTTCTTAACTTGAGTTGTCTGTTACCACCTCTAGGGTCTACTGCAACATGATCTATTCCATGGTAACTGAATTGGTGTTGTTCCTGTTTATCATGATGTTGTACACTATGGGCTGCAATAGGGTATCTGGTGTCCCCATTCTTCCACGCTCGGAAATGCTCTACCATTCTATCCCTCAGTCTCCTAATGGTGCTACCCACATATATCTGACCGCATGAGCAGGCAATGACATATATAACATAAGTCGTGTCACAGTTGATGAATACATCGATGGCATATGTGTCTGAGCCATTGTAGCTGAATCGTAGTACTTTCTTCTCTGCCCATCTGCATGAGTTACAACGCCCACATTTATGGAAGCCCTTCCTCAGATCATCAAACCACACTTCTCTCCTTGTTTTGATGGGATAACTTGGGCTTAAATCGCTGGCTAGTGTTCTGCCCTTCCTGTACGTAATAGAGGGTTTGGTAGTTATGAATGGCAGTAAATCCTTATCCGCCTTTAGTAGGTGCCAATGTCTGTTAATGATAGAATACAATATATTAGACTCAGTATTATATTGTGTGATCAGCCTCACTTTATCTATACGATCACCAATTGTCTCTTTACTAGCTAGAGTATGCTGCCTCTGTAGATTCTTAGCCCTCCTCCTAGCCTTGCCAATTATTCCTCTGTTATAACCTCTTGCCATGAATCTATTTGACATGTCCTGTAAATTATGTTCAAAGTCCTCGTCTTCCGAGCAATTCCTCCTTGCTCTGGTCATCTCTGAATAGGGAATAGATCTTTTCTGACAGTTTGGATGACAGCTAGTTGCATATAACACCGCATTGCAACTCGTATCTTTCCTGAACATCCTAGAGCAGAGTCCCATATCCTTCACAAATAGTTCAACATCTAAAAATTCTATTCTCTTCATATCAAATTTGGTAGTAAACCGTAAATTAACATCATTCCCATTTAGGTAGTCAAAGAAACAATGTAAGTCAGCAAGCGAACCAGTCCAGATCATGAGACAGTCGTCGATATATCTGCCCCAGTATTGGATATATTCTATCCATCTCTGTCCCCGATGGCCCCAGATCCACTCCGCCTCAAACCACCCCATAAAGAGGTTAGCAAAAGACGGAGCGAATCTGGAACCCATCGCGGTCCCAAGGCGCTGTCTGTACCATCTCTGATCAAATAAGAACACATTATTCTTCAAGACAATATCAGTCATGTCTAACAGCATCCCCGTGTGTTCAAACAACTCTACTGATCTCTTGTTGAGAAAGGTCTCTATTGCTGTAATACCAAGGGAATGTTCAATGTTAGAGTAGAGAGAAACCACGTCTAATGTTACCAAGTACATCCCTTCCTCCCATGTCACATCCGACATAATATTGAGCACATGCTTTGTGTCCTGAATATAAGAGGGCAACGATTGTACATATGGTCTTAAAAATACATCAATATACTGTGAAATCTTTTCAGTGGGTCCACCTATCCCTGAGATAATCGGTCTCCCTGGTGGGTGGTCTCTGTTTTTGTGGATTTTAGGCAACGTATACATACAGGGCGCTCTAGGTGTCGAGACAATCAAATAGTTATATTCATCATTATCCAAAAGAGTCAGGTCATACCACTCCTTGAGGTTGATATTAATACTGGTTTTTAATTTGTCTAAGGGGTTCCCATTAAGTACCTCATAATAACGAGAGTCATTTAATTGAGTATAAATCTCTGCATTGTACTTAGTGGTATCCATGACGACAATATTACCACCTTTATCCGCCATACGAATGGTGATGTCGTCATTATCTCTCAAGGTCCTCAGTGCCGCCCTCTCTGAGCTAGTCAAGTTATCTGGCTTTCTTTGATGTCCGCTCCTAGAGCCCCTATCAATCAATTTATCTATATCCAATTCCACCATCCTGTGAAAAGTATCTATTGTATTGCCTGTACTCAGTTGTGGTGTCCACTTAGATTTTAGTTTCAAGCCACTACTCTCACTCATAAATCTATTGATTTCAAGGTCGTCCAATAGCTTGGCCATCGTGATAGGATCATGTTCGTTTTCTGTTAGTGAAAGTAGTAGTTTGGTTGCATTCGCTCCCTCTATACTCAGATCACTAAGGGTCTGTGAGTATTCAGAACTTATAGCTTTAATAGGTACATGCACAAAATGTTTCTTGATTTTCAACAATCTCACAAACTTATATACATCAATTTTAGCATGATACCAATCTGACGATACATTCGGACAGAAACCAAGACCCTTTTTCAACAAAGAGATCATATCATCAGTGAGAATCAAATTTGACAAATTAATAATCTCCAATTCCCAATTCGGTACATTGGGACTCTGAATTAATCTTTCCACGACCTGAGTCTCATTCCTCTTCTTGGAGCCTGCTGACCCCTTGCCCCTGGATCCTCGTCTTGTCTTGACAGTCCCCCACCTCTGCCTTTGAAGGTACTGTCCCGATTCCCTATTCTTACCCGTTTCACTTCCTCTAAAAAATTATTGCTGTTGTCCTCCACAACTCCATCAGCCTGCAATGCACCTCCCACCTCCTCACTCTCACTGCTAGCCAGCGAGGATAATTCCGTCTCACTCGCACTAGCAGTGGCAGTTGACTTCTGTTTAGATCCCCGGGATTGTTGAATCAGATAATCAAAACGTTTTGCAAAGGTGAAAACGCGGCCTGCTTTATAATCCCTTTCATCCCGTTGTAATTTACGTGCCTTCCTACGTTTAATGTCAGCCTGAAGATCGTTTAAATAATTATCAAGAATAGTATAATTCTTGACAGTAGCCTCAGGCATATTGAGTTCCTTAATCTCCTCCTCAAGTTTATGTATTTCCTCCAGTAATTTCTTGATTTTACGATCCGCATTTTCAATTAGTAAATTCATCAAATTCCTGGAGGATGAGGTTAGTTCCTTTTCCCATCTGTCTAATAGGTCTAATTCCAGGTCTTCGTAGGTAGGCATAATCTGAGATCTGAGACCCCTAGGTATTCTGTTGAGGATCAGATACTGCTTAAGGGTGGCCGCGTCCCACCATTTATTCAGTTCTTGTTTCTTAAGATATTCTAATCTCTTAAATTTCTCCTTAAGTCCCACATTCTTAGTAGGTTGTTGCACATTTGTGGGCTTACTGGTTCTACCAGTCTGTAAATTATTAAACAAATCTTGTGCTTCCTGATCTCTATTCATATTGCTGCTTCCCAAAAAGCCAAAGCACGAGTCAAACTCTCAAAAATAGTCTTATCAACCTAATTTCATGTTTTCAAGAATTTCTTTAAGTGCATGTTACCTCTCTGCTGATGCAGACTTTGACAGGAAGAAATGCTAAATGTAAACAGGGACCCTGGTTTGGCCTCTTACACAAAATATAAACAAAACCAAATTACAAAGAGCTACAAGTTATGTGTTTTACTGGTAATTCGATAAAATAATTGCAATAAATGATGCAGGCTGGGTATTCGAATCCCACTTATCATGACCGAGCCAAACTACACGTCCTAGAATGCAAAGTGTAGTTAGGCAAGAAGTATTGATCATGAGGTGTCCATTTCTATGCTCATGCTCATTGGCAATTAGCGTTGTTTGCCAGGGCTACTTCTGCCTATTTAACCAGCTGCAATTCACTGATATGAATTGCAAATAAAAAATCAATTATCAGCCCCATATGCCTTAACCCTTTCTTAGATATCAACTATGGTGATTGGAAAGGAGAAATCCTGCTGTGTCAGAAGGAGTGACACCAGCCTCCAATATCGCCATGTTTGGCTAGGCTTCTGCCTTTCACAAAAGTAATAGAGGAGCCCCACAGAGCTTGGCAGGCAGTAAACCATTAACTTTGTTTACCGTTCATCAGGCAAATGTTACTTACGATTGTATGGGGTCCATAGTGATTAGCTCAAGCGGAGCAGCTGTGGATTATTACCACTATTGCTCCATGTCTAGACTGTTCAGTTCTTTTAAGCACATCCCAAAGGTCCAGATATGTAGCAGACCACACGATTGAATGCTGGCTTTGCAATTTATATATCTTAAAAAACTACCACAACAGTCCAATGGAGCACTGCGAAAAAGAAATGAGCTAGAATAGAGCACAACATGCTGTATTTAGAGGGTTGAAATTAGTTAACCATGATGTACATCGTGGGTTGTATTTCAGTGTTTTGCTTCAAAAGCAATTACTTCAAAGTATACCAGTATGGTGGTTATTTAACAATGATCAACCAATCCACTTTTTTGCAGGTTGAGGCAAGGTATTTGCTCTGCCACGTGTCCCCAGTTCTGCCACGTGTTCCCAGCTCTGCGAGACTGATGTGAGTGCTACTAGCACTACAGGCAGCTGTTCTCAGCCTGTGTATTATTATTATTATTATTAAGGGAGCTTATAAAGCGCCTGGTTACGCCCACCGGCGCGTCCCCGCGCTGTAGAAAGTGGAAGATCCTAGAGCCCCCGTACCCAACCCATGCCCAGTCCCATTAGTGAAGGAACAAGTGTTTTTTAAGCTCTCTTCTGAACCTGGTCTCAGAAGGTATGACCCATACATGCCAACAGGCCCGATTCAGGCGGAATACTGCCACTTTTTGAAGCCAAAAATGCCTTTATTGTTGCTGTCTCTCACATAAAATTACCTCTGCTTCAATACAAGCCATTAGGAAAAATAAATTCCCCCGATTTTATTTCGAAATCTCCCACTTTCCTTTTCTAAAATATTGGCATGTATTATGGTCTATTTTGTTGTACTGGGTGTTTCACTGCCTATTTCTTTAAGAGTGGGAGAAACCCCTGACGGGAAGTCTCTGCGACACTCCGGGGGTCAGAGGTAAAATAGGTGTGCCAATTTCTTTAGACACTAACATTTGGTCTGAGGGAAAATAAGTGTGCCAATTTATTTTTTGACACCAACATAGCTCGAAATTTCTACTGTGATCTTATCAAGAATCAAATGTTTTCATTCTTTGTGCCTTACATTTGTGATAAGTGGTACCATGTGACATCGGGATGCACGTGTGGTTGCAAGGTGTTTTGTCAACTAAAAAAACATGTGCATAGCCTGCCCTACAACCTCCGCTTTGCTGATGCAGCAACACAGACAGTGCACCTGGAACAGAGCATATGCCTTTCACCTGTTCAAATACATGCATAAAACGACAAGCGAGCTAAAGAGATGAACAATCGCTCAGCTTTCAGTTCTCATTGGGGAAGATTATTGTTTTAATGGCGAGTAACGGAGGGGTTGGATTGAATTTTCCTGATTACAAAAGGTCCATGCATGTTGGTAAATAAAGTAAAGGAGAGATTTATTTAGATCTGTTTGTTGGGACGATCAGCAGTGATGTGTGCACAGGTAACAGTGACACTTAAATCATTTTTATTTTTTAATAGCTCTCAGTTAAACTCTGCACGAAATAAATTGTCAGAACTTTAAAAAGCTTTAGGCTGAACTCAAAGAAGAAAATAATATTCTTTTGAAAGGATGCTCCTCTTTTTAACGAGCGGCGTATTAGATCTCTCTCTCTCTGGTTGCAGGCTATTGTGCACATTTATGGAGACACACTGATCTTTTTTTCTCAGGCTGAGTTCCATCACTGTGGTTGTTGTGTACCCCAGACCAGCGGCAGCTGATTCTGATTGCACTATTACTGCAGCCACTGTCAGTGCGCATGTCAGCTTGGCTGGCTGTTAAAAGCTGGCCAATATGGCATGCCTACTTCGAACTGCACATTCCCAGGGCTGAGAAACAACCATGGGATTGCAGCCACAGGCCGCCCCCCAATGAGTGCTGGATTAGTCTGCTTCAACCAATCGGTTGGAATCACGTTGCACAAGGGAGGAAATCTTTCCCTTTCCTACTGCCTGCTGGAGACACCGGACGTGGCTCCATGTAACATAAATGACGTGGCTCCATGTAACATAAATGATGTGATTTTGGGCATCGAGCCCCTCCTCCATATGTTAATGTTGCCGGACGCCAATACCCCAGACTCTGGGGTACACAACAACTGCAGTGATTGAATCCTGAGAAAAAATAACTCAGTGTGAAGGGTTTCTCCAGTCCACCCCAAAGCTATGAGGACCATCACAGTCAGGGTAAACAACAATCTCTGAAGGGCCAAAGTGATCATAAAAATCAGCGAAAGCAGGCAGATAAAGGTAATTCCCTACTGCCTTTCAGAGTAACTGCGGGGGCCTTTTTCATAGAGACTCCCTGGAAAGGAACAGAAAATATTCCGTGTTAGTTGCAGGCAGTAACAGGTTCACCTAAAAGACACCTCCTTTGATTGAAATTCCAAAACAAATATTTAAGAATATTTTTTTTTATGAAAGGCCAGCAGGTTATTTAGAGGATCAGTCTTGCAAGTACGTGGAGTTCAGCAATTGCCCAAATAAATAGGTACTGGTTCTTGGCAGAGCTGAAGAGACTCACAGCCCCCTTTTGTTTAGATAGTGCATCAGCAGGGCATTATCAGCTAGGATCAGCATGCAATGGCATACCAAGGCAGATTGTGCTCTGTACGAGTGCTATTGAACCACAATTACAATATTCCTGTCCTTAGTGAAAGGAAGACAAAGGCTTCCGAGACAGGCAAATACCCCAAGGTCCAAGCTTCATGAGCACTCAATAATAGCTTGTTGCGGTGGGACACAGAGCTCTCTGTGGAATCAGTTTTGAGCAGTGCTGCATGAAATAGGACGATGGGAAGGGCTACCCTTCAGTAATATTGCATTTCCTTTACGGGCAGTGGTGTTACCTGAAAAAAGCACCATTTGTTCTTTGTATGTGACCCCTGCTGGGACCACCACAGTGCTATATGACATCAGATCCAAAGATGGTGCAACATGACTGACATGAGAATGCCCCCCACTCGCCATGAAACAAAGATACAGAAGAAATTATGGCAGGAATATGCATCCTGCAAATGAAGGGATACAACTAGAAGGATTCGGTTGCAGGGGAGTGTAGAGTTTGTACCAATGTGATCACCTTTTGCTTTTCCGGACAGAGGTTGATTTACCTGCTCAAAACACAGGTCGTAACGTAGATTACATTACAGTTTAACACATTCAGCTCATACTAGGCCGGCACGGAGAATGTTTGCCTTCTATTTTGTGACAGGTTTGTCTGCAGCATCCTTCCCCACCTCCCATATGCCACGGGAGGAGGCCATAGTTTCACTAGTGAAAGTTATACTTTGTGACGTGGCTCTTCTCCTTGATTCCCTATTGTCAGGAGGGACTACCACACCAAGGAGTCAAGTTGTACTACGGGGCGTGATGAAGCATGGGTCCCTGGGAGCAGATAGTTGTTCCAGCCAGCATAACATGCGTGTGAAAGACAGATCGCAGATAAAGTTTGCAACTAAATAAAGGGCACCTCTTACTCAAGGACCTCGGCCTCCACTGTCTTATGTGAAGGGACCCAGAAAGGAGAATCACCCAGGCGAAAGAAATGAACATCTGCAGGGTATCTCCAGCACTGCATGGATGTATTTATCATGGGGAATAGCGAGCCACTATCACGCTGCTTGTGGTGCATATGAAAAGATGGCAAGTCTGAATGAGGGGTGAACTGCCATCAATTTTTACTGTCTTTGTCCTTCTCTTTTTCACTTCAATTCTTTTTCCTGTGACTCTAAAACCCAGCAAGGTCTATTGTTGGCTTCTTGTCTTCTCCCCAGCCTTTCTGAAGTATTTGGAAGAGATTCCGTGTTGGGTCTTTGAAATCAGGGTGAAAGATTACTCAATAGTTGATCTTACTCTGCACTGACAGTGATGTTCATTGACAGCCTGGCTTTTCCATCTGTTTCGTTATACTATTGTAATAGAAATCAATATGGCTTTGATTAGTGTTATATGTAGTAGAGTTCACCATTCCACCCTAGGGTGGAACCAGCATAACACAACTGTGCCAGCTTCACCAGATTTTTGGCATTATCAATCTGGCTTTTGTCTTGTTGATAGCTTTATCAAAAACTCTTGCCTCCTGTCCTCTCTTTTTGCCTTTAGATATTCAATTCGCACAAATCAAGTTCAGGCCATTCGGTTTGGTGCATAAATGTGTGAAAACAATCACAACTCAATATCTCAGATAAAATATCCTAAATATAGTCTATACAGAGTAGTGCAGGTAGCCCAGGGTTCCTTAAATCCAGTGCGTATTTTGTAAAAAGAAATAATAATAATAAGTGTCAGGGCTCTCTTCAGGAGGCCACTGCAGCTTGCACCACCCATTGCCCCTTCCATGCTGCCAATGATGGTACAAGCACACCTACCAGCCATCCCGTTCTCACAAGTGTGACACTTCAGACTATTCCAGGCCCCCAAAACGATAAGAATGGCTTGAATGGCAGGTATTAGTTATTTTAATGTGTATTGAATTATTTAAAAACTGTTGTTATGCTCATCATAAATAAAACAAACAGCGGCACCATGTGACAGACTGTCATCATATGTGGGTGTTAGCAATTAAGTGCTGGTGCCAAGTACCAAAAACCAAAGGCTCAAGTCAAGCACTTCCTAAATTTCTTTTAGAAATGCGAAATACACATTTCTAGGACCTGGAACTGGAGCTCTGGAAGTATTGCCACCGTTTGCCCAAAAACGTCACCATACGCTGCTTGTTCTGACCATCTGACACCACACCAGTCTTCAAATGTATTGATGTCATAATGGTGGATTCCTCTATGCATAACAGCACCCAGAAGCAATTAATCTCAGAAGGAGCCTGGTATAAATGTATGGAGCAGGAACTATTGAAATGCGGCACCTTTATCCCATGCTGCCAGCTCACTCCACGTCCAGTGCTGTCCTTTTGCCCCTCAAGCAATACCTCCAACTTCCTACCCGTCCAATGCGGCCCATTCTCTTTACAATTAATATTATTGCCTTACTTAACATTCACTGAGTTACTTCATCTCATTCAAGGTTGTGTTTTCATCTCACTTTGTGCTGTCTCATCACCTCACAAAATGTTACTGCTTCACCTCACACTGAAACCTCCTCCCTTACATGTACATCCTCTTTTTTTTGCCCTCTAAATTCCTCCCATTGTCAACTACATTGAGAAGCCACTATTTTCTTGTTCCTTACCGGCCACTTGAAGTGGAATGGTACCCGAATGGGGCTGCTTGCTGCAATAGAGCTGGGGTCGGCAGAGAAGATGTCGCTCAGTGCTGTCCCAAACGTGCAGGGTGGATCTGGGGACACCACGGCTTGGGAGTGCTTCAGGCATACTCTGAAGAAGAGGCGACATGGTCGTCCAAGGCGGCACAGGTTGCGAGAGCTACTGAAAGAGTGGACTTTCAGCTCGAAGACCCCAGCAGGGTGCACCTGCAAAGAGAAAAAAAAAGGGTTAGATTAGGGAGGTAAAAAGAGGGGCTGCAATGGATACAGTCACAGACGAGAGGGAAAATAAGAGTAGAATGATACAGAAATAGTTTAGAGTTTATGTGATTTGGGGTGTTTAGGGAGGGTTAGTGCGTGGAGACAATGAGAGTGGTCACAGAAGGGAATAGTATAGAGAGGTTAAAAGATGGGGAAAGGTTTTTTTTTTAGAAATGCGGGGCTGGAGCTCAAAAGGGGAAATTAATACGTTACTTAGAATGCGGGGGCATTATTTATTATCGTGTTACAGATTACTTATTGTTGGACTTTGCTTACTCTGCAGTGTCTTCCCCAACTTTTTGCCCTCACCCTCCTGTTTTATGATCCTATTTTTGTTTCCTTTTAGGACTCTGTGCACTTCATCACTGCTGCCCAGAGCTAAAGTGCTTGTTCTCTCTCCTTAAAACATGGTACATTTGGCTTATACCCAATTAACCTATTTAATTTACCCTTTAAACATGTATCAAGTGTGCCACTGCAGCCTGTGAGTGCAGTTTTAAAATGCCATTTTGTCCTGACAAAATAAACCCTTTGCCAGGCTCAAATCTTCCTTTTTATTTAATATAAGTCATCCTTAGAAGAGGCCCTAAACAACCCACAGTGCAAAGGTGCAATGTATGTAAAAAGGTTGGTACTGAAAAAAATCTTACATTCGTTTTTCACTACTGCAAGACCTGCTTCTCCCATTGGATAACATTGGAGTTACCATATTACATTTAATAAGCTGAAACCTCCAAATGGGAATCGGTAAACGGTTCCTGTTTGGGGTCTTTGGAATTGTACTGAAAATCCTCTTCTATGGTGAAGTCAGATTTTGTATTAAAGTTTTAAAAATGCCACTTTTAGAAGGTTGGCATTTTTCGGCCTTAACCATTTTGTGCCTGCAGCCGGTCTCTTGGTCACAGGACTGGGCGTAATTGGCAGTTGATCTTTTTGTTTTCCTCGTGGACAGCAACACACAATATAGAGCTTAGTGGTGCCTGGATAGGCCATCACATGTAGGATGGGAGGGCAGGCAGGGGCGTAACACAGGCCCCCGCAGCCCACGCGGTGCGGGGTGGCCCCTAGCTCCAAGGGCCCCCTTGGCACTGAACTCTGGCGGGGAGAGCTCCCGATTGAGCCCGGAGGGGGCCCCTCTAAGTACCGTGCAGAGAGGCCCCCTCACTTTTCGTTACGCCAGTGAGGGCAGGTTTTGCACAGCCCAACTTACACCTGGATAGACTGTGTCCTGCCTTCTCACAAAGGAGTGCATATACCCTATAGTTAGTCTGGAGTCAGAGCAGGTGAGGCAGGAAACCTGAGCATTTCAAAAGGAATTCTCTAGAAGTTTCTCCCACTTCAAATAAGACACCAGGTATAAATATTGGACCTCAGACACCTCTTCAGTACACTCCTGAACGTGTGGATGCTACTTTGCAGCCAGAAGGACTGCAACTCTGGTGCCTGATGTCCTGCTTGCTGAGAGGGAAGATTGGCCTACTTCCTTCATCCCAGGTTGAAGTGACTCCAAAGGTCAGCCACTTGATATCCTGTTCTGAGCTACCTGGACATAGCAAGCTCCAGAGTCTCCCGGCAACTACTCAGCCGGCCTGCTGCCTGGACCTGCCTGAGCCCTGCTGGCCTGTGCTAGAGTGAGTTCCTGATCCCCAATTGGTGCCCCTCAGGTCGTGGACCCTTCGTGTGGCCTCAGTTGAGCCCCCTTAAGATTTTGGGCTCTTCCAGAATGGGCCCATTGATGCAAAAATCTTGCCGCCCACACCAACCACCAACACGAAGTTTAGGGGAACTAACTTGATACAGCATCGACCACACGCAGGGATCGCCGAAGCGCCAGCAAGGACCATCTGCGACGCTGACGCAGTACTTCATGCTACAGCGACGACGGTCCATGACTCCCATCCTGCTCTTCGCGCTACTTGAATGGCGCTCTGTCTTCTCCTCGCGGCCCCTTCCACTGTAAACGGAACTCGTTGCGCTGGACTTGAAGGTAACTGATTTTCGCCTGGTCTCGCATGACCAGATAGTTGCACTTGGTGGTTTAGACTTTTTGGTGCTATTTTCACTAAAATCTTTAAAATTGCATATCTCTGGTTAAACAAGTTTGTTTTTTTAAGGTTTTGGTGTCAAATATGTTTTACATTTTATTGCTTCTAAGTTAAGCCTGACTGCTCTGTGCCAAGGTACCAGAGGGTTGAGCACACATTAATTTGGGGTTTGCTTGTGACTTCACCCTTCCAAGGATTGTGGTTGCTACTTAGGTAGGGTTTCAGCCTCTTCAACCAGTAACCCCATTTCTTACACTTATCTTTCTACCATTGACGTCCTCGTTAGTCCTGGTGCTGCACATTTGACATTAGCCACACATAACACTAATGTCGGTTCCTGTAATTTTCTAGAAGAATAAAAAGAATGTAAGAAATTGATATCTGAAGGTATATTAGAAGTGGAAGGTAAGGAATTCACAGGTCGACACAGCATATACACAGCACTAATTGTAAATGCTGTTATCGTGTGGAAGAGACTTTTAATTGATCCTTTCTCCTGCACCATTATTTTCTGTTTGATGATTTCACCAACTGCAGAGAAATGTAATTCGGAAACGAGCCCGGGGAATGAACAACCCACCAAAAGTTGGTTTGCTTAAAGATGGCGCCGCAATTCCAAGCATTGCAGCATTCAGCAATGTTGGTCTCTGTCGCTAGCTGATCCTCAGCAAA
Organism: Lissotriton helveticus; assembly: GCF_964261635.1. NCBI lineage: Eukaryota > Metazoa > Chordata > Amphibia > Caudata > Salamandridae > Lissotriton > Lissotriton helveticus. The sequence continues at coordinate 927,485,993 of NC_136070.1, forward strand.
CCTCAACATATAAAACTGGAGAACCCTTCTGATACTAAGGCAACATCAAGGTGATGAGTGAAAATCGACTCAAAAATATGAATCAGGGATTGACAGATATTTTTTATTTAGATGTGAACACTGGGATCCTGTCAACCAGTTCAAGGACTACCAGTACAGGAAGCCCGCGAGTCTCTGCATACCCTTTTTACATTGGTGCCTATTAGAGCCTCTTTTCCATTGTAAGAGAGTGCATAGGTTTGAGTGCAACACGGATAACTGAAAACCAATCCCTGCTGACCTGCGTTTTGAGACTAGATAATTTTTAGAGAGAGAACTTTTTAACAAAAACTGCAAACTAATCAAACTAATAAGATCATTGAAAAACAAACCCTGGTCGTGGAATAATGAATTACCCAGAGAACTGAGGCTAAACATTTTTTCCATGCTGATAGTCAAACTAGCAATAAGAAACCATGACATTCACAACATTCAAAAAATTGCTCAATAAAGGTTTCATTTGCTTACATTACCACCAAAAATAGAACGTCATCCGGTGTCCCAAATACGGGCTCCTTCTAGTAACAAAGACAAACATGATTTCACCCCCACCAAGTCACAACCATCATCTTTGCTGCCACGTGTGTATCTATAACTTGTCTAAGTTGGAATGTAGGATCCTGCCTGGAATAATAGACACTGTCACTTTAGCCAAAGATGAGGTAGAGGGATGTTCAACATCAGCCGGTTATGATACTAAACATTCTGGTCCAGTCTGGAGCAGATCAAAATAGGGGTAACCTGCAGCAGATGCGCAACTAGAGCCAGTTTTCGGAGGTGGGGACTAATACAAATTTGGGGGTGGGGGCTAATTCTTCCAGCAATAGGCGGAGCGGAGATGCAGGGGCTCTAAGATGGGATGAAAAAACAACAAAGCCTCGTTAACAAGTAAATGGTTCTTTAAAGACCTGTAAAGTACTCAGGTGCAGCTGAAATAAGACGGACGCCAGCCCTGCCAGCCTACAGCAGCTCAAAAACTGTGGGTTTGCCCAGGAAGCTGTCTCAGCCCGGGCTGACACACACAACGGAGGGGCTGAAGCCCTTTTGAGCCCCTTATGGGCGTTGCGCGCCTGACCTGCAGTTACCTTAGCACGCGATTAAGAGAGGACAAAAGGGAGTAATACTTGTTAGCAACTATGGTAACTGGCGAACTCTCAGTGTCAAAGGTATCGAGTCAAAAATTGCATTTCTTTCTTTGACCAAGACAACCGAGTAAGCAACCAGTGGGTGAAATCTTTATTGAGTTTCCAGTCCTACAAAGTTTAATTCATGCTTCTGAGTTGGTGTGGCGAAATATTCTACTTACCAGTCTAACAGCATGCAAAAAACAAGAGGACAGACAAAGACCACATTAACATTGGTTCCCTGCAAAGAAGATATCCCGAGCTACACCTCCTGTTCACATTCTCCTCTCCTTCCTCATTCAATGAGGAAGACCTTGATTCAAGCTCCAGTCATCAGCGGCCTAGATTATTGTAATGCCTTATTCGCTTCCATCAATGAGACAGTGATTCATAAACTGCAAGTGGTTCAGAATGCTGCAGCACGCCTCATAACTGATAATTCTCACCTCGGTGCCTAGTCTAATCATGGGTCCCACTCTGTGACTCTGGGCAATAGCTTGCTTAATCTCCACAACGGCCTCAACAGCGCTGGGATGCCTAGCTTCACCTTGGGGGTGCCCAGGAGTGGACATTTCACAGGGAAAGGTCAGGAAGGGTTCCTCAGCAGTATTCGTAGAAGCGCCGAGATGCCTCAGGGTAGTTGTGCGCTATACAAGTACGTATTCATTTCATTTCATTTCATAACTAACCTTCCACTAAGGACGGCTTCTCCTCATTTGCACTCTCTTCATTGGCTGCCAAATCATTAATTAATCAATTTTAAAATGTGTTGTTTGACACATAAATCCTTAAAAGGCAAAGGCACAAATTATCTATCTGCAAGGTTTTTCCCTTACGGACCAGGTAGATCGTTAAGATCTAGCGATAAATCCCTGATCATGTTCTTTGAATAAGAAACTCTCATTCAGTAGGCAGGTCTTTTTCTTATTTAGCTCCTTTGTATAGGAATAAGCTTCTGCTCAATTACTTAGTTGCCGGGATCATTTTAAATGTAGAAAGCGTCTTAAGACAGAGCTGTTCGTGGCTTAGTAGTTCTGATTCTGTTTATGAGCTGGGCTGTGCCGAGATACCCCTTCCAGGGTGATTTATGCATGTTATAAATTAAAGTAATATAACATAACATAGTGGTCCACATTCCAGCTCTTGTTCCCAAGATGAAGAATGGAAGAATTAAACAAATTGCTTGCAATGCCAACAGGTTGATTTGAAGGTGTGCCTCTAGGGTTCACAGAGCACTCAGCAACAGGCTGTCTTTCCTGAGATCCAGAATCTGACAAAGAAAAATTAAAATTTCAGAATAGCATGGAGAACAAGTACAGTCATTTTCTCCTTCAATTATATTTTCTTCTGGTGTCCACCAATCAAACATCAGTCAATCAGCAGCGATTATCGGACAAATTCCCTGTTCATGGGAATTACTGTCCGCTAAGAAAGAAGATACAAGAAGACAGTAGAGGAGGCCCAACTCACTGAGAAAAGTTCCCTGTGTGACCTAAAGTCCTTTAATAGGAAAGCACACATCCACGTTTGCATCCAGAATAGTCCCTTTGAAGATAACTTTTTTGAGAACCCCAGGTGATGCAGCCAGAAGCAGGTTATCAGAATATGAAACTGGTTTGAATACTATCCCAGTCTTTATTAGTCAGATTTTGCGGATTTGAGAAGGAGGACTAGGATGGGATTCAGACCCCCATCGCTCATTTGTGACTGCAAAAATAAAACGGCATTCTTTTGTCTGTCTTTTTTCCTGGTAACTCTTGTCCCTCAAAGGGCAAAGTCTACCACAGCGGGATAGGCAAGTGTAAGTTTTTGTTTACAAAAGGTAGAAAATATCAGAATTTGATTTGCCATACTAACTGATCTGTGATTAGCCATTTGGGTCTTTCAGTGAAGCACCGAGTCATCTCCCTGACTAGAGTTGAGCGAAGACCGTCTCAGATGTTAAGGAGGACTTGTAGCGGTGATAGTGTGAGTTGTATTTGAACGATGGCTGAGATCTGCCTTAAAGCGATCCTTGTCCCTTGAACAAGCAAAAATGTGCGAGTCTGCTGATTGGATCTCGGCAGGTGAGGTGGTAAATATTTATACCATTAGCTTTTATAACAATGAAAATCTGGGCGATGCCCCGTAAAATGGGAATGCTTGCTAGCTGCAAAATGTCTAATGTGTTTTTTTCACAAATGTTTAAATAGACAAGTGTTCACTCGATGGACCTGCATGAGTAGCTAATTCTGGGGGCATTATGAAGAAGGCATACAGACTGGAGATCTGTGAGCACATGATTACTGAAAGGAGACACTCTGTCAGCATCTTCTCCCTCCTAGGACACATACCGGCAGGGAATCTGACTCACTGTCCCACTCTGGCAAATGATAGCCAGGAAATGATAAATCTTCCGGCTTTCAGACCAATAGGATGGCAAAGAGTGTGTGTCCAAACGTGTTAGGTCCACCTTCTTAACCCGTTAACCGCGGCTGTTTTTTCGCGACAGTGTGGCCGTTTTAAAGAACGGACGGGGCTGCGTCGGCCGTTGAACGTGCGCAGCACCAGCCAGGTAGTACTCCGAACGTTCACCGGCCGATGGCAGCATTCGGTTTCCAGAGCCTAAAGAATTTGATATTGTATCTTGTAAATGTAGTCACTACAATATGACTGGGAGCGTGAAAGGTGCTGCCATGAATATATTGGGTACCACTGGCAAGTGGAGTGGGGCAAATAAGTTTAAATCTGAGGGAGATGGCTCTGAGAAGCATGGTCGAAACCCAATGTGTGATTAACTGAAATCAATATCTGACCAGAGTATAGGAGTTGAAAGCATTGATGGGTATTGTCAGCACAAAGCTGGTGTCCCTGTTCAGCGAAAATGCAGGTTAAGGCTGTAATTTAATTGAAGTAAGCCAAGCCACTGAACTTTTTATCTGATTGTGACTGGTTGTTAATATGTTTCATGCTGTCTTGAACTAACTGTCGTTGAGTGGAATGGAAACAGCTGCCAGGTCTGTGGTGCCCTTTCTTCAGTATGTGACAGGCTATTGAAAACATCAGCAATACACAACCGTTGAAGGACTATTGGTATGTCTTCGATGGATCTTCACTCCAGTGAAGTTAAACAGCTTCTCTTCAGTGGAAAAGAACCAGCATGACCCTTGTGGTTGCCTTTTCTTAGTGAAAAAGAATCCACAAGAGACCAAACCAATGGATATGCTACCACCTAGTCACGATTTGCCTTACATTGAGAGATGCTTGTTCAGTGACCGTCTACAAGACTGTGGATCGGCTATTGAGTAACTGCCTACCCAAAAATAGCTCTGTGCTGTATTTACCCATGTCATGAGCCAAAAGTTCCAGGCAAATGAAGCTAGGGAAACCATGAAGGTGGTTGTACTACACAGTTAGACCAGCGTAACAAAAGTTTAGGATGGGTACCCCAATGCCCATGATTCGCCTCTCGCGCATGCACAAAAGATGTATGCAGCTGCCTCCTTCCAGAGCCTCAAGGAACTATATCCAGAGCACATCACTGAATCTGTGCAATTCAGAAGACGAGGAAAAGGAGTTACATATTTAACATCCTAAAACCTTATATATGATCACAAGAGATAATTAGGGCTAATCGCCTCAACATTCTCTGTATAGAGGCCCTGCATGTAAAACAAACGTGCTGTGAGCACAGAGAAGTCATTACATTACTGCTCAGATGCAGAAGAAATTCCAGATTTCAGACTGTTGTTCAACTAAGGGTTGCTTATCTTGTGTGATTTGTCACTTGTTGGCTGCCTGTGTATCACCATCATCTAATGGAGAACGTTTCATGATAACTAAACTCCATCAGCCCTAAGGTAGATGAAGGACTCCCGCAGGAGTGACGAATAGTTGCAATTCACGGATCAGAGACAACTTGGGCTGCCAACAGAAGCTTTGTCCTGAAATTCAGAGAAGCAACAGCCTTATAGGTGTGAATTGGAGCATCTGGAGGGAGCCAGAGTGAAGCAGAAACTCTGGCCGGTGCCAGCTCTAAAGCCAGGGCTAGAGTTCTTGCTTCAGGTAGCAGAGTGCAATGGCAATATTCAGGCCATTTGGCCAAAATATTTGTACCACATACACTAACGATAGAGCAGTGGTCACCTTCTGCACGAAAAAACACGGCAGCAAGCTTATAGTTGGCGATGCAGGAGATTAGCTTGTTAGTTCTTGACAATACTACATTTTTAGCTATGTGTGGAACTCACATTTGAAACAGTTGCCTGGCGTGTTTTAGAGGCTTTACTGTTAAGGCTGAAAAATGTAAATGTTCTTTTTTGGCAGTTAAGTACTTTGAGCATGTTGTTGACGGTGACCAGGTGTAGCGCCTAGAGCCAATATTGTTGCCACAGCTAAGTGGCCCATGTCCAAGGTTCAGTATCAAGTGAAGATTTTTCTTGGTATGGAAGAGCATTACAGACGCTTGGTTCTAACTATCTACCTAGTAGCACAGCCCCTGTAGTGTTGGCCTAAGATGTGCCGAACCAAGGTGGTGGTCTTAAACATCATGTTTTGAAATTTCATTCGAACAGAAGATTGTAGTGTGTGTAAATTCTTTATTGGCAATATGTGATCTTGAATGGACTTACCCAGTGAAGACCAGTGCCCTGATGTAGGGATAGAAGCAAAAAAAAGCAGATGATGGACGGAATGCTGAACAATGCAAAAACATTCACCCCCAGTTACAGATCTGGGTTTAATCTATTGTTTTTTCGCTCACATTGCCATCTAGTTTGGACCCAGACATATGTAAATCAGTCTTAACCCTACTCATCATGGGAACAGTTCAGCCTGACTTGCCAGGCCAGGTCCTCCATGGACGTAAAACAAGCATCCTGGAACCAGTTTCGGGGTTTCACCCCTCATCAGCCAGGCTAGCTTGAATCCAGTGGCTCAGTGAGCACAGGACCAACGTCTGGGCATATCCTTGATACTTAGGGCTACAAAAGCAAAAATAACAGATGATGGACAGAATGCTGAACAATGCGAACATTCATCCCCTAGTCACGGATCTGGGTTTAATCTATCATTTGTTTGCTGACCATGCCATCCAGTTTGGACCCAGCACATTGTTCAGCATCCCGCTCATCAATTGCTCTTTTCGCATTTGTCACTACGAGTGGGAAGGGTATCCCCAGACGTGGGTCCCATGCTCACGATGCCACTGGAGTTAAGCTAGCCTGGTTGATATGGGGTGATACCCAAAACCAGTCCCAGGATGCTTGTTTCCAGTCCAGGGAGGACTTGGTCAAGACTGAGTTGCATATGGCTGTGTCCAAACTAGAATAGCATGGTGAGCAAAAAACGATGGATTTAGGCCCTGATCTCTGCACTGTAGGTGGATGTTTGACATTCATCAGCATCCGTCCATCAATTTTTCTTTTTGCTGATGTAGGGATATGGCTGTGTTAATTCAGGTAGACATCAAGGGTCAAGAACACCAGATAGTTTACCAGAGCTGTAGAATGCAAGAATCTGGGCAACATCTAATACAGAGTGTTTGCCTATGATGTTATCCCTTCAGAAGCTTTTGTCCAACTTCCCCGGATTGAGGTTCCTCTTTAAAGCAAGCACCTCAGTAGCTGAAGAAAATGGGGCAAATGTGTACGGACAACTGCAGTGACACAGTTACAGGGACACTAAGGATTTCAGTCCACCAAACGTTACATTAACTAGCTGGGTACTTGTACAAACAGTTCCACAAGAGTGTCAAGTTTCTGGAGCCCCCCTCACTTGTGTGCATGAGGTCCAGCGGTGCCTTTTTGTGATCAGATGGGCACTTTCGGCATTGCAGGTGGGGAAGGGTTCTTAATCCCAGAGTCCCCATTTTTCATTCGTCATGTGGTCTTTTAGGTTCTAGACGCAAACTGGGCTACTTGGACCACATAGCAACTTAAGTGAGATTCTCTCAGTTTTGTATTAGGGCTGATACCTGACATCACCTGCTTTAAAAGCCCTGCTCATTGCTGTCACTCCATCATAGGTACCATGAGTGTGCGTGTAGTTCTGACTTTCCTTTGCAGCAAACAGAGGAAGGCACCTTGGTATTACATGATGGGAAAAGACAATTTGAACTCCAGAGATGTGTTTAATTCAAAATCGCACAGTGGCATCTCAGGTGGCCAATAGAAGATGCCCTTGAGGGACCGATTGGCTGCTAGTTTGAGAAATAATTTCCTTCTCCTCACTCGCAAGGTCTCAAGAGAGCGTGCAGTTAGGAAGCCAGACTGGTAGGCCAGAAAGTCCTGAAACAATTCACGTGGAATTAAGTAATTCAATAATTTGAATGGATTTTGCGGCATACACTTCACAAAGTTCACTGAACTGGAATAGGCTATTTCACTGCTTTCAAGATAAATGACCTTAAGATCGTTATGCAATAATGATGAATATCTATTTTAATATAATAACGTTATTATGTGTGAGCTAGCTGGATTGGAGCTTAAAAAGCTTGTGAAACAATACCCGATTTGACAACCTTCCGCAAAGCTGTTTTTTCGATACTGCATCTACCCCTATGGTATCTCAGCTCCAAGATACGCTGATTTTTTAGAGGCGAATTCATGTCGTTTGAGTTTCATTGTCTACATGGGCTTGTTGCATGTTCAGTAGGCTTCAACCCCTGAGGTTTACTTGAAACCTACTTTGCCTGAAAGAAAAAAAAGAATTAGTATATCCATCGATGGAAGTACCCAGGAGTTCCACCGCCTCTAGCTTATGGTAAAAAAAGTATTGAGGTCAGGCACGTTACTTCTTGGGGCCTCAGATGTTTTGCGGTGAACTCATTGGTACTTATGTTGCGGCCTGGAACACTCCTCTCTGCTATTTAGTTTTTCAACTTCGGTCTCGTGCATGCTAATATTTCCAAGGGAAAAATGCTTTGAAGAGTGGGGAAAGAAAGCAAGAAATGCTAGGAGAATTATGAGAGACAGACCAAGGGCCTAGTAAGGGTTTGTGTAGACAAGAAAGTGGCTAAAAGAAGGAGGTAGGGATGGGGCTTGGGAGCAAACCGGTATATCGGTCAAGATTTTGACAACCTCTATGTTTGAGTAATGTTTTTGCAGGCTGGGTTTTCACATCAAATAAATCAACTGCAACCAGAAGGCTGAACATGGAGGGACAATAATGTGAGGTCCTCAGATGCTTTTCTGGCAACCTGAGGCAAGCATGGGGCACCCCATGCACATAAGAAACTCTATAATGAAGACATTTGATACCACCATGCTGTAGTGAAGAGGTGGCACCGGCAGAAATGACAAGGTTTCTACTGATGCAAGATCCTTTCCAGCATTGGGGGAGGCACAGCCCATCAAGGTGTCCTGATACAGTCCCGGCGAATGACAGCTGCTGTGCAGGAATAAGGCCAAAAACGATCACTGTCATCCAGCACCTGTGAAAAGAGCTGTACTTACCTTTTGGTTCTGTGTGACAAAATCCTGGTTCTCCCATGCCTGGCAGAAGTTGACCACGGGTGTCCATTGGCACAAAAGACGCTTGAAAGACCTACATTTAACCAGGAAATTAAAGATCATGTCTGTATATGGTGTTTTGGCACCAAACACTGTAGATATAACTAGTAAGGGTCAGCTTACAAGCCGTGCTTAATTTGTGCGGGTGTTTGCTGATGCTCAGCACCCACCTTTTTCTTTTTTTTTTTAACACCGACACTTGTTTATGAGAGTACACCACAAGGTGGCGCTCTCGCTTAGCAATTCATTATATTTAAACAATGATCTAATTCGCACTTTCAGGCCAGTCCTGCATCTTGGGGCGGCCTGCAACAATCCAAAATACCACACCTGTTTCAGTGTGATTTTTATTATTAGGTAATGCTGCCACTTTCATTTAGCAGCAGTGGCAGGAGCTGTGGGTGCCCCCTGCGGTGTGGAATACCTTGGGCCTTGGCACAGATGTTTTAACAAAGAAGCACCGCTTCCCGGGCACTTTGCATGAGGAAGGTGGCTAGCAGGAAAGAGGAAGTTGGCTTGCAGGAGAAATGCCCTCCCGCTTAAATAACGACAACGGGTTTCCGTGCGCCCACATCATGCCCACCCTCAGCTGGAGAAGACAGGCCGGTCTCAAGAAAAGAGTTGATACGGGTTATTATTACCACGCGCAGCAGCTGCTGAGCTAGTTCCACTTTATGCCGGGCGGAAATAGAGAGGAAACGAAGTGCAGAAAGTAGCTGGTGAAGGGAAGAGAACTAACAAAGACAACGATCGCTTTTGTCCTGAGGTTGGCATGACGTGTTGCACAAAAGCCAAGCTTCCAGAAACGGTGACCTTGCCCTTGACAGCCCCAGCCAGAAACCCATGGCCAACGAGACCCCGGAGTCAAGGGTAGTGGCTGCGCTGTTACTTCCAGTGGTTAACATGAGCCCAGCTGGCCCCGGCACGTGCCCAGGGGTCACCCCTGCACTCTCACACACACACACAATGACCCCGACCGCGCTGGGAGACCATCGCGGCGGGAGCTACAGGCGCGAAGGGGTTAAGAAATGGGACGGGGTTATTCAAGAAACTGTCATACTCAAGGGCCCCGGGAATACCCGGGGAATTGGCACGTGTATCAGTGATGGCTGCAAGAGTAGACATCGCCTGGTGAGTCTGGATTTAAACTCCGAGCCACTGAGGTTCAAATGCATGAAAGGCGCTACTTAGTTAGTGGATGAGTTAGTATATGGGAGCTAGAAAATGGAGGAGTGAGACGCAGTGAACGAGAGGAGTAGTGAGAAGGGTTAGTTAGCACGTGGCTAGGCAGGGGAGAGGGATGGGTGAGTGTTAAGACAGGGAGCAGACGGGAGTCAAGGCGCTGAGAGAGCTAGTCAGGCTTAGAGCTACAGTAGAGGGGTTAGGTTGAGGGAGTGAGAGAACGAGATGTGGTGGGATAGGGGACGGCTACTGGTCGTTGGGGGTCAGGCTGGGCAGGGGCTAGAGATGGTAACTCTTTCCTCCGATACAGCGGTTTCTGTAAAGCGCGCTACATAAGCGCACACTCACCTTCTTCTAAGAAAATGCACCCTGCCTCCTATGGGTAAATGCTCGTACTACGTGACCCTGTTTAAAGTTCGACCCCATTGTCCCTTCGTTTGGTAATAAAAAAAGAAAACAGACATAATTTGTTGAATTAAGCCACTCGGTCTGGGTGCCGCTGCACCTGCTGCACTACTGCTAGCTACGCTCCTCTACTGATCTTAGAATGAACCTTTCAGATGTGTTCCTGTTGTTGACACGAAACGCCCAAAGCCCTTGCCGAGATTTGGTCTATTGTCTCCTTCAGCAGCTGTCAAACGAGGGCTCCTAACTTGTAGCCTCCACCTGCTCGCTGTGTGATCGTGGGCAAATGCTTTATTTCCCGAGGCCTGCCGTCGTTTGCCTTAAATTGGTAGCACTTAATAAAGATTAACCCCTTTCACCGTCCTCCACATAAATTAACTGCTCAGAAACAATTATAGAATTGTCTCCACGGGGCACACTGGGGCTAAATGAGATGGAAATGCGGGATACGTGTCCGTCTGCTAGTGTTTTGTTTTAGTTCGACGCTGGGAACTGGAATGACCCTCTGTAGTCCCTATGATGTCTATGGGGTGGGGGGAGGGGGTAGACTGGGGCTAACTGTCCTGTAACAGATGTTTTTAACAGATGTCCTTTGCCCTTCGGCTCTCCTAGAGCTCAACCTGGATCTAGCGCCCTGACGCTTCCGCGAAGGCATTCTTGGCACGGTAACAAGCCTATAATCGCAATCGATGTGGGAAATACAACGTTTTGTGAATAAAGGGTGACTTTAATCAAGTTGTATGACCTGGGAATGGTTAGCGGTAGGAATGCAGTGGGTATGAAGAGAGCGCTACACTCGGTGGTATAGGGGATTGAAGGAAGGACATTGGCACGAAGAGAAACCGGGGCAATTGAACGAGGCTAAGTACAAAGGGATGAGTGTGAACACAGGAGTATGGTAAACACACCTGAGACTGAACGCAGACGAGAGGATGGGGTGTAGAAATGAACCTAGGGCCTTAGAGAGGTGTGAAGACTGAAGTGTCAGAAGCGAGGCTGCGAACCGAGAGAAATCATGGTAACTAACACCGCAGGCGCTGAGCGTCGATTAGGGGCACAAAGAGATGTTACATGAAAAGTAGACTAAGGGCATAGAGAAACTGGCAGTCGGACCACAGAGTGACGACTGATGCCATAGAGAGGAGGCAGGGAATAGAATGATGCTATAGAGGGGAGATGGGGCCCAAGTAACAGAGAACTGGAGTGTAGAAAGGAGTCTAGGGGACGAAGCACAGTGTGCATAGAGAACTACGGGACAGAGGAGAGAACTGGAGTGTAGGATAAAGGATAGGACTATAGATAGACTGGAGGACGACAGAGCACAGACAGCATAGGGGACAAAGAAACAGAGGAGAGAACTGGAGTGTAGAAAGGAGTCCAGTGGCACAGAGAGACTGGAGGGTGGAACACAGCGTGCATAGGGGACTAAGGAACAGAGGATAGAACTGGAGTGTAGGATGGAGTCTTGGGGCATAGAGAGACTGGAGGACGAAGCACAGCGTGCATAGGGGACTACGGAACAGAGGAGAGAACTGGAGTGTAGAAAGGAGTCTAGGGGGACGAAGCACAGTGTGCATAGAGAACTATGGAACAAGAGGAGAGAACGGGAGTGTAGGATAGAGGCTAGGACCATAGACTGGATGACGACAGAGCACAGACAGCATAGGGGACTAAGGAACAGAGAGGAGAGAACTGGAGTGTAGCAAGGAGTCTAGTGGCATAGAGAGACTGGCGGATGAAGCACAGCGTGCATAGGAGACTAATGAACAGAGAGGAGAGAACTGGAGTGTAGGATAGAGGCTAGGACCATAGACTGGAGGACGGAGCACAGACTGCATAGGGGACAAAGGAACAGAGGAGAGAACTGGAGTGTAGCAAGGAGTCTAGTGGCATAGAGAGACTGGCGGATGAAGCACAGCGTGCATAGGGGACTAAGGAACAGAGAGGAGAGAACTGGAGTGTAGAAAGGAGTCCAGTGGCACAGAGAGACTGGAGGATGGAACACAGCGTGCATATGGGACTAAGGAACAGAGGATAGAACTGGAGTGTAGGATGGAGTCTTGGGGCATAGAGAGACTGGAGGACGAAGCACAGCGTGCATAGGGGACTAAGGAACAGAGGAGAGAACTGGAGTGTAGAAAGGAGTCTAGGGGACGAAGCACAGTGTGCATAGAGAACTATGGAACAAGAGGAGAGAACGGGAGTGTAGGATAGAGGCTAGGACCATAGACTGGATGACGACAGAGCACAGACAGCATAGGGGACTAAGGAACAGAGAGGAGAGAACTGGAGTGTAGCAAGGAGTCTAGTGGCATAGAGAGACTGGCGGATGAAGCACAGCGTGCATAGGGGACTAATGAACAGAGAGGAGAGAACTGGAGTGTAGGATAGAGGCTAGGACCATAGACTGGAGGACGGAGCACAGACTGCATAGGGGACAAAGGAACAGAGGAGAGAACTGGAGTGTAGCAAGGAGTTTAGTGGCATAGAGAGACTGGCGGATGAAGCACAGCGTGCATAGGGGACTAAGGAACAGAGAGGAGAGAACTGGAGTGTAGAAAGGAGTCTAGGGGCATAGAGAGACTGTTGGACGAAGCATAGCGTGCATAGGGGAATGGGGAACAGAGAGGAGATAACTGGAGTGTATAAAGGAGCCTTGGGGCATAGAGAGATCAGAGGACAAAGCACAGCGTGCATAGGGGACTAAGGAACAGAGAGGAGAGAACTGGAGTGTAGGATGGAGTCTACGACGGAGCACAGACTGTATAGGGGACTGAGGAACAGAGGAGAGAACTGGAGTGTAGAAAGGAGTCTAGGGGCCGAGAGGGACAGAGGGCGGAGCACAGCGTGCATAGGGGACTAAGGGACAGAGAGAAATGGAGTGTAGAATGGAGTCTAGGTGCAGAGAGACCTCTTAGCAACACGATAGGTGCATGACCTACAGGCCGGGAGGACACAAAGGGCCATGGTAACTCTGGGGCCGACTGGGGTGGCAAAAGTGAGAGGAGAAAGAGCTGAAAAGACGGATTAGGAAGAAAATGAGCCCGATCAAGAAGCAGCGCAGGGAAATCCCAGATTATTAGAGAGAGATAGTAGAGCAGCACAGGCAGACCCTGGAGAAACAGAGACTGACCAGGAAGAAACAGAGACAGTTCGGGGGCGGGGGGGGGGGTGCAGAGACCTATATGGGGGAGAATAAAGACAGATCAACACTGGCATATAGGGGCAACATACAGACACATCAGAGGGACATAGAGACAGACCAGGAAGAAGCAGGGACAGACAGCTATGGGGAAGTAGAGAGTGATTGGGGGAAGTAGCGACAGATCAAAATCAGAAAGCAGCACAGGCAGATATGGAAGAAAATAGGGACAAACTAGAGAGCAGCAAATGCTAGTCATGCAGAATAAGTAGAGACGGCAGACAGCACTACAAACAGATGGGGAAGAAATAGAGACAGGTCAAAGAGCAGCAGCACAGAGTGACCAGGAAGATCTAAAGTGAGCTCGAGGAGCAGCACCTGCAAAGATTCAGACAAATTAGGAATATGTATTAGAGGCAGATCAGAGAGCATCACAGATCGATCAGGGGGAACGGGTAGGAACAAATGAGGGAGCAGCAGAGAACTTAGAAAAGTGTCAGAGACAGATCCTGGATGACTCAAACGGATCAAGGCGAGGATGTGGGTTAACGGATGGAGCGGCCGACTTTGAAGCTGGGGAATCAGGTTCGGGGGTGGGAGGTGGGGCTCAAGCATCCAATCTACCCGTGCCTAGCAATGAACGTGTCCGTCTGTAATGCAACTGGTGCTCATGTAAAGCGCTCTAATACCGTCATGTCGACTTCGCGCTATATAAAACTGCAAAACAAAAGGAACAAAAGACAGGCCAGGTGCGAAATCTTTATCATGTAGCAGCGCGTGCATGTGGGAACGGATATCGAAGGGTGGAAGGGGCAGCTGGGAGACGAGGAAACAGCAAAGACAGACCAGGGGGGAGCAAGCAAAGAAGGAAAGGCAGAAACGAGGACAATGGACAGTAAGTTATGGACAGGTGAGGGAGCCGCACAGGCAGGACTTAGCGAGCAAGTAGCTGGACCGGGCAGTACTGAGTTTAGGGAGCAGCCATGAGAGCGATGGGGTTCAGGCCCCAAGGAGACAGGTAAGTGCTCGGATGCCAGATCAAGGACCAGAGAGGACAAAAGAAAAACAGCTCAGGCAACTCCGATTTCTCTGAGCTGCAGGAATATCAGAGAGAGCAACACAGACAACAAATGGAAACACTCACCGGTGCTGGCCAGAACAATGAGAGCAGTCCGACCAGGAGCAGGGCCCCTCTGGGGCAGGCTGGACACGGGGCCATGCTGCCGCCTTCCCGGAGAGATCGCCGGTGGAAGTAAAGTATATCACAGCCCACGAAGAATAAATCTAGTCCAGCAAATAGACGTCTGAAGTCCAAGAACTCCAAAAAGGAGGCACGCGACGAGGAGGTGGCCAAGTCCCAGGCTGTCAGTCCGAGGCGGAGTCCCCAAGGAGCTGGACGGGATCCTCTGTGCCCTGCCTCCCGGATCCGTCTGGGATTTATTGGGAGATCTGGGACGTCCCGTTTCTCTGTGCTTAGGATTTCCCCTGCATTTCAGATGCCCTAGGATAAACTAACTTTGTGAAGATGCTGTCAGCTGCCTGTCCCTCCTGTCTGCAGTCTCCTGGGATGTCCTCGGACTTCGGCAGCCTTACTCAAGCAATGCCTTGTTTTGGGCTCTCCTCTAGCTGGGGTGTCTCCTTGCTTGTTGCCGGTATGTCCTGTTTGGTGCCCGGGGACCCTCTTTCGCGCAAGGTATCCTGGGAGCAGTCCGTGCAGCTGACCCCCCTGTCACCGGTGCGTGGAGCCGCCTGCTCCTGACTCTGCCTCCTGACCTCGAGGTGCAGCGTCCGCGCTATGAATGGGCCCGGGGGGGGCCTCCCACCGCCTTTATACTCCCGGCTCGCCGGTGTCAGATCGGTGTCGCTCTGGCCCCGCCCCTCACGCTGGCCCCGCCCACCTGTCTGCCCTGCAGCCCCAAAACTCGTCAATAGACCATACGGCACACAAGCGCTTCCTGATTGGCCCCGCCCACCCCGCTCCCAAAGCCCGCCCAGTCACCGGTGCACGCGACACGAGGCCCGCCCCTGAGCAGAAGTAAACACCTTCAATCTCAGCTATTCCGATTGATCAGATTAGGGCATATTTGACGCAAATCTGTCGGTGGCGGGTTTAGATTACTCCTGGGCTCAAGGCAGGTGTAAGGGGTGAGGCCCAATACTTGTGGGGGTGACACTTTTCAGAAAAAAACGGTTTCAGGGTGATTTCAGAGTAGTCACGTGTAAAGGGCACAGCAGTTGTACAAGCACTTATTCCACAAAACGTTATTCTTTTTTTGCTGGCAAATAAAGGGTATGCTCCCCCCTGCCTTATTTTGGAGCTTTTGCGAATTATTTCATTTTACTCAAGTTTATACCGCCAAATAGACATGAAAAAAAGAGCCCCACAGCATTATAGTTTTAAATTCACAGTTCCGTATAGTTGTGAGGAGTAGAATAGGGAACAACAGATTTGTTGAGAATAAATACGTTATAATGTTGGTAGAAAGCGACATCTATAATAATTTAGGTGATATAAACAATGGCAGGTGAAAGAGGAAAAGTAACAAAGAAAATAAACGCCAGTCATTAGCAACGTCATTTAATAGAACATGTGGCATACATTATGTAGAAGAGATATCAACATCTGATTTAGGCTAGTAATCGAAAGCTGATGTGGAATGATAAAACCCTAATCGATCGTAGTAATGAAAAAACAAAATAAAACAGCGAAAGCACGTTTTTCTAAGCGGACGTTGGTGTGAGGGGGGCGACAGGGGGCTTTTTTGGTACTTTTCCGGGTAGGCATGGGGTGAGGGGCACTGTGCAAATTATTTAGAGTGCCAGTAATTGTTGTGTGTGTGTGTATATATATATATATATATATATATATATATATATATATATATATATATATATATATATATATATATATATATATGTATATATATATGTGTGTGTGTATATATATATATATGTGTGTGTGAGTGTGTGTATGTCTGCCCAAACTTCCATTTTCGAACCCCTCTCCCCTACATTTATTCCCTGGCTGTTTAGTGCTAGCACCTCCACGTTGATGTCTGTCTTGTTTACATTTGTGGGTACAAAAGAGGCGGGATCCCGCGCTTCCCCAAAGGGGTCGGTGAAGCCCCCACATATTCGGCACACTGGTGTGCAGCAGGCATATGTTCCTCTTTTTTCGGGGGTCGTTTATGAGATTGCTTGTCAGATGGTATGGGGGCGTAGTGCCCCGGGGGCCGCGTCTGGACTCCGCCTAGTGCCAGATGGACGTAGACAACAGTCGCCATCCTCTCTGTGTTTGCGCGGGAGCCTTCCTCGTTCTGTATTTTTTTTCTCTCACAAAAATGCAAGAAACTTTTCACTTTCCCTCTCATTTCAGCACTATGGCAGGTACTTTGTTTTTTTGAAGACCGCACTGGCACCAAAGGCCCCAAAAAATTCCTGGTGTCGCACAGGTAGTTGCCGTCTGTCCCTTCTGCAGAAATGAACGAGCCACGCTCTGTCCGACTTTTCTCCTCACGGTGTCACCTGGGAATTGTCCTCCTGTCTGTAGGGCGATCTGTGTGATCTTGGGCACGCCGGGAATTAACGAGTAGCGTGATTTACGGAGATGTGAAGGGCTAAACATCTGACTCTCAACAGAGCGACTGCTTTTATACAATGGCGGCGATGGAAGGGGATGGGCGCTGATGGGAACGGTGCATCACCTGTAAATGTCCCGCACCCCCCTTGTGTCTTACCACCAACGACATCCGCTGCCCAAAAAAGACCAGATATTGCGGCTTGGAAGAGCATTGTTGTTGTTCCCGTTTACATTTCACGTTTGATTGCATTTCCTAGGAGAATTTGCGCTTTTCAGCATGGTGTGCCTCCGTAGTTTTTTATGCAACACATTAACTCATTTATAGTGTGCAGAGTGAAGAGTTGCCCTTATGCAGTTGTGCGAGTTCAGGGTGTGCCATGACTGACAGCTGTGGAGTTCAGGCACAATAAAGTGGGAATTTCTCAGAGTGGCTGTCTGTGGGCCATAAAGGACTCCGGAACACATGCTCATCCAATCCTTGGCCTCTCTGCTGAGCACACCGCGCAATGGTCAAGTGTGCATATTGTAATTGTGTATATATATATATATATATGAAAGTGTGTTCGGGAGGTACACAGCTGTCACAATACTGACTGTGCGAAAGTTAAAGAAAATTCAGTGCATGCAGGTGAGTGGGCGCGGTGTGTGTGTGGGAGGATTAGTGAATTAAAGGAAGATGCAATAGAAAGTGAGAAGAGGGTGCTGAAGAGGAAAGAGGTGAGGTGTGAGATTTTCAGAAAGATAATGTAGATAAAGGAGCATAAAAATCTAACAAAGGGACTGCAGAAGAGAGTTGTAAAGAGGTGAACGGGAGTGATTGAGAAACTCAAAATGCATTGCCCCTTCCATAGGCCAGTCTGCTTTCATTCAGTCAGCTTTAAAACTTTAAATGACTTTGTGTGTGTATAAATATATATATTTTTTAATGTCCAGGCTGGGGGGGGGGTCTCTTTGATGCTCTCGCCTAGATTTGGTAACGCCAGCCAGGCCTCTCTTGCTGCACGTGCAAATAATGGATCTCCCCACTGCATGGCATCTGTGCTTGAAGTGGCAGTGAGATGACCTGGCATTGTGCCAACCACTATGAAGCACAACCCGGGTGAGGGTGCTGACGTGGCCACCCCTGTGTCTACTAACCTGACCCACCGGCAACAAACACAGATCTCTGGTGTCTTGGGGTTTAAAGGGATCAGCCCAAGATCACACAATGTATTCACTTGAGGAAGATGGTTTTTGAACAGAGAGCTTCTGGCTCCAAACTCTGCACCTTGCCCACTGGCCCGCTACTCTCCATCAGCACAAAACCCAGTGCCCTGGGTACCCTCCTGGGCATATCTTTGCTCATCACTCTCAGTTACTCACTTTGAAGCGAGCTGCGAGGGCTCATATTGCTGTAGCCACCTGTACCCACCACAATATTAAACACAGGGCTGGCACGGGGAGGGGGGAGCGTGGCTGGCACACATGGCTCCCTCTGTGCCCACCCCCACGAGGAACCGGTATGATCCTGTGCCCGGCAGATCCAAGCCCAGAGCTGGTCATTTTTCGAGGGGGTCTGTAATTTCTGGTGCACTTCCAAGATCAGTGTTGAGGGGGCTGAACATGACCGGACCCCCGCCCCGCCTTCCTTACCCACAAGTCACAAACACAGTTCTGGTTGGCGGGAGGGAGGGGTGTTCCCAGATCTCTTTAGAACTGGTAATAGCGGGACGCGTGGGGGTCATTACACTGGGCACTTCTGCCTTTCTTTGCTGCGGGAGGGAAGGGGGGGCTCTTTGTTTAGGCACAGGGCGGTGAGGAGGGGGGGCCGGGAGGGGGATAGAGATTTCCAGATAATTGCTGCCGAGGACGCCTTGCCTCTTCAGCTGTATGCTAATGCCCAACACCTGCCCGGCTGCCCCCCTCCTCCCCCCGGCACCTTTCCCTTCCCCTCCAAGACCACCCCGCCCTCTCCCCCCCCCCTCCTCCTCGCCACACACGCCAGGCGCTCGCCACGCACCAGCAACTGCCCCAATAATTGGCACCTTTTGTTGGGACAGAAGGGGGGGTGGTATCGAATCAACATCTGTGAACATTTCTTTTGAGGTCTGGCTCGGTGCGCTCCGACTCTGCAGCCGTCGCACATCCCTGCAGCAGTCACGCAGCTCTGCCAGCAGCACCCAGGGGCCTATCGAGCACCCACAACAGGACCCTGCAGAACTTAAGTTCCAGTCGGACACCCACAGAGCTCTGTAGCGCCCCAGGGCCCATCGAACACCCACAACAGAGCTCTGAAGCACAGATGGGCCAGTCTGACACCCACATAGCTCTGTAACACCCAAGGGGCCTATTGATCACCCACAACTGGGCTCTGCAATACTCAAGGGCCAATCTGACACCCACACACCTCTGTAGCACCCAAGGGCCCATCAAACACCCACAAAAGGGCTCTGTAGCACCCAAGGGCCCATCGAACACCCACAAAAGCGCTCTGTAGCACCCAAGGGCCTATCGAACACCCACAACAGGGCTCTTCACCACAGATGAGCCAATCTGACACCCACAGAGCTCTATAGCATGCAAGGGCCCATCGAACACCCACAACTGGGCTGTGCAACACTCAAGCGCCAATCGGACACCCACACACCTCTGTAGCACCCAAGGGCCCATCAAACACCCACAAAAGGGCTCTGTAGCACCCAAGGGCCCATCGAACACCCACAAAAGCGCTCTGTAGCACCCAAGGGCCTATCGAACACCCACAACAGGGCTCTTCACCACAGATGAGCCAATCTGACACCCACAGAGCTCTATAGCATGCAAGGGCCCATCGAACACCCACAACTGGGCTGTGCAACACTCAAGCGCCAATCGGACACCCACACACCTCTGTAGCACCCAAGGGCCCATCGAACACCCACAACAGGGCTCTGTAGCACCCAAGGGCCTATCGAACACCCACAACAGGGCTCTTCACCACAGATGAGCCAATCTGACACCCACAGAGCTCTATAGCATGCAAGGGCCCATCGAACACCCACAACTGGGCTGTGCAACACTCAAGCGCCAATCGGACACCCACACACCTCTGTAGCACCCAAGGGCCCATCGAACACCCACAACAGGGCTCTGTAGCCCCCAAGGGCCTATCGAACACCCACAACAGGGCTCTTCAGCACAAATGGGCCAATCCGACACCCACAGAGCTCTGTAGCACCCAAGGGCCCATCGAACACCCACAACTGGGCTCTGCAACACTCAAGGGCCAATCGGACACCCACACACCTCTGTAGCACCCAAGGGCCCATCGAACACCCAAGGGCCCATCGAACACCCAAGGGCCCATCGAACACCCACAACAGGGCTCTGTAGCCCCCAAGGGCCTATCGAACACCCGCAATAGGGCTCTTCAGCACAAATGGGCCAATCCGACCCCCACAGAGCTCTGTAGCACCCAAGGGCCCATCGAACACCCACAACTGGGCTCTGCAACACTCAAGGGCCAATCGGACACCCACACACCTCTGTAGCACCCAAGGGCCCATCGAACACCCAAGGGCCCATCGAACACCCACAACAGGGCTCTGTAGCCCCCAAGGGCCTATCGAACACCCGCAATAGGGCTCTTCAGCACAAATGGGCCAATCCGACCCCCACAGAGCTCTGTAGCACCCAAGGGCCCATCGAACACCCACAACTGGGCTCTGCAACACTCAAGGGCCAATCGGACACCCACACACCTCTGTAGCACCCAAGGGCCCATCGAACACCCAAGGGCCCATCGAACACCCACAACAGGGCTCTGTAGCCCCCAAGGGCCTATCGAACACCCGCAATAGGGCTCTTCAGCACAAATGGGCCAATCCGACACCCACAGAGCTCTGTAGCACCCAAGGGTCCATCGAACACCCACAACAGGGCGCTGCAGCACACAAGGGCCAATCCGACACCCACAGAGCTCTGTAGCACCCAAGGGCCCATTGAACACCCACAACAGGGCTCTTCAGCACAGATGGGCCAATCCGACACCCACAGAGCTCTATAGCACCCAAGGGTCTATCGATCACCCACAACTGGGCTCTGCAACACTCAAGGGCCAATCGGACACCCACACACCTCTGTAGCACCCAAGGGCCCATCGAACACCTACAACAAGGCTCTGTAGCACCCAAAGGCCTATCGAACACCCACAACAGGGCTCTGCAGCACAAATGGGCCAATCCGACACCCACAGAGCTCTGTAGCACCTAAGGGCCCATAGAACACCCACAACAGGGCTCTGCAGCTCACAAGGGTCAATCCGACTCCCACAGAGCTCTATAGCACCCAAGGGCCTATCGAACACCCACAACAGGGCTCTGCAGCACAAATGGGCCAATCCGACACCCACAGAGCTCTGTAGCACCCAAGGGCCCATAGAACACCCACAACAGGGCTCTGCAGCTCACAAGGGCCAATCTGACTCCCACAGAGCTCTATAGCACCCAAGGGCCCATCGAACACCCACAACAAGGCTCTGTAGCACCCAAAGGCCTATCGAACACCCACAACAGGGCTCTGCAGCACAAATGGGCCAATCCGACACCCACAGAGCTCTGTAGCACCCAAGGGCCCATAGAACACCCACAACAGGGCTCTGCAGCTCACAAGGGCCAATCCGACTCCCACAGAGCTCTATAGCACCCAAGGGCCTATCGAACACCCACAACAGGGCTCTGCAGCACACATGGCCAGTCGGACACCCAGAGATTTCTGTAGACCCCAAGGCCCACTCGGCGCCAACGGACCTCTGTAGCAACCATGATACAATTCCCAAAAACGGATCACCGCAGCACGACCTGGAGGCCCCCAGCGGCAACGGAGGCCTGCAGCCCCCACAGCCCCCTTGCAGTGTGTTTTAGAGCCCCTCAAAACCCATGTATCTATACAATGTGCGCACATTCAACCAGCATACACAGCCCAACCAAAGCCAACAGTCATATCCCATCAAGCACTTGCACAGAACCCCCCAACCTCCGTGCCACCTCAACACCACTCCACCACCTAGTACCTCCAGCTGTCTTCTGAAAAAGTAAAGTGTACCAACTCCATTTTTCTGCAAATGGGGTGTTTGGGTAGTTGCTAGAATTGGAGGTTTGCTATGGCAAGGGATGTGATGAGGCTGTTTTGAGGGTGAGATAACGAGGTCGGGATGCTTTGCTTAGGGGATGCCGATTTAAGAATGTTGCTCTGTTAGGGGGTTCTGAGCTAGGGGTGCACTTGTGAAACTGAGGTGGATCCAGAGGTAGGAGGAGGTGTGGGGAATTGAGGTGATGGTGTTGGGATATGAGATGCTTTGGTGGGGCTGGGTTGGGAGTGCCCAGGATAAGGTGGTGGGTTGGTGGATAATGAGGTGGGGGAGAGCCTGCATTAACAGTTTGGGAGGTAGCGAGGTGCTCAATTGGGGGATGCTGAAGAGGAGGTGCTAGATCACTGGATACAGAGGTAAGGAAGCTGGAGGGTAGAGTGCTTGTGGTAGTTTGGTAGGTATTGAGGCAAGGGGTCTGCATTGAGGAGGTGATAGGGAGGTACCAGATTAGAAGGTATTGAGATATGGTATGCTGTGTCCGATTACTCGGACCATAGTCGGGGTGCTGGTTTGGAGTTGCTGTGGAGGCATTTGAGACAGGACAACCTGACTAGAGTAGGGGTTCTTATGCTGAGGTGATGGGGCAAAGTTAGGGATGCTACTGAGTGGCAGATACTGAGGTGAGAGTGCTGAATCAATCAGGATTTGTAGAGTGTGGCTGCATCACCCAGAGTCTGTCTAATGAACTGCCTGTTCTCCTATCAGTTGAATGCCCATGCCTTGAGGTCCTTCCTGAAATGCTGGAGTGATGGTGAGGCTCTGAGGTGCAGGGGGAGGCCGTTCCCGCTCTTGTCCGCCAGATGGGAGAAGGAGCGGCCTCCGCTGTTTGTCCAGTGGGTGCGACGTGTGGCAGCTAGAGCGAGGGATCCGGATCTGAGTTTTCTGGTGGGCTGGTGAAAGGTCACACGTTGGTTGAGGTATGCAGGTACTTCATTGTGTAGTGCCTTGTATGCGTGGGTTAGTAGCTTTACTGGCATCTCTTCTTGATTGGTTGCCAGTGGAGTTTCCTGAGGTGAGGAGTTATGTGCATCCACCTGAGCAGGTCGAGGATGAGCCTGGCCGCTGTGTCTGGATTGCCTGGAGCGTCTTCATCAGTTGGGCTGTTATTCCTACGTAGAGGGAGTTGCCGTAGTGGAGTCTGCTGGTGACGCAAGCCTCCGTTCGTCTGGTGTTGGTTGGGAGCCATCTAAACACCTTACGGAACATACGGAGCGTGAGGAAGCAGGCGGTGGAGACTGCGCTGACTTGCTTTTTGATGGATAGCTGGCTGTCGAGGATGATGCGGAGGTTGCGGCCGTGTTCAGTGGGTTTCAAGGTTGGGTCCAGATGTGGGAAAGACCCTAGATTGCTGTGTATTGAGATAGTGGCACGGGTAGGGATGGTACTTTGGGTAATAATGACAGCAACCTGTTTTTTATATAGCATTTTATATCGCAATTTTGGTTTTTCTAATCAGAGTAAATACCAGGCCATACTAACAGTCCGGATATGGCATACAGATCCTCATTACACGTGGAACAGAATAGGGCGGGATACTTATGGTAATACTGTTCCTTTGCAAACTTTTGTTTGCACAGGAAGCTGAATTTAGCCCTTAACTAGTAATACGGGCCATAGCTGGGTACCACCATCCTCTGAGCAGCACACACCTCTAATCACAGGGAACATACCCAACAACTATCAGTTCACTTTAGAGCAGGGATTTCCAAACGTTTAAGCAATAAGAGATTCTTACGATCGGTGAGAATCGTCCTTGGCTGCAAATATCATTAGAGTTGTGACAGTGACAATAGCGGACAAGATTACATTAGTGGCCACTATATGCAAGACTACCAGCAGTGATCACCTCAGTTCCTCAGGCACAGACGCAGGTTCTCAAGTAAAGAAGGCTTTATCAATGTGGAATGCCTGTTGGTGCATAATAGATAACAGCCATAGCTGCAAATCCCCCGGTACAAAATGTAATAATATTAGAAATAAGTCTTCCTAAGGTCTCATGATTTATCTCTGAAATAGCTTTAAATATACTTTCAAAATTCAGCTATTTTTCTCCAAACAATAGCTAATGTGTTGTGCAAATAAACACATTCTTGTCTTGAATTTTGGTAAACATAAATGAATCAAACCAACCTAAAGTTTCTAATTTAGCAGGTTGGGCTGCACACAAGCGAGCTACCAGTAGTTCATAAGTGACTCGTTGGTGAAGCCTGCTTTAGATACAACATTGCACACTGGTCCCACACAGAACAGATGTCCCATCTAGTTGGTTATTATCTCACTGATAACAGTACTCTTCACCACAACACACCATTCACTGTGATGCAACAGAATACATTAAGACAGAACTCCTAACCAGTGCTTAACTTGAGAAAGAAAGAGTGATGGTGCCCAGGGCTCTGCTCAGAAGCGGCAGCCGGTGCATTCGAATGTCAGTGAGCTGAATAGCAAGACTGCATAATCCTAAATGCATCCCATGCCTCTTTAATCCACCACCACACACTGCCTGCCAGGTTATCTTCCTCTTTCAGGTTCCTGTTTTCTCTTTTTGAGAAGTTTTTTCCGTCTTTCTCTTCCTTCGACTTTCTTTTTTGTCAGTTTTTCCATTTCTTGCTCTCATAAATATCTGATATTTAAAAATAAGGCCCAAAAATGAGTCCTGGTAGCCCCCACCGCCTCAAATTAAGCACTGCTCTTTACATCCACTCTAGCCAACTTGTATCTTTATTTCGCAATTACACCCAACAGCACTGGTTACCGCCAATGAGCTAACATATGTGACTTCTGCTGGGAAATAAGCTTGCCAACCATTCTAGGTGGTGCATCAGTGATACAGTACAGTCCTACAGGAGGTTTCACCTATAAAACACCAAGAGCACCCCCATTCACACTACCACAGATCACTTTCACAAGCCAAATGTGACTTCAACTTGCGATTGAAACCTCAGAACCATTTGAAAAGTCACCCATGGACTAACAAACGAAAGCTATGTGTTTCCATACCAATGGATGGTGTTTAATTTGTAAAAAAAATTAAGTGGAGGGCCCCAAAGATTTTCTTTGGCACTCCCCATCAGTGCCAGCGGATGCTGAAAGTTCCAAGGCTCTAGTCCTGATTCTAATCTGCTGTTGATGAGGAAGGCTCTTAAAACCTGGCTATTTGCCAATTAAGGAATCCATCAGGCACCATATCAGTTCCACGTCATGTCTCTCTCTTCTAACAGCTTACACCACTCTACTCTTCCTGTCTCTTTATCTCACTCTTGAAGGTTCCTTTCCATTCCCATTTCCCCCTTTCTCACTATTCCTCTGTCTTTCTCCTCCGCCTTCTTTACTCTTGCTCTGTCTTTCGCTCGGACAAAGTCTAATAATGATGGACAATAAGTCCCTCTCCCCAAAACTGTGTTCCGGTGTCCATCACCTGCACAAATTAAGCACTGCAAGTGGCGGAGTGTGCACCTTGCCAACGTTAATCGCATAAAGTTACTCAATGTAATGGCACCAGGGCTCAAGTCGGGGTAACACGCGGGTGGACGGCGTCCCCCCGCTTATTTTACCGGGGGGACGCCGTCCCCCCTGCCAAACAGCTGGACTTCACTCTTTGGCCTCTCTGGGATGAGGAGCTCGGCACCTTTCGTGACGTCACTTCCTGTCGTGACGTCACTTTCGGTGACAGCGTCCCCCCACTTCTTTTTTTACGACTTGTGCCCTGAATGGCACTCAGTTCACCCAGCAAGGAAGGATAGCCAGCCATGCTTGTTCTGGAAACAGTGACCTGTGCAATGGTGTTCACTGAGCATCCTACCCTGGTAGCGGTGTTTTTTGGGCACTCACGTAAGGGTGCAAGATGAATAAAAGGAGGAGTGTAGGCAGGACCCGCCTTCAGGATGAGTGAGCTGGGCCCACGCCCGGGGCGCCATCCTTCAGAGGGGCGCAGGAGCAGCCTCCAGAAAGGCCCCATCCAACGTGGCTCCACAGAAAAGTGTAGTAAACACTGTTCTGAAGTCTGTTTTCCTTCTTCCTCTTGCCTCCACCTTCCCTCTACCCCTCCCAAGCCCCCATCCCCAACACACTGGGCATTAAAGATGACAAGTGGGAGGGGGGGGGGCGCCAAATTGTGTTTCTCTATCTGAGCAAAGGCCTGCTCTGGCTGTAGGTGGAAGCCTGAAGGGGAGGCTTGCTTATAGGGGGTACTACTAAAGTAGTGAGAGGCGCTTTGTGGGGGAAGAGGCGACAGAATCAGTCAGACCAAGGTCGCCCTCCCCACCCCCAATGCTTTGATTTGTTTCAGTCATCAATCCCTCTGGCTGAAACCTCAGGCCCGGCAGAACGTCTGTCCCGGGAAATGGGCGCCATTGTGTGCGCGCGCTAGAAGTGAGGCCCGTGAATAGAGCTGGAATTAGCCCGCGGCTTCTGCTCGGCGGTGTGTGCCTGCCATCTGCCCACCTCCCCCAGCCTCTCCTGCTCGAAACCTCTCAGAGGGGCCCCACCTCCACCCTCGACTGCTGCAGGCCTCTTGTACCCCAGTCCCTACATGGAACCGGTGCTGATGTAAAGCGCTCTAACGCATTCGGGTCGAAAAAACTGCAAAGGACTCAGTTGGAGAACTTATCAAGCGCCCAGATTAAAGAATGAATCTACGACTGCAAACCAGGCGCTATCAAATGCCTCAAGCATGGGGTCTGATCAGGCCTTTTAGAACCCACAGCCTGGGGCAAACAGCCTTCTCCACCCCTGTAACTAGGGCCTAGCATAGAAAAGGCCCCAGATATGGCGGACAAGGACCAGAGGGCAGGGGCCCATCACTCAAGGACGCAGGTGGGTTGCACCTTGCGCGGGGTGCTTAGGTTTGGAGATGCGAGCCAGAGGGCCCCTTAGTGCCGGGGTAAAAGTATTTAGTATAATTGAGAAAACTTTGAATGTCAATATTAAAATGTATTATTGATCTCATCAATTTTAATATGTTTAGTCATGTTTATGAATGTTGATAATTAAACATGGCCGTTTTACACCCACTCTCTCTCTAGAGTATGAATTTGATTGTGGGTTGTATGTATCATCAGTCTTGGCGGGCGGGGAGCATGCTGGGGGGTCAGGGCCCTATAGGGCCTAGCACAGAAAAGGCCGCCAGCAGCCGGCGCCTGGTATAGAACAGCCTCCTGCCCCCAGAGCCTAACACAGAACCGACTCCCTCCCCCAGTGCCCAAAGGCCATCAGAGCACAGAACCCAGAGCCTGCCATCAAAACCCAGAGCCAGGGGTAGAACAGGCTCTGTATCCAGGGCCTGGGATAGGAGAGACCTCCCTGCACCCACCACCCTGCTTAGAACAGACCCCAGCACCCATCCGGTGCCTGAGATAGACGAGACACTCAGGGCGTGGGGAGGAACAGACCTGCTCAGAGCCCAGTACTAAATAGGCCCCCCACCCATCGCCTGGAATAGGAGAAACCTGCAGGAAGATCAGACTTGGACAGTTCAGACCCACAGCACCTAGAACCTTACATAGCAACCCCCCCTCCAGAGCCCAACATAGGACAGCTTTTCAACTCCCACAAACCGCAACTGTTCAGACACCCCAACTTCCATAGCCTAGCATACAACATAGAGCTCCTGTGATAGAACCCCCCCTCCCTTTCAGAGCGTAGAAACGACAAACCCCCACCTCCCACCCCCAGCAGACAGAACCAGCTGCTAGAGTCTGCTTATTCACTGAGTACCTGCTGGAATGTTATTTCCCTTGTGAGGTCTACCTGTGGCATATTTACTATGCGACTTCTGGCTACACTATCGCTACAACTTGTTGCAGGCTTAGAACCCAGATGTTTTGGTTCCATGGTCGCCATCTTGAACTCTGAAACACATCTGCTCTCTTAACATCAACAATACCTCCCCAACTGCTGTGTGAGGGAAACATGAGCATTCGAGTTCTTGAACAAGACAGATTGCAGGCCCGTTCGCAAGAAAACGAATTTCCAAATATTCTTCAAATTCAGCTTCTGGAGAACATCCAATTGTGCCACACCATCTGTGAACCACCAATTGTGTCTGCTGGTGGCTTGTAAATGAAACTTCAGGATATTGCCAGAGGCCTGCTCCGCTGAAGTTCGGTCCTGGTGCCACCATACACTCGGCACTCATTTAGGATGGTTTTCTATCAAACATCTTCACGCTTTCGAGAAGAGGTGCCCTTTTCAGTGTAATCTCTAACAAAGTAATTTGTAAAAACAGAAAGAGATAGATCTATCAGGTTTTTCTCCTGCACTCATCACCAAGAACAATGCTGGGCTCCGATACCTGTCCCTTCCTGGTTTATACATAAATTACGAACCGGATGACCTGACCAAGGTTTAGCACACCCAAAACACAAGTGAATACAGATTTAACTCTGGTGCAGCACACTTCCCGTGCCTGTCATCCCAAGGCACAAATAAGGTCAACAAGTTATCATGCCGGGAGCCGCCGAGTTCTGAGCGTTTATAACGGAAGCCGAATTAGGTGCATCTTGCAAGTTACATATATATTTTTCTGGACCCTACACTTATCCCTGGATTCATTTGTGTGCCAGTCGGTCTGCTAAACATACGTGAAGTAATACCCATCTGTTCTGGTGCTCAGGACTAAACAGGAACTGACCAGTAACGTCTGTTCACTCAAGTATCATTGCCGTTCCACCGTTCCCCTTGGACGCTTTTTTTTTTTCCCTGACGAAGTTCCGCCACGGAACGAAACGCGTTGGCTGTGTAACTTGTTTGGTATGATTACCACAATAAAAGAATTGAACTTATTGGACTAAAGAAGATTCCTTGGCTATCATTTATGAGTGCGCCTTCCACCTTC
The DNA here is from genome assembly GCF_964261635.1 of Lissotriton helveticus. Lineage (NCBI taxonomy): Eukaryota > Metazoa > Chordata > Amphibia > Caudata > Salamandridae > Lissotriton > Lissotriton helveticus. The sequence continues at coordinate 927,514,897 of NC_136070.1, forward strand.
CTGGTTTATGTTTATACGTGAGATGAAAAAGTCATATGGAAATACATGGAATTTAACATACATGCTACGAATTCAATAAGAATTAGGTCAAGCCTAGGCACTTGACCAGACCCAGGATAAAGTCATCAAATAGAATGAAAGTTTGTTCCATTCTGCAATTGATGTACATTTTGTGGGGAGGCGTATGCACTGGATTTGCTGTGGCAGCTGCTCTATCTCTACAGTGAGTTCCACCTGAGCTCTACCTGCTCCACTCTATTTCTTCAGTTAATTCCTAGTGTGTTCTTTCTCTGATGAGTACTAGCTTCTCCCACAGTTTCTCATGTTATGTTATGCCACGTCATGTTATATTACGTTATGTTATGTGTATTTGGAGTGCATCTCACCGAAAGGTTATCCTGCCACCTAAAGAAGAAAGGTGGGGCCCTGGCTTGGACCATTTGGATAGCCAGGTTTTCAGTTTCTTGCGGAATTCAAGGACTGAGCTAGAGGCTCTGATGTGAGAGGGAAGGTCGTCCCAGGCTTAGTGAGCCAGGTGAGATCTGGCTTCATCGTGGTCCCCTGTGAGTCTCCCAGTACTGTGTCATCAGTGAGTTTTGCATGTTCTGCCTGGTTTCCCTTCAAGTTGTGACTAGACTGCATTAGAAGTGTGGCTCAATGGTTAGAGCGGCAGACCCTGATGCAGAAGTCTGGCCCGGGACCAGGGTTCAATTCCCGCCTCGGTGGGTCTTGGGCTCAATTTCCTCGGACCTGTTAATTCTCGCCTCGGTGCCTATTCTAATCATGGGTCCCACTCTGCAACTCTGGGCAATAGCCTGCTTATTCTCCACAACGGCCCCAACAACGTTAGGATGCCTGGCTTCACCTTGGGGGTGCCCAGGAGTGGGCACTTCACAGGGAAAGGCCAGGAAGGGTTCCTCAGCGGTATTCGTACAAGAGCCGAGATGCCTCCGGGTAGTCGTGCGCTATACAAGTACCTCTACATTACATTACATTACTATGCGAGTTCTATCTGCTCTGCCTGTTTCCCTGTGATTTGTGGATGTGCTGTGTTTCTTCAGTGCGTTCTAGCTGGACTGTCTATCTCTCCCCTTGAGGTCTAAAGGACCCGGATGCCCCACTTTTCGCCTGCACCCCACACACCCCAAATGAGGCACCAGCAGAACGTACACAGACAAATTTGGTTTTGGTGGAGTAGATTTTATTACAGTAAGGTAAGAAACAGGCTCAGAATGGTCAAACCATACTTGTGTAAAAAAACAGTCATAAAAATTCTGTGATAAAGGCACATGAGAAATGAAAACATCACACGAAATAACATTGGATTGTGTCAAGCACCATCAACAGCAGGGCCATTCCGCAATATCGAACGCCATCGGACCACACAGGTGCAACCACCTGCATCCGTGAACGTTGGTCCCGTGTCACTGTACCCTTGTCTTCATTATGGGCCCCGCCCCCAAACACAAGCTCCCCAAGGGGCTGCGAGGAGGTGGGCAGGAGCAGTGGCCCTGTGCCCACCCCGATGATCTGCGCACCCTAGCCCCCAAGCTGGTGTGTACATCCTCTGATGGCTCAGGACTGATGGACCTTACCACTTAGTGCTGTCCTGGGGTGACTGCTTTGAAGGACCCACCTACTAACTAGGGGTGACTTTAGGATTATAGACCGACAAGCCTAAATATAGGGTCAGGTGGGAGGGAAAATTGCTGCCGGTCCGCACGCTGCTGCCGCAATGCCCAGATCCAAAAAGTAACCAAGGCCAATGGCCAGGCAATCTTTATACCCCATGTCCACCGCGGCAGCAGGCAGAAGTGACGCGACACTCCTTCGACACAGTGCACTTCATGTTGCCTTACCCCACATCTCGCGAGGTGTAGCGTCAGGAAACCGCCCCTGGCCTTAAACTGCCCTTGCCCAGAACATGGGGGCTCTGTCCAATGACACCGTCTTTCCCTAAGAATTTTGGGTTCACTGCATCCACAGTGGTACGAAGATGGCCTGTTTCCCCTTTTAATTCTAGATGCACTGATTTTCCAGTGAGTTCCAGGTGCTCTGTTTCCTTTGTGATTTCTAGACGTGCAGCTTGTGTCTCCACTGAGCTGCCCTGGTGATTTCTAACAGCATCGATTCTGCGTTGATGTCTGGCTTTACATGTGCCAGCACTGTAGTGCCCCACCCAGTGAGTTCCAACTGCACTGTATTCCACATGCACTTTATTGCCTGTCTCCTTGAGTTCCACCTGCACTTTATTGCCTGTCCCCTTGAGTTCCACATGCATTTTATTGCCTGCCCCCTTGAGTTCCACCTGCACTTTATTGTCTGTCCCATTGAGTTCCACCTGCACTTTATTGCCTGTCCCTTTGAGTTCCACCTACACTGTATGGCCTGCCCCCTTGAGTTCCACCTGCATTTTATTGCCTACCCCTTTGAGTTCCACCTGCACTGTATTGCCTGTCCCCTTGAGTTCCACCTGCACTATATTGCCTGTCCCCTTGAGTTCCACCTGCACTTTATTGCCTGTCCCCTTGAGTTCCACCTCCAGTGTATTGCCTGTCTCCTTGAGTTCCACCTGCACTGTATTGCCTGTCCCCATGAGTTCCACCTGCACTTTATTGCCTGTCCCCTTGAGTTCCACCTGCACTTTATTGCCTGCCCCCTTGAGTTCCACCTGCACTGTATTGCCTGTCCCCTTGCGTTCCACCTGCGCTGTATTGCCTGGCCCCCTTGAGTTCCACCTGCACTTTATTGCCTGTCCCCTTGAGTTCCACCTCCAGTGTATTGCCTGTCTCCTTGAGTTCCACCTGCACTGTATTGCCTGCCCCCTTGAGTTCCACCTGCTCAGTTTCTCAGGTGAATGTTGTCTGCGCCCTCTCTGCAGTGAGTCCCGGCTGGGCTGTGTTTCTCCGGTGATGTGTTGCCGTCATGCACGCTCTCCAGTGTAGCCCTGCCTCACTGTCCATCTCATCCATGCTGCTCGCGGGGTCGTGACCCCGGGTGCATGGGACAGCCTGTCCTACACAACGGGAGGAGGACTCGCCCTTTCAGCCATTATTGATGCGAACAGAAGTTTGGTTAAGTTCCTCGTCGGCGGGCGCGGGGGACAGTGCTTTCCCTTTCAGAGAGGGGGCATTGAAGTGCTGCTGCCTGCCTGATGTTTAGGGCCCGACACATGGTCTGTGTGGGGGGTGGGCCGGCGGGAGCCCTGCAAACTGTTGCTCCCTCTGGCCTGTATTGTGATTCTAATGAAGGGACGCGTGCCTCAGCTGGGCTCCCGCCTTCATTACCCTAACCTGCTGGTGCAGGGGGCCCCCGCACAAAGAGCCGGGGAGCAGACAGCGCCGGCTTCCATGACGGCTCCCACAGACACATCGAGAGGTGGTCCCCCGATACGAGCCCCGACGGCCTCCCATATGGAGGCCGCAGCGAGGCTCGCCCAACTCTAGCTGAGGGACGGGGGCACTGCTGGCCTCTTCTCAGACTATAGCGAGGCTCGCCACTCGTCCTCAGCACTGGGTGGGGCTGGGACTGCAGGCCCCACCCCAGGAACGTACAGCGAGGCTGAAAGGCTCACCCCTCATCTCTAGGGTGGGGAAATGTCTCTCTCTGTATGCTTTCCCGCCAGAATAATACAGAAAAAGGCTCAGCCCTTATTCTAGCAAGGGGCATTACAGCCCCCCCCCCCCCCGCCCGCCAGGAGAATAGAAGGTTCGCTCCTAGGGGCAGATTTACAATAACTGGCGCATCCCTGCATAAGCTCCAGTTATTGTGCGCCGCAGCTCCACCACCCTGTATGCGTTGCATTTACAATGCGGCGCACCATGTGGCAAAAACGGCATAGATGCGTCACACATCTGTGCCGTAAAAGCGGCGCATTGCCGGAGTTGCGTCGCAAGCGCTAGCAATGCTTTGGGGGGCCCTATCTCCACAATGCTGCATCAATCCTTTCGCCTGCTTCAAGCAGGCGCAGGGTTTTGACGCAGCATGGGCCCAAAAGTGACTGAGTGAAATCTTGTAGATTTCACTCAGCCACTTTTGGGGGGTGTTCCTGCGCCGGAACGCCCTCCCCCCCTGCGATGGAACGCCTCATTCTGGTGCAGGGCTTTACAACGTGACGCACAAAAGTGACGCAACAGCGGTGTAAAAGAGGCGCAGAGGGCTTGTAAATCTGCCCCCTAGTTTCTAGCAGGGAGAGAGGGGACCTCTCCACCACCCCCTCACCAGGAGAATACAACAGGCTCACCGCTAATCTGTAGGGGTGGGTGTTGTACAGTTCTCTCTCCTGGAAAATACAGCTAGGCTCACCCTCATTTTGTACGAGGGGAGGAGGAACTACATACCGCTCCTCATCTCCAGATGGGAGGATATGGGGGTTCCGCAGGCCCCCCCAAGCAGTGCTTTAAATGGGCCGGTATTTATTTATTTTCTAAGTTTTATATAGTGCTCGCTTGACCCGTAGGTATCAGAGCGCTTTACATACACCCTGTAAAAAAACAAGGACGGAAATTGCATTACATCGTAGGCAGTCAGTAAGGAAGCAAACCAGGGATAACAAAACATACAGCATGAAAAATAGGGTGGTTAACACAGTCCAGTGACCAACTAGCCTTGAATGTCAAGAGAGAGGAGTAAACTCGGATATTGAAGTCTAGGTTTGTTGACGGTACTGTCCGGTACGGAGTACCAGCACTTTTGTTTATTATTTTGAGAGGGAGAGTACCGGCACTTCTCAAGAGTGACTTAATACTTTTAATTGGAGAGTACCGACACTTCTCAGAAAAAAGCAGGTACTCTGATACAGAGTACCTGCACTTCTATTTTTCCATTTCAAGCACTGCCCCCAAAGAGAATACAGCAAAGTTCATGCTCATCTCTAGAGGAGTCGGGGTGGGGGCTGAAGGTCTCTCCCCAGGAAGCTACTGCAAGGCTCGCCCCTCATTTCTATCGAGAACCAGAAACACTGCAGGCCTCGCTCAGGAACACTAATGTTTACCCCCTTCTTTACCTTTGAAGGCGGGGTGTTGCCCCAGGAGGCTACTGCAAGGCTCACCCCTCATTTCTAGTACATTGCAGGTCTTCCAAGAGGCTCCCCCTTTCAGAGATAACTTAAGACCCCAGTACCTTGTGCAGGTGGAGGTCATTGCAGGCTTTGCTCCAGGGCAGCAGCTGAGGCCACAGACCTCCTGGAGGTCACCATAAGAGCATCTGTGTCTCTGTCCTTATGCCTCTGGTCTTCAAACAGTGGGACCCCACCTAACCCCCAGAAGTGGCCAGGGAAGAGGCAGGCTTTGTCAAAAAGCAGGACCGAGTTTGACTCTGCCACGTCACAATTGTCTCAAAATCAGACGAGTTTGGTCATTGTAGTAAGTGAAATGTGATTCGGAAATCACATCTGTAGAAATGGTCTCCTCACTCACGTGACATTTCACATGTTTATAGCAGGATTACCATTGCTTAGTTTGAGCCGGTGGTTGCAGGCCCATTGGCATGCATTTTTGGGGACAGGCACTTGCTTTTACTCATCAGATTTTGAGTTAGAAAGAGATAAACACAAAAAGAGAAGCAGGAGAAAGACAAGTAAGCACTGGGATTAGCAGGTATCATTGAAGATTGAGGGGCATATTTAAGAAAAAATCATGCAGCGCTGCGTGTTAGGGAAAGGGCAGGATTGCACTGAATTTAACATAATACGGCACATTCCTGTCTTTACCCTGCGCTGACACACAGTGTGCTGCCTAGCAGCAACGCAGCCTCCCGGGTGCCTGCGTTGTAAGCAGGATTGTTTTGTGCAGAAAGGGACACCTTCCTGCACAAAAACAATCCTCTGAGGTATTTTTTTCTTTTTATGTGTGCTGCAGAATGCAGCAGACTTAGAAAGAGGAAGTAACATCCTGACGCATTCTCAGGTCTACCCTCTCAGTGAGGGGGTTGTAGCCCGCACTACGACTAAGTCTGTAGTGAGAAGAGGTCCCCTATGATTATGGTCAGGTACGGCCCAGTCCCCTTCCTCCCTTAATTCCAAACCCAAGAGGTGGGGGCCCTTCCTGGCTCCAGCATTGCTCGCCGCCCCTCTTCCCCCAAGGCAAGCAATTTAAACAACACACTTGTTTGGATTAAACCCCTGCCGTATTTATTACAAAATGATTAAATATTAATAATGAATATTATTTTCATTATGTACACAATACGCAGAAAGTCCGGTCAAATACATTGATAGGTACAATATGTCCATTGGCTAACCTTAATATTTTTCTAATACATAGCCATTCCTTTCGTAAGCTAAGCGATGGTCAACAATATTAACTTTTCTGCGTATTCCTGTTTGATCCTACAGCAAGGTCAATGACTGGCCCCAGATCCAGATCAAGCTAGGTCCCAATCTCCTACCGGAGGGGGGCCCAGCTCACCAGACGGATATCCCTCCCTGGCACCTCCTGCGCCCTCAACATTATCTCCATAAGGGCCCGTGCAGTTATGCTTACTTGCTCCCTTGGGTGCATGCGCGTGCAGGGGTGGCCAACCAGCCTACCGGAAACAGAACTTCCCCTTCCCTGCACCCTTTCAGCCTACCAGCTGTAACTGCCCCTGGAGTAACATGAAGGACCATCTGTCCCCCACGGGTCTCCCCATTTACAATGGTGATGCCTGCTAAGGACCGTAAACTATGCTCACCAATCATGACCTTACCGCCACAGGCCAGTATAGTTGCCCGACTATCTGGCCTCCCCCTCTGCCTTCAAGAAATATCATGCCCTTATTCCTTGCCCCTTGTTAGACGGGGACCTGGAGGGTCGGCCGAGCACAGTGATCGCACAGACAGGTAACTTCCCCCCCACAGATGGACACCACACAAAGCTTATGGTAACACCTTTTATAGGTACTTCGGGTAGAAGAGTGGTACGATACAGGGCGATCAGGACACGATGATCCTCTCAATTCTAGTCTCTAGTAAGGGAAGGGGGTAGCGGGACAGTCTTGGTACCCACGGGTACGGGTGTGTAACGGTGATAGCTCACAATCCTCGAGCTCGGTGTTCGGATGGGTCAGACCGCGGCAGCGCCGGCAGGTCCCGAAGAGGTCGTAGGTGGCACGGGCCGCGGCAGCGCCAGCAGGTCCCAACGAGGATGAAGGTTACAACGGGCCGCGGCAGCGCCAGCAGGTCCCACGAGAATGCAGGTTGCAACGGGCCGCGGCAGCGCCAGCAGGTCCCACGAGGATGAAGGTTACAACGGGCCGCGGCAGCGCCAGCAGGTCCCACGAGAATGCAGGTTGCAGAGGGCCGCGGCAGCGCCAGCAGGTCCCACGAGGATGAAGGTTGCAGAGGGCCGCGGCAGCGCCAGCAGGTCCCACGAGGATGAAGGTTGCAGAGGGCCGCGGCAGCGCCAGCAGGCAGGACAATAGTTCACAAGGCAGGGCTGTGGCAGCGCCAACAGTCCGTCAAGGATGAGTTCGTCGCGGTGTCTCTCGACTCCAGGATACAACTGCCTTCCTGTCCTGGGGCTGCCTCAGTTATAGGTCTGGCGCCCTTTGATGACCGGACCCTCGCTCTTGGAGGTCGGGAGGTCTGGGATGAGGGAGTCCAGACACCCAGCAGGGGGGTGGAGCCAGCGCCCGAGGAGGCTGGGGGTGCTCGGCACCTGGCGGGGGAGAGCCGTCGACACTTCGTACTCCCATTGACCTGCCAAGTGGGCCGTTCACCTCCTGGGTGGAGGGTGGTGCCGGGATGTCGGGGCCTGGCCAGGCCCAGGGTTGGGGTCGGGCTGAGGCCGCGCGGCCGCGTGGTGCCGTGTCCAAGATGGCGGCTGGGCCGGCAATGGTGCTGACGGTGGCCCGGGCCCTGTCCTGCGGGGAGGGAGCGAGCCCTTCATGTGGCCTGTCCAACATGCGTCCCCCCCAGCTGAAGGCGGGGAGAGTCACCCATCTTCTTGGGGACTTTCCTCGTCGAGGCGGAAAAAGCGGGATAGGCCATCCGCGTTGGCGTGGTCTTGGCCGGGTCGATGTTCCACAGTGAAGTCCATCCCCTGCAGGGAGATGGACCAACGTAGTAGTTTCGGGTTTTCCCCCCGCATCTGCATGAGCCATTGCAGGGGTCGATGATCGGTCTGGACCCGGAAGTGGGTGCCGAAGAGATAAGGCCGGAGCTTTTTGAGGGCCCACACCACGGCGAAGGCCTCCCTCTCGATGGTGCTCCAGCGTCGTTCTCGGGCCAGGAGCCGTCTGCTGATGAAAGCCACTGGCTGGTCAAGTCCTTCGGGGTTCAGCTGGGAAAGGACTGCCCCAACGCCATGGTCGGAGGCATCTGTTTGGACGATAAATTCCCGACTGTAGTCGGGGGCCTGGAGCACCGGGGCGGAGCACATGGCGGCCTTCAGCTTCTCGAAGGCCGCTTGACAGTCTGGGGTCCAGTTGACCTTCTTTGGTTGGTTTTTGGAGGTGAGTTCCGTGAGGGGCCCTACGATGCTGCCATAGTCCCTCACGAACCGTCGGTAGTAGCCCGTGAGTCCCAAGAAGGCGCGGACCTCGGTCTGGGTGATGGGGGACTGCCACGACTGGATGGCCGCGATCTTGAGTTGCAGAGGGGCCACCAGACCGCTTCCCACCTGGTGCCCGAGATAGGTCACGGACCCCTGGCCAATTTGGCATTTGCTGGCCTTGATCGTGAGGCCAGCTCGTTGGAGGGCCTGTAGCACCTCTCGGAGGTGGTGGAGGTGGTCGGACCAGTGGTGGCTGTACACAGCGATATCGTCCAGGTAGGCGGCGCTGAATCCTTCGAGTCCTGCCAGGACCTGGTTTACTAGCCGCTGAAAGGTTGCTGGGGCATTCTTCATGCCGAATGGCATGACCTTGAAGTGATAGTGGCCATCCGGGGTAGAGAATGCAGATCGTTCTTGGGCCCGGGGTGTGAGACCGATCTGCCAGTAGCCCGCTGTCAGGTCGAAGATGCTGAGGTAGCGGGCAGCTCCCATGCGGTCGATTAGTTCATCTGCTCGGGGGATGGGGTGTGCGTCTGTTCTGGTGACCGCATTCAAGCCCCGGTAGTCGACGCAGAACCGGAGCTCCGGCGTGGCGCCGGGGGCGGCCGCTTTGGGGACCAGTACCACTGGGCTGGCCCAGGGGCTGTCTGAGGGCTCGATGATCCCGAGTGTGAGCATCTTGGCCACCTCCTCTTGGATGCAGGCCCGTACCCGATCTGGTACGCGGTAGGCCCGATGGCGGATAGGGGGACTGTCTCCCGTGTCCACGTCGTGTAAGCACCAGGGGGTGACCCCTGGGGTGAGGGAGAACAGGGTGGAGAACTGTAGCAGGAGGACTCGGCAGCCTTGGCGCTGTTCCAGGGTGAGGGCCTCCGAGAGTCGGACCCCGTCCACGGAGCCGTCCTTCTCCCGTGACCGTAGGAGGTCAGGGAGGGGTTCGGAGTCCTCCTCGGTTCCATTGTCGGTTGCCATCAGGAGGCTGAGTTCGGAGCGTACAAAGTGGGGTTTCAGTCTATTAGCGTGGAGGACCCGGAGAGGGTTTCGGGAAGATTCCATATCGATGAGATAGGTGACAGGGCTCTTGCGCTCGATTACTTTGAAGGGCCCCGTCCATTTGTCTTGCAGGGCGCATGGTTCGGTGGGAGACATTACCCACACTTGTTGACCGGGTTCAAATTCGATGGAGGATGCATTTCTATCGTACCACCTTTTCATGTCCTCCTGACTGGCCTCCAGGTTTGCTTTTGCCATCTCTCCGAACCTTCTGGTCTGGTTGCGGAGGGTTAGGAGGTACTTGAAAACATCTGGAGGGTTCTTTAGAGGGGGCATTTCCCAGCCTTCTTTGACTAGGCTGAGCGGGCCTCGCACCGGGTGTCCATACAAGAGTTCGAAAGGGCTGAAGCCGAGGGACTTCTGGGGGACTTCTCGGTAGGCAAAGAGAAGGCACGGTAGTAGCACATCCCACTGGCGACGGAGGGGCTCTTCCAACCCCCCAATCATCCCTTTGAGCGTGCGGTTGAACCGCTCAACCAGTCCGTTCCCTTGAGGGTGATAGGGGGTCGTGAATCGGTAGGTGACCCCACACTGTTGCCAGAGGGACTTCATGTATTTTGAGATAAAGTTCGTACCCCTGTCGCTGACGACTTCTCGGGGGAAGCCCACTCGAGAGAAGATCCCCATCAAGGCTCGACCCACTACTGGGGCTGTTATCGTACGAAGGGGGACCGCCTCAGGATAGCGGGTAGCGTGATCCACCAGGACCAGGATGAAGCGATGTCCCTGTGCTGTTCGGGGGTCCAGGGGCCCCACAATGTCTATTCCCACCCTTTCGAACGGGGTGGTCACCACGGGGAATGGTTGTAGGGGTGCCTTGAGTTTGCGGCCGCTCTTCCCACTGGCCTGGCAGGTCGGGCAGGACCGGCAATGGTTGGATACGTCGATCCTCATTTTGGGCCAAAAAAAGTGAGTCACTGTGAGAAGTTGGCCTGATGTGCAGTGCTCACTATTCTAGTGATCACTATATATCAGTCCAAACAACCCTTATTGATGATTGGTTGTAAGTCAACCTTATAGACCAGCTATCCTAGTAGCATGGATACGAGCAGTCTAAGGCTAAGACTCTAGAGGGCGTGTTAAGCCAGCTGTTTTACCATCACATTACCCCTTGAACACCCAGTGAAAGGACACCACACAAGTGTTATGAAAATAAACAGTGTATTTATTAGAATCACAACAACCCTGTACTCTTTATGAGGACAGGGTGCTAGGCACACAACAAAACTCTTACGAAAATACTTAAGTTAGCACGTTATACACAAATGCCTGAGGGGCACGAAAAACCATATACTTTAAAAGTGGAATGCGAATTACTAGCAGGTAAGTAACAGTTCTAATAGGCTTTGGAATCGCTAGGACTGGACTAGGGAATCGTTAGATTACTACTAGGAGACCCAGGGGACTCGGGTGCAGAGTGTGCACTCTCACGCGGGATGCGGGACAAAGTCTATGGAGGCTAGTAAAGGCAAAGTTAGTGTTCACGGGCGAACCCGACCTGGTAGGAAGAAAACGACAGTGGATCCTGACCCTAGGATAGTGAGGCTATGCTGGGACACCGAAGTGCCGAAGTTACCTAGCCCAGGGGCTGCAGCTGCATAGGTCTGAAAAGACGTCGGGGATCTCGTTGCCGGACCAGGAGCCTGGAAGGAAGAAGTTGCTGGCAGGCGACCAGTGAAGAAAAGTTCGATGGATCCAAGCCTGGATCAAGGAAGAAGAAAACCTGAAAGCAGAGGGGACCAAGTTCTTGAATCACTAGCCAGTGATTAAGTGGGCACCAGGATGGCACCGGGCGAAGTCACCGCAGTCAGGTGAGTGGGCGCTGCTGGGCTCTGCAGTCTCTCGGACCAGGAGGCGTTGTCGGCGACCAGGATGGAGGTGCGAGCTGTCCCACGAAGGTTCTTGCTGTCGACGTCGCTGGACCCAGGATTGGGCAACAAGTCTTGGCAAATGCAAGGACCACGCGGTGGACCTAAAATGGCGTCTTGAGTGGACCAGGAGGGTCCAGGGTACTTCTCAGATGGAGGGAAGCAAGGGCCAGTCTGGAGCAACCAGACCAGCAGCAGAAATGTCGTCGGGCGTCGTCAGGAAGGCCACAAGCCAGCGGGCTAGTAGCCAAACAACGCGGTGAGCAGCAAAAAGCAGAAGGGCCCCACGCAGATCGTGGAGATGCTGGGGGGCTGCTCTTCGGTGCTGGAGCTGCTCAGGGTGGGGGCTTCTCGGACCCCAAAGCACTCACCAGGAATTCACTCGGCGGGCTTGCTGGAAAGAAGTCGTGCAGTCTTGAAGATGGCCGGTCCCTCGAGGTCTCGTCACACCCACGAATCTCAGCGTGACTGATGATGCAGGTAGAGGTCAGAGGTGCCAGGGAAGCCGGTTCTCGTCGAGCTGGGCAGTCGGATTCCGGAGGAAGGACTTGCAGCAGACCGCAGTGTTCTTAGATGGTGCCTGCGGGTGCAGGGTGACTACTCCTTAGTCACAAGGGAGAAATCTTAGGAAGAAGTCTTGAGTTCCTTTCGCAGAAAGTAGTTTCAGGATTCAAAGATGATCTGATTTGGAAGGGGGCCAGTCTCTACCTTTATCCTGTAAAAGGGGGCTGGCACGCGACTAAGTCCTGCCCTATGGGTGGGACTAGGAGGGGGGTGGTTACACCCACTTCCTTGGCGGGCTTTTCCCCAGCACAGGGTCTGGAGTGACCCTGGAACTGGTTCCAGCCAGCCTATGCACAGTGAGCACCGGGGTGCCACGTGCAGTCACCTTCCTCTAAAGCCCTGCCTACCTACAATACACAAAGCCCTGTCTGGGACGGTGCTGGCACCGCCCCTGGCAGGAAACCCTTTGTCCTTATCTCCTGCTCTGGGAGGACTCCCAGCAGCAGGAGGGCAGACTTGTGTCTCGGTGGCAGCATCCATTTTGTGGATGCTAAGGCTCTGTCTGACTTTAACCGGGGTTAGGGGTTACATACATGTCGTGTCCCTCTAGGAGGGTGGAATGCTAACCCCGTCGCCAGAATTGGCGAAGGGTTAGTATTCCAATTCGTATGACACCTTACTCGACATGTTTTGATAAAGCGATACCAGAGTTGGCATATAACCGCGAGGATTATAATGCACTTAAGAGTATATGGTATGCGATATCATGGAAACGGCTAAGGGATGGATCCCGAAAGCCGCAGACAGGCTCAGCTCATGCCAGAGCACCATCTCACACGATTCCAAGCACTCTGCCTTCAGGATTGTTAAGGCCTGCCATAGGAGTGACTGATAGGAGATCTGTGTGTCCATTTTAGGGTTAGAGATAGGTATACTATATCTAAAGCAAAGGGTGATTACACCACCTTGCCCCAGCTGTCAAGCAGCCAGTTGTGTCAGATTTGGATGGCCAGCCAGGGGTGGCATAATACATGCTGCAGCCCCTGGTAGGCCCTGGGTACACCTATGCCCTGGGTACCTAAGGTACACTGTACAGGGACTGATAAGGTGACTCAGTATCCAATTTAGATATGTACCTAAGGTACATGGAATCCATTTTACAGAGAGAGCAGTAGGCCTGGGGTCCTGAATAGCAGGGCCCCAGGTCAACTAAGTCAGAAAACCAGCAAAACACCAGGCAAAAAGTTGGGGGCAACCATAGTCAGGGATTTACCTTCCTACATAACCCCCCCAAACGAAAGGAGATAAGGCTATCCTTGCCAGGTAGGCCTATATTGCCTGAGTGGCCATATAAGGAAGTACCAGCACTGGCATGGTTACCCCCTATCTCATGGTCCACTAAGCAATCCCTCACCCTAAGGGTGTCTGAGGGTCTCCACCATAGGGAATCTCTACCTGTGGTGTGTTTTGGCAAAGTAAAAGGCTGGTGCTGAAATGGAGTACTGAAGTGAGGCTCCACTAATTTTGGGCTCAGCTTCCTCCAATCATTTTCCACCATATAGGCCTTTCTTTCCAAGACTGAGTTGTTTTGGGCTCTCAGGGTCAACCTCTGGCTACCTACAGCTGGAGGTTGGGTCCCTCTGTTTGGCTTACTGGAGGGACAGGTCAGGTCTGGGGCCCTCAGGTCCCAAGTTTGGCTGTGCCCAACAGTGTCCATCTGTGGGAGGTCCCTAACTAAATTTAAGGGGGATCCCTCAGGAGTCTGTTTTATTTTCACTTGGCTAGGATTACTAGCTTCAGTGCCCTTAATCTGTGAATTGGGAAGTTCTTTTGGACAGGGGGCCCTTTGGGGTCCAACACTGGCCTCCCTGACCTCTACAGCCCTGGGCTGACTGAGGCAGGGTAGAGAGGGGCAGGTTACCTGCTCCAGACTGGGTCCCACCTTGGAAGGGTCCACTGACATCAGGGGTTCTGCCAGGCTAGGCCTGACTACCTCTGTGGCAGTTCCTTCACAAGGGGTCAGATCAGTTCCCTGAGGAGGCTGATCCTTGCCTAAAGTCTGGTGGGAGGGAGATTTCTCTTCCTCCTCAATACTCTCTGTCTGAGTGGAGTGATCCATAGTTTCAGGCTTCACAACACTATCATCTGTCTGAGTTTGAGCTGTGGCCATCACAACTCTCCCAACCTTTTCAGGAGGGGGCTCAGTTTGGGTGTGGGCTGTGACCATCACAGCCTTGACAACCTGTTCTGGGAAGGAAGTTGTCTGAGATTGGGTTGTGACTGGCACAACCCTCCTGACCTGTTCAGGGAGGATATCTTGGACTGGGGCTGTGGCTACCACTGCCCCACTAACCTTACCATGGATGTTTACCATTCTAGAATGGGTTTCTTGCTCTACTTCAGCCCAGGCTGAGAGCTCTAAATCATTCCCCAATAGGCAATCTACAGGCAAGTTTGGTGACACTGCCACTCTCTTGTGGCCAGTGACACCTCCCCAGCTGAGATTGACCACTGCCATGGGATGATCTCTCTGTACTCCATCAATATTGGTCACCTGGTATGTGGCACCAGGTAAAAGTTGCCTTGAGGGGACTAGACTCTCAGTCACCATTGTGATGCTAGCCCCTGTATCTCTATAGGCCTCAACTTTTATACCATTGATGAGGGGCTCCTGTCTGTACTTGCCCAAAGTGTTGGGACAAGTTGTGAAGTTGGCAAACCCCATGCCAGTCTCACAGACAAGAGTATCTAAGTTTGGGGACCTGGTTAGGCCAGAGTCCCCAGGAACTCCCAAAGTAAATGCACCCAAATTCTTGGGGGCACTCCCACCACCTGGGGGATCACTACTAGTAGTAACAGGAGGTTTGGGAATGTTACTTGGGGGTATGTTTTCCTTATTGTTATTCTTTGGGCAACTGCTGTCAGTTTTCAAATGACCCACCTGTTTACAGGGATAACAATAGGGTTTCTTCTGGTTATTAGAAGGATTCTGGGACCCACCCCCCTCAGAGGATTTTTGGGGCCCTGATGTGGTTTGATCTGTAGATTTATTCCCACCCTTCTCTTGAGGCTTGGTTGATTCCTTTTTCTGGTCACCACCTTGGTTCTTGGGCCTAATCCTGGTTCTGACCCATTTGTCTGCCCTCTTACCCAATTCTTGTGGAGAGGTCAGATCAGAGTCTACCAGGTGCTGGTGTAATAACTGGTTCTGACAATTATTTAAGACTTGCTCTCTCATAATTAGATTATACAATCCCTTGAAATCAGTAACCTTACTACCCAGTAGCCAGCCTTCCAGAGCCTTAGTGGCACAATCAACAAAGTCAGACCAGTCCTGAGACTGAGTTTTCTGGGTGTCTCTGAACAGCAACCTGTACTGCTCAGTGGTTAAACCAAACCCATCAACCAGTGCATTTTTCAGGACCTGGTAATTGTTAGCATCCTCAACTCTAGTAGTGAGGAGCTTATCTCTACCTTTACCATCAAAGGAGAGCCACAGTATAGCTGCCCACTGACTCTGGGGAATGCCCTGCACAGTGCAGGCCCTCTCCAGAGCAGCCATCCATTTCTGGATGTCATCCCCTTGCTTAAAGGGGGGCACTATTTTAGTCAGGTGTTTAGTATCTAAACCCTTCTCTCTATCTCTTGGGAGATTGCTGCCACCAGTGGGAGCTAGCCCACTCATCTGCTGCTCTCTTGCCAGGGCAAGCTTCTCTTTGGCCAGGGCAATTTCTTCCCTTTCAATCCTCAGTTCAGCTTGTCTCATCCTAGCCTCATGCTCCCTTCTCTGAGGGGAAGTAAATCTCCTCTGTGGAGGATTCCTTCTCCCCTGAGAAGAGGCATTAGAGTGCAGAGATCTATTGGAGTCCCTAAAAAGAGATCTATCCCTCCTAACTCCAAGGTTAGGCCCACTTCGGGTTAGTACTGGGGGTCCCCCAGATCCTAGCCCAAGTAAGTCTAAGTTGGTCCTAGTTAGCCTTCTGACTACCTCAAGACCCTTGTCTACCTCATCCCCAGAGAGTACCTCCTGATCCTCCTCCTCAACTGCTGAATCAGTGTTGGGGAGATCTGGATCCCCAGAGGTTCCCTCTAAGGCTGGCATGTTCTCATGTAACTGAGAAAGCTTTCTGGCATCATATGTCTCTAAGAGACCTATCAGAAAGGGAGTGGTGGGGTTAGACCCCTGCTTCAGTTTTCTGGAGACACAGATTTGTCTCATCTCCTGGAAACTGAGAGCTGCATATCTTGAAGTGACCTGTGGAGGGTCAACACTGACCAGGGGAGTCTCAGTAGATTCTCCCTGGGTAGACATGCTTCTCTAGTGAGGTGTAAGTGGTGCACTTACCTACACTATATGTTTGCCTACTGATCCCTTGCTAGAGTTGTAGTTTAGGGTGTGCTAGGCCCTAGGAGCTACAACAGCTGGTTCAGTAGAACTCAGAGTATTCTAAGCTAAGTTATATGTACCTTTAGTACTTATGTGATCTTTCACAAGATATTCTTAGGGCATGTGTGGTAAAACAACAGCAAGCTCAAATCCCAACCGCTGCTCACCAATGTGAGAAGTTGGCCTGATGTGCAGTGCTCACTATTCTAGTGATCACTATATATCAGTCCAAACAACCCTTATTGATGATTGGTTGTAAGTCAACCTTATAGACCAGCTATCCTAGTAGCATGGATACGAGCAGTCTAAGGCTAAGACTCTAGAGGGCGTGTTAAGCCAGCTGTTTTACCATCACATTACCCCTTGAACACCCAGTGAAAGGACACCACACAAGTGTTATGAAAATAAACAGTGTATTTATTAGAATCACAACAACCCTGTACTCTTTATGAGGACAGGGTGCTAGGCACACAACAAAACTCTTACGAAAATACTTAAGTTAGCACGTTATACACAAATGCCCGAGGGGCACGAAAAACCATATACTTTAAAAGTGGAATGCGAATTACTAGCAGGTAAGTAACAGTTCTAATAGGCTTTGGAATCGCTAGGACTGGACTAGGGAATCGTTAGATTACTACTAGGAGACCCAGGGGACTCGGGTGCAGAGTGTGCACTCTCACGCGGGATGCGGGACAAAGTCTATGGAGGCTAGTAAAGGCAAAGTTAGTGTTCACGGGCGAACCCGACCTGGTAGGAAGAAAACGACAGTGGATCCTGACCCTAGGATAGTGAGGCTATGCTGGGACACCGAAGTGCCGAAGTTACCTAGCCCAGGGGCTGCAGCTGCATAGGTCTGAAAAGACGTCGGGGATCTCGTTGCCGGACCAGGAGCCTGGAAGGAAGAAGTTGCTGGCAGGCGACCAGTGAAGAAAAGTTCGATGGATCCAAGCCTGGATCAAGGAAGAAGAAAACCTGAAAGCAGAAGGGACCAAGTTCTTGAATCACTAGCCAGTGATTAAGTGGGCACCAGGATGGCACCGGGCGAAGTCACCGCAGTCAGGTGAGTGGGCGCTGCTGGGCTCTGCAGTCTCTCGGACCAGGAGGCGTTGTCGGCGACCAGGATGGAGGTGCGAGCTGTCCCACGAAGGTTCTTGCTGTCGACGTCGCTGGACCCAGGATTGGGCAACAAGTCTTGGCAAATGCAAGGCCCACGCGGTGGACCTAAAATGGCGTCTTGAGTGGACCAGGAGGGTCCAGGGTACTTCTCAGATGGAGGGAAGCAAGGGCCAGTCTGGAGCAACCAGACCAGCAGCAGAAATGTCGTCGGGCGTCGTCAGGAAGGCCACAAGCCAGCGGGCTAGTAGCCAAACAACGCGGTGAGCAGCAAAAAGCAGAAGGGCCCCACGCAGATCGTGGAGATGCTGGGGGGCTGCTCTTCGGTGCTGGAGCTGCTCAGGGTGGGGGCTTCTCGGACCCCAAAGCACTCACCAGGAATTCACTCGGCGGGCTTGCTGGAAAGAAGTCGTGCAGTCTTGAAGATGGCCGGTCCCTCGAGGTCTCGTCACACCCACGAATCTCAGCGTGACTGATGATGCAGGTAGAGGTCAGAGGTGCCAGGGAAGCCGGTTCTCGTCGAGCTGGGCAGTCGGATTCCGGAGGAAGGACTTGCAGCAGACCGCAGTGTTCTTAGATGGTGCCTGCGGGTGCAGGGTGACTACTCCTTAGTCACAAGGGAGAAATCTTAGGAAGAAGTCTTGAGTTCCTTTCGCAGAAAGTAGTTTCAGGATTCAAAGATGATCTGATTTGGAAGGGGGCCAGTCTCTACCTTTATCCTGTAAAAGGGGGCTGGCACGCGACTAAGTCCTGCCCTATGGGTGGGACTAGGAGGGGGGTGGTTACACCCACTTCCTTGGCGGGATTTTCCCCAGCACAGGGTCTGGAGTGACCCTGGAACTGGTTCCAGCCAGCCTATGCACAGTGAGCACCGGGGTGCCACGTGCAGTCACCTTCCTCTAAAGCCCTGCCTACCTACAATACACAAAGCCCTGTCTGGGACGGTGCTGGCACCGCCCCTGGCAGGAAACCCTTTGTCCTTATCTCCTGCTCTGGGAGGACTCCCAGCAGCAGGAGGGCAGACTTGTGTCTCGGTGGCAGCATCCATTTTGTGGATGCTAAGGCTCTGTCTGACTTTAACCGGGGTTAGGGGTTACATACATGTCGTGTCCCTCTAGGAGGGTGGAATGCTAACCCCGTCGCCAGAATTGGCGAAGGGTTAGTATTCCAATTCGTATGACACCTTACTCGACATGTTTTGATAAAGCGATACCAGAGTTGGCATATAACCGCGAGGATTATAATGCACTTAAGAGTATATGGTATGCGATATCATGGAAACGGCTAAGGGATGGATCCCGAAAGCCGCAGACAGGCTCAGCTCATGCCAGAGCACCATCTCACACGATTCCAAGCACTCTGCCTTCAGGATTGTTAAGGCCTGCCATAGGAGTGACTGATAGGAGATCTGTGTGTCCATTTTAGGGTTAGAGATAGGTATACTATATCTAAAGCAAAGGGTGATTACACCACCTTGCCCCAGCTGTCAAGCAGCCAGTTGTGTCAGATTTGGATGGCCAGCCAGGGGTGGCATAATACATGCTGCAGCCCCTGGTAGGCCCTGGGTACACCTATGCCCTGGGTACCTAAGGTACACTGTACAGGGACTGATAAGGTGACTCAGTATCCAATTTAGATATGTACCTAAGGTACATGGAATCCATTTTACAGAGAGAGCAGTAGGCCTGGGGTCCTGAATAGCAGGGCCCCAGGTCAACTAAGTCAGAAAACCAGCAAAACACCAGGCAAAAAGTTGGGGGCAACCATAGTCAGGGATTTACCTTCCTACATAACCCCCCCCAAACGAAAGGAGATAAGGCTATCCTTGCCAGGTAAGCCTATATTGCCTGAGTGGCCATATAAGGAAGTACCAGCACTGGCATGGTTACCCCCTACTCATGGTCCACTAAGCAATCCCTCACCCTAAGGGTGTCTGAGGGTCTCCACCATAGGGAATCTCTACCTGTGGCGTGTTTTGGCAAAGTAAAAGGCTGGTGCTGAAATGGAGTACTGAAGTGAGGCTCCACTAATTTTGGGCTCAGCTTCCTCCAATCATTTTCCACCATATAGGCCTTTCTTTCCAAGACTGAGTTGTTTTGGGCTCTCAGGGTCAACCTCTGGCTACCTACAGCTGGAGGTTGGGTCCCTCTGTTTGGCTTACTGGAGGGACAGGTCAGGTCTGGGGCCCTCAGGTCCCAAGTTTGGCTGTGCCCAACAGTGTCCATCTGTGGGAGGTCCCTAACTAAATTTAAGGGGGATCCCTCAGGAGTCTGTTTTATTTTCACTTGGCTAGGATTACTAGCTTCAGTGCCCTTAATCTGTGAATTGGGAAGTTCTTTTGGACAGGGGGCCCTTTGGGGTCCAACACTGGCCTCCCTGACCTCTACAGCCCTGGGCTGACTGAGGCAGGGTAGAGAGGGGCAGGTTACCTGCTCCAGACTGGGTCCCACCTTGGAAGGGTCCACTGACATCAGGGGTTCTGCCAGGCTAGGCCTGACTACCTCTGTGGCAGTTCCTTCACAAGGGGTCAGATCAGTTCCCTGAGGAGGCTGATCCTTGCCTAAAGTCTGGTGGGAGGGAGATTTCTCTTCCTCCTCAATACTCTCTGTCTGAGTGGAGTGATCCATAGTTTCAGGCTTCACAACACTATCATCTGTCTGAGTTTGAGCTGTGGCCATCACAACTCTCCCAACCTTTTCAGGAGGGGGCTCAGTTTGGGTGTGGGCTGTGACCATCACAGCCTTGACAACCTGTTCTGGGAAGGAAGTTGTCTGAGATTGGGTTGTGACTGGCACAACCCTCCTGACCTGTTCAGGGAGGATATCTTGGACTGGGGCTGTGGCTACCACTGCCCCACTAACCTTACCATGGATGTTTACCATTCTAGAATGGGTTTCTTGCTCTACTTCAGCCCAGGCTGAGAGCTCTAAATCATTCCCCAATAGGCAATCTACAGGCAAGTTTGGTGACACTGCCACTCTCTTGTGGCCAGTGACACCTCCCCAGCTGAGATTGACCACTGCCATGGGATGATCTCTCTGTACTCCATCAATATTGGTCACCTGGTATGTGGCACCAGGTAAAAGTTGCCTTGAGGGGACTAGACTCTCAGTCACCATTGTGATGCTAGCCCCTGTATCTCTATAGGCCTCAACTTTTATACCATTGATGAGGGGCTCCTGTCTGTACTTGCCCAAAGTGTTGGGACAAGTTGTGAAGTTGGCAAACCCCATGCCAGTCTCACAGACAAGAGTATCTAAGTTTGGGGACCTGGTTAGGCCAGAGTCCCCAGGAACTCCCAAAGTAAATGCACCCAAATTCTTGGGGGCACTCCCACCACCTGGGGGATCACTACTAGTAGTAACAGGAGGTTTGGGAATGTTACTTGGGGGTATGTTTTCCTTATTGTTATTCTTTGGGCAACTGCTGTCAGTTTTCAAATGACCCACCTGTTTACAGGGATAACAATAGGGTTTCTTCTGGTTATTAGAAGGATTCTGGGACCCACCCCCCTCAGAGGATTTTTGGGGCCCTGATGTGGTTTGATCTGTAGATTTATTCCCACCCTTCTCTTGAGGCTTGGTTGATTCCTTTTTCTGGTCACCACCTTGGTTCTTGGGCCTAATCCTGGTTCTGACCCATTTGTCTGCCCTCTTACCCAATTCTTGTGGAGAGGTCAGATCAGAGTCTACCAGGTGCTGGTGTAATAACTGGTTCTGACAATTATTTAAGACTTGCTCTCTCATAATTAGATTATACAATCCCTTGAAATCAGTAACCTTACTACCCAGTAGCCAGCCTTCCAGAGCCTTAGTGGCACAATCAACAAAGTCAGACCAGTCCTGAGACTGAGTTTTCTGGGTGTCTCTGAACAGCAACCTGTACTGCTCAGTGGTTAAACCAAACCCATCAACCAGTGCATTTTTCAGGACCTGGTAATTGTTAGCATCCTCAACTCTAGTAGTGAGGAGCTTATCTCTACCTTTACCATCAAAGGAGAGCCACAGTATAGCTGCCCACTGACTCTGGGGAATGCCCTGCACAGTGCAGGCCCTCTCCAGAGCAGCCATCCATTTCTGGATGTCATCCCCTTGCTTAAAGGGGGGCACTATTTTAGTCAGGTGTTTAGTATCTAAACCCTTCTCTCTATCTCTTGGGAGATTGCTGCCACCAGTGGGAGCTAGCCCACTCATCTGCTGCTCTCTTGCCAGGGCAAGCTTCTCTTTGGCCAGGGCAATTTCTTCCCTTTCAATCCTCAGTTCAGCTTGTCTCATCCTAGCCTCATGCTCCCTTCTCTGAGGGGAAGTAAATCTCCTCTGTGGAGGATTCCTTCTCCCCTGAGAAGAGGCATTAGAGTGCAGAGATCTATTGGAGTCCCTAGAAAGAGATCTATCCCTCCTAACTCCAAGGTTAGGCCCACTTCGGGTTAGTACTGGGGGTCCCCCAGATCCTAGCCCAAGTAAGTCTAAGTTGGTCCTAGTTAGCCTTCTGACTACCTCAAGACCCTTGTCTACCTCATCCCCAGAGAGTACCTCCTGATCCTCCTCCTCAACTGCTGAATCAGTGTTGGGGAGATCTGGATCCCCAGAGGTTCCCTCTAAGGCTGGCATGTTCTCATGTAACTGAGAAAGCTTTCTGGCATCATATGTCTCTAAGAGACCTATCAGAAAGGGAGTGGTGGGGTTAGACCCCTGCTTCAGTTTTCTGGAGACACAGATTTGTCTCATCTCCTGGAAACTGAGAGCTGCATATCTTGAAGTGACCTGTGGAGGGTCAACACTGACCAGGGGAGTCTCAGTAGATTCTCCCTGGGTAGACATGCTTCTCTAGTGAGGTGTAAGTGGTGCACTTACCTACACTATATGTTTGCCTACTGATCCCTTGCTAGAGTTGTAGTTTAGGGTGTGCTAGGCCCTAGGAGCTACAACAGCTGGTTCAGTAGAACTCAGAGTATTCTAAGCTAAGTTATATGTACCTTTAGTACTTATGTGATCTTTCACAAGATATTCTTAGGGCATGTGTGGTAAAACAACAGCAAGCTCAAATCCCAACCGCTGCTCACCAATGTGAGAAGTTGGCCTGATGTGCAGTGCTCACTATTCTAGTGATCACTATATATCAGTCCAAACAACCCTTATTGATGATTGGTTGTAAGTCAACCTTATAGACCAGCTATCCTAGTAGCATGGATACGAGCAGTCTAAGGCTAAGACTCTAGAGGGCGTGTTAAGCCAGCTGTTTTACCATCACATTACCCCTTGAACACCCAGTGAAAGGACACCACACAAGTGTTATGAAAATAAACAGTGTATTTATTAGAATCACAACAACCCTGTACTCTTTATGAGGACAGGGTGCTAGGCACACAACAAAACTCTTACGAAAATACTTAAGTTAGCACGTTATACACAAATGCCCGAGGGGCACGAAAAACCATATACTTTAAAAGTGGAATGCGAATTACTAGCAGGTAAGTAACAGTTCTAATAGGCTTTGGAATCGCTAGGACTGGACTAGGGAATCGTTAGATTACTACTAGGAGACCCAGGGGACTCGGGTGCAGAGTGTGCACTCTCACGCGGGATGCGGGACAAAGTCTATGGAGGCTAGTAAAGGCAAAGTTAGTGTTCACGGGCGAACCCGACCTGGTAGGAAGAAAACGACAGTGGATCCTGACCCTAGGATAGTGAGGCTATGCTGGGACACCGAAGTGCCGAAGTTACCTAGCCCAGGGGCTGCAGCTGCATAGGTCTGAAAAGACGTCGGGGATCTCGTTGCCGGACCAGGAGCCTGGAAGGAAGAAGTTGCTGGCAGGCGACCAGTGAAGAAAAGTTCGATGGATCCAAGCCTGGATCAAGGAAGAAGAAAACCTGAAAGCAGAGGGGACCAAGTTCTTGAATCACTAGCCAGTGATTAAGTGGGCACCAGGATGGCACCGGGCGAAGTCACCGCAGTCAGGTGAGTGGGCGCTGCTGGGCTCTGCAGTCTCTCGGACCAGGAGGCGTTGTCGGCGACCAGGATGGAGGTGCGAGCTGTCCCACGAAGGTTCTTGCTGTCGACGTCGCTGGACCCAGGATTGGGCAACAAGTCTTGGCAAATGCAAGGCCCACGCGGTGGACCTAAAATGGCGTCTTGAGTGGACCAGGAGGGTCCAGGGTACTTCTCAGATGGAGGGAAGCAAGGGCCAGTCTGGAGCAACCAGACCAGCAGCAGAAATGTCGTCGGGCGTCGTCAGGAAGGCCACAAGCCAGCGGGCTAGTAGCCAAACAACGCGGTGAGCAGCAAAAAGCAGAAGGGCCCCACGCAGATCGTGGAGATGCTGGGGGGCTGCTCTTCGGTGCTGGAGCTGCTCAGGGTGGGGGCTTCTCGGACCCCAAAGCACTCACCAGGAATTCACTCGGCGGGCTTGCTGGAAAGAAGTCGTGCAGTCTTGAAGATGGCCGGTCCCTCGAGGTCTCGTCACACCCACGAATCTCAGCGTGACTGATGATGCAGGTAGAGGTCAGAGGTGCCAGGGAAGCCGGTTCTCGTCGAGCTGGGCAGTCGGATTCCGGAGGAAGGACTTGCAGCAGACCGCAGTGTTCTTAGATGGTGCCTGCGGGTGCAGGGTGACTACTCCTTAGTCACAAGGGAGAAATCTTAGGAAGAAGTCTTGAGTTCCTTTCGCAGAAAGTAGTTTCAGGATTCAAAGATGATCTGATTTGGAAGGGGGCCAGTCTCTACCTTTATCCTGTAAAAGGGGGCTGGCACGCGACTAAGTCCTGCCCTATGGGTGGGACTAGGAGGGGGGTGGTTACACCCACTTCCTTGGCGGGCTTTTCCCCAGCACAGGGTCTGGAGTGACCCTGGAACTGGTTCCAGCCAGCCTATGCACAGTGAGCACCGGGGTGCCACGTGCAGTCACCTTCCTCTAAAGCCCTGCCTACCTACAATACACAAAACCCTGTCTGGGACGGTGCTGGCACCGCCCCTGGCAGGAAACCCTTTGTCCTTATCTCCTGCTCTGGGAGGACTCCCAGCAGCAGGAGGGCAGACTTGTGTCTCGGTGGCAGCATCCATTTTGTGGATGCTAAGGCTCTGTCTGACTTTAACCGGGGTTAGGGGTTACATACATGTCGTGTCCCTCTAGGAGGGTGGAATGCTAACCCCGTCGCCAGAATTGGCGAGGGGTTAGTATTCCAATTCGTATGACACCTTACTCGACATGTTTTGATAAAGCGATACCAGAGTTGGCATATAACCGCGAGGATTATAATGCACTTAAGAGTATATGGTATGCGATATCATGGAAACGGCTAAGGGATGGATCCCGAAAGCCGCAGACAGGCTCAGCTCATGCCAGAGCACCATCTCACACGATTCCAAGCACTCTGCCTTCAGGATTGTTAAGGCCTGCCATAGGAGTGACTGATAGGAGATCTGTGTGTCCATTTTAGGGTTAGAGATAGGTATACTATATCTAAAGCAAAGGGTGATTACACCACCTTGCCCCAGCTGTCAAGCAGCCAGTTGTGTCAGATTTGGATGGCCAGCCAGGGGTGGCATAATACATGCTGCAGCCCCTGGTAGGCCCTGGGTACACCTATGCCCTGGGTACCTAAGGTACACTGTACAGGGACTGATAAGGTGACTCAGTATCCAATTTAGATATGTACCTAAGGTACATGGAATCCATTTTACAGAGAGAGCAGTAGGCCTGGGGTCCTGAATAGCAGGGCCCCAGGTCAACTAAGTCAGAAAACCAGCAAAACACCAGGCAAAAAGTTGGGGGCAACCATAGTCAGGGATTTACCTTCCTACAGTCACCAGGCGGTGGTAGGTCTTGTCTTGGCCCAGGTGCCCGGCCAGGGGGACATCGTGGGCTAGGTTCAACAGGAAGTCTCTGAAGTGGAGGGGCACCACCAGCACTCGCCCGGCCCCCAGTTCTGCGATTTTCTGTTCGCTGTACAAGAGATCATTGTCCCAATAAACCCAGTGGGCCCCGGTGGTGTCTCCTTGGCTCTGGGCGAGCGCTTGCTGTCGCAATCCCTCGAGGGAGGGGCAGGTCTTTTGCTCCTGCCGGAATTGTTCCTGGGTGGGCCCCCCTTCTTGACGCCACTGAGCCAGGTCGGGAAGCTCGGGGGGCTGTGTGGACCCCTCTGGGGTGGGGTCCGGGTGGTCGGTCTGGAGGAAGTCTTCTTCTGGAGTGATCAAGGGCGGAGGCGCTGCCCATTCTGGTTCTTCTGGTCTAGGGATGGTGCGGGTGGCCATGGACCGGGTGGTTACGCATGCCCAGTCCGGGAGACCCAACATCCCCAGATGCTCTCTTCTTTCCACAGCGGCCCACGGGGAGCTCTCGAGATCGTTCCCCAGGAGGCAGTCTACGGGGGCATCGTCACGGACAGTTACTTTCAGCATGCCGGACACTCCTCCCCATTCGAAGGGGACGCAGGCCATCCGACACAGGCTCTCCGAGTTGTCTGCCGATCGGACGGGGCAAAGTACGTTTGGTAGGATTTGTTCTGGGGTCACCAGGTGACAGCGGACGGCCGTCACACTGGCCCCGGTGTCACGCAGGGCCTCGGCCTTGCGCCCATTGATGCTCACCCATTGGCTGTACTTCCGAGTGTTGGCGGGCAGGGGAGTCCGCGGGACCATGTCTCTTCCTCCCAGGCATGCCAGGGTCATGGCGGCGGGTTCCCACTCGAGCTGCTCCGACTCATAGGTCTCCGTGTCTTCGGAGATTTGTTCTTCTCCCAGGGCGGCGGCCGCCATCTGGCGGGGCCCGGGGACCTGGTTCTTCGGGCAGGTCGGGTCACTGGCATAGTGGCCGACTCGCTGGCATCGATGACACGTCACGTTAGCTCGGAACCCCGGGCGCATCGGGGGGTTTCCCCGGCCTGCTGGAGCCGGGGTGGCGTTAGTGGGTGCGGCCGGGGCGGCGTCTCTGCCCCGGCCCGGGCCTCCTCCTCCTCCTCGGGGACGATGGTGACCTTGGTTGGTTCTGTTCTGCTCATTCGGCCCACTCCGGGCCACTCGGGTGCTCTCCCACCGGTCAGCCTTGGTGGCGAGCTGCCGGGGTTCAGTCAATTTACTGTCGAGGAGGTGCTGCCTGAGCTCGACAAAGCAGTTGTTGGAGAGGTGCTCCCATACAATGAGATTGAAGAGTTGTTCGTAAGTGGTTACGTTGTTACCCTTGATCCACCCCTCGAAGGCTCGGCTGAAATAGTTCACGTATTCCAACCACGTCGTACCTGGGATCCGGGTGCAGTTGCGGAACCTCTGGCGGTACATTTCGGGTGTAAGTCCATATCGACTGAGGAGGGCGGCCTTCATGTGGTCATAGGACGTCATTTGATGGTCCGGAAGCTGCAGCAGGGCATCACGACCCTCGTTGACGAATCTCCCCCATAGACCGGCTCCCCAGTCACTTCGAGCGACCCGGTGGGCGGTCATGGCAATCTCATAGGCTTTGAACCACTGCTGTATGTCGTCGTTTCGGTGATATTCTCGGACCACATCCTTGGGGATGTGGACCTTCTGCTCGGTAGGACCCGGGGAGTGCGGTTGCTCGGGCACCCCTAGGTTTTTGTTCAGTTTGCGTATTTCTATCTCCGCTAGTTTGCACTCGTGCTCGTATGCCAGTCTTTTTTCTTCGAGGTCTCTCTGTCTCTGTTTTTCCTCTCGCTCTTCTCTGAGCCGTAAGTGTTCTAAGTTTATTTTTTGTTCCGCCAGTTTCAATTCTCCGTCTAATCTGAGTCGTGCCAAGTCTAACTCGTGTAATCTATTTTTTTCCCGCTCCTGGATCTCTTCATGGGAGGGGCCTGGTCTCCGTTCCTCCGTCCGGGTGGTGTTGACTTCCGGGGCTGCGGGGTCCCGGGGGGTTGCGGTATTTGTCTCTGTCCAGGCCTCTAGGGCGTTTTTGAAGTCTTCTTTTGTGCTTAGCCCGGTGGTAGCAATGCCTAAGTCCATGCAAAATTGTTTGAGCTCTCGGTGGTTGTATTCTTCCAGCTTTTCCATCTGGAACTTCTCCGCCGATCCGCTCTCTTTGGTCGTCATTGTGGTTTTAGTCGTAGGGTGAGTTACTGTCTGTACGGTACGCGTTGGTTCGGATCGCGCCGCTAGCCACCAATGTTAGACGGGGACCTGGAGGGTCGGCCGAGCACAGTGATCGCACAGACAGGTAACTTCCCCCCCACAGATGGACACCACACAAAGCTTATGGTAACACCTTTTATAGGTACTTCGGGTAGTAGAGTGGTACGATACAGGGCGATCAGGACACGATGATCCTCTCAATTCTAGTCTCTAGTAAGGGAAGGGGGTAGCGGGACAGTCTTGGTACCCACGGGTACGGGTGTGTAACGGTGATAGCTCACAATCCTCGAGCTCGGTGTTCGGATGGGTCAGACCGCGGCAGCGCCGGCAGGTCCCGAAGAGGTCGTAGGTGGCACGGGCCGCGGCAGCGCCAGCAGGTCCCAACGAGGATGAAGGTTACAACGGGCCGCGGCAGCGCCAGCAGGTCCCACGAGAATGCAGGTTGCAACGGGCCGCGGCAGCGCCAGCAGGTCCCACGAGGATGAAGGTTACAACGGGCCGCGGCAGCGCCAGCAGGTCCCAAGAGAATGCAGGTTGCAGAGGGCCGCGGCAGCGCCAGCAGGTCCCACGAGGATGAAGGTTGCAGAGGGCCGCGGCAGCGCCAGCAGGTCCCACGAGGATGAAGGTTGCAGAGGGCCGCGGCAGCGCCAGCAGGCAGGACAATAGTTCACAAGGCAGGGCTGTGGCAGCGCCAACAGTCCGTCAAGGATGAGTTTGTCGCGGTGTCTCTCGACTCCAGGATACAACTGCCTTCCTGTCCTGGGGCTGCCTCAGTTATAGGTCTGGCGCCCTTTGATGACCGGACCCTCGCTCTTGGAGGTCGGGAGGTCTGGGATGAGGGAGTCCAGACACCCAGCAGGGGGGTGGAGCCAGCGCCCGAGGAGGCTGGGGGTGCTCGGCACCTGGCGGGGGAGAGCCGTCGACACTTCGTACTCCCATTGACCTGCCAAGTGGGCCGTTCACCTCCTGGGTGGAGGGTGGTGCCGGGATGTCGGGGCCTGGCCAGGCCCAGGGTTGGGGTCGGGCTGAGGCCGCGCGGCCGCGTGGTGCCGTGTCCAAGATGGCGGCTGGGCCGGCAATGGTGCTGACGGTGGCCCGGGCCCTGTCCTGCGGGGAGGGAGCGAGCCCTTCATGTGGCCTGTCCAACACCCCTTCTAACCATGCCAGTAGGTTTTCCATGAAAACCTCATTAACTAGTCTAGAGAGGTGCACGCCATCTTGCAGGAAAAAACGGCTCACCCAGGATGCACCCATGCCATGTTGTCCTTAGTTTCGGGGTCCTGCATAATTTATCAATCCGGTTATTAATCCTTTTCACTGAGTGATTCAAGGCCCATACAGACTTGCCCCCTCTCTACTGGTACCTTGGAATCATGTGTGACTATACTATTAGTGCCTCGGAGCATCTTTTCACCAACCACCCAACCTCCATAAGTAGGGTCTCAACAGCGCCTCTCCCACCCAGGTGCATCAGGTCGTTGCCTCATAAAAGCAAAAGTAACACTGCCAGGGGTACCTGATTCTGGTCCAGCAAGCGTGTCACCAGATCCCTGAGTTGGCCAAGGCGCAGCCAGCCTTGCCCATAGAAAGAGACTTTGGCACCTGCCTGCCGTGCCCTACACTCATAATTGCCTGTAAGAAAAAATTGTTGTAACCTTTCAACATATGAATGACCAATAACGCATACGTCCTGTTCTCCTTGCTCCCAGGTGGGCACCTGGTCTACAACACACGCTGAAGGACGACGGACCGCTGCATGCTTCCCTCCTGCAGAACAGGATGTAGAAACTGCTGAGGGAGGATGGACCGCTGCATGCTTCCCTCCTGCAGAACAGGATGTAGAATCTGCTGAGGGAGGATGGACCGCTGCATGCTTCCCTCCTGCGGGACAGGATGTTGAAACTGCAAGTCAAACCATGAAGAGAAAAAACAAAATTAACACTACCTCTAGAGCAAATGCAATCGCACATAGCGCTCATAACAATCTGAGGACCACCTACTGATCCTCTGCACCTCACTTCCAGTAAACCCTCTAGCTGCTGCTTCTGTGGTGGCCCCTATCCTAAAAGAGTGGGCCCCAAAAACTGCCTGGGTCTAAACCGGCCTTCTGCATGGCCAAGCCCATGACCCTCCTGAACTGGAATTTTATGAGCGGGGTCCCGTCCGCGTGAATCAGTAACGCCCCCGGCGCCCCTTGGCCTGTTTTCCAGGAATGCTTCTAACCTGGCAATGGTAGCACCAGGTTTGGGATCTCTACCCTCTGAATACAGAAGTCCATCCTTCCAGTAGATCCTGGCACTTCCAGCAGCCTCCGCAGCAGCTTGCTGTCTGAGGGGTTCAAGAGAGGGACAGCTCAGCTGCTCCTGGCTCAGATCTACCCTGAAAGGGCCCCCTGTCCCCAAGAACTCAACCTGATCAGGTTCAAGTTCCTCTGAGACTGTTCCTTCACAGGGACTGGGATCATCTCCCTCAAGAGACTGATCCTCACTCTGCAGCTGGGGGGAGACATTGCCTTACCCCTTTTGCTCCTTCTTTTGGAAGGCACCTGGTCCATCTTTTCAGGATCCAGGGCCTGTTCAGTGGAAGACATTTTATCCTGTGACCTAGTCATGGCAAACACATCTGCAGGTATGCCCAGCAGTTCTGCATGTGTCCTGAATTCCACTTCAGCCCAAGCTGAAGTTTCCAAATCATTGCCCAATAAGCATTCTACAGGGAGGTCTGAGCTAACCACAACTTTCTTAGGGCCAGTTACTGTGCAGTTATTGATCTCTTGGTACATCTCACCAAGTATGATCTGTTCAAGGTCCACAAGATCTTTTGTCACTATTGTGGCACTTGCACCTCTGTCCCTGTATGCCATGGCCTCCTGGCCATTGATCAAAGGCTGTTGTCTGTACTTGCCCAGATTACTGGGACTGACAAATAAGGAGGCAATATCCATGCCTCCATCACAGACAAAAACAGCCTGAGTTGGAATTCTGACTAGGCCAGAATCCATTTCAGATCCCAAGGTTAACCCTACTATACCCTTGTTCTGTACACCGCCACTTGGAACTGAGCTAGGGGGTACAGTTGCCTTAGGGCAGTGGTGGCTGGAGTAGATTGCTTGGCCCATGGACAACTGGCTTGTTTTGTCCAATGTATCTTCTCTCTACAGATTTGACACTAAGGTTTCTTTATGCCTTTTCCTTTGTTAGAGTGTGACCCCCCCCCCCCCAGATGCAGGTTTTTGGGGCCCTTGTGAAGAGTTATGGTCTTTACCCATCTCCCCACCCTTATCTGAGGTTTTAGCATCTTGCTTCTTTTTGTGACCACCTTGATTCTGAGTTTTCTGCTCTACCCTGGTTCTGACCCATTTGTCTGTCTTCTTTCCCAATTCTTGGGGAGATGTCAGATCAGAATCAACCATGTACTGATGCAACAACTGATTTTGGCAATTATTAAGGATCTGCTCCCTCATAATTAAATTGTACAATCCTTTAAAATCACACACCTTACTGCCAAGTAACCAGCCTTTCAGAGCCTTAGTAGCACAATCTACAAAGTCAACCCAGTCTTGAGTCTGTGCCTTCTGAGTGTCTCTGAACTTAATTCTGTACTGTTCAGCGTTTAAGCCAAACCCATCAATGAGAGCACTCTTCAAAACTGAGTAATTGTCAGCATCCTCTTCCCTAACAGTGAGGAGCTTATCTCTACCTTTGTCAGCAAAGGAGAGCCACAAGATAGCTGCCCACTGCTCCTGAGGGACCCTCTGTACATTACAGGCCCTCTCTAGTGCAGTTATCCATTAGTAGATGTCATCCCCACTCTGATAGGGAGGGACTATCTTGTTCGGGTTCCTATGGTCATGAGAATATTCTCTAGCTCTAGGGACACTGTTTCTACCACCATGGGACTCTAGTCCCAATCTTCTTGTTGCTCTTTGGAGCTCTATGGATTCCCTGTCTAGAGCCAATTGCTCTTTCTTAAGCCTGAGCCACCCACTCTGTCCACCTCATCAGACTCTGGGGTCTTTCTAGGGTCATCTAAGAGCAAAATCTCAATGAGACGTTAGTTGTTTGCTGTTCCCCCGGTCCTCAACTTCCTAGATGCTCATATGGCTCTCAATTCTGGAAATGAGATGCCATTGTAGCTAGTTAGCAGCGAGCCACTGGCTTCTCCTCTAGAAGATATACATGTGTTATGTGGTGTAGGCACCTACCTAACCTAGTGGAGACTAAGCTCTCTTGAGTTGGAGAAAGCGTGTGCTAGACCCTTGGCTTGCCCAACTCCAAGTTCAGTAGAACTTACTTTATTCAAATCTTGATTGTATTATATGTACCTAATACTTAGTGGTTTTCAGTTAATCATTCAATGAGATTTATCTGGTAAAACAATAGCACGCTTGAAGCCCAACCGCTACACACACCGCAGGGTAGGAATATAAGCATGCATTACAGATCAGAGTAACACCAGTGCATGCTTACTTAAAATGATACATCACTTAAAAGGCATAGCAGTGCAAGTGTCAGTCACAGAGAGTAGCACCAGTGCAAGCTTCATTCCAGGGATAATCACTTTAAAGGTGTAGCAGTGCAAGCTTCCATTAAACTGAGTATATCAGTGCTAGAGCAGGCTTCCTTAAAGGAACGCAGTAGCTGTCCAATGGTGACGTGGCAAAAACAATAGACCCATTTTCTTGGGGTCGAGAAGAAAGTCTCCTAGGACCAACTGTTCCACTCATATTCTAGCTCACCAACAATCTAGGGGTCAAAGGTTCTCAGACTGGACAGTGTAAAGTCACCATCTACCATCTAAATGTGGGCCGTACACAAACAAGCCACCAAACGAGGACACTCCACACCCCCCAAAAACACAGCACATTATTTATATACTTTCATACCATACCTTGTAGGAGGAGAGGGGGATCATGACATTTCCTTCCCAGGCCTTGGAAGAGAACACCTTATGAGAACCACAGAACATACAAATCCTTGGTCTTGTACGTGCAATCACCTGCATTTCAAAAAGCTAAGAATTGAAGCCATTGAATCTTTTCCATCGCTATTAATGTTCACAGATATGGTCAGGCCCTGGGCAATGCCCAGACCCTTACCTCACTGCTGCGAGCCCCCGGTTGGCCACCAGCACCCCCACAGCCAGAGCCACTCCCACCAGTTAATCCGATGGGTAGAGTGAGTAATCTCTAACCTGCGTGGCTCCCGGCAGTGGCGGAATGCAGGCCAACCAGAAATGCCCCAAAACAGCGCCCCTGAGTCCTTTGAACAACAGCGTTGCTCAGTCAGTGCCCCAGATCGTCCACAGCTGGTCTCCTGTGTCCACCGACGACCTGCATGAAACAGGAAACAAGAAAGAAGAAAGTGGGGCTTCCTGCAGTCCTTCGGGCACGAGTCCCTGCGTTTCACCAGCAAGCTGTAGCAACAAACAGAAAAGAAAGATCCAGAGCTTCTCTGAGTCTTTCCGCAGCTGCCCCCACCCCTCACTGGCAACCTGTAGTGAGGGAAAACAGAAAAAAAGATCTCGTTGGGGTCTCTGATTGAGGCCCTGACGTCCTGCACGTGGTGCTGGCTCAGAAGCGGCGGAACGAGAGACTGCTATCGTCACTCCACTGCCTTTTAAAGATCTCCGCGGGGCCAGATGTTTCTGACCAGCTTTCGCTACGTTTTTAGGACGCGTGAACAGGAAGCGCTATCAAACGCTTCCGGTTCAAGCACCCACCAGCCAATCAAGGGATGAGGGGAGGTCGGGGCGCCCCATCCCTGCTGTACGTGGCGCAGCCCCGCCTCCCGGCCGTCTGCGGGGGATCGGCGCGACCACCATAATCGGCGGCGTGCCCGCCTATGAAGGAGCATGCCACCTAAGGGTGGGTGAGGGGAATCGTCGTAAGAAAGGGACACTCTAGCACTCCAATAGCTAACTAGACCCACAGGCCTACTATTGTGTTTTGTAGTTGTAAGAGTGGGGAATTGGCCACCTGCTGGTCTCTCAATTTTCCTCCGGTCCTCCTTTTTGGTACTATATGCAGAGTAACACCATGCAACGCTTTGCGCTGTGCTGCTTTGCGTTACTCTAGATTTTCACGCAAAGCTGGGCCCGCATGGTGGCCTTGTATGGCTTGATAAATCTAACTTAGTTGTTGCGTCGCCCTTACGCCCCTTTGTATGGTGCAAGGGTGATGCAAATACTTGATAAATTTGCCCCTAAGTTTGTCAACAATCATTGGGACACAGATACCTCTGGACCCGGTAGCAGTTTTGTTCGCAGCATTTTGAATGTCATACATTGGGTCTTCCTACTTTTCTCTCCAAGCACCTTGAACTGCTCACCCAGTTAATTCAGCCCCGAACATATAAGGAAGGGGATTCATGTAATCTCTGACCATGCCTTCCCAACTTGCATGTGCTGCTAGAAATATCTTTTTTACTGTACCTATAAATACATGATTAATCTGATGATTTTTTGATTGTTGATGATTACCAATTCACATTTGTATTATAAAAAATCCAGTATTCTTATGCTGTGGTAACTTTTTCAGGAGTCCCTTGGTAATCACGGTTACTGGACTCACTTTGCTATTAAACCCAAAACTGAGCACCAAGTACATACACCCCTTTAGCACTTGACCCGCAGGGTAATGAAGTTGGGCAGTCCAAGCCTTACACAGGGAGATGATGTGGGGTTAAAGACTTAGCACTTAATAAATCATCTGGTAACAAGTGGTACAGCACTGCCCAGCCAGTATTTTAGTTTGTTAAACAAAAGTGCTTTAAAACTGACTATAATACAACCACTGAGCATAACCATCAAAGGGCATTGTCAATAAAATGGCATTTTTAATTTCGTAACTTATATAATCCGTGGGCCAGTCTAACTGTACTCTATAGTCATGTCTTACAGTCAGATTCATGAAGCAAAAATCGGCTCGCAAAGGGCCAGCGAGCGCTTTTTTGCATTTGGGATTCATCATCCCAAATGCAAAAATCGCAGATTTTGAAATCGCTAAATTGCGAGCAATTGCATTTAAGGAATCTCTATTTGAGATTCCTTAAATGCAATTCATGAACCATTTTAGAATTGCGAATTCGCAATTTTTGGCCGCTATTTACCGCGAAGTCTGACTTCGTGGTAAATAGCGAAAACTTAGAAAAATGCACTTTAGTGCATTTTTCTAAGTTGGATGTTACACACACACATGTACTTTGGACATGTGTGTGCGCAACACCAGTGTAAATCACCATTTCAGGGGTGCTACAGGGTGTCCTTTGGACACCCTGGCACCCTTGAAATCGCTTCCTTATTTGCGATTCGCTAATTGCTAATCGCAAATAAGGATTGACTCTCCATTCATTTCTATGGGCCTTTGGCCCATAGGAATGAATGGGGAGTCATTCCTTATTTGCGATTAGCAATTAGCGAATCGCAAATAAGGAAGCAGTAGAAATCGTTATAAATTTTGCGATTTCTACATGCATCCCGTTTTGCGAGTCTTTAATAGCGATTCCTTAATAATCGCTATTAAGGACTCGCAAAAGAGAAGGATGATGAATCTGGGGGTTAGATAATAATAATGTGCACTGGCCTATGGGCTTCTGATGGGGATAAACTCATGCGGTTCAGTTCAGCGTTGTGCCCAGAAGTTATAGGACCCAGCTACTCCCAGTTTGGCCTGCGCCCCAACACAACCCAAACGAGGCACCAACAGAACTCACAATAGATCATGAACATGGTGGAACATTTTTATTATAGCCATGTCAAAACATACTCATGTTTAAAAACACATTCATGTAAAGAACATACTGAGGTCAAATAATAGCAACACATCATGAAGAATTAGGCTCTTGTGATAAGAAAACACTACACAATAAACAGTACAGTATATGGACTCATGAACACCAACACCAGAGACCTGCCACAATTTCAAACACCATTGGACCACACAGGTGTAACCACCTGCGTCTGTGGGGGGTGGTCCTGCCTCACTGTACCCATGTCCTCATACCAGGGCACCGCCCCTAAACACCAAGCTACCTGTGGGGCTGTGATGAGATGAGCAGGAAGTGCATCCCGGTGCCCACCCCGGTGATGTGATCTGTGCGCACTGACCCCCAAGCTGGTGTGTACATCCTCTGATTGGCTCAGGACTGCTGGACCCTACCTTTGGTGCTGTTCTGGGGAGTCTGCTTTGGAGAACCCCTCTACTGACTGGGGTGAATTTAGGATTCAAGATCCCAGCACCTAACATAGGTTTGGGTGGGTGGAAAATTGTTGTAGTTCTGGCCACAATGCTCTGCTCCTGGAAAAAGGTAGAGGCCAGGGGAAGGGGTACCTATATACCCCCTGGCCATTACAGTGGCGGAAGGGACGCACATCTGGCACAACTGCATTTCCCGTCGCCCGGGAAGTAGTCATTGGCCGGCACATCACCGGATTGAGGCAGGGCTCGGCTCAAGGAGGTCCCGGGTCCTAAAACACTGCGCTCCCTATGGGTGGTACACTGTCTATTGTTGTTAGTTCCCAAAAACTTGGTTATTCCTCCCTCACCCTTTGGCATCCGAATTACATTCTACTTTGCAGTCCTTGGTGGTGGTTCATACATGATACACCTTCAGTTGGTGGTCGAAGGCATTGCCAGTCAAGTTGGAGTGCACCATTCACAGCCCACCTATTAGGATCTACATGCTGTTCTGCCTGGTGTAAGTGGCGTTGATCACAGTCTGAGGTAGAAGAAGCGCCATGTGTTCAGTCAGGGGAGCATAAACAATGCCTGTACCGGCAACAGAGCGTCTGTGCGGTGGTTACATTGCTGCACCATAGGCTATTCCACCATGCACCATAGGCTATTCCTTGGGCTTAAACAACAGTACCCAGACCTACCTTGGAGCCAACCCCAGTTACAAAAGAGAGTTAGGCGACATCCAATGGCCTCACCTGCAGACAGGGGACTGCCTTTCTTCTTGGCACTGCTCACTCTGATGCAACAGCATACTGCAGTTGTAAATTGATGAGTCCTTCTCACATCGAGGCTCTAACTTCTAGTAGTAAGAACACTCACTGAGTAATTGATTTATCAAAGATTAATTGGTGGGACCAAAGCTTTTGCACAGAAGCTCATTGCCAGCAGTATCAAAGATCTGAGTGCCGAATACCAAGGCAAAGCGTTATTTCTTAAAAATGAGTGCTGTTGGGCCTGACCTGCAACCACCGGCTCAAAGCAAGCACTGCACCCCTTACGCACTTTGTGGTTCTTCAGAAGGCCCCTCTATCTCTTGCACTTCCATGAGGCAGCTTATGCTGCAGGTGCACTTGTTTCACTCAGACTTCACCTGGTGCAGGGACTCCCCAGACTACAGTCCCTGTCACAGTTCACAACCTCCTTGGCTCATTCACTGTCCTTCTGCAAGGACACCTCAGCAGTCACACTAAGGAAAATGAAAAAGAGATGGGTGGAATGCTTGTAATAATCTCAGCTGCTTGTTATTACTCAGATGCGCATTCCTGTTCATCTTTTTTGCGTATTATGCCACTCTACACAAAGACTGACCATATGAAATTAGCCCCCGCCCTGTTCCAGTAGAAACAATCTAGCCAGAACTGCCAAGCCAGGCCCCTGCAGTTGAGAACACAAGCAACCCCTGACAGTCCAGGCTGGACTCTTCCTATTTCACACATATATATGTATAGATTTTACGTACAGACATATATATATATGTATATAGCACTTGCACATATATATATGTATACCTATTTTTTCAAATAGTTTTTTACATAAGTGTATTTTCCCTTTTTTACTAATGTATTACATTTTTATTTAAAGTCTAAACACTTTTAAAATGTAGATGTGTGTGTATTAGATGTTTTAATTTTATTTTTAACTATACAATGTTACTGATGTTCAATGTAATTTAACCTTTCTGTTGTTTATTGCTGTATTTCATGGGTACTCACAAACTTTTTCCATGGGGCCAAAATGTTGGTCTGTGATGTGCCCGAGGACCGCATTGATGCCAGCGGGGTAGCGGTAAGGCAAGTGGGTTGGGGGGATTGGTGGTAAAGTCGGTGTAAGCGAAGCGAAGGATATACATGTAGTGGCTGAATTGAACAATGTGAAACCAGAAAACCTGGGATTAATCCTGACTTCCCCACTTTACCAAATTGTGTGACCCTAGGCACTTGTTTAATTTCAATTTCTCTCCTTTTTCTTCATTATTCCATATAAGAGTGCCTCGAAATACATGAGTTCAGGGTGTGCGCTGTACAAAACGTTTCTCCTGTATTTGATTCAATAAACTATAATGTTGTTCATGTATAATAGGAACCCAGGCCACCCAAATAACAATTGACTTGACTCTTTAGTTCATTATTAGCAATGTTGTCGGGGTAGTGGGGAAGAATTAATGTTTCTAAATTCATGTTTGAAAACTATTACTTTTAAATGAATTCTTCTCAATGCAATGATATAATCAATTATACTAAAGTGAAAATGTTCTGCATGTTAATTAAATACACTTTGAATTTTGAAGAGACTGTCCTGTTTTTACACTTTTGCTGCAAGATGTGTTTAAAAATGAAGGTCTTTCTAAAGTAAAGCGGTGCAGGGCTCCCTAGTTACATCCTTTATTTAACACCAATTTACCTTGAGATTAACACCAACTAATATTGAAATAAATGCTCGTCTATTTAACAAATTGTTATTGTTAGTGCTGAGTCCAGAAAACAGCATCCTAGTACTCCTGTTGACCAGGGGGCCGCATGTAACTGTCAAGGGGGCCGCATGCTGTATTTGAATATTAAATTGCTATTAATGAGGTGCAGCCAATGCCCAGTCAGTGATTAACAAGTGTAAAAATGACAAAATAATGATATAAAGTGGGAAAGGATGTGACCTAACGGCTAGAGCAGTCGACCTCGAAGCTGGGGAACCTGGTTTGAGTCTCGGCAGGAACGCTGAACATCCTGTGATTCTGGGCAAATCACTTAATCTCCCCGTGCCTAACAAAATAAATGCGTCCATCTGTAATGAAACTGGTGCTCATGTAAAGTGTTCTGATACCTTCGATCGAGTTTGCGCAATATAAAACTCGCCAAAAAAAGAGATATATAATTTTTTTTAGCACAATAAGTAGCATAATTTGTTTTTTCTTGCTGCATAATTTACACAACCCTGACGCACAACTTGGTCCTCTCCTGCCACATAATTCCAGTGCCCCTGTCTATATGGAAGGTGTCCTCATGGAATATCTGGACACTTGTCCACATTACCAACCATCATTCGTCTAAGAGGAGGCCAATATCAAATCAACAGTCTACTATGCCAGCTCTTTCTCCCACCATAGGTGTGGGGCAAGGTGAAGGAGAAAGATCTCTGTATAAGCGGTGCAGCCTTCTACCTGGTCTTATTTCCAAACAAATGTACATACTTACAAGACACACAGAGTGGTTCAGCTTTCAACTTCCAGATTAATTATTCATGTGTGACGGAAATTATAGTCTATAGTTAACAGATAAGAATAACAAAGCAGTATCTTCTCAAAAAACTAATATACGAGTCATTCCTTCTTTGAACATTTTTGGTCATGACTGGTCCAAATACGTGCTAGGTCCACCCCTCTTACCAGAGTGACCTTGCGCAGGAGGCCTGATAGCCCATACGATTACTTCCCTCAGTCACCCCCTACGCCCTTAAATACTACCTCTATGGGACTGTGCTGTTATGCCAACTTGGCGCACATGCGCCTGTGCGGATTTGGCAGAAAGGCCTGCCTGAAGCAGAACTTCCCACTGCTGCACCCTCAAGCCTACAGGTCGTAAACGCCCCCTGGAGGTTGATGAGAGACCACTGTCCCCCCCCAGGCGTCCCCATTAACAATGGTGATGCCTACTAAAGATGGTAAAATGCCCGACCAATCATGACCTAACTGCCACAGGCCAGGATAGTTGATCGACTATCTGGCAAACCCCCCCCCCCCGCCCTAAAAGATACGCCCGAAGGTCATGCCCTGCGCCATGTCCCTACCAACCAGTTTAGCAAGTTCTCTAAAAAAAATTGCCTCGTTTAGAGAGGTGAACTCCATCTTGCAGAAAAAACCTCTCTCCCCGGATGCACCCATGCGCAATTGCTTGAAGCCTTGGGGACCTAAACAACTTATCAATCCTGTTATTGATTCTTTTAGCTGAGTGGTTCAAAGCCCATACCGACTCACCCCCCCACCACTGGTACCTGGGGATGAAATGGGATCACACCAATACTGCCTGCAGGCACTCCTCCACCCAATGTGCATGTCAGGCTGGCTGCCGCAAGACAGCCACCCAAAGGGACACGCGCACCATAGAAAATAAAATGGTAATGACTTAAACTTCATTACTATTTTATTTTTCGTCCCCGGGGCAATTAAGTGAGGCAACGCTCCTCCGCTGAAACGGAGGAGCCTCCCCTGGATAATGCGTTGTGCGAAATGGGCTCATGACATTGTTTTGACATTGATTTTGGTTAGGTAATGGTAAGTACTCATGGGACATCAGCGACTCCCTGGCCATATTACTTCATTGTGACACAGTGTTCTTTGAAATGGTGTGTCTCTGCTATGACTTGTAAGTATGTACATTTTTTGGGAAATAAGACCAAGTAGAAGGCTGCAGTGCATATACAGCGATCTTTCTCCTCCACCTTGCCCCACACCTACGAGAAATAGCTGGCATATGCGTAGGTGCCAACCGGGAACTCGGGCACGCCACAATTATGGCAGTTGTGCCAGTCCACTGACGCCATTGTGAGGAGGGGGGGGGCTGCTGACGGCACCAACCCATCAGCTACTGCATAATCTGCAGGTTTTAACAAAAACAAAATATTGTTTCTAGCTCACACAGTTCAAAAGTTACTAAAAGCGCTGTGAACGTGATGCAGCACAGCGGAAGGCCCTTTGTAAAAGTTGACTGGTCACCTTTCTGTTGCTTATTGCTGTATCTCATGGGTACTCAAACATTTTCCCTTGCGACTGCAAGCCTGACATCCACTCTATAAACCTCTAAACCCAGCTGTCTAAAACACCGGGTTGAGAGCCTACACAAGCCTGTAATGCCCTCAAGAGCAGCAAGAGAGGCCGATCCCTCCAATCCTGGCACTGCTTTCAACAGCATGAGAGCAGTGCCAGGATTGGTAAAGCCCAGCTGGACATAATGTCAGGGGAAGAAGATGACGAGAGCGAGAATGACGTATTTTATTTATGTTTTTTTAAATGTATTTATTAACCCATTTTCCTGGCCCTCCAATCGCCGAATTTTCCAGTCGCCACTGGCATGGGCCATAGAAGGATATTCATTCTGTAATATGCAGGATGAAAAGGATGCTGGGCCTGGTGGCTCAAAGTTCTCCTGCGACTACTATAAAAAATCTCTTTGCCCTCATCTCCTCGCTTCCCATCAAGCGGGCTTCCGCTCGGGCCACTCTACGGAGTCAGTGGTGCTT
Source organism: Lissotriton helveticus (assembly GCF_964261635.1). Classification (NCBI taxonomy): domain Eukaryota; kingdom Metazoa; phylum Chordata; class Amphibia; order Caudata; family Salamandridae; genus Lissotriton; species Lissotriton helveticus. Next base: position 927,555,841 of record NC_136070.1, read on the forward strand.
GCGGTCCTTGACGAGCTGAAAGCCAAGGCCGATACCAACTCCCCCCAAGCTCTGGTTCTCCTTGATTTGTCCGCTGCGTTCGACACGGTTGATCATACCATCTTACTTGACCGTGTCGGCGCAGCGGGCATTCGGGCTCTGCTCTTTCCTGGATTGCGTCCTTTCTTACAGGTCGCTCACAAGCTGTTCACCTCTCTGGCTTCTCCGCTTCTCCCCTCCCGGTGTCTTGTGGGGTTCCCCAAGGTTCCTCCCTCTCTCCTCTTCTTTTTAACCTTTATATTCGTCCCCTCATTGTTTCTCTTCTTGATCTGGGAGTCTCTGTGTATAATTACGCAGATGACCTCCAGCTCGTCTTTGATCTTTCCTCTTCTTCTCACTCTTTATCATTCTTTCGCTCCACTCTGGTTTTCATCTCCGGATGGATGAGCGCCAATCATCTCAAGCTCAACCCAGACAAGACTGAGCTTGTCTTGACTGGTGGCTCATCCAGTCCTTGGTCCTCTGCCTTCTGGCCCCCGATCTTTGGTCCCCCCCCTACCCCGGTCTCCTCTGTTAAAACGCTGGGCATTAAGGTCAGTCAGGACCTGTCAATGCACGGCCAGGTCAGCTCTGTTGTGTCTTCTTGCTTTCTTTCCCTTCGTTTGATCCGAAAAATTTCTCGTTTTTTTTCCCTGGATTCCCTTAAAATTATCATTTCGGCCCTTATTATTTCCCGCCTTGATTATGGAAACAGCTTGTTCGTGGGCATCCCTGCCTACGAAACTTGCCGTCTCCAAGCAATTCAAAATCAGGCTGCTCGTCTTATTTTTCATTTTCCCAAAACTCACCACATTACTCCTGTCCTTAAATCACTTCACTGGCTACCTGTTTTGCAGAGGTCCCTATTTAAATTAGGGTGCCTAGTCTTCCGAACTGTTGATCGCTCTGCTCCGGCGTTCATCAACACCCTGATCTCCACTCACACCCCTGCCCGTACCCTCCGTTCCTCTAGTTCTGCCCTCCTCACTGTTCCCCGCTTCCGCAAATCCCGCACTGGTGGTACCAGATTCTCTGTTCTTGCCCCCCGGTTCTGGAACTCCCTCCCCCTATCTCTGCGCTCAATTCCCATTTTTTCACACTTCCGTAAAGCGCTCAAGACTTTCTTGTTTGCCCAGGCATACTCCGGCTAACCTCCTTGGCCCTGTTCTGTTCTGATCAGTAGAGCTCTCAGCGCCAGGAAGCCGCTTGGCCACCGTGCGCTCAATAAATACCTTATTCATTCATTCATTCATTCACTCATGGTCACAGGTTTGACTACCGGTGGCCTATCCTTCTGAGATCAGTCAAATGAGTAACATTGACTTGGGTAACTATAAACATCTGTAATTTTACTGCCCTAGGGAGAACGTCTTACTTTACAAATACACATTATTTTATACAAGCACCACCCACTGCAGCTGCCATCGAATAGTCTCTCTACCTGTTGAGCATAGAAGTCTTTTGATGGTTGCATTATCCTTTGCCCCTCTTTTATTTTAAGAAGGCCTGGAGACTGTGAATGTGGGCGTACATCCACTGGCAACACTAAGAATAAACTTGAGAGTTCCCCCCAACCCTATGGTCTCATAAACAGTGCACCAAAGACTTTGAATTGATAAGTGACTTGATAAAAAAAAACAGCCGGAAGTGTAACAGGATGTCAGGAATGCAATATTCCTGTACACATTTCTAGGTATGTCAATCTCTCAAATCTGGAATCCTCTACCATCTCTATGCGGATGACACCCACATCTACCTCAGGGTGTCTTCCTCTCATTATCTCTCACTACTCAACTCTACTCTCAACTCTATTCACAACTGGATGTTAGTTCACCAACTCATTCTCAATCCCTCCAATACGGAATTCCTCCTCTTATCTAGCTCTCTCTCCCCGCCTCCTGTTCAATCCTGGATGGATAAGTTGAACTTACTCAACAGTAAACCCGTCATTGTGGACTGCGCTAAATCCTTAGGTGTCATACTTGACAAAAGACTCAACCTAATCTCACACATCAATTCCATTGCCAAAAGCGCACGTTATCAACTGCGCCTTCTATGGGGGATTCGTCGGTTCTTCCCGGAGAATGACCTAAAAACCTTAGTCCAATCACTAGTTCTCTCTAGACTGGATTATTGTAATTCTCTTGTGACTGGCCTTCCCAAATCTCACCTCTCCCCCCTCAAATCCATCCTCCATTCAGCAGCTCGCATCATTTCAGGGTCCAAACGAAGTGACAACATCACTCCTATCCTGTCTTCTCTCCGATGGCTTCCCATCGAGGCTAGAGCTATCTACAAAACGGCATGCATCACCCACAAAGCTTTGCACTCTTCCTCCCCTCGCTATCTGGCGAATAAACTGAAATTGTCTGGAGGCTCAAAACCTTCAAGGAATGCGGAAAAGTTCCGGCTTGAGCCCCCCTCCTTCAAAAGGGAAAAATGTATGGCGCAATCGTTCTCAGGTAATGCGGTGAGAATCTGGAACTCGCTTCCTCCTTTGCTCCTTGCCATCACCTCCATCCAGATCTTCAAAGCGGACCTCAAATCTCTTCTATTCCAAAGACACTTTCAGAACTAATTCCCTCCCTCTCAGACCCTTCCAGGAAGTTCTTTAGTCATTGTAAATTTGTCATATATATTTATATTTTTGTTTGTACATTCTGTGCTTGCTGTGTTTGATATTGTGTTCCTTTTGCATGCGTTGTTTTGATTCTATGGCCTGCTATTTTTCGCCAGGAAGTTCTTTAGTCATTGTAAATTCGTCATATATATTCATATTATTGTTTGTACATTCTGTGTTTGATAATGTGTTCCTTTTGCCTGCGTTGTTTTGATTCTATGGCCTGCTACCTTTGTTTGTTCCATTCCTGTAACAGTTCTTTCATGTAACGTAACTGGTTCTATTGTACAGTGCTCGGACACCTTCGGGTAAAGTCCGCGCTTTATAAAAATGCATTAAATAAATAAATAAAATAAAACATTGGGTCTGCATTAAGCTGCATATGCACTTGGCATCTTTTCTCCTGTTGAGTCAGTACAGTATGCACCCTCTACATATGGAAGCACAGGTGACATTCCTTCCTTTAGCCACTCACTGTCTTAGTCCACCAGACTACCTGAGGCTGGTCTAAAGGTAATTCAGTGAGTTGATGGATAATCTATATACTTTAGAAGTTACTATGGGCCCCTCTTTTAATAGAAGGAGGCAAAAGCAATGCAGGAAGTTAGGGGAGAAGGTTTGTCTTTTGTGAATAACCCCCATAAGAGCGCAACAGCGGCATAGGAGTAGATCCCACATCCTGTTGGCCTCATCCCACCCTAAACCCTTCTAGCAGTGCTTTGTGCTGGCCCCACTCCGAGAGGGGCCTTTGCAGAGATAGGACCCACCGACCAAATCTAACTTCACCTCAAAGTGACTCTTGTCCCATGCAAATCCCATACACATGGAACCTGTTTATCCCTGGGCTCAATCCAGGGGCCACCCAGAGTGATTTAGGGTCTACCTGGGAGCCAGCATTGTCCCAGCACACAACCTTTGAGCCACGACGCTCACTCTACTCGCTGAATGTCAGAACATTGCTTTGGTTTGCCAATTCATTATGCTTAGTTTGTCTTAGAGCGCTCAGAAGCGGCTGAAAGGCGGCAAGTTGGCGCTATGTAAATCACCTATACTCACAAAACAAATTATGCATTATTTATATTATATATATAACTTAAAAAAAAAAGTACTGAAATCTAGGCTTCCCATTGGTTGAACCTACTTGAATTTTGTAGTTTCTGCGAATTAAAGGTATAACACCATTCCCATCAGTTATAAGATTTAATTAATCTCTTTGCTGTATATTAATAATAGGTGCTCTAATTACCTAACAGCCATTTTATTGGCGTGGCTGGGATTGGAACCGCTACCTCAAAAGGAGCGCCACTCAGTGACCTATTTTAGAGGTTTAAGAAAATATATGATCATTTTCAAGCGATTTAGGTCCTTTCCAGACCTGTTTCCACAGACCTGGCGACGAGAGGCCCATTTGCCAGGCCCCGGCTGGAGGTGTGAAGCCCCTCTGCGTGCTGGGAAAGTGACACCTCCGCGGGGAGAGGAGGCCTGCCGTTCCCGCATGTGCCCCACGACGTGTGAACGCCGACGCCCCGGCTCACTTGTGCTACACGTGCGAAGAGCATTTGTAAGAGACACACTTTTTCACGCCTGGACAGATGGGCAGCTTCTGCCAGCCGGGGTTCCCAGGCCTGAGGGGAGGGGGAGGTGCGGTTTCACCCAGCAGCGACCACGGCCTCCTGCCTGCCCCATGTTGGGGGCACGTGGGCCGCATTTCTGTAGAACTCCAGCCCCACGCTTGGATATTACCAAAACAGCTGTACAGGCTACGGACATATGCACAGAACCGAAGTCGTGCTGACAACACCGACCCAGAAGCCCGGGTGGCAAATCATCAACAAAAAGTGATTTTCCGGAAACACGTCACGCTTTCCAAACGCCAGCGTCAACTATGTTGGTCCCACAGGGGGAGGGGGTGATATAGGTCCCAACAGCCGTCCCTGCCACGCTTCGGCGTACCAAAAGTTACTGATATCAATAGTGCAGCAAACGCAGTAGCATCAGGATCCCTAGGTCTGTGAGTCCAATTGCACTCCACTTAAGCAGGGCACAAGTCGTAAAAAAAGAAGTGCGGGGGACGCTCTCACCGGAAGTGACGTCACAACAAGAAGTGACGGCATGAAAGGTGCCGAGTTCCTCGTCCCAGAGAGGCCAAAGAGTCTAGTCCAGCTGTTTGGCAGGGGGGACGCCATCCACCCGCGTGCTACCCGGACTCGGGCCCTGCACTTAAGGATGTAAGCAGTACCTAGCATACCTGCTGTGATCCCTCTTAGGCTTAAGGCTTATGCAATGCATATGTGTTGGATGCCAGAACTCAGTAACACATCCATTTTGCAGGGGCACAATTTTGTGTTGCACCAGAGCCCACTTGATGTTGAGCAGAGAAGTAACAGAATAAAACTCCCTTCCTAACTCTGAGCAGAGTACTTTTAATGTAAAGCCACTAGACAGCGACAGTTTGTAGATTTATATAGCGCGGCTTATCGCCCGTGAGGGTCTCCAGGCGCTGTCCATGGGTATGGGGAGATTAAGGGGCTTACTTATGAGCCCCTGCATCACTTTTGCGCCACCGGTTCATCACTTTTTGTGATGCACCAGTGGCGTAAAAATGTGCCATGTTGCGCCATATTTACGAAGTGACGCATCTAGGTAGATGCGTCACTTCGTAAACCTCTGTGCTACATTATACCTGCGCCAGGTATAATGTATGCAGGGTGGGCGTACCCCCGCAAGAAAGGGTCGTAGGAGTGGCGCAGAGAAATCTATGAGATAAGGGCCTCATTTACGAGAAGTGGCGCATCGCTGCATGAAAGCAGCGATGCGCCACTTCTCAGTGCGCCCTCCTTGCGACACCAATGATGCGTCATATTTAAAATATGACGCATCATGTCGCAAGGAAGGACAGATACGACAGTATAACTGACGCATCTGTCAGCGCAAAAAGTGGCGCATTGCTAGGATTGTGTCGGAAGCCTGACGCAACTCCAGCAATGCTCCTTTCACATGGGACAAGCCCCATGTGAAAGGGCCTGCATCACCCTTACACCTGCCATGAGGCAGGCGTAAGGTTTTGACAAATTGACGTCCTAGAAATGGCGCAAAATTTCGTTGCACCACTCCTACGACACTTTCTTGCGGGGGTACGCCTGCCCTACATACATTATACCTGGCGCAGGTATAATGTAGCACATGGGTTTGCGACGCATCTACCTAGATGCGTCACTTTGTAAATATGGCGCAACATGGCGCATTTTTTACGCCACTGGTGCGTCACAAAAAGTGACGCACAGGTGGCGCAAAAGTGATGCAGGGGCTCATAAATAAACCCCTAAGTGATTTGCCCAGATTCACAGGATGTTCGCTTTGCGCCAGGACTCGAACCCGGGACCCCATCTCCCGAGTCGGCAGCTCTGCCCGCTGGCCACATCCTCCCCACCGGGGTCTCTTGTTCAGGAGTGTAGTAAGGGTGCCGAGGGTCACACAACACAAGTAAGGAGAATAGGCCCCCAACACTATGGTCGTATAGTAAAATACAGCCATAATGAGGTTGCTGTGTGGGCCCCTCAGGCTCCTAGGCTTCAGTGCCTCTGCACCTGCTGCACTATTGTCGGCTAAGCCCCTGTGACTGAGATAACTAAAAGTGCGCGCGCGACCTGATCAATCGCCATCTTTTCACTCGGTGACCACAGCTGGACCCTCACAGATTAGGAGATTAGGGCACTGCTTTTCACTCTCTCTGAACCACCAGAGGGGGAGGTTAGATTTAAAGCCCTCCCCGAGAACACCTGCTGGTCACTGACCATGGCCGCTTTTCCACCAAACCTCCCCCAACCCAAGAAGTCCCCAGTTTTCAAATTGACCTTTGGGATGAAGTGAAACTCGCCAAAGCGAGGGTAACCAGGACCCACCTCTGATGCACGACCTGTCATAGACAGACCTCACAGTAAATGAACGCTATTTACCCCTCTGCTGCGTTTAAACACGCCTAATAAATATTGTACCACCCCCCCTGGCCTTCAAAACTGACCTCAAAGTTATCCTCCTTCAAAGACACTTCCAAATATAATTCTCGCCCTCTCCAGTATCTGAAGGAAGACCTTCCATTATAGGAAATTCTATTCTCCATGACTATGGAAGTGCCTTCCCAGTGTGTTCCTGTGGTTTGAGTGGTCTGACATTTATTGAAGTATTATCCTTCTACCTGTGTCTGGTACTCTTTTGTAACATGCACACGTCACTTTTCTCTTGTAACGCACTGTTTGCTTCCTCTTACATTTTGTTTGCTTTCCATACTTGCACAAGTGCCACCCGGGATGCCCCCGGGTAAGCTGAGCGCGTTATAAGTTTCATATTATTATTATTATTATTGCCTATGTAACGTTTGTTCTTGTGTTTGAGAGTCTGCCATTTATTGCAGTATTATACCTCTATTTGTACTTTGTACGCCTTTGTAACTTGCACACATCATTTGTTTCCTCCTGTAATGCACCGTTTGCTACCTCTTGTATTTTGTTTGCTCACAATTGTCCCTTTTAACTCATGTAACAACGTTTGCTTTTGTAATTTGTTCACTTGTAATTTTCTCTTCGTGTATCATCAACGTTCCTATTGCGAAGCGCTCTGACACCTTCGGGTAAAGTCCGCGCTATATAAAAACGCATAAAATAAAAGGCGTCTCCATCCCCCCCAACCCCCCACCCGCAGAGTTCCCGCGTGCAAGCCCTCAAACCGGTCGGCCCGGCTGCGAAAGAGAAAGCAGACCCAACGGTTCTCTCTGCGTAGATTCTATCTCCTCTTCCTAGACCCGCGGCGGACATTTTAATTACAGGCTGAAGTCTTACGCTGCTCAGGGCGGGAAATAAGCAGGGCAGCCACACCTTCCTGAAAGCATGAACGCGGGAGGGTGCAGGAAGCAGGCCGAGCACATTGGACATGCAAATTGCGCTTTCTCCAAATCAGTGTTGGCTGTAGGCAACACCTAGCAGTGTCCAAGGTAAAAATGCACCCCTCCCCCTGCACCGAACAGGGACTCATTCTGCATACCACGACACTGGTTAATCACAACTCACTTACTTTCTTTGTCTACCCAGTTGTAGCTCTGGGCAAGCAATCTATGCGCACTCGGAGGCAGTACCTCCAGTTATCATAACACAAGTTTTCATAGCTAATAAAGGCCAAACTCAGGCAAAGGGTATTGTTTTTTGAAAAAAATACATATTTCCCCAAATGTATCCTTTCAGACCTCCTCGAATGTTCCTATTCATACTTGGTGATGCTCCATCAGAAGTGCAGATAATACTTCCTTTCAAAAATCACACCCCTTTTCTGCCCCCAGGAGACTATGGGGCTCAGTTGACGTCCAACTTCAAAAGAGCAAACCACTGTAATCATCACAAAGGGGGTGTTCTGACAACTCTCTACTCAGTCTATCATCAAGATATATCTCGGAAATGGAAATACCTGCATATAACTCTGTGATCAGATACCCATCGTCATAAGCCATCCATTCCAGACCTCCTTCTGGGCATCTTTTCTGACTTCTTCCTACTTTAATCTTTCACTCCCAGCCTGTTTCTTCCCTTTAGTTCTTTACCATACTACTTCAAATGTTATGTTTATGGTACAAGAACGACTTATTTACAAAGGTAAATCAAAGGTCACTTAACAAGACACGCAGTCATAGGCTTACACACGTTAAGATGCAATTTCCCATAAAGCAGATTTTTTTCGTTCCCTGACATACCTATGACGAGTGTACGCCTGTCACTACTTAATTGCAAGATTTGTAACACTATTTCTTAAACATGATGCACTTTTTTTTATCAGAAAGAGGCACTGAGCGACGGGGTAGTGTTCTTCTTGTGCCTTGTATTGTCTTGACGCTTCTGGCACCAAACAGGTATATTTATACTGTTAACAGCTTTTTCATTATGCATAATTTTATACAACAGTTTTGCCATTTCAAAGCACTGTAGATAACAGGTGTTTCTATTACTCAGTTTAATGGTACACAATGGTAAACAACCTTTACAACGAAACTTTTACAACACACTACCATTACAACGCGGTCATTACAACGCAAACCATTACAACGCATTGCGCTGGGGGGCGCTCTAGGATAGGGAATACGTTTAATTTACTATCCAACACCTTCCCTAGTGTCCACGGGGACTGGAGTTGGAATAGTAAATTAAACTATTCACTATCCAACACCCAAAAGCACTATGCGTTGTAATGGATTGCGATGTAAAAACCGCGTTGTAAAGGCAGGCGTTGTAATAGCCTGCGTTGTAACGTCATACATCCGTACACAACTTGTCGACCTTGAAGGAGTGATATGCAGAGTTGGCCCTGCTCGAAGGTGGTCATCTGGTCCACCGATCACGCTAGATGTCAGCAATGAGTGCTCAGTTTGAGACAATTAGACGGCACCGGCATATACGGTTGTCTTAAAATATCTATATACTCTAATTTGCTGTAGAGCTTTCCCAAATGTAATGAGCTACTTCGGACCTTGGCCACTCGTAAGCATCCCTAGGAATGGTCTAGTCACTCCTGTATTTGCAACTCACCACTTGGTCAAAGGGGGCAGGTCTTTGAGCAGGCAGAAGATTTAGAAGCTCACAAAGCGGGACATCTGCTGTCACTAAATACTGGAGCTGGTACAAGGCTTCTGGCTGCAGGACTACAATGTCACCCAGCCATGGTCAGATGGTCTCAAGACTCTATTTTAGTACAGGTGAAGAGTTTGGTAATGGGCCCACGCCCAACACAACGTTAGGAGGGAATGTGTGCTTTGGCAGGTGGTGGGTTACTCAGTGCAGGGTCTAGATGCCCATCAGCGGTGTCACTATCTGCTCCTGAAGGCAGTCTAATCCGTCCACCACTGTAGCACACCTGATCCTGACTTGTTGAGCAGCCTAAGAGGGCCGGCAGACTGGTCCTGGGATTGTCATGGTTTCCTCTTTCCAGTGGGGATACACCCAGTCCACAGAAGACACAGGGGAAGCTGCACTACAGGCCAGGGTCCAGGGGAGGACCATATCCCAACTTCATTCCGGCGAGACGGAAAAGGGCAGTACACAGCTCCACTTTCAGGTAGTATTCTACCTGTCCTCAAGGGTTGCAGTGGTGGTGTTCTTCAAGGCACTGACTACAAGAGTCCAGTACTTTTTCCTTTTCAGGGAGATGACCAAGGATGTTCCCAGTCAGGGACTAGTCTTGTTAGAAATGTTAGGTGGCCAGTCACTGAAGAAAGGGACCCTTTCTATAGCCACTTAGCTGCGTCAACTGGGGGATGCTGATTGGCAAGGAAAGGAAGTGTATTCCCGCCCAAAGCCAGACGTGAAAAACAAATGATTTTAGAGATTAGTATTTCACACAGCAGTGATGTGAATTGGAGCCGCGGCCACAGGCTAAACCTCGGTTGCTGAACCAGAATATTCTAGGCATGCATCTAATTATGTTTCTCAATCATGCACAATATTATTCTAACCACACACTCTGATACATTGAGGGTCCAAGTATGGGAAACTATGTAGGCTTTATACAGGGTGGTTGTACACCTCATCATGTGGGTGAAGCAAAGGCTACCCTCTAGTTGTCTATACACTGCCCACACCATGCAATGTCCCTATAAACTTTGAAGCGAGAGATATATTACACAGTAGTGGATAAAGCAAGGACCTATTTGTTGCCCGCACAAGCCCAAGGCTCAGCAGGTGAGCACCTGGTTTGAACTCCAGGTGACCTGAGGGGTTACATTTTAGTAGAGAAATCATTGGCAAAAAGTGAGAAAACTGAATGAGTTTAGTATGGGGACGCGCCTTTCTAAAAAACATTTACCCTGACCTTTTGGAGGAAGTTTGCTGCTGAGCCTCGCCTGTGAGGGTGCCCTGTTATTCTGCCCGAGCGTTGCCCTGCCTTCTGCTCCTCTCCAGACGCGGACCGCGCACTGCCCGGACCTCAAGACCCAGAGGGCAGCGCGGTCTCGCAGGTAGGGAGGAGCCGCCACACGTGACACAAGCCATTTAAACCGGCCAGGGCTACCGCGGCGCTGGACGCGCGCGGGCGTGCCCGGGCGAAGCCCGGGACAAGGGCGGGACCGTCTAAGGCCGTCGTAGACCGGAGGAGGTCGGGTTGGGTCACCCCCCTTTCGTCAATAACTGCTTGAGGACACCAAGACTTTGGTTAGTGACTGTTAAATATTTCTACATCCTTGTGTGTTCCTCATGGCGACGAAATGGAAAATTGGGCAGAGAGGGGGGGGGGGAGTAGTAGGAACCTTGGACGCCTTCTTAAACAGAGTCGAATCCGTTCTACAGCATAAAATAATCCTAACATAGAAAAGATTATCCCTAGGCAAACTGAGTATGATAATACATCTCATACTTCCTGGCTAGAAGAAATAATTGGAAAGTTAGAAAATAAGTAAAATCATACTCTGGAAACTGTGATTAATGAAAGAATGGGAGGAAAAGAAGATCGTTTGACAGTAAACCTTTCCCAGTTTGGTTGTAAGCTAGAGCACCTATGTAAATAAATGGGGAATGTTGGAGGGAACAACGTCCCCATTTCCCCCATTTCGTGTGTGAGTGGGGATACTGCTTCACCTCCAAGTAAGTCAAAAGGGGATGTTGGTAGACTCTCAGCCAAAAATACAAGGGAAAGGATCGATGCTGGACAGGGTGTTGAAAATCTGGTAAAACCTAGAAACTACATACAGCACATTGATGGATCTATAGAGGGAAGGAAACAGGGCATGCATGTTATTGAAGGGAGTAGTGCTAGAAGCTCATAATTACAACCAGCCCTGGAAAGTTTGAATATAAATACTGATAGGACAGCAGTACATAGTCCGAAAGGAACTGATTTAATTTCCAATACTGAAGTCCTGCAGCTACCACCAGAATGTTCACCATATGTGGTAGTTCTAACTGGTGTTCCGACCCTAAAAAGAGAACAAAAGGAAACTTGGCAAAATCTACGTAATAAAACAGTGGATTGGCTTGCAAAATTTAAACGGTTTCATCCAGCAAACACTGCCGATATATTGATGGTTCATAGAGTTGGGTGGTTGGGCAAATCATCAAAGAATATCAGGGGAGATTGTGTGGTGGTTAATTTTAGGTGTCCACAACAAGCCAGGAGGATACTAGGAGTTAGGGAAGAAACTTACGTTCAAAGCACGTCTATCGTCTATTCCGCTGGGCTGTTTTTACAAACCAGACTACGGTAGTAATTTAAGTCAGCTGGCTTCCCATGTCCCACTAGCAAATAGATTTGATGGTCTATCGTTGCTGGATGAGCTAGATTGACTGAATAGTTTATGCACCCCTGTAAATCCCATTGCTAATCATTGTAAGGGAATTCAATGCTGTGAAAATGCACAGATTTTATCTATTAAACAAGGCATAAAAGAATCATGCAGAGGGGGTCGTCTAGGGGCCATATCGCCCACACAAGTATATAGCCCAGAGTCGCAAGTGGGATCTAGGGTAGTTACCAATAACATAGTGAGCTCGCACACGTACACAAACCCCCAAATAAATGGAATAGGTGGAAATTTGGAAGTAAAGCTCACGTCTTGGAATATAGCAGGGCTCATCAAGAACCTCCAGGACATGATTTGGAGTGATTACATAGACCAAAGCGACATAATCCTCTTACAGGAGACTTGGGTATTGGAAATTCCCCACAGATTGGGTTATAAAACATTCTGTGTGAATGCCATTCCCTCTGTAAGAGGGAGACCGTCTGGGGGCTTGGTGATATGGATAAGGATTACCCTAGAAATTGATATTATCCCCCTCCATATTCAGTCTCAGGACTTGCTGGGTGTAAAAATAGTTACAAGAGACAATAAGGTTCTATATTTAATTAATGTGTATAATAGACCTAATGCACTTAACAAAGAATCGCAGATAATAGAACAACTTGATTCCTTTCTTGATACAATAGGGCCCAGGTCTTAAATAATTGTTGGTGGAGACTATAATTGTAAGTTCGAGCCAATACTGGGCTTTGATAATATATTTGCAGAGCAAGATATGGCAAACAATATCCTGGCATTAGGCAGAAGTGGGCAGGTGAGGTGTACTGTTGCGGCAGCACAAATTCTACAACTTACTGTAGGACATGATTTAAGGGCATGCAATGGGCGTCTACAGTCAGATCGACCCACGGCATCCACGTTTTATAGAGGCAGCTCTCAGAGCCAAATAGATTTTATATTGGTTTCAATTAGTTTGTGGCATATTGCCGTTGATTTTAAAGTTGACCCCAGGACGGAGAGTGATCATTTCCCCTTACAATTAATTTTAGAGCCCCAGCTTTTCAAATCTATTACAGTTGGGGAAGTAGGGAATGACCAAAGTGCCTGTGATCTCGAAACAAATAACAATAGATGAGCATTAAAATGGCCTTATATCCTAGCTAAAGATGCGACAATGATAAGTATCTATAATACTTTTACTGATATCGTTACATCCTTCCAGGATCTCCCTATTGGGGAACGCTGTGTACTAGATATGCACTATAATCTAGTGGATGCACTGACCCCGCTTCTAAGTAACATCTATAAGGAAAAAAATGGAGGCAGGGACAACCAACTTGAGACAGGAAACCCTTGGTACAATAAAGAGTGCAGATCAGCTAAGATCACCCTAATCCAGGCAATTAAAAATAAGAATATACAAGAAATAATAGGTAGAAGGCCTATATATAATAGAACGCTCACGGAAACTAAAAAAGCCTGGGACGATGAGATATGGTCTGACCTAATTACCGCAGCTAAGTCTAAAGACCAGGCTACCTTTTGGAGTCTAATATCCAAGGGAAATAAGACAGGAAGGACTGCCAAATATCTCTTCCTAGATGAAAATACTTGGGTGGATCATTTCTCCAAGCTGTACTCGGATAACACGGGGGAATCACCCTTAATGGAAAGGGAAATTGATATTGTACCAAAGGTAGCTGATTTGCATTTTAGTCTAGAAGAGACTATCACAGCGATACAGGCCATTAAAACAGGGAAAGCTCCAGGACCCAATAACATTCCAGGAGACCTACTGAAGCACAACATCGAAGTCTGGGGACCATATATACATTTTTATGTAATTCAATAGTAGCAGGTACACCAATCCCTGATACATGGAAGGGGGCAGAGATTGTGACAATTTTTAAAAAAGGTAATCGATATGATCCGGCAAATTATCGGCCAATTAGTTTAATTGATCTTTTACAGAAAGTTTTTGCTAGACATATTTTAAATAGGCTTTTAGAATGGATGGAAGATGTTCACATATGATCAAAGTACCAAGCGGGGTTTAGAATTAAAACAAGCACTACTGATCAAGTGTTTAGATTCACATATATTTGCTGGAAATATATGACCCTAAGGAAGGGCAGCCTATATATTGCCTTTATAGATCTGAGGGCTGCTTTTGATTTAGTTCCTCGAACCCTACTTTGGGATTCGTTCCAGGAGAATTGCTTGTGCAACCGATTAGGCTCCACGTAGGGAACTATGGAAAAGTGAGATGGGGGCCAAGGGGGGAATTATCTAAGGCAATACCAGTGAGAAGGGGTGTACGACAAGGATGCGTGTTGGCAACCACACTCTTCTCGCTGTATGTAAATGATATCCCCAAATATAAAAAAAATTGCAAGCACGACTCTCCAAAGCTTGGGGGCGAAACTGTCACAGCATTATTATTTGCTGACGATACTATCTTAATTTTGCAGACCCCCAAGGGATTACAATGTCTAGTGAACTCCTTTTATAATTACTGTAAAATGAAGGGGCTTGAAATTAACTCAACCAAGAACAAATACATGTCTATAAACCCGCATAAATCTTTCAAGAAGAACCTAGTCTTAAATAATCAAAAATTGGAATATGTGGAAAGCTTGAACTACTTAGGAATCACTCTGGATAGTAAATTGTCTTGGAAGGGACATTTAGAAAAGAATAGGATAACGTTCCTGCAAAATGTGTTGACAATATTGAAAAAACATGGAGACAGCCAATCTAAGGCTATTTCTCCTGCCCTGGAGGTTTTCAAATCCAAAGCTCAATCAGCGGTACTTTATGGGGCTGAGATTTGGGGGCCATACTGTAAAAAGAATTTTGAACGGGAAGAAAATATTTTTATTCGAATACTGTTAAAAATCCCGACCAGAACGCCCTTAATCCCAGTACTCTTGGACCTCAACATCAAACGTACTGATTATCATGCTATGTTAAGACCTTTATTATTTTGGGTTAGGATATGGACTACCCCAGAGCTGATTAACTACAGAGAAGGTCTGGTAGAGATCATGAAGATTGATGGATGCAAGAATATTCCCTGGCTAAAGCATGTTATATCCTGGACGAATAAGTTAGGCCTTTCTTACTATTGGGAAGAACCTCTGAAGCCTACACCCCCTTGCAAGAAACTTCTAAAGTCTACTTTTTGGTCCTATATGAATAATAATATGTTGTTTCATTCCCCTGTGGGGTCATTAACCCTGAGGTTCTTATCCTTTAAATATGTTGCTTCATTTGATCCTTTCTTGGATGAGATAGGCCCCCCATTAGCTAAATCCCTATTTTTACAATTCAGATATGGGGTTTTACAAACAAATGTAAATATGTGTAGATGGAGAGGAGTAAAGGTAAATGACTTGTGTCTTCTTTGAACACAGGAGGCTAAAGAAAGTGGCGCACATATACTTTTCTTTTGCCCTGTATACAAATTAGCCAGGGAACGATGGATCAGATCTCTATGCAGGAACTTGGGTGTTAGGGTCTGCAGTGAAGCAGAATGTATATTGAGGACTGACACCTCACAAATTGTGGTCTTCTGTGTAAGTAGATTTTTATTCACTGTACACTTAATAAGGAAGAAGGCTGGATTAAAATTCTAGAGTTATAAGTTAATATTATTTTGTTGAATCATAAATACAGGAGCTATTGCATTTGCACTTTATCTACTGGTTGGTTCATTGTGATTAAGTTGTAACCATAAATTCACTTATTTAGATTTTGTATATGCTATGAATGTCTAGCTTTTAAATGTATTTTAAGATTGTATTTATGATATAGATAGGTTTTATGGCATATTTGCACCTGATCATAAAAAATTGTGTATCAATTGTCGTCCCCTTCCCTCTGTACCTGATCTCTTGGATTAATTGATATTGTATAAATTGTATTTTAAATGTATCTTTTATGGTTATAATTAGCTGAAATAAAGATTAATGATGAAATGAATGAGTTTAGTAGAAGGGGACAAAGTCTTACAGCCACCCCTATGAAGTGTATCTACAGTTCCCAGGCTGTATACCCCTTCTGGTTCATCATGGTCATGGGGACAGCACCAGTATCATTATTAATAGCCTATCTTTGCCAGCATTGGACCCTCCACACCCCCTAAAGGTAATAATGTACCATAAAGGAGCTCAAGGCAACCACACACCCGTGTCATACAGCACAGTATCAAACTCTGTATCCCTGACCCCATCTGACACCCACTGGGCTCGAGCCCCTTGCCAACCTCAAAAATGGCAAACATTATGGGTCCACAATCTCAGTTTGTTTCGCCTTGCCCTATCCAGTGGGCTGCATATATGTGGATATTCCCTAGGTCACATCTTAAGCTGCGTTGTGCCCTGCAGCAGCTTCCTCAATGGGCAAAAGATACTTCTTCATCGGGCCATCTTTCTGCCCCGGGCTCAGCTTTCCACTGAGGCCATTCCCTCTGCAGCAGTTGCATTCATGGCAGAGCCATTGCAGGCAGTAGATAAAGTGCCCGACAAAAGGAAAGCAGTGAGACAGTCAAGCTGACCTAAAAACTAAGTAGACTAAGGCAGCAAAAAAGAGTTGAGAGCCAAGCAGCGGAAATGGAAAGGGCTATCAGAAGCTGTTTATATGAGTCCGGCAAATTAGGCGTGCTTATTTTCCTGTAAACCAAAAGAAACATTTGTCAGGGCGAGTCTGTAGAATTATTTTCTATAATTAGGGCAAAGGAGAGTAAGGAGTAAAAGATGTAGCAAAGGGCAAGAGAGCTAAAGTAGAAGAAGCCCTTGCATACTGGCTCTCAGGTTTCAATATTTTTCAAACAATTTTCCTAAAAAAAAACTCACAGATGGCGAATGAGCTGGTAGAGTGAACAAAGTCATTAAAGCTGATCACGAGCATGGCAAGATTATGATAAGGATGTTGCGTGGCAAAAGTCAATGATCAAAAATAACATGGGGCCAGACTGCGGTTACCATATGAGCATGATTTAAGCACTAATAAGTACTCCGTTTGTTACTTTTATTCCGGGGGGGAAACAAGCAAGGTAAAGGTTGGGCACTCAATAAAACAAGCATTGAAAATGCAATAGGTCTCGCAATAGAAGAGTTTGACATTTTTCGTTTTGCAAATGGATGAGTGGCGTTGCGTGGATGAGTGGCGTTGCGTGGATGAGTGGCGTTGCGTGGATGAGTGGCGTTGCGTGGATGAGTGGCGTTGCGTGTGTGAGTGGCGTTGCGTGTGTGAGTGGCGTTGCATGTGTGAGTGACGTTGCGTTGTTGATTTGCATTGCGTTGTTGAGTGACGTTGCGTTGTTGAGTGACGTTGAGTGGCGTTGCATGTGTGAGTGGCGTTGTGTGGGTGAGTGGTGTTGCGTGGGTGAGTGGCGTTGCGTGGGTGAGTGGCGCTGCGTGGGTGAGTGGCGCTGCATGAGTGAGTGGCGTTGCATGGGTGAGTGGCGTTGCGTGTGTGAGTGGCGTTGCGTGTGTGAGTGGCGTTGCGTGTGTGAGTGGCGTTGCGTGTGTGAGTGGCGTTGCGAGTGTGAGTGGCGTTGCGTGTGTGAGTGGTGTTGCGTGGATGAGTGGCGTTGCCTGTGTGAGTGGCGTTGCGTGTGTGAGTGGCGTTGCGTGTGTGAGTGGTGTTGCGTGTGTGATTGGCATTGCGTGTGTAAGTGGCGTTACGTGGGTGAGTGGCGTTGCGTGGCTGAGTGGCATTGCGTGGGTGAGTGGCGTTGTGTGGGTGAGTGGCGTTGCGTGGTTGAGTGGCGTTGTGTGTGCGAGTGGCGTTGTTTGTGTGAGTGGCATTGTTTGTGTGAGTGGCGTTGCGTGTGTGAGTGGCATTGCGTGTGTGAGTGGCGTTGTGTGTGTGAGTGGCGTTGCGTGTGTGAGTGGCGCTGTTGTTTGAGTGGCGCTGTTGTTTCAGTGGCGTTGCGTGTGTGAGTGGCGTTGCATGTGTGAGTGGCGTTGCGTGGTTGAGTGGCGTTGCGTTGTTGAGTGGCGTTGCATGTGTGAGTGGTGTTGCGTGGATGAGTGGCGTTGCCTGTGTGAGTGGCGTTGCGTGTGTGAGTGGCGTTGCGTGTGTGAGTGGCGTTGCGTGTGTGAGTGGCGTTGCGTGGCTGAGTGGCGTTGCGTGGGTGAGTGGCGTTGCGTGGGTGAGTGGCGTTGCATGGTTGAGTGGCGTTGTGTGGGTGAGTGGCGTTGCGTGTGTGAGTGGCGTTGTGTGTGTGAGTGGCGTTGTGTGTGTGAGTGGCGTTGCGTGGTTGAGTGGCGTTGCGTGGTTGAGTGGCGTTGCGTGGTTGAGTGGCGTTGCGTGGTTGAGTGGCGTTGCGTGGTTGAGTGGCGTTGCGTGGTTGAGTGGCGTTGCATGTGTGAGTGGCGTTGCATGTGTGAGTGGCGTTGCATGTGTGTGTGGCGTTGCATGTGTGTGTGGCGTTGCATGTGTGTGTGGCGTTGCATGTGTGTGTGGCGTTGCATGTGTGAGTGGCGTTGCATGTGTGAGTGGCGTTGCATGTGTGAGTGGGGTTGCATGTGTGATTGGCATATGTGAGTGTTTTGCATGTGTTAATTTATATTTTTAATGTAATGTGTGTGTGTATTCGTGTATTTGTATTGGGATTATAAGTGTTTAGTGAATGTTTTTAAAGTGTGTTTTATTTTTATTATGTAAAAATGTCGTACGCTTTGTATTCCCTTTACGTTTGTTACGTAAGGGAGATTAGCGTTCTAGTCTTTTTTTTATTTTGATGTAATGTTTAGTGTGACGTAATTTCTAGCCAATCGCAGCGCTACGTTTTGTGATGTAGCGTTGCGTTTGACGTGCGTCAACGGGGAAATTCCCATATCTTCGAGAACCGTCACGTGTGAAAGGCGCGTTGTGCTTCTTGTGTTGTTGCTGCGTCGTTTGACAGGTAAGTTTGAATTTTAATATTATTAATGTTTTGTATTGTTTATGACGTTTGCGTATTCAGACTGTATTTCGTTTTGCGTATGTACTTAGTGTATAGTTATGTGACGTTTTAAAATGTTGATGTGCTATGTATAAATGTTGATTTTAATGAATATATTGCAAATGTCTTAATTTTATGGGACGTAGTTCCGACATATTCCAACTGAATTTGACTTTTTGTATGCTGTTTGTGTACAGCTATTGAACGTTTGCAAATTTTTATCTGCTATGTATCAATGTTGTTTGTAATGAATATATGGCAATGTTGGAATTTTTTGTGATGTACGTACGACATATTCCGACTGAATTTGACTTTTCTTTTGCACATCGTGTCTAGCTATTGAAAGTTTCAAAATTTTTATGTGCTATGTATAAATGTTGTTTTTAGTAAATATCTTTCGATGTAGTTATTTTATGTACTGTACTTCAGACATTTTTTGGGAAATATTTTTTTTGTTGACAATGTGCGATTGCGATTGTACTGTTGTATTGTAATCACAGTGTCTTTCTTTTGCAGTATTATTCTTTTGTGTTGTGAATGATTTTGATTAATATTTAAGGCTGAGATGAATTTAGACACTATTGGTATGCAACAACCTTCAACGTTTAAACTAGTGTTACTTGGTGTTTGCAGTAAATATGTTTTTGTACTTGCAGTTTATTTTGCTTTAGCCTGTGATCGTTTGTGAAGTGTTTTGGCTCGGTTTTTTTTCAAATAGTCTATGTTTTTTCCAATATGGCCGAAAATGTTTTCATGTGCATTGGTTTGATTTACAAAGGTGTTTTTAAGACTTATGCATTGCCAGATGAATCTTGAAAGTAATCGGCGGAAGAAACGCCGGAACGATATTTACGTGATCAGCTCGTGGATGATATGTTCACATATGCTGTCAATGACGTCAATCATTACTTTCCATTTTATTTTATCACGTCGCAGCCCCACTTTTGAATTTCCCTATTAATAAAGCATATTCTTGTTTTAACCCTCCCTTGCTTCGTTAGTTTTGCTGTTATATATAGCGCTGTTCGTAAAAGGTGTGTCTGTTGATCACTCAGTGGTACTCCGTGTATCCACCTCAGAAGGATGAAGGTCGGATTCAGTCCTGACGGGGTTTACATTTATGGCCTGAAGGTTGTACATCGATGTCAGAGCTCAGTACTTATCTAAAGAATTCTAACTAGTGTGTCAGTTACGGACTTACGGTTTCTTTTCATCTGCAAAATAGTTAATAACTTAATGGCCATATAATTCCAATCCTCATTTTTAAGAATACATTTTCAATGGCCATGTTTATTGTAAATTCATTGTTCCTTGATGGCAAAACGAGACTAACTTTCTGGCCTGATTTGAGCATGGTTTTATTGGCAGTATGCCTATTGGGTGGTTTTGTGCCAAGTATCTTTGTTTGTGTTAATGAAGATTTAATAGTTGGAGTCACTTGAGGTTTGCATGTGAGTGAACCCAAGGAGTCCAATTGTAGTATATATTTTTTTGCGAATAAAGTCCAATTTGTTTTCTATATTGGAAAGCTGCATGCACATATTCGGCTTGTGTGTAAGTGGCGTTGCGTGTGTGAGTGGCGTTGCGTGTGTGAGTGGCGTTGCGTGTGTGAGTGGCGTTGCGTGTGTGAGTGGCGTTGCTTTGAGTGAGTGGCGTTGCGTGGGTGAGTGGCGTTGCATGTGTGAGTGCTGTTACGTGGGTGAGTGGCGTTGCGTGGGTGAGTGGCGTTGCGTGGGTGAGTGGCGTTGCGTGGGTGAGTGGCGTTGCGTGGGTGATAGTGGGCTTGCGTGGGTGTGAGTGGTTACAGAGTACAGAGTGGGTGAAAGGTACAGAGTGGGTGAAAGGTACAGAGTGGGTGAAAGGTACAGAGTGGGTGAAAGGTACAGAGTGTGTGAAAGGTACAGAGTGTGTGAAAGGTACAGAGTGTGTGAAAGGTACAGAGTGTGTGAAAGGTACAGAGTGTGTGAAAGGTACAGTGTGTGTGAAAGGTAAACTAGTGTTACTTGGTGTTTGCAGTAAATATGTTTTTGTACTTGCAGTTTATTTTGCTTTAGCCTGTGATCGTTTGTGAAGTGTTTTGGCTCGTTTTTTTTTCAAATAGTCTATGTTTTTTCCAATATGGCCGAAAATGTTTTCATGTGCATTGGTTTGATTTACAAAGGTGTTTTTAAGACTTATGCATTGCCAGATGAATCTTGAAAGTAATCGGCGGAAGAAACGCCGGAACGATATTTACGTGATCAGCTCGTGGATGATATGTTCACATGTGCTGTCAATGACGTCAATCATTACTTTCCATTTTATTTTATCACGTCGCAGCCCCACTTTTGAATTTCCCTATTAATAAAGCATATTCTTGTTTTAACCCTCCCTTGCTTCGTTAGTTTTGCTGTTATATATAGCGCTGTTCGTAAAAGGTGTGTCTGTTGATCACTCAGTGGTACTCCGTGTATCCACCTCAGAAGGATGAAGGTCGGATTCAGTCCTGACGGGGTTTACATTTATGGCCTGAAGGTTGTACATCGATGTCAGAGCTCAGTACTTATCTAAAGAATTCTAACGAGTGTGTCAGTTACGGACTTACGGTTTCTTTTCATCTGCAAAATAGTTAATAACTTAATGGCCATATAATTCCAATCCTCATTTTTAAGAATACATTTTCAATGGCCATGTTTATTGTAAATTCATTGTTCCTTGATGGCAAAACGAGACTAACTTTCTGGCCTGATTTGAGCATGGTTTTATTGGCAGTATGCCTATTGGGTGGTTTTGTGCCAAGTATCTTTGTTTGTGTTAATGAAGATTTAATAGTTGGAGTCACTTGAGGTTTGCATGTGAGTGAACCCAAGGAGTCCAATTGTAGTATATATTTTTTTGCGAATAAAGTCCAATTTGTTTTCTATATTGGAAAGCTGCATGCACATATTCGGCTTGTGTGTGAGTGGCGTTGCGTGTGTGAGTGGCGTTGCGTGTGTGAGTGGCATTGCGTGTGTGAGTGGCGTTGCGTGTGTGAGTGGCGTTGCGTGTGTGAGTGGCGTTGCTTTGAGTGAGTGGCGTTGCGTGGGTGAGTGGCGTTGCATGTGTGAGTGTTGTTACGTGGGTGAGTGGCGTTGTGTGGGTGAGTGGTGTTGCGTGGGTGAGTGGCGTTGCGTGGGTGAGTGGCGTTGCGTGGGTGATAGTGGGCTTGCGTGGGTGTGAGTGGTTACAGAGTACAGAGTGGGTGAAAGGTACAGAGTGGGTGAAAGGTACAGAGTGTGTGAAAGGTACAGAGTGTGTGAAAGGTACAGAGTGTGTGAAAGGTACAGAGTGTGTGAAAGGTACAGAGTGTGTGAAAGGTACAGAGTGTGTGAAAGGTACAGAGTGTGTGAAAGGTACAGTGTGTGTGAAAGGTACTGAGTGGGTGAAAGGTACAGAGTGGGTTAAAAGTGCAGAGTGGGTGAAAGGTACAGAGTGGGTGAAAGGTACAGAGTGGGTGAAAGGTACAGAGTGGGTGAAAGGTACAGAGTGGGTGAAAGGTACAGAGTGGGTGAAAGGTACAGAGTGGGTGAAAGGTACAGAGAGGGTGAAAGGTACAGAGAGGGTGAAAGGTACAGAGTGGGTGAAAGGTACAGAGTGGGTGAAAGGTACAGAGTGGGTGAAAGGTACAGAGTGGGTGAAACGTACAGAGTGGGTTAAAAGTACAGAGTGGGTGAAAGGTACGGAGTGGGTGAAAGGTATGGAGTGGGTGAAAGGTACAGACTGGCTGAAAGCTACAGAGCAGGCGAAAGGTACAGAGTGGGTGAAAGGTACAGAGTGGGTGAAAGGTACAGAGTGTGTGAAAGGTACAGAGTGTGTGAAAGGTACAGAGTGTGTGAAAGGTACAGAGTGTGTGAAAGGTACAGAGTGTGTGAAAGGTACAGTGTGTGTGAAAGGTACTGAGTGGGTGAAAGGTACAGAGTGGGTTAAAAGTGCAGAGTGGGTGAAAGGTACAGAGTGGGTGAAAGGTACGGAGTGGGTGAAAGGTACGGAGTGGGTGAAAGTTACGGAGTGGGTGAAAGGTGCAGAGTGGGTGAAAGGTACAGAGTGGGTGAAAGGTACAGAGTGGGTGAAAGGTACAGAGTGGGTGAAAGGTACAGAGAAGGTGAAAGGTACAGAGTGGGTGAAAGGTACAGAGTGGGTGAAAGGTACAGAGTGGGTGAAAGGTACAGAGTGAGTGAAAGGTACAGAGTGGGTGAAAGGTGCAGAGTGGGTGAAAGATTTAGAGTGGGTGAAAGATTTAGAGTGGGTGAAAGATTTAGAGTGGGTGACTGAAGCAGAGTGGGTGAATGAAGCAGAGTGGGTGACTGAAGCAGAGTGGGTGACTGAAGCAGAGTGGGTGACTGAAGCAGAGTGGGTGACTGAAGCAGAGTGGGTGACTGAAGCAGAGTGGGTGACTGAAGCAGAGTGGGTGACTGAAGCAGAGTGGGTGAATATATATGTCTGATGCTTGTGGATGTCTGATGCTTGCATGTCTGCTGGGGTGACAGCGTCAGTACAAGTCAAGCTCTAAGTTGGTGTGTGTCAGAACTGGTTGCCTCGGGGAAAAATACAAGTTCTCCCTGTAAATAAAGAAAGAGGAGGTGAGAAAGGAGGGTCCGGCTTGGAGCTGGGAAAGAGGCTGAAAGGGAGGGGAGAATGCATGGAGCGCATTCCAATGAAGTCTGTTGCGAGGCGTGGGGGGCAGCCTTTGATGTGCGAGAGAGCTGCCGTGAAAGAAGTAAACAGCAGGCAAGTAATTAGGGGGGAGGAGAAGTCGCGCTGGGGTGAATACCTGAGGCCAAGCTGCCCGCGGGAGGGAGGCTGAAGGCTGTGATGTGGACGCGCGTCGTGAACTAGCCTCTTGTTGCCTGTGGGGGAGAAGACGGAGGAAAGGCAGAGAAGGGGACGGGGGATGAATGCGACACGGCGGGCAGGGGAGGGGGCGGAGCGGGGAGAGCGGCATGAGTGTGTGAAAGCAGCAGGGGCCTGGAGTGCGGCTAAGGGAACTGAAGAAATGCGACACGGCAGGCAGGGGAGGGGGCGGAGCGGGGGTGTGGGAGGAGTGCGGCTGAGGGAAAATACATGCAAGCAGGCGGCTGGGGGCATGTGCACGCGCTTTTACGCTCAATGCACATGCGCATTAAGCTTGAATTTCACGGGCACTGCAAGGAATCGCCACGATTCCTTGCAAGTTGGTTAAAGACTGTTTAAGCCCCAATAGTCTCGCAAGCTCGATGCGCATGCGCATCGACAGGCGAGACCTAAAAATGAACCAGGCTTGTAGGTACAGGTACATTTAGACATCCTTGTGCTTTCCATAGACTTACATCCCACCCTGAATCCAAGTGTTTCAAGAAGTACAGGGGCAAGGAAGTGAAAAAGTTATATACAGGTGCTTCAAATTACCATGGCTTTCACTGTATCCTGATCACAAGGCAGCAAAGTGGTTGTACGTTGATTTTCTGGAAAAAGTAGATCTTGTAAAAATCTGTGGTATGTGCCTACTGTTAAATAAAATCTGCTCACACACCAATCAAAATCGAATAGAGTTTATTAACAAAAGAAAATGTAATAGTCTGTTGGTAACTTGTTTGGCCAGACAGCCTGTCCGCCACCAAAATGAATTGGCATTTGCGCAATAGGCAAAGGAACGGCACAAATTTATAGTGTTATACAAACAGGTCCTCAATGTGGATTGCGTGATGACTTTAAACAAAGGAAGCATATTGGTGTTTGAAAACTCAGATCATGAGAAAGCTAGGTGGCCACTGTGACAAGAATGTAGATGTTGCAGCTTAGCAAAGTGATCAACACCATGGTCTCAGGTGTGAGGAAGAAAAATAGATGCTCGAAACATCAGAGACAGGCCTTCCTTTAGGTATCTGTTAGAATGAGCAGAAACACATGGC
This sequence comes from Lissotriton helveticus, assembly GCF_964261635.1. Lineage (NCBI taxonomy): Eukaryota > Metazoa > Chordata > Amphibia > Caudata > Salamandridae > Lissotriton > Lissotriton helveticus. The sequence goes on from NC_136070.1 coordinate 927,580,608, forward strand.
TGAAGAGGATTAAAGTTGCACAAATAAAACATTATTGTTCGACAATACCTCTTCTCAAGCGATAACTCTCATATCCTGATGCATTTTAAGTTTAAAACATTCCAAAGACCATTAATTAGATGACAATCCATATCATAACTATTTAATATTTTCAAAGGGGAAGACGGGGATGTACCCTCCTCTTCGGCTAAATTGGTGACCAATGCAATACAGACTCAGACAGGGCTGTAGATCAGTACAAGTGTAGCAAAGATTATCAAAAAAAATTCTATAATCTTCATTCCAAACCTCCAAAAATGCATTTTCACCATGACCAAACACTATCAAATGGAAATCTGTTGTCTATTGTATGCAATTCCTTAAAACCTTAACCTTCATATAATTGATCAGTTTGCTCACATATGCATAGAGAGATGTTTGGGATAAAACAAAGTATATTTTTTGTACCTATAATAACAAGTGTTGGCAGTTCCTGAGTTGCACTCCTATATAGATCAGCTCCTCAACCATGAATCCTTTCTGAGCTTGCAACTTGGTGTGTTCTATATCCTAAAATGCATCAGAAATTAAATTGAAAATTGAAAAACAGCTTTTTCCAATCATGAAAATAGTTTGAAAGTGAAAAAGCCACTTTACCCACTGTTTTGATGCTCCAGAAAGCTGGGCAAAGGTAATGCTTTTACATAAATAATTATTTTTGATTTGTATTGAAGGTTTTTATTGTGTGTTTTTTTCAACTCTGTTGTGAATAAAGCCTCTCCATTTATTTGTTTTCCCAAGCACAAAATGTAGTAGAATTTCTTCCAATTAATTACATAATTACAAAAATCCGATGCAGTCCACTCCTCCAAAGTAACCTCAATGCATTTTGGACCTATCTGGTCCTTTATCAGTTGGATTGTTCGGATTTTTCTTGGTTAAATTCATGCTCCAACTATTTGGCCTCTTCTAGGGTTGTGCCTAAATGTCGTAGCTTACCAACGAAGGTTTCCATCACAAACTTGGTCATGTGGAAATATAAAAAGAATGAACCAAGGGGCATATTACCAAGCAATAGCGATAATTATCGCTATTGCTTGGTTAGAGACAAAAATTTAACGCTGAGCTGCGGCGATTTTTATCGCAGATAAACCTTGGTATTACCAAGGTTTATCGCAAATGCGATAAAAAACGGCCGCAATGCATGAATATCACTGAAAAGTCCGCGATATTCATGCATTACCGAGCTAATGCTCTTAGCCATGTTATCCACCTCCCATTGGATAACATGGCTAAGAACTGCTCAGGGCAGGTGTTAGCTTTTGGAGATATTCTCGCTTAGCGCGAATATCTCCAAAATTTGGTAATAGGAGATAGCGATGTTAGCGACTGTTTCCAGTCGCTAACATCTTGGCACGCCCACTTTGCATGTCATTAGTGATAAATATCACTGACATGCAAAGTGGGGCCCAAGATGGTCGCTATCTCCTACTAGCTGTCGCTAACTGGTGTTAGCGACAGCTAGGTAATAGGGAGATAATTTTATCTCCGCTTTCTTGGCTTTTAAAGCCAAAAAAGCGGAGATAAACCCCCTTGATAATATGCCCCCAAGTCTCCGCCGCGGGAAACATCGTTAACAACGCGGTCACTATACCGCAATGCTGTTACAAAGCGGTTGTTACAACGACCGCCATGCAACCACGCTATGCCATTACAACGCAAGTCTTTACATCGACTTGCGCTAGATGGCGTGCTAACATTACAAATAGTGTAGCTTACTATCCCAACACCTTCCCTACTGTTAAGTGGACTGGAGTTGGAATAGTAAATTACACTTTTCTAACGTTAGCACGCCATCTAGCGCAAGTCAATGTAAAGACTTGCGTTGTAATGGCATAGCGTGGTAACATCGCAGTCGTTGTAATGACTGCGATGTAACGGCACGCGTTGTAATAGCTAGCGTTGTTCCGTCATACATCCTCCCCCGCCTAGGGGGAGGCACCGACTATGGCGGTAGTGCAGAGGCCGGCAGGGCTGCGGTGGCTTGGGGACGGCAGGGCCATGACGTGGGCATGACCACTGCTATGTAATGACCGGGTGATGCTCACATTTCCGTTTCCAGGAAGGAGGGGGCGCGGCAGTACCCAACGCCTTTTTGTTGCCTGCTTCCCACTACCCTCTCCTACCAGAGAACGCCCGCCGCCAGCTTCCTGCCTTGCCTGCCTTCTGGAAGCTGAACCCACTATCCCACGAGCGAGTGGCAAGGAAGGCAATAGGTCCCTGAGATTGGGTTGAAGCGCTTAGAACCATTGAGAATGGGTGACTAGCGTTATGTTATCCCTTACAGATCAAGGTTTCATGGTCATGCTAGTTTTGTCACATTTTGATGTATGGGTGTGGTCATAACTGGCGGGGACTCTTTAGGTCCACCTCGGCACTGCTTAGCAAAACAAAGGGTAAAACTGAAACATCAGCAAAATAGGAACCTCAAAGGGGTGCTGGCAGAAATTTGTAAGGAAGTTGCAGTTGCGTGGGAGATGGGGGTGTTGGCTGACACGTAGTCCTTACCTGTCACCTTCGGCGCTGGCGCAATGAGCGCAACATAGCACTGGCCATTTGGGGAAAAGGAAAGGTTGGGTGCAGGTGGTGCCCAAAGTAGGTACTCTAAGGGCATACGAGCCCCCTACACAGGAGCTTCCAGAGCAGGAGAGAGAAGGTGGAACCCTCACATATGGAGGTTCCTGCCCTCTAGCCTGGGGGGTGGAAAGAAGGTGTCACGGAGCCAGTCATGATCTAACTCAGGAACTGTTTTCTTTGAATGCACAGGAACAAATAGATATGGTTAGGAGATTCAATGTATTAGAGGACTTTATCACTGACAGACTAATTTTTGTAACTATCATGTAAATATCAGATGTGGTTACTGTGCAAATGTATGTGGTAATAATGACATTTAATGTGAATAATGTTTTGTGTGTAAATAAAATAGGGCCTGAGATTTACTCAACAAACAATTTACCTTTGTGAATAGGCCTCATTGTTCTTCATTGATCCTTTACCTGGTGCTCTAGCCTGTGAAGGAACCCCACTCCAGGAGCCTCTTCAGCATTCTCTGGAGCATTAATGGCATTACAATGATCAAACACATCTTTTAGACGATCAGGGTAACCAGCAGAGGTTTCCTCTTTGTTTTGTGTGAAATTAATAATTTTAATCTTGATCCAATCAATTTTAGCAGGACATATAACAATAGCATTGAACTGTTCATGAATAAACACTTGTTGGGGGCAATCAGCTCTGCATAATAATCAGCCTTTCTCTTCTCCTGGCATAAATACATGAAGAAATTGATTGCCATGAATTCATTTGGGTTTATCACATGCAGAAACTGTTTGTGATTCTTCTCAAAACTTTTGAGAGTCATCAGGGATTTTAGGGACTTGTTGGGTGATATGTAGGATTTTAGCTGAGGACCGAGGAACATGGCCCCTAATCCAGAACCCGGGTATTCTCATAATGGTAGGAGGACATGAGGTTGAATATGCAAAAAGGAATCTGGGTTGTCACTGTCTTCCTCGCTAGCTGAGGAAGTGTATTGTTTGAGTTGGGATGCCCTCTCAAGTTCTCTTGCCTTTCGTCCTGCAGTCATCCATAGACTATTTCAAGTGATGTTCAGACTGTGATTCTGACCACTCCTATTCTTGTAGCTTCAGAATGATGCCATACGGAACAAGATCGCTTGGGTGGGGGCCGCAAGTAGGGTGTCATAAGCCTCTCTTCTCACTTTTGCGCTTTCATTTATACATTCATCCACAATGGTTTGCTCTAGGGTCCTAAGCAACCTTTGCTTCCCTGTACTTCTCTCTGAGCTCCTGCGCCTATACCGTATTTTCAATGCACACATCCAACTCCTAGTATCCAGGGACTTCCCCCATACTTGCCTAACTCAGTTTATCCCATTGTTTCCTGCCCAGACGATAGTATTTCAGTTTTACACACATTATACCCTCAAGTGGTCAATAAACACAATCTAAATGTATATATTATAAATATGAAAGATCGCTGATACTGTCTTACCTGATCAGCAAGTTGAACGCCAGGCTGCTCTCCACCGAAGTTCTTTTCAAGAAGCCTCCGTCTTGCCTTTGGCGCCCGGAGTTGTCGCTTAGCATCTGGTCTGACCTCAATCACCACATCTGGGCAAGCTCAGACACTTTTCATCATTCGCACAAGGTATGTTAAGGAAGATCTGCTCACATAGTAACCAAAGTCTGAATGCGTTTAGTAATAATAGAAAAATGAATAAACTGTGAATCTTTGGTTCCGCCAACCAGAATGGCCATCACCAAAATGAATTGTAGCAGGCTCAAAAGGCAAAGTACAACTTTATAGGAGAAAAGGATGGATTTAACTGAAAAGAGTGTACAGGTGTCTGAAGACCGAGATCACGAGAAAGGAAAAAGGCGACCTTCAAATTGTAACACGGATGTTACCATATCACCTTCTCATATCGGGAGCCTAGGCTGTGGAAGAGATGCTCAAAAAATCAGAGCACACGACTTTCTATTGGCATTTTTGGCATGCACAGAAAAGCATAACTGGGGCTGGTTTCTGTTACCCCAATGAATAACTATTATTTCACAGTAGCAACACTGAGATTTCCAGGCTGAGGTTGAGAACAAGCTATCTCTGTGTAGGGTTCCCAGTTGTGATGATCATCCCGTGTTGTGTACCTCCTTCATTTTGGGGGTCACCCCCGGGGTATTTATCCTAAGTCCCCAGAGACAAGTAAATAGTCTTGTTTCTATGCAGCAAAAGAATGCCCGACAGATACTTCCGACCTCCTCCTTTGGGCTATGCTTATGAGAATATTGGAAATGTAAAACAATGACACACATGCCACAGAAGACCTTCCAGGGTGTAATTCAGGAAGCATACCATCAACCCCATGAAATAGTGCATAAACTATTTTAATTAAGTAATTAGTGCTCATTATGTGCTCAGGCTTGAGCTTTGAGGCACCGATGGACAGGTAAGATAGGGCCACCATGGGGCACAAGAGAGTTGTTGGGTCTCCCTTCTAGAACGAGAGGAGGAAGATTTCCGACAGCTATAGTAATACAAGTCGTAGCAATGGGGGACATGTTAATTCCGAAGCTGCTGTTAGCACACAGGAAAGGATTAGCTATCCTCTAAGCAAGTGTACTACTTAACAAAAAGTAGGAGAGCGAGTAACTATTGGGGAGCTTGTTCAATTTTTACAAATATACGATCAAGCTCCCAATATAGCGATGGTTTGTTATAGGCTTAACATACCTGCCTACCAGCCAGGAGATTATCTTCATTAGCCTGTTTAATTCGTTACGAGTTTTGCAAACATACATGATTTAGCTTGCACTATGTGTTGGGCTGAATGTAGGTTCCATCTTTTTAAGCACATTGCATATGTGACTTACAGTTTAGGTTAGTTTTTGAAGAGTCGAGAGAGAGACGCCATTTAGGACGGGCTCGTTTATGGTCAAGAGACTAGTATTTGAGACCATGAGAGGCTCTGATGAATCTAAGAGTTTTGATTATCGCTGTTTCTCTCTGGTTGTTGTCTTGTTGACCTTTAGAGCGCGGCCTTGAGAAACCTGAGCACGGTCCAGGTGAGGTGAGGTCCAGTCCCCGGTCAAGCTGGGAGAGAATTTTTTTTTATAATTATTACCAAGTCGGAATGGGAATGGTGCATGGTTGTATTCACATACAGTCTATATATTAAGTAATCGTTTGCTTGTTTTTTGCATCTTATTTTAGATGTGCTTATGCATCCACTGACATGGAGGATTAGCATACCACAGGTTGTATTTGTTCCAACCTTTGACACTTGTGTTATATTTATTATTTACACCATTTGAGTAGCAGTAGCAATACACTAAGAGCAGAGGCCCTGATGAAAGCCGGGGGACTTTTTTGCCCCAATAGGCAGAAACATGTTCGCCTTGTTTAACAACAGATATTTGTTTCCACTGTCGCCTGCACTGTTCTGTTTTTAATTAGGGAGCATGTCCTTTGCCTAATAAAGATTTTTTAGGACATTCCACTCTATTTTAGAATCACCACTTTATTGTTTGCACTGTGCTTTCACCACTTTTTCAACCATCATTGATCAGCCGTCGCATGGTTATCCATAAGTGCCAATGGACTTGAACCTGCTCCACTATCAATTTCGTGGCTAAATGGTCTCGATGATCAAGGGACCTACCACGTGATATTGGTGAACCATATGATAGGAGTGATCACAATGTTCATTTTGATGGTTATCCACTTTTGAGCTTTTGGGATTCAGTCAATTGGCACTGTATGTATATAAATCCATGCACGCAGACCCATTGTAACATTATATTGTTATTCTATAAGCTATCTAGGGTGACTAGGGCACCAACTCTCAAGTTTTACTGGAGTCTAGGTTAGCTAGCCACACGCTGTGTTGCTTTAGACCCACTGTGTTCCTTTTGTGGATCACTAATCTAATATATACCATAGGTACTGGGGTGACTGCCATAAAATTGTATAACTCAGGAATATAAAATGTTTTGAGGATGAAAAAAACGTATACCCCAAACATTGTTTATCACACACCTCTAATGGATTGCTCTAACCTCCATACTTTTTCTTTGACATCATATTACTATGCTGACTGATTGCTGAGCCGTGGAAAGCCTCCAAACATACCAGCCACAGGCCTGATTGGCCTTCAGTCTAGTGTACCTTCGGCACTGGGACTCCCCGCATGCCACCTCTCTCTCTCGCCTCAATAATTAGGTAGCACTTGTATACCCATTACCCCATAGCTTCCCTATGAGGCTGGTTGGGGAGCCTTCTTCTTGAAACCCAATGCTGGGCAAATCACGAATAGCAACTTTTGCCCAACACAAAGGATATACATCAGAATATTGGAAGCGTTGGTATTTGTTGGATTTGAGGCTAGTAATGTTAAAACCAGAGATGTATGAGATCTCTCAAGGAAAATAAGGAGCATTTTTACCTGCAAGCTTCAGGTAAAGGGGAAGCAGAAGGCATGGGGTTATATACACACAAAACAGAGGGGCATATTTACAATAAACTGGAGTAGCACGGTGTTACTCCAAATTGGTAATGCAGCGCTCTGACAGTTTTAAAATGCAGGGATGCACTGTATTTACAAAAATACGTTGCACCCCTGCATTTCCCCTAGCGCTGGTGATAAAAACGCTGCCTAGCGCCAGTGCAGGCACCCGAGCGCCATATTGCTAGGGTGCCTGTACTGCAGGACACCTCCCTACACATAAACAATCTCAACAGGCAGAATGTGGAGTGGTGTGGCTCACTGGTTAGAGGCGGCAGACCCGTAAGCAGAGGACGGCCCGGGACCAGGGTTCGATTCCCGACGCGGCAGGGTCGTGGACCAGGGTCAGCGGGCTCGATAATTCTCGCCTCGGTGCCTACTCCAGTCAGGGACCACACTCTGCAACTCTGGGCATTAGCTTGCCTCATCTTCACAACGGCCCCCCAGACTGCCGGGGATGCTTGGTCGCACCTTAGAGATACCCATTAGGGACCATCTCTCAGGGTGAGCCAGGACGGGTTCCCCAGCAGTCGAAGCGCGGAGATACTCCTCCGGGAGTTGATTCTAGCGCTATATAAACCCACAATTAATTAATTAATTAATGCAGCACATGTGGCAAAAATGTCTCCTCGTATCGACTGTTTAAGACCAGGTATTTCCTGGTCTTATTTGTGGCGCTGCCCCATACCTTGTAAATTTGGGGCAGCATCAAAAAGCAATGGTTGTTGCGGCGGAACGCCCACTGCAACACCCATTGCCCTCCCCTTTCATGCTATATGCTGTGTGAATAGGGGCATTAATAAGGCAAAGGACTTAACACCACCAGAACATTGTAAAAAGTGAGATTCTGGTGGCATTAACTCCTTATAAATATGCCCCAAAATATTCTCTAATATTCCTAGAAGCAAAGCAAAAAAACTTGTACTAAACAAACTCATGCTAAATGTACACACTCATTCTAAGGCCTAGTGCTTCAGAAGTAAACTTGCGGTAAGACTAGTGATTATAGTAATATATGTTAAAAACCATTGGAGGCCTGGACTTACCTGCTTGTCGCTGACTGTAAAAAAAAGCCAAGGCAATTCTGTTTAATTCACTACCTTTCATTCCTGAAAGGGATGTTCGTCAACAAAAGCACTGATATCATATTCTGCTGAATGCACTATTTGCACCAAACACCAGTGAAACAGCTCTTTGAGAGGCTAATACAAATTGAGGGTAACCAGGTACAGAATCAGGCGCACAGCTTAAGTATAGGCAAAAATAAGATAAGATGGATCACAAGGTACACATGTGCTTCCAAGTGAGAGGGATAGGTTACCAAACTATCCCACAGATCCTAAAGAAACTTCAGGAACATAAGAAAAATGAAATTCTCACGGAGCACTCAATAATAAGTCACAAACAATACTACGTAATGCAATTGTATCAATAAGTCCAAGTAATAGACACTGTTCATAAGTAAGTCCTGATTGGGTTAGAGATCCACTCGATCGGTCTCCAGAAGTAACGTGACACTGGGATACAAAGTTCTGTCCAAATCAAAGTTCCAATTCTGAATTTATTGCAAATCCTCCACTTCAAAAACGATAATAATTCAGCAGCCAACACGTGTTTCGTCAAGCATTGTAAAATGCACAATTGACTTCATCAGGGCTGCAACCCAAGAAGAAGTAAAAATAATGTCACTAGTTATAAACAAGTTGCATTTGTATACAAAACATAACCTATTGGCCTCAATATCAACCAATGGGGAAGAGCATAGGCTATCCCCCAAAGAGAGCCAAGTAAAGTTCCAAAGTTTATGTGTAAAAAGTAAAGAGTAAAACACCACGAAATCGTGTACCCCAAGTGCCCTAGTAATGTGGGCCCAAGAAAAAAGAGAAATTATAAAGTCATAATGCCATAAAAAATATGTAATTAATCTATTACCTCAAAAGCGTATTTTCCAAGTTGAGCTTCAGGCAGCAGTTGCTCATCCAGGATGCGACGTCCTGCATTCCTTCCTGGAAGATGAGTCTGGTGATGGTGGGGTCCTTGGTGAGGGAGAGGATGAGCGCTTTACATGAGCACCAGTTGCGTTACAGAGGGACACATATGTTTTTGTTGTTTTTTTATTAGGCAAGGGCAGATTAAGTTTTGCTGTATTCATCTGGCCATCACGATTTGCGGACAGATCTATCATTTTCTGGTCTGACAATATGTTCTTGGTAGAAGTTATCATTCAAAAAACAAGCATTGGAAATGCAATAGGTCTCGCAATAGAATAGTTAGGCATTTTTCTTTTTGCAAATGGAAGAGTGGCGTTGCGTGGATGAGTGGCGTTGTGTGGATGAGTGGCGTTGCGTGGATGAGTGGCATTGCGTGGATGAGTGGCGTTGCGTGGATGAGTGGCGTGTGTGAGTGGCGTTGCGTGTGTGAGTGGCGTTGCGTGTGTGAGTGGCGTAGCGTGTGTGAGTGGCGTAGCGTGTGTGAGTGGCGTTGCGTGTGTGAGTGGCGTTGCGTGTGTGAGTGGCGTTGCATGTGTGAGTGGCGTTGCGTGTGTGAGTGGCGTTGCGTGGATGAGTGGGGTTGGAATGCAATAAGTATCGCATTAGAAAAGTTGTAGTTATTGGTGAGGGTGAGGGTGATTGAGGGTAAGGGGGTGAGGGTGATTGAGGGTAAGGGGGTGAGGGTGAGGGGTTTAGGGTGAGTGAGGGTGAGGTGTTGAGTGGGGGTGAGTGAGGGTGAGTGAGTGTGAGGGAGGGTGAGTGAGGGAGAGGGGTTGAGGGTGGGTGAGGGGTTGAGGGTGAGAGGGTGAGTGAGGGTGAGGGTGAGGAGTTGAGTGTGAGTGAGGGTGAGGGTGATTGAGTGTGAGGTGTTGAGGGAGGGTGAGGGTGAGTGAGGGTGAGGGTGAGGTGTTGAGGGTGAGTGAGGGTGAGGAGTTGAGGGTGAGGGTTAGTGAGTGTGAGGGGTTGAGTGTGAGTGTGGGTGAGGGTGAGTGACGGTGAGGGGTTGAGGGTGAGTGAGGGTGAGGGTGAGGCTGAGAGGTTGAGGGTAAGTGAGGGTGAGTGATGGTGAGGCAGAGGGGGTGAGGGTAAGTGAGGGTGAGTGAGAGTGAGGGTGAGTGAGGCGTTGAGGGCGAACGGTTGAGGGTGAGTGAGGGTGAGGGTGAAGTGTTGAGGGTGAGTGAGGGTGAGGGGTTGAGAGTGAGTGAGGGTGAGGCGTTGAGGGTGAGTGAGGGTGAGGGTGAGTGTGGGTGAGGGTGAGTGAGGGTGGGTGAGGGTGAGTGAGGGTGAGTGAGGGTGAGGGTGAGGAGTTGAGTGTGAGTGAGGGTGAGGGTGATTGAGTGTGAGGTGTTGAGGGAGGGTGAGGGTGAGTGAGGGTGAGGTGTTGAGGGTGAGTGAGGGTGAGGAGTTGAGGGTGAGGGTTAGTGAGTGTGAGGGGTTGAGTGTGAGTGTGGGTGAGGGTGAGTGAGGGTGAGGGGTTGAGGGTGAGTGAGGGTGAGGGTGAGGCTGAGAGGTTGAGGGTAAGTGAGGGTGAGTGATGGTGAGGCAGAGGGGGTGAGGGTAAGTGAGGGTGAGTGAGAGTGAGGGTGAGTGAGGGGTTGAGGGTGAACGGTTGAGGGTGAGTGAGGGTGAGGGTGAAGTGTTGAGGGTGAGTGAGGGTGAGGGGTTGAGAGTGAGTGAGGGTGAGGCGTTGAGGGTGAGTGAGGGTGAGGGTGAGTGTGGGTGAGGGTGAGTGAGGGTGGGTGAGGGTGAGTGAGTGAGGGTGAGTGAGGGTGAGTGAGGGTGAGGGGTTGAGGGTGAGTGAGGGTGAAGGGTTGAGAGTGATTGAGGATGAGGATTTGAGGGTGAGTGAGGGGTTGAGGCTGAGTGAGGGTGAGGGTGATTGAGGGTAAGGGTTTGAGGCTGAGTGAGGGTGAGGGTGAGGGGTTGAGTGTGAGTGAGGGTGAGGGTGATTGAGGGTGAGGTGTTGAGGGTGAGTGAGGGTGAGTGAGAGTGAGTGAGGGTGAGTGAGGGTGAGGGCTTGAGGGTGAGTGAGGGTGAGGGTGAGTGAGGGTGAGTGAGTGAGTGTGAATGAGGGTGAGTGAGGGTGAGTGAGGGTGAGTGAGGGTGATTGAGGGTGAGTGAGGGTGAGGGTGATTGAGGGTGAGTGAGGGTGAGTGAGGGTGAGGGTGAGTGTGAGTGAGGGTGATTGAGGGTGAGTGAGGGTGAGTGATGGTGATGTGTTGAGGGTGATAGAGAGTTATAGAGGGTGAGGGGTTGATGTTGAAAAAATTTTTTGTTATTAAAATGTCTGACGCAAATCGCCACCTTAACGCTACCTACATTTACCAGGTTAGCGTTCTAGTTTATTTTTTTCTTTTCCCTACCGTTACGTATTTTTTTTGATGGACATTTTTTTTAGCCAATCGGAGCGCGACGTTTTTGACGTCGCGTTCCGATTTGCATACGTAATCGGTGGAATTCTCCAGAACATGGAGAATAGCCGGATGCGGAAGGCGTGTTCCTGTACGTGTGCTGTTGGTGCGTCGTATGATAGGTAAGAGATTCCCTCGACGTGTTTTTTTAATATAATGTAAAGTAGTATTGATAGTATGCATAAAATAGTTAATAATTACGAGTGTATTTATATAAATAGTGACATATTTTGTTAGCGATTGTAATTATTTTAGTTATTTATGTAATTTATATGTAATTAAGTATTTTATTTACTACATATAGTATATTTAAGTTAACGAATGAATAGGAGTGTATTTTTAATAATGTTGACATTGTATTTTTTTGTTTGTAATATTTCGAAATGATTATTATGTCGTGTAATTAAAGTCTTGTTTTTATTATTCGATATGTAATGTATTTATTTTCTTAAAGTGTTATGTAATGTATTATTAGCAGTTGTTTGTTATTTGACGTACAAGAGCTGTTCATTGAGTTTCTAAGTACTCTTTTCGCCATGAATATTGTACACTTAAAATGTATTAATTGTATTACGAGTTATTTTGTGAAGCTAAGAGACATATGTAATGTTTATTGATGATGTTTGCGCTGAATCCAAGTTGCGTAATATGTTTTTAATATTTGATGTAATTCCGTGTGATGAACTGCTATTGTTATATGCCTACGGCTTTTTGTGTAACTCATGACAATTTTGTTTAATCCGTCCGATTTACGGGATGAATAGTGCTTGTTTATTACCCAAGTTAAAAATAGGCTGTTTTACTTTTGTGTTTGTACATCCTAGTCCTCGCAACATGACTGATATTTCTTCGTTCTTTTGTTGGTGTTATTTTGTCCTAATAATTGTTGGTTTGGTGACCTGAAGCTTGATAAACATCATTGCGCGTATTTTTACTTTGATTGTTATTTTCTAGGATGTCTTTCTGTTGCGTATCTTGAGTGTGTATTTGTAGGGTGAATTAGGCTGTTAGTTTATTAGGGTGAATTAGGACTCAGGATTTCTATCTTGGAGTTAGAGTGTGGATTAGGATAGTTTATTTCTATTATTCCTTTTGTTGTTGTATGTGTGTGTGTGTGAGGGTGAGTGAGGGTGTGTCAAGCTGAGGGTGTGTGACGGTGTGTGAGGGAAGCTTGCACTGCTGCTGTCGGTGCTGTACCTGTTCCATGTGTAAGGGAAGCTTGCACTGCTGTTGCCTGTGCTGTACCTGCTCCGTGTGTGAGGGAAGCTTGCACTGCTGCCGCCTGTGCTGTACCTGATCTATGTGTGAGGGAAGCTTGCACTGCTGCCGCCTGTGCTGTACCTGATCTATGTGTGAGGGAAGCTTGCACTGCTGCTGTCGGTGCTGTACCTGTTCCATGTGTAAGGGAAGCTTGCACTGCTGTTGCCTGTGCTGTACCTGCTCCGTGTGTGATGGAAGCTTGCACTGTTGCTGCCTGTGCTGTACCTGCTCTGTGTGTAAGGGAAGCTTGCACTGCTGCTGTCGGTGCTGTACCTGTTCCATGTGTAAGGGAAGCTTGCACTGCTGTTGGCTGTGCTGTACCTGCTCCGTGTTTGAGTGAAGCTTGCATTGCCGTTGCCTGTGCTGTACCTGCTCCGTGTGTGATGGAAGCTTGCACTGCTGCCGCCTGTGCTGTACCTGATCTATGTGTGAGGGAAGCTTGCACTGCTGCCGCCTGTGCTGTACCTGATCTATGTGTGAGGGAAGCTTGCACTGCTGCCGCCTGTGCTGTACCTGATCTATGTGTGAGGGAAGCTTGCACTGCTGCTGTCGGTGCTGTACCTGTTCCATGTGTAAGGGAAGCTTGCACTGCTGTTGGCTGTGCTGTACCTGCTCCGTGTGTGAGGGAAGCTTGCACTGCTGCCGCCTGTGCTGTACCTGATCTATGTGTGAGGGAAGCTTGCACTGCTGCTGTCGGTGCTGTACCTGTTCCATGTGTAAGGGAAGCTTGCACTGCTGTTGGCTGTGCTGTACCTGCTCCGTGTTTGAGTGAAGCTTGCATTGCCGTTGCCTGTGCTGTACCTGCTCCGTGTGTGATGGAAGCTTGCACTGCTGCCGCCTGTGCTGTACCTGATCTATGTGTGAGGGAAGCTTGCACTGCTGCTGTCGGTGCTGTACCTGTTCCATGTGTAAGGGAAGCTTGCACTGCTGTTGCCTGTGCTGTACCTGCTCCGTGTTTGAGTGAAGCTTGCATTGCCGTTGCCTGTGCTATACCTGCTCCGTGTGTGATGGAAGCTTGCACTGCTGCTGTCGGTGCTGTACCTGTTCCATGTGTAAGGGAAGCTTGTACTGCTGCCGCCTGTGCTGTACCTGATCTATGTGTGAGGGAAGCTTGCACTGCTGCTGCCTGTGCTGTACCTGCTCTGTGTGTGAGGGAAGCTTGCACTGCTGCCGCCTGTGCTGTACCTGATCTATGTGTGAGGGAAGATTGCACTGCTGCTGTCGGTGCTGTACCTGTTCCATGTGTAAGGGAAGCTTGCACTGCTGTTGCCTGTGCTGTACCTGCTCCGTGTTTGAGTGAAGCTTGCATTGCCGTTGCCTGTGCTGTTCCTAGCTCCGTGTGTGATGGAAGATTGCGAGATGTGGCATAACAGAAGGATTGGTAGTGCGTGCACCGCTGCTTGGGGTATCTGCGAGATTTGTGTAAGTAAATGGAGAGGGGGGTGAGAGTTGGAAGAGAGAGTGAAACAGGCAGAAACGTGGAGAGTTAAAAGAAAGAGGGAATGAATCTAAGCTGCGAGATGTGGCATAACAGAAGGATTGGTAGTGCGTGCACCGCTGCTTGGGGTATCTGCGAGATTTGTGTAAGTAAATGGAGAGGGGGGTGAGAGTTGGAAGAGAGAGTGAAACAGGCAGAAACGTGGAGAGTTAAAAGAAAGAGCGAAGGAATCTAAGCTGCGAGATGTGGCATAACAGAAGGATTGGTAGTGCGGGCACAGCTGCTTGGGGTATATGCGAGATTTGTGTAAGTAAATGGAGAGGGGGGAGAGAGTTGGAAGAGAGAGTGAAAGAGGCAGAAACGTTGATAGGAAAAGAAAAGAAAGAGGGAATGAATCTAAGCTGCGAGATGTGGCATAACAGAAGGATTGGTAGTGCGTGCACCGCTGCTTGGGGTATCTGCGAGATTTGTGTAAGTAAATGGAGAGGGGGGTGAGAGTTGGAAGAGAGAGTGAAACAGGCAGAAACGTGGAGAGTTAAAAGAAAGAGGGAAGGAATCTAAGCTGCGAGATGTGGCATAACAGAAGGATTGGTAGTGCGTGCACCGCTGCTTGGGGTATCTGCGAGATTTGTGTAAGTAAATGGAGAGGGGGGTGAGAGTTGGAAGAGAGAGTGAAACAGGCAGAAACGTGGAGAGTTAAAAGAAAGAGCGAAGGAATCTAAGCTGCGAGATGTGGCATAACAGAAGGATTGGTAGTGCGGGCACAGCTGCTTGGGGTATATGCGAGATTTGTGTAAGTAAATGGAGAGGGGGGAGAGAGTTGGAAGAGAGAGTGAAAGAGGCAAAAACGTGGAGAGTAAAAGAAAGAGCGAAGGAATCTAAGCTGCGAGATGTGGCATAACAGAAGGATTGGTAGTGCGGGCACAGCTGCTCGGGGTATCTGCGAGATTTGTGTAAGTAAATGTAGAGGGGGAGAGAGTTGGAAGAGAGAGTGAAAGAGGCAGAAACGTTGATAGGAAAAGAAAAGAAAGAGGGAATGAATCTAAGCTGCGAGATGTGGCATAACAGAAGGATTGGTAGTGCGGGCACAGCTGCTTGGGGTATATGCGAGATTTGTGTAAGTAAATGGAGAGGGAGGGAGAGAGTTGGAAGAGAAAGAGGCAGAAACGTGGAGAGGAATAGAAAGAGAGAAGGAATGTAAGCTGCGAGATGTGGAATAACAGAAGGATTGGTAGTGCGTGCACCGCTGCTTGGGGTACGACAAACAGGAGATGGTGACTAAAGTTTCAACCATGAGGTTGGAAGGCAGTGAAGTGAAATGTGAGGAGGCACCTCTTCAAATTGTAAAACAGACGGAGGGCATTGCTGTGGGGAGGGGGTGTAGGAGAAATGCACATGGCGGGCAGGGGAGGGGGCGGAGCGGGGAGAGCGGCATGTGGGTGTGAAGAAGCCGGGGCCTTTGAAGTGAAGCTAAGCTTCACTTCAAAAGGTGTCGGAGGAATGCGGCTGAGGGAACAGACGGCGATTGCGGCTGAGGGAACTGATGTGCACGCGCTTTTAAGCTCAATGCACATGCGCATTGAGCTTAAAAGTCACGGGCACTGCAAGGAATCGCCAGGATTCCTTGCTTCTTAGTTAAAGGTTGTTTAAGCCGCAATAGGCTCGCAAGCTCGATGCGCATGCGCATCGACAGGCGAGACCTAATGACTTCCCGCAAGATGGTAACAAAATTGTTGACGCATCTTTGTTTATTATGATTAAAGAGCAATATCATTTTAGAGGAGTGACATGTAGATGTGAACTCTATGTTGCTTGTGCCTTACAATAATACAGAGCTGTAATAAACAGAAATTGCCCAACCTTCAGCTTAAATCCCACTGCACTGATGCCCTGCAGGTGCCCCGGGCGGCCCCAAAGAAGATTCCAGTGTTTGGTTCCTAAAAAGGAGAAGGATCTGCCACCGACCTTGTTTGAGAAATTAGTGTAGAGGATCTTTTCTACCTGAAGGTCCGCGGGGCATGGAGAGTGGGCAGGGTGGTAGAAATTGAGATTGGAGTTGAGGTAGGTCAATGATTTGAACAATTCATTATGAGCAAAACAGAGTCTTAACCGCATGCGTGCGGGCGGAATTCCGCCCGTACGCTGGGAATCTGTAAAGTGCACTTTACATGACGAGCTGGGCTCGTCATGAGCGTGCGAGGAGGCTACCTCATGACGAGCCCAGCTCGTCATGAGCGTCGAAGGGGTTAAAGTGCAGGGAGGTAGGGCTGTTCTTATATTACGTGGCCTGTCGGCGGCTTTTGACACAGTCCCACATGTGAGACTTCTTGATAGATTGAGGATCTTGGGTATTGGTGGGACGGCACTGGCCTGGATGACTCCTTTCTTGAAAGACATTCTCAGGAAATATGGATACCTCCTTTCTCATTCCTAGCATAGCATGAATGGAGGAATACCCTATGGCTCCATTCTTAGCCCTACCCTCTTCTGTTTATATATGTTCCCTCTTGCACCGCTAGGAGAGGCTAATGGTGCTAAGATTATATCCTACGCGGATGATACTCAATTGATTTTCACCTGTGAAAAAGGAACCAACTTTGATTGAGATAATATTAGATCTTGTCTCACAAAGGTGTCCAACTGGCTCAAAGTGAATCAGTTGAAATGCAATCCTGACAAATCTGAGATTATCTTTTTCGGCCAGCCTGTAGTGAGCAATTGGAGTTTATGGTGGCCGGAGGAGCTGTTTCCCCTCCCCTTTTAGCCCAAACAACGGTTAAAAATCTGGGCATTTTCATGGATTGCGCCCTCTCCATGAGGTCCCAGGTACAAGCATTGGTTGGCTCCTGTTTCGGCATACTTTGTATGCTAAAACAATTCTTCCCACTTCTGACATCAGATACCAGGAAAATAGTGGTCCAAGGCTTGGTGACGTCAAGACTGAACTACGCTAGTATCCTGTACCTTGGCCTACCCTGCTACCTCATCCAATGCCTGCAAGTGGTGCAAAACTCCCGGCTATTCTTAGACCTAAGCCCAGGTCTCTTAAATGTAAATGTAAGTCCAGTACTTGTATAGCGCACAAATCACCCCCGAAGGGGTATCTCGGACCTGGGGGCCGCTGGGAAGATTAAGTGAGCTATTGCCCAGAATCGCATGGTGATGGGCAGACCACTGCTGCCGGAGCCGGGGATCGAACCGTGACGCCCAGCGTCCAGCGTCAGTCGCCCTGGCCGCTGCGCCACACCGTAAGACCCCACATTGGCTGCGAATAAAGGAAAGGATTAAGTTCAAAGCCCTAGTGATATTTTTCAAAGCTCTTCATGGCAAAGGAACCAGCTATCTCAACAAGTGCGCAAACCGCTACAATCCAGCACGGACCTTAAAATCCTCCTCCTCTGATCTCGTCTGCACCCCTGAAGTACGCTTGGCCTTTATGGGGGGCAGGTCTTTCGGGTACGGGCGCACAGCCGTGGAACAAACTCCCTGTTGTGCTGAGAGCCACTACTGACCTGGCAACTTTAAAAAAACATCTTAAAACTCTGCTTTTTAAGAATTAGTTGCACCTCAGAGTCCTGCCATATGTTTCTTCAGCACCGGGACACTGTCAGTCAGTCAGTCAATGTTCTAGGCCTTGGTCTTCCCCATGCTGCAGGTGGAACTTTAATATTAGAAGTGTCTTCACCTGCAGTAGCTAGCTGTCTGTACCTTAAAACATATAAATAGAGGCATTTAAGAGGTGACACAGACACTTCCTACAGTAAAAAACAAAAGCACATTGTTTGTTGAGGCCCTTTATTTCAAGAAGTGCGACAAAAGTGACTCTTTTTTACATATACCCACTAAGACATATTTAATGTAGAGTAATGTTTCAGGTTATGCTAAACATATGCACCATAATAAACTATAGGTAGGTAGATAGATAGATAGATAGATAGATAGATAGATAGATAGATAGATAGATAGACAGATAGACAGATAGACAGATAGACAGATAGATAGATAGATAGATAGATAGATAGATAGATAGATAGATAGATAGATAGATAGATAGATAGATAGATAGATAGATAGATAGATAGATAGATAGATAGATAGAACGAACAAAGGCTCATGTCCACCATAAGTGTATTCAGCACTCGGGAGCCGGTGCGCCAATGGCGTGGTGGACACCGCACTCACGGATGATGACAAACTCGGTAGTTTATTTTCTCCGAGTTCACAAAGGCAGGACGCGTTTTGGCTCGCACCTTTTTCGACTATATATATATATATATATATATAATATAAAGCTTATGCTATGTAAATACCCATCACATTACAAATATAAGGTAATTGATAGTCACGTTGCAGCCATCATTAGTATATGCAGTGCCCGGCTCGAAAGGTGCTGGCCCATGTATCCCCCTCAGGAGCACCCCGTCTGGGCTCACCTGCTCCTTCCAGGATCCATCTAGTTTGTGCGTTTTGTTTACAAGCTGTCACAGTCCCTTTAAAATAGTGCAGATGCTTTAGAGAGCGTAGGCTCCTTGTGGGCAGTTTAAATCACCTCTGTACCTGGTACAACGTCCGTCAGTCGCTCCCTAGAGAACGTCTGTGGTCCCTTGTGGATAGGCAGGGCCCAGTGAACAGTCTGCAGTCACAGGTGCCCCATGGACGGGCTTCCTCTTCCAGGGTAATTGCTTGTTAATGAGCCTATTTTCTGGGTCACTTGTTAGTGAGATCGCTTCCTCTGGCACCGTCCTCAGGTTGTCACTCATTACATCCCAAGGGTTATTCATTCATTCATTAAGTCACTGTCTGGAGACAACTCTCCGAAGAAAGCTTCCCAGGTGCCTCCAGTTTTCTCCCAATATGTGTATATGATAAGTCGCTTTCTCGGCAACTTTCCATCTCGAGTGACTGGTGCCTGCCCCAGTGATGTGTCACTAGCTAAGAACACAGGATTTATTTTTATTTTTGGATGCATTAGTCCTGCAGCTCAAAAGCCTAGGGCATGGATTACGAGTGCCCCTGATAAATTCCCATTATTTCCCACCCTGGAGTTACCATAGCTGAGTCTCCAGTAAATCCAGGGCAGGGAAATAATGTGGATTCATAGTTTTTGTATTATAACTTGTCAGAATTGGTGCTTCTGCGCCGAATTTGCACATTTTCCCCTTGTTATTCTGCATGGTTTACTCCAGTCTTTCACACAGAGAAGAATCAACTTGTAACTTCTGTTAGCAACCCCATAGTAACTTACGGGCCACTTGTAGTGACGGCCCAAGAGGGTAAGTTGCGCAATAAGTGAACTATGGGTTTTACACCCCCAGCCCTGCCCTAAACAAAACATGCATTCAGGTATATTCACCCCTAAACATGGATGCAGCTAAATTCTCCACCGGGTACTTGTTCTTCCCCCGAAGAAATACCTTCACTACATCTTACAACTTCACACCACCACTCTTTAGCCCCGTATTATTTCTATACAAGGCTACCCCTGAGTATACGCCCCCTGCTTGGATCATCCCTCCCATGTTGACCCTGGTCTCATTCTTCACAATGCTCTTCTCCTTCCCTCTCGCAATGCTCCCCCATTCTCCTACTCCTACTGAAATGCTCCTAACGGTACCCTGGTTTTCAGGTGAAGCCTCCTGCCTAGGAAAGCTAGATTCTTATATCGACACTGATCACCACGTTTCCACTGAATGATACCACTAAGATTTAGCCAGCTACAGTTCCACAAAAGGTGCTATTTAGGGCCTAATTGCGATCCGGCAGTCCGAGGACCGTCAGACTCGCAGAGGCACGGCGGAGGCTGTCTAGCCACTGGCGCTCCAACTGCTCTTTCAACAACTAGGACAGTTGGACCGCCATGGGACCGCTGCAACCGCGGTGGCACAGCGGTCTTAAGGCCGCAATATGTAGTCCTGCCAAGCATAATATAAGTTTCCTCTCCACCAAGGTTTTCATGGCGGTTCCTGCTCCTTGAAAACCATGGTGGAGACGAAACTCCCTGTTGCCTCAGGGCCATGGGGTGCATACACGGGGCACAACATATGCCCCCCTGTGTGCATGCACCCCAGTTACTGCACGGTATGGACTTTACAGTCCATGCCGTGCAGGAACTGTTTTTGGAGTTCCCATTGCGGTGCCCATTTTCAGAGGCACCGCAGTGGGACCGACAAAAAAGCCATCCAGACAAGAGGAAACTCGTAATCTGGTTTGCAGTACACACACAGGGTTGGCAGTGCGGGAGCAAGCTGCCGGCATGGCAGCCCACTCACACACTGCCAAACTCGTAAACAGGCCCTTAGAGGTCTTGCATTGGAGGAGTAAGGATTTAAATCCTCTGTTCTCCGGCATTTCAACCCTTTTAATCTCTCTAATCATGGTGGAGTGAATTAAATGACCAGACCCATAGATCAGGTGTTTGTTAAGCGCAACTACTCACCCATAAGGGTCTCAAGGCGCTGGGGGTGTGGGGGGGTTCGCAGATTCTAGTCCATCAAGAAGGGTTCTGTCGAAGAGCCAGGTTTTGAGGTTTCTTGCGAAGATGGGGAGCAATGTTATCTGTCTGAGTTGAAGCGGAAGGTCGTTCCAGGCACTGGCTGCGTGGAAGGAAAAGGAGCGGCCTCCCGATCTGGTCTTTCTGGGGCGGGGGACCACGGCGTAGGAGGGCTGGGCTGATCGCAGGGTCCTTTGAGGTGCGTGGAATTTGAGTCGGCTGCTCAGGTATGCTGTTCCGGTGTCGTGGAGGGCCTTGTGAGCCTGGGTTAGAACTTGAAGGTGACTCTAGCTTCGATGGGGAGCCAGTGGAGTGTGTGCAGATGCTGAGAGATGTGGCAGTGGCTTGGCAGGGTGAGGACCAGTCTTGCGGCTGCGTTTTGGATGTTCTGTAGCTTGCGGTGAGATTTTTGTTTATTCCGGCATAGAGTGCGTTGCCGTAGTCGAACCTGCTGGTGACCAGGGCGTGAGTTACGTTCTTTCTGTGTTCAAGGGGGATCCATTTGAAGGTCTTACTTAGGAGGCGGAGGGTGTGGAAGCAGGAGGACGAGACAGAGTTGATCTGGGGGTCCATTTTGAGCTCTGAGTCCTGGATGATTCCCAGGTTGCGTGCGTGGTCTGTGGGGGTGGGCGGGCTTCCAAGGGCAGGGGGCCACCAGATGTCGTTCTAGGCGTCTGGGTTTTGGTCCATGATGAGTACTTCCGTTTCGTTTGTGTTTAGTTGTAGGCAGCTGTTTTTCATCCATTTGGCGACGGCTTCCATGCCTTCTCGAAAGTTGTGTCTGGCAGGGTTGGGTTGGGTTTTTTAATAAAAAATTTTTTTTATAGATGCCAATGACAACACTTCCTGGCAGCACAAACATGTCTATTTGAGGTAGTGTGTCATGGTAAAGTGGGACTGGACCTGAGAGACACATTGCAGAGCTCTGCTTGGCTATTGGTGTACCCATCAGAATTGTTCAGTAAAACCGGGCAATGGCATAATTGGGTGCCAGTTAGTAGCATCCTTTATTTAACACCAGTCAACAGCATCCTTCAACAATGGCCAACAGCATTCTTCTGCATTGGTCAATAGTATCAGTAAGCAATAATCTATGAATTCCTTTATTTAGGATCAACCACATTAATCACCACTGGTTGGTTTAACCCTTCAGCAACAGTCAATATTATTATTATTATTATTATTATTACTAAATTTTTTTATAAAGCGCGTAGTCACCCTGAGGTATCCCAGCGCTGAAGAACCCTACTTCTGTGGGTTCGGCGTCGGAGGGGGGGGAAGGACAGAATTCAGCAGGGAGGGGTTAAGAATTACGGAAACAGATGGGCTTTGAGCCGTTTCCTGAATCGTAGGTAGTTGGGTTCTTTTCTCAGGTCCCGGGGAAGAGCATTCCAGAGGCGCGCAGTATGGACCGAGAAGCGCCTTCCACCCGAGCGGGCTTTCTTGAATCTGGGCAGAGTGATAAGGGATTCCGTGTCTGATCGCAGGGGTCTGAGGGCTTTGTAGGGCTTTATGAATTTCCTCAGAATAGGAGGGCCTTGGTTCTGCAGTAGTTTATGCGCTAGGCAGAGGGCTTTGAAAGTTACGCGTTCCCTCACTGGAAGCCAGTGAAGGCGCTTAAGAGCAGGTTTGGCTGAAGCTCTGGCGGGGGTGTTGGTGAGGATCCGGGCTGCCGCATTCTGGATTTTCTGAAGTTTACTTAAGGTTGCCTCAGGTGCACCCAGGTAGACTGCATTGCTGTAGTCGAGCCTGGAGAGTATGAGGCCTTGAACAAGAAGTCTTTGGGATATGGGTGGAAGTAGGGGCAGGATCTTTCTCATAGATTTCAGTAGTCCGAAGCAGGTACCGGCTACTTTTTTTGCCTGCGTGGTGAATGAGAGATCAGTTTCGATCCATACTCCCAGGCTTTTTACTTCTTGTTTAGGGTCAGGGGGGGGACCTAGACAGGGTGGCCAGGCGTCCATGGGGAAGATGAATCCTTTCTGACCCAGAAGGAGGATTTCCGTCTTTGATCCATTCAGTTTTAAATCTGAATTGTTCATCCACCCTTGTACATGCGTTAAGCAGTTGAATAGGTCCGCCGGTTGTTTACTGGGGTGGGAAAGGGAGACGACAAGTTGTGTGTCGTCCGCATAACTGATGATGCTCACTCCGAACGGGGTGACGATCTCCTCCAATGGGGCCATGTATATATTAAACAGTGTGGGGCTCAGGGAGGAGCCCTGAGGAACCCCACACTGGAGGAGTGTTTCGGAGGAGCAGGTGTTATTTTCCCATATCTGAAAGGATCGTTGGGCCAGAAAGGAGGAGAGCCAGGAAAGAGCAGTACCTCCTACTCCTACCTTTTTGAGCCGTTTGATCAGGAGTTGGTGGTTGACGGTGTCGAAGGCCGCACTTAGGTCAAGGAGGATCACTGCCACTGATCCCCCTTCGTCCAATAGTGCCCTGGCATCCTCCACCGCCGCCAGGAGGGCCCAATATCATCTTTAAACACTGGTGAATTGTCTTCTTCAACAGTGCTTACAAGATTAATTACATAGTGGTCAATATCATGATTCAGTATCTGTCAATGCAACTTACAGAGGCAATTCAATGTAGAGAAAAAAATGGTTCTCATTGCCCTGTTCTGCATCTCTAACAATCAGCAACTGTAGACATGCCATAAGCCTTCGCTAATAATGTCTGCTTGGGTTTTGAAAGCGAATGTGTCATAATTCATTGGCTACCCCCTTTAAGACTGTGATAAAGAGCTTCTTCTGCAGTACTCAGCAGCATCTTTAACAATGTTTAAGCGCATCCTTTAACAATGTTCAAAAGCTTTCTTGGGTCATGGTCTGTGGCAGCTTTTCAAATCTGTTCTATAGATTCCTTTAACTATGAGCAAGAACTATATCAATGTCAACTATGGCCAATAGTATCTTTTGGCAGCCGCCTCTATTTTCTTCAACAATGGTCATCGTTCAACAATCGTTATAAGCATCTTTTAACAGTGAATTGCAGATTCCTCAACAGTGGTTTATATATTGCTTCGATTGCTAACAGTTATCCTTGAAATGGCAAATAATGGTCTTTGAAAGAAAGGCAATAGCTTCCTTCAACAGTAGTCAACAGCATCCTTGCTGTCGCTACTGACCAACAGCATTATTCGATTGCTGCTAAAAGCATGTGGTCAATATAGTTCAGTAATGATCACTTAGTTACTTTAACTGGTGAGTAAACCAGGTAGCAGAGGCATGTGTGCTAGTGTGGGAAAAGAGGAGGTACTGGCAGTGATAAGTGGCAATGTGCCATTTAAAGAAGCAAGGAAAACCAAAGGGGGTGATGGACGGAGCGTTGACAATACAAACACTCACCCCCAGTCAACTGATCTGGGTTTAATCCATCACCGTTCTTTAGCTCACTCCGCCACCCCAGTTCAGACATGGCCATATGCAAATCAGTCTGACCCTGTGCCTCATGGAAACAGTCCAGCCCGAACTGCCAAGCCATGTCTTCCCTGGACCGGAATCAATCTTCCCTGGACCGGTTTCTCGCATTACAGCCGTCTTCAGCCGGGCGTGCTTGAAACCAGTGGCTCCGTCCATCTCCACCCCTTTTGTACCGCTTTGTTTGCCTTAAGTTGGCAGGGTATGCTCAGACGTGAGTCCCTTGCTCACTTTGCCACTGGATTCAAGCAAGCCGGGCTGAAGACGGCTGGAATGCCAGAAACCGGTCCTAGGAAGCTTGTTTCCGGTCCAGGGAAGGCATGGCATGGCAGTTCGGGCTGGACTGTTCCCATGAGGCACAAGGTCAGACTGATTTGCATATGGCCATGTCTGAACTGGGGTGACAGAGTGGGCTAAAGAACGGTGATGGATTAAACCCAGATCAGTTGACTGGGTGTGAGTGCTGGTATTGTCAACGCTCCATCCATCATTTCCTTTGGTTTTTCTTTGTTCGCCATAAGTTGGCAGGGTATGCTCAGACGTGAGTCCCTTGCTCACTTTGCCACTGGATTCAAGCAAGCCGGGCTGAAGACGGCTGAAATGCCAGAAACCGGTCCTCGGTAGCTTGTTTCCCGTCCAGGGAAGGCATGGCTTGGCAGTTCGGGCTGGACTGTTCCCATGAGGCACAGGGTCAGACTGATTTGCATATGGCCATGTCTGAACTGGGGTGGCAGAGTGGGCTAAAGAACGGTGATGGATTAAACCCAGATCAGTTGACTGGGGGTGAGTGCTTGTATTGTCAACGCTCCGTCCATCATTTCCCTTGGTTTTTCTTTGTTCGCCATAAGTTGGCAGGGTATGCTCAGACGTGAGTCCCTTGCTCACTTTGCCACTGGATTCAAGCAAGCCGGGCTGAAGACGGCTGAAATGCCAGAATCCGGTCCTCGGTAGCTTGTTTCCGGTCCAGGGAAGGCATGGCTTGGCAGTTCGGGCTGGACTGTTCCCATGAGGCACAGGGTCAGACTGATTTGCATATGGCCATGTCTGAACTGGGGTGGCAGAGTGGGCTAAAGAACAGTGATGGATTAAACCCAGATCAGTTGACTGGGGGTGAGTGCTTGTATTGTCAACGCTCCTTCCATCATTTCCTTTGGTTTTTCTTTGTTCACCATAAGTTGGCAGGGTATGCTCAGACATGAGTCCCTTGCTCACTTTGCCACTGGATTCAAGCAAGCCGGGCTGAAGACGGCTGAAATGCCAGAAACCGGTCCTCGGTAGCTTGTTTCCGGTCCAGGGTAGGCATGGCTTGGCAGTTCGGGCTGGACTGTTCCCATGAGGCACAGGGTCAGACTGATTTGCATATGACCATGTCTGAACTGGGGTGGCAGAGTAGGCTAAAGAATGGTGATGGATTAAACCCAGATCAGTTGACTGGGGGTGAGTGCTTGTATTGTCAACGCTCCGTCCATCATTTCCTTTGGTTTTTATTTAAAGAAGCAGGCAGGGGCAGATTTACAACTTCTGGCGCATCCCTGCAAATCAGCAGGGATGCGCCAGGAAAGATGTGTGACGCAAGTTTACCCTTGCACCACCACAGATGCGCCGCATTTACAATGCGGCGCATCATGACGCATGGATAAACAGATGCGTGTCGCATCTGCCGGTGGAAGGTCGGCGCAGTGCTGGAGTTGTGTCGTGTGCGCAACGCAACTCCAGCACTGTTCCAACCTGGCCTATCCACAACATGGTGCGTCACTCCTTACGCCTGCTTCAAGCAGGCGCAGGGTTTTGACATTGTTCTGCATTCTGTCCATTAATTGTTGCTTTTGCATTTGGCACCCCGAGTGGGATGGGTATGCTCAGACGTGAGTCCCATGCTCTCCACACCACTGGAGTCAAGCTATCCTGGCTGAAGACGGCTGAAAGCCAGAAACCGGTCCTAGGATGCTTGATTCCAGTCCAGAAAAGACATGGCTTGGCAGTTCGGGCTGGACTGTTCCCATGAGGCACAGGGTCAAGGCTGATTTGCATATGGCCATGTCTTACCTTGCACCCAACCAGGCCGGTTTCCGCCCCTGCCATTCAACCGAAGAAGTCATTCTCTCGGTGCAGAACTCCCTGAGGCGGAATGCGGACGAGGGGATCCACCAGGCTTTGGTGCTGTTAGACCTTTCTGCTGCGTTCGACACGGTCGACTACACCATCTTGGTCGACCGTGTCGAGCAGGCTGGCCTCAGGGGCCCGGCTTTGAGCTGGATCCGCTCGTTCATCTCTGGCCGAACTCAATCAGTCAGACTGGGCACTTTTACGGCCCCCACCATATCCACCAACTGTGGAGTGCCTCAAGGGTCTTCGTTGTCCCCCCTACTTTTTAATTTGTACCTGCGTCCTCTTCTGTTTTCCCTCAGAAACGCCAAGGCAACCATCTTCAACTATGCTGATGATTTGCAGCTCATCTTCCCTCTTAACACCAAGGACTCAGTGGTAGAATTTCAAAACACCATGTCCCACATTCTGAGTTGGATGAGCTGCAATCACCTAAAACTTAACCCAGGCAAGACCGAATTGGTCTTGCCTGGACAGAGCATACATAGTTGGAATCCCAGCTTTTGGCCCTCCTGCATGGGTGCCCCTCCATCTAAGTCATCTTCGGTCAAAAGTTTGGGCATCCACATTAGTGAAGACCTTTCCTTGAAGAAACAGGTGGGAGCAGTCGTTTCCTCCAGTTTTTTTCAGCTGAAAAAATTAAAAAAATTGCACGTTTTTTTTCCTTCTCCGCTCTCTCTCAGATCGTTATCTCCTTGGTTTTATCCAGACTAGACTTTTCCAATAGTCTCTATCTTGGGCTTCCAAAAGGAGAGCTTAAACGCCTCCAGTTGGTTCAGAATCAAGCAGCCAGACTTCTTCTGAACATCACTAGAAGGCAATCAGTCAGATCTGGCCTGAAACAATTACACTGGTTGCCGGTGGAACAACGTGTGGCCTTTAAAGCGGGCTGCATTTTATTCAAATCCCTACATGACATTGGCCCCCAATTCATTAGGGATCTATTCCATAAATACAGCCCCTCCCGACATCTCCGGTCCACCCATAAATCACTTTTGATTGTGCCGCCGTACAAAAGGAAACGTCTCGGAGGCAGCTGCTTTGACCATCTCGCAGCTGCCTTCTGGAACTCTCTCCCCCTTCATCTAAAACTAAGCGATAATCTACTCAGGTTTAGACATCTTCTGAAGACCTGGCTTTTTTCTCAGGCACATCATTGAGCTGCTTCCTTCTATCAAATGACTGACGCGCCCTGTTCCTTCCTACAGCGCCATGAAGCCTCCGGGCGTACGAGCGCTCAATAAATGCTAGTTAACATTAACATTAACATTAACTGGGGTGGTGTGGAGTGCAAAAAAACGATGGATTTAGGCCCAGATCTCTGTACTGGGGTGAATGTATGACATTGTTCTGCATTCTGTCCATCAGTTGTTGTTTTTGCAGGGTTTTGACGCAAAAAGGACATAAAAGTAACTCACTGAAATCTTGTAGATTTCACTGCGTCACTTTTACGTGACGTTCCAGCGACGGAACGCCCACCCTGCGCCGGAACGCCCACATGAAACCTGATACAGGTTTCATGTGGCGCAGGGCTTTACAACGTGACGCATCTCCCTAGATGCGTCACGTTGTAAATAAGGCGCAACGTGGCGCATGGTTTAGGCCGCCGCTGCGTCACAAAAGTGACGCAACAGCGGCGTAAAAGTGTTGTAAGGGGCTTGTAAATCTACCCCGCAGTGTTTATGGAATGAGTGTTGTGAGCAAATGCAGCCAAGTGCCTACATGCCATACTACAAGATGTGTAAATTATTCGGTACAGATCTGCAGTCTCACCAAGAAACACCAAAAACATCATCCACAACTCAGTGAAGTCCACACATTCAGCTTATATAGCAACATACCCAAAACAAGCATTGGAAATGCAATAGGTCTCGCATTAGGAAAGTTTGAGCTATT
Organism: Lissotriton helveticus; assembly: GCF_964261635.1. Classification (NCBI taxonomy): domain Eukaryota; kingdom Metazoa; phylum Chordata; class Amphibia; order Caudata; family Salamandridae; genus Lissotriton; species Lissotriton helveticus. The sequence goes on from NC_136070.1 coordinate 927,608,691, forward strand.
GGTCTTATAAATGTTTTTTTTTTATTTATGTGTTGTTTTTTAAAATAGCTAAAATAATAGCTTTGTCATTTACAATGCCAATAGTTATAACTTTTGCAAATGTGACACCTATAGCATTTGTAATGCAACATGTTTTGTATTTACGTGACTTAGATGTATTGATAGTACAAATAACAATGGCTTTTAATTTTTTTTAAATAATTAATACTTAAATAATTTATTTAATTTGTAATGTCAATAGCTTTAAGTTTTGTAAATAACTTTTGTGAAGATTATGTTCAGTGTTTTTTATTGTTTAGAAAATCCAAGAACAGAAGTGAAAAATTAACATCTTTTTGTGATTTGTAATAAAGCTTGTAAGCTTGAAAGGTGAGAGGGTGAGCGAGGGTCAGGGGTGCGAGGGTGTGTGAGGGTGAGGGGGTGTGTGAAGGTGAGAGGGGGTGTGAGGGTGAGGGGGTAAGTGAGGGTGAGAGGGTGGGTGAGGGTGAGCGGGTGTGTGAGGGTGAGGGGGTAAGTGAGGGTGAGGGGGTAAGTGAGGGTGAGAGGGTGGGAGAGGGTCAGGGGTGCGAGGGTGAGGGGGTGTGTGAGGGTGAGCGGGGGTGTGAGGGTGAGGGGGGTGAGAGGGGGTGTAAGGGTGAGGGGGGTGTGAGGGTGAGTGAGGGTGTTTGAGGGTGAGTGAGGGAGGATGAGGGGGTGTTAGGTTGAGGGGGTTTGAGGGTGAGGGTGTGTGAGGGTGTGTGAGAGTGGGGTGTGTGAGGGTGTGAGGGTGAGTGAGGGTGTGTGAGGGTGAGGGGGTGAGGGTGAGTGAGGGTGTATGAGGGGTGAGAGGGTGTGTGAGGGTGAGGGGGTGAGAGGGTGTATGAGGGCGAGGGGTGAGAGGGTGTGTGAGGGTGAGAGGATGTGTGAGGGTGAGAGGTTGTGTGAGGGTGAGAGGGTGTGTGAGGGTGAGAGGGTGTGTGAGGGTGAGGGGGTAAGTGAGGGTGAGAGGGTGGGTGGGGGTAAGTGAGGGTGAGAGAGGGTCAGGGGTGCGAGGGTGTGTGAGGGTGAGGGTGTGTGAATATAAGCCCATGGGGGCGGCATGATAAACACACGTATTACGTGTCTTGCGAACTAGCGAGTTCCCAAAACATTTTTTTGTTCAAGATCTAAAGCTTTACAGCAGTCAATTGATTACAAGCAGTCTGCAATGGGCATGAAACTAGGACTGCACGTGTTAGTCTTATTTGACCCGCAGTATACCGCACTTGCAATACCCCATGTAAAATGAATACTCAACAGCGTCCACTGTTACGATTGTTAAGTTTGTACCATTACAAAGTCTGTCTTCACTGTTGACACCGAGGTGTGTCACATGATTAATTTAAACATTTTGTTTTTGTGCATTCACATTACTCGGTTTCAAGGAGCAGCCGCTCCGAAACACGTAGAGTGACTGCAATAAAGAATCACACATAAGGATATCGTATGGCCACGGTGTGTTGTTTTCATTGATTTGGGATGACAACACTGTTTGGATACGTAGGGGCTCCCAACCCCGCCATGGCCCGCCATTGCAAGCGGCGTGGGTTTCTTTGCAACAGAATTGTTTGATTGAGTGAAGAGTAACCTCTGCCCACCCCTGTACTCGAGAAGGACAGGGCAGCACGGACCCGCAATCCTGGCACCAGCAACAATGGAGTTGCGGAACTGGGACACCTGAACAAATACCCCGGGTGAGTGCTCAAGCACGCTTGACGACAGCAGCACCAGTGTAATTAAAGACGAGAAGGGGCAAATGGAGTCTGAAAACTGACGGCGGAGTTGATCTTCAGACATCCTTAGAGCGCGAGCGTGCTTTACAGCGCATAAGTTTCAAGAAATACACTATAATGGCAATGTGTCATAATGCGAAACTAAACAAGTATTGAGAGCCTGGTGGGGGGGGGGGGCGAGGGAGCCAGCGAGTGGGAGGGATGGGGGAAAGGAGCATATGGGGATGGGGTGTGAGTGAGGGGCAGTGAAACCGGCAGTGAAAAAAGCTTTGCTGTGGCGGGGGGTGGGGAGCATTCCTTTGACGACTGATGCGGCGGGCGGCGGAGCGGCAGCCTTTCCTTGAAGTCTGAGGTGGTTACAGCGCATAAGTTTCAAGAAATACACTATAATGGCAATGTGTCATAATGCGAAACTAAACAAGTATTGAGAGCCTGGTGGGGGGGGGGCGAGGGAGCCAGCGAGTGGGAGGGATGGGGGAAAGGAGCATCAGTATACCGCACTTGCAATACCCCATGTAAAATGAATACTCAACAGCGTCCACTGTTACGATTGTTAAGTTTGTACCATTATAAAGTCTGTCTTCACTGTTGACACCGAGGTGTGTCACATGATTAATTTAAACATTTTGTTTTTGTGCATTCACATTACTCGGTTTCAAGGAGCAGCCGCTCCGAAACACGTAGAGTGACTGCAATAAAGAATCACACATAAGGATATCGTATGGCCACGGTGTGGTGTGTTGTTTTCATTGATTTGGGATGACAACACTGTTTGGATACGTAGGGGCTCGCAACCCCGCCATGGCCCGCCATTGCAAGCGGCGTGGGTTTCTTTGCAACAGAATTGTTTGATTGAGTGAAGAGTAACCTCTGCCCACCCCTGTACTCGAGAAGGACAGGGCAGCACGGACCCGCAATCCTGGCACCAGCAACAATGGAGTTGCGGAACTGGGACACCTGAACAAATACCCCGGGTGAGTGCTCAAGCATGCTTGCCGACAGCAGCACCAGTGTAATTAAAGACGAGAAGGGGCAAATGGAGTCTGAAAACTGACGGCGGAGTTGATCTTCAGACATCCTTAGAGCGCGAGCGTGCTTTACAGCGCATACGTTTCAAGAAATACACTATAATGGCAATGTGTCATAATGCGAAACTAAACAAGTATTGAGAGCCTGGTGGGGGGGGGGCGAGGGAGCCAGCGAGTGGGAGGGATGGGGGAAAGGAGCATATGGGGATGGGGTGTGAGTGAGGGGCAGTGAAACCGGCAGTGAAAGAAGCTTTGCTGTGGCGGGGGGGTGGGGAGCATTCCTTTGACGACTGATGCGGCGGGCGGCGGAGCTGCAGCCTTTCCTTGAAGTCTGAGGTGGTTACAGCGCATAAGTTTCAAGAAATACACTATAATGGCAATGTGTCATAATGCGAAACTAAACAAGTATTGAGAGCCTGGTGGGGGGGGGGGCGAGGGAGCCAGCGAGTGGGAGGGATGGGGGAAAGGAGCATATGGGGATGGGGTGTGAGTGAGGGGCAGTGAAACCGGCAGTGAAAAAAGCTTTGCTGTGGCGGGGGGTGGGGAGCATTCCTTTGACGACTGATGCGGCGGGCGGCGGAGCGGCAGCCTTTCCTTGAAGTCTGAGGTGGCGGGCACGTGATAGGCTGGCAGCACTGTAAACAAGTCTTTGGAGGAGGGCTGATTACGGTACAAATATCTGGCATACCTTTCATATAAAAAGTAAATAGTACATGTTCTAACACGGCGGGCAGGGGAGGGGGCGGAGCGGGTAAGAAAAAAAACAAGACGGAGGGAAAGGCAGATAAGGGGAGGGGGGAGGAGAAATGCGACACGGCGGGCAGGGGAGGGGGCGGAGCGGGGAGAGGGGAGAGGGTGTGAAAACAGCAGGGGCCTGGAGTGCGGCTGAGGGAACTGATGTGCACGCGCTTTTAAGCTCAATGCACATGCGCATTGAGCTTAAAAGTCACGGGCACTGCAAGGAATCGCCACGATTCCTTGCTTGTTGTTTAAAGAGTGGTTAAGCCGCAATAGTCTCGCAAGCTCGATGCGCATGCGCATCGACAGGCGAGACCTAAACAACAGTGACAGCACATCTTCACAAGCCGAATCAGACTCCGGGGTGTGATTGTGAAGACTTAGCTGTTTGAAAAGTCAATACCGAACTAAAGGCAGACATTCCCGTACAGAAGGAAGAGCCAATTGTGACAACAGCACCACAAATATGTGTCAAAACAAAGTTTATTCATGCCTTCCACGATGGGTGACAATGCATAAAGTACACATAACCACAGTTTGTCTCTCATGAGCATATTTTACTCCGCCTTAATAAAATTGTATTTACGCTATAAAATTTTTGCATTAAATGACATTTGTATATTTTGTCAAAATTTCTCATTATGTAGTTTTGCATAGTTTATGCCCATGGAAGATTGGTTTGTGCATAAAACATCTCAATGGGAGACATTTTATGCTCATGCCAATTTCCTGCCGGTATCTCAAAGGAATTTTGTGTGCAAGGTATGAACCCACGTAATAAAAGTCATGCCTGTTAACCATAGACTTCAATTCACCAAAATGCTTGGGGTAGTAGAAGTGGCATCACATACCCTTGACCTTAATGGCCTCACTAAAAGTGACCTCATATGACCCTTGACCCTGAAATTTCCCAATTGACCTCCATTGTGCAAGGGCCAGCATTTTGCCATGGGTGTCCCTTATGCCACAAATGACATCAAATATGCCAGTACCAGAATGTTGCAATATATACCATATCTGACCTTTATCTCAAATGTTACCTCAATATGTCAGGCAAGCATTTTGTCACAGTTGCCACCCTCGTTATCTACCTTTATAATTAGAATTACCTCCATTTGGATTTTTCCACTGAAGTCCACATGCAAGACACTTCCTTAAGAGTGTCAATATGTTTGCACAGATGCCTTAAATGCCATGAATTTCCTCTAATATGCCAGTGAAAGTGTTCCACCATTAGTGCCCTTTATGCCAAGAACTACCCCCGCCAGTGTCACTATCTTGGCACATGTGCCTGCCAAGCTAAGAATTGCCTTAAATATGGCAGCACCATTAGTTTGCCATGGGTGGCTCTATAAAACAAGAAGTACCTTAAGCGTGCCAGGGCAAATGACAAACTCGCAAGGATCCCATCACATTCTCACTCACACTGAAGTTTATTCAAGTTTCAACTTGATCACACTCACAGTCACTCACTCACACTCATTGTCTCACTCACACACATTCTCATTCATTCTCACACACACTCTTACACCCCGTAACATTCATTTCATATTGATTTTCACTCAAGCACTTGCATTTTCTCTTAATATCACTCACTCATTCTCTCTCACTCAATAACATAATCTCACCCACTATCTGCCACTGATTTACTCACTTTTACTCACACGCACATGCTTACACATACAGGCACGTGCTTACACATACAGACACATGCTCACACATACACTTGCTCTCTTTCACATAAACACACACTCACCCGGAAGCACCTACACAACATACTTTTAAAATTATTTTTACTCACCAAAGCTCGCACAAAAGATCCCGTTCCAGCTAAGCGTGCTCCATTTTTTAATTTAAACTAAAGGCAGACCTTCCCGTACAGAAGGAAGAGCCAATTGTGACAACAGCACCACAAATATGTGTCAAAACAAAGTTTATTCATGCCTTCCACGATGGGTGACAATGCATAAAGTACACATAACCACAGTTTGTCTCTCATGAGCATGTTTTACTCAGCCTTAATAAAATAGTAATTACCCTATCAAAATTTTGCATTAAATGACATTTGTATATTTTGTCAAAATTTCTCATTATGTAGTTTTGCATAGTTTATGCCCATGGAAGATTGGTTTGTGCATAAAACATCTCAATGGGAGACATTTTATGCTCATGCCAATTTCCTGCCGGTATCTCAAAGGAATTTTGTGTGCAAGGTATGAACCCACGTAATAAAAGTCACGCCTGTTAACCATAGACTTCGATTCACCAAAATGCCTGGGGTAGTAGAAGTGGCATCACATACCCTTGACCTTAATGGCCTCACTAAAAGTGACCTCATATGACCCTTGACCCTGAAATTTCCCAATTGACCTCCATTGTGCAAGGGCCAGCATTTTGCCATGGGTGTCCCTTATGCCACAAATGACATCAAATATGCCAGTACCAGAATGTTGCAATATATACCATATCTGACCTTTATCTCAAATGTTACCTCAATATGTCAGGCAAGCATTTTGTCACAGTTGCCACCCTCGTTATCTACCTTTATAATTAGAATTACCTCCATTTGGATTTTTCCACTGAAGTCCACATGCAAGACACTTCCTTAAGAGTGTCAATATTTTTGCACAGATGCCTTAAATGCCATGAATTTCCTCTAATATGCCAGTGAAAGTGTTCCACCATTAGTGCCCTTTATGCCAAGAACTACCCCCGCCAGTGTCACTATCTTGGCACATGTGCCTGCCAAGCTAAGAATTGCCTTAAATATGGCAGCACCATTAGTTTGCCATGGGTGGCTCTATAAAACAAGAAGTACCTTAAGAGTGCCAGGGCAAATGACAAACTCGCAAGGATCCCATCACATTCTCACTCACACTGAAGTTTATTCAAGTTTCAACTTGATCACACTCACAGTCACTCACTCACACTCATTGTCTCACTCACACACATTCTCATTCATTCTCACACACACTCTTACACCCCGTAACATTCATTTCATATTGATTTTCACTCAAGCACTTGCATTTTCTCTTAATATCACTCACTCATTCTCTCTCACTCAATAACATAATCTCACCCACTATCTGCCACTGATTTACTCACTTTTACTCACACGCACATGCTTACACATACAGGCACATGCTTACACATACAGACACATGCTCACACATACACTTGCTCCCTTTCACATAAACACACACTCACCCGGAAGCACCTACACAACATACTTTTAAAATTATTTTTACTCACCAAAGCTCGCACAAAAGATCCCGTTCCAGCTAAGCGTGCTCCATTTTTTAAATTACATTAATAGTGGATGTTAGAATATTAGTCATTATTATTACAATGAAAAATGGGTGGAAAATAAGGAATGCAGAGGTGCCCTGTGTTATTGCCACTTTTTTGCCTTCATTGAGGCCAAGGGTCGCAAAAGCAGAGCAGGGGTCACAACGGACAAACCAAGGGTTGCAGCTGCGACCCCCTAAATATTGTCTATGACTGTAAGGCCAGCAGCAAAGAGGAAGATGCGCAAGGTTGTCAAGAGGCATCATCCTTCAAACAGTCCTTGCTTTTTATCAAACAGCTTCATGCCATGAATTTTACATTCACGGGAAGGATGCTGAAACAAAAAATTCATGTTCCAGTATGCAAAGTGATATTAAATAAAGAACCTAGGGCTAGATGTAGGTAAATAGGTTTTACCGATTCTAAAATACCGAATTTTACCGATTCGGTATTTTAGAATCGGTAAATCCTATGTAGGGTATTATTCGGTAAAAATTACCGAATCGTTAAGATTTGGTAATTACCGAATCGGTATTTACCAATTCGGTAATTGCCATTCATTCCTATGGGCCTGGAGGCCCATAGGAATGAATGGCAATTACCGAATTGGTAAATACCAATTCGGTAAAATAGGGAAATAGTCAAGGGTGGCAGGGTGTCATTTTGACACCCTGTTGCACCCCTGAATAGTGCTGGTGTGCATGTCTGTCACATGGCACAGGTGTAAATGCACACATTTGCATTTACACAGGAATTCCTTATTTACCACCAACCAATAGTTGGTGGTAAATAACGAATCCTTAAAGCACAAAAGCACTCTTTACAGTGCTTCCTACATCTCATTTAACGATTCGGTAAATACCGAATCGGTAAATGATGATTCGGTAAATACCGAATCGGTAAATGATGATTCGGTAAATACCGAATTGGCAAATACCGATTCGTTATTTACCGAATCGGTAAATATACCACCTACATTGGAAAAGGCTATTACCGGTCGATAACGTCCGATTTCGGCCGTTACCGACCGGTAAAAGCCTACCTACATCTGGCCCCAGGACTGGCTCATGTTACATATGATAAGACATGGGTACAGGGGGAACCTTTTTGTGTGCATGTAAAAATGTAAGTGTGCCAGGCACCCATTTGGATATTTGATAACTACATTAGAACACTGAGCACAGTCACCTTCACATGAAGTGCATTTGACACTACCCTTTTATTTATTGTTTTGAACATAGCGGTACAAAAGGGGGTGGTGATGGACGGAGCATTTGAACCAATCAAACACTCACACCCAGTCAAAAGATCTGGGTTTGATCCATCACCGTTCTTTAGCCCACTCTGCCACCCCAGTGAACATAGCAGCAGACCTGATAGCTTTATGATACAAGGATCTCATCAACCTGGCCTGCATAACTGAAATCATGTATTTCAGTCACAATTTATTTAGCTGATTATAGTTCATTGAAATGCACCGGCACCAAGATAAGTTGTCTCGGTGGCACCCTCCCTGTCAGGTTAGTTCGATGAAAAACGTTCAGTTTACTGGAGGGTTGGTGGCTTCTGGAGAGTTAAGGTAGACTGTGGAACCACCTGCTATTTTTCCCTGTCCTAGATGAGAGGCCCTGCAGAGGCACTTGTACGGATGTATGACGTTACAACGCAGGCTATTACAACACCTGCCTTTACAACGCGGTTTTTACATCGCAAACCTTTACAACGCATAGCGCTTAAAGGTGCTGGATAGTGAAACGTTTAATTTTCTATTCCAACTCCAGTCCCCGTGGACACTAGGGAAGGTGTTGGATAGAAAATTAAACTTATTCCCTATCCTAGAGCGCCCCCCAGCGCAATGCGTTGTAATGGTTTGCGTTGTAATGACCGCGTTGTAATGTTAGTGCGTTGTAAAAGTTTCGTTGTAAAGGTTGTTCACCCACTTGTACAACGCAGTAGAGCACGTGAAACACTCTGCAGGTAATGCACATCCCTGAACACCATCACTCTTCCTGCAAGTGGGCCTTTGTCCCTCACCCCTCCACCTGAGAGGTCATGCCCAGGACACTCAGCCCTGAGTTCTTCAGCAGGCTTTACTGTGAGCCAGCATTGGCTTTCATTTCAAAATGTCCATGAAACAAAGTTTTTCCTCAGCTGTATCATGACTTGCAAGACAGACTTTGTTTAAAACAGAAAGTGTTTGTCTTCAGTGACCCTGTGAGTTGAAGAAAGTAAACGATGTTCAATATCACCCTGTTCCACAATATACATCTGTTATTTCAGCGCCAAGACGCCCCGTTGCTGGGGTGACACGTTATGTTATATTATGTTATGTTATGTTATGTTACCTTCTGTTCTTGGCTTTGGCTCTGCTTTTGCACCTTACAAGGTCAAGGGTCACAAGAACAGTGCCAGGTGTTACAGTGGGCACGCTGGGTCGCAGATGCGACCCCTAAATCACGGCAAACACAAGGAGATGGTGGACAGAGCGCTGAAACTTTTCAGACACTCACCCCCAGTCACAGATCTGGGTTGAATCCATCATCTTTCTTTAGCTCACTCCACCACCGCAGTTCAGACCCAGCTATATGCAAATCAGTCTTGACCCTGTGCCTCATGGGAACAGTCCAGCCCGAACTGCCAAGCCAGGTCTTCCATGGGCCAGGAACATGCATCCTGGGACCGATTTCGGGTTAGCACCCCTCATCAGCCAGGGTAGCTTGAATCCAGTGGCAAAGTGAGCAAGGGACCCCCGTCTGGGCATACCCTGCCGATTTAGGACGAACAAAGCAAACACAAGGAGAATCACGTCCATGCGAACGACAAGCCACATTTTGTCCACAAATCATTATTTTGCATAATCTTCATGCATATTATGAGATAACATTAAAAAAAATAGTTCCTGCTTTCACTTTGCTCATCTGAATTGTCAGGTTTACATTACATGTGCTCTACCAATTAATGGTGGGTCCAACTAATCTGCCCCTTTCCACTTTCCTCAACTAATCCATAATGAAACAAAAAAATCACTTTTACTAACCTATTTGCTTTTTACCTTTAACCTTGGATTGCAGAGTAGCGTGTTACTTGCTGCAGAGTAGCGTGTTACTTGCCGCAAAAGCACTTCAAGCCTTGTCAGGGGTGGTAAGCGCTATCATAGTGCCAACATTTCAGAACAAGAAAGTGGGAGATTTTGGAGGGAAAAAAAGCGGGGGAATGTATTTCCCCATTGACTTCTGAGTATATAAGCATGTATTGGCATCTATGCGCTATGTAAATACTATTTACAACACCGTTGTATTTACTCATAATTTCAACAATTTGTAAAGTGTGCCACAAATGCCCCCGCCACCCCGCCCCCCTCCCCCCTCCTCCCTCCTCCCACGGTAGCGAGTGTGTCCTCTGCAGCCGTGGTTAGTCTCACGAGGTCGGGTGATAGAGTGGACGGCTGTGGCTAGTCCGCCGCTATAAATACCCGAATGTGTGTTTAAGTGAAACACCAGTTCCACTTGCGTGCCCGCTTCATTTATCTCCGCGGTTCCCCGCCTCCGCCCGGCACTGTGGGAAAACCTGTGAAAGATGTGAAGGATTCGGGCTTTAATCTGTGGAAGTGATTAAAGGCAAGCATGAAGGGGCTGTGTGTCAGTCATTACACAAACACTGATTGCCTGGATCCAGTCAGGGGCAGCCCGGCTCCTGCAGGGAGAGGGGGTGAGGGACGGCAGGGGTGGCAGAGAGAGGAGGGAGGGAAGAGAGAAGAAGGCACTGAAGGATGGATGCACAGCACACGGGAGAGAAGGAGCAGAGGACAGAGTCAGAGAAGGGTGGAAGTGAAGAACAAGTAACAGAAAGTGGCGAGGACAGAGAATTGGAGAAAACGGTGGAAGGACAGGTATAGGTAGACAGGGAAGGATGGGAGACTGGGCAAGAGGCATAAAGACTGAAAAACAGAGCAATGTAGAGAAGGATGAAAGGGCAACGTGGGAGAGAAGGATGGCAAACAGAGCATGGTAGAGAAGGATGAAAGTACAAAGTATGGGAGATAAGGATGGAAAACAGCAAGGGAGAGAAAGATGAAAGGGCAATTTGGGAGAGAAGGGTGGAAAAACAGAGCAATGTAGAGAAGGATGAGAGGACAGAGTATGTACAAGAAGGATGGAAAAACAGAGCAAGGGGGAGAAGGATAAAAGGACACTATGGGAGTCAAGGATAGAAATTAGAGCAAGGTATGGAAGGATGAGAGGACAGTATGGGAGAGAAGATGGAAAAACAGCAAGGTAGAGAAGGATGAAAGGACAGAGTAAGTAAAAGAAGGATGGAAAAACAGAGCAAGGAAGAGAAGGATGAGAGGACAGTATGGGAGAGAAGGATGGAAAAGCAGCAAGGCAGGGAAGGATAAATGGAAAGAGTTTGAGAGAAAAGGAATGAAAACAGCAAGGTAGAGAATGATGAGAAGACAGTATGGGAGAGAAGGATGGAAAAACAGAGCAAGGTAGAGAAGGGTGAGAGGACAGAGAATTGGAGAAAAGGATGAGAAGACAGTATGGGAGAGAAGAATGGAAAAATAGAGCAAGGTAGAGAAGGATGAAAGGACAGAGTTTGAGAGAGAAGGAATGAAAACAGCAAGGTAGAGAATGATGAGAGGACGGAGTATGGGAGAGAAGGATGGAAAAACAGATCAAGGTAAGGAAGGATGAGAGGCCAGTATGGTAGAGGGATGGAAAAACAGAGCAAGATGGAGAAGCACGAGAGGACAGAGTATGTGACAGAAGGATGGGAGGAACGAGTAAGGGATAATACAGATAGAAAAAAACAGGGCAAGGGAGAGAAGGGTGAAAGAGCAGAGTAAGAAGAGAAGAACAGAAGGATAGACAACGAAGGGAAGTGTGGAAGGATCTAAACAAGAGAGAACGAAAGGAGAATAGTCTATTGTGAGGAACATAGGGCAAGAACCAAGGGGGAGAAGGAAGTCAAGCCCTGTATGTGGCGGAAGGACAAAGCTTTGGAGGAGATGTATGGAGCAAGGGAGAAAGGAGCTTAGGTCAAGGGAAGGACCAAGAAAGAGAAGGAAGTACAATCCATTATGGGACACGATGGACAAAGCCACAGAGCATGGGAGAGAGGGCATATTGACAGAACAAGTTAGTGAAGGATGGAGCGAAAGACCGAAGAAGAAAAGCAAGTTGGACACACTAAAGAGCAGAAGATTGGAGTGTACAAGCAAGAGAAAAAAGAATAGGGTGATGGCCAAAACAACAGATGGATAAGGCAATGGATATAAGGCAGAATGATAGGATGAATGAGAGAAATATCGAATTATAGGGCAGTGGAACAAGTTATGGAAAGTTGGTTTAACTTAATAGTTGTAAAAGAGAAAAGAAAAAAGGCTACAGAAATGGAGCGAGAACCAAAAGGACAGCAAGATGGAGAAGTGTGCCCAGTATCGTTAACTTTTTTTTAATCATCCTGGTTCATGACCCCTCATTGCAGCATTTCGGGTAAGAGCTTTCTATCGTACTCCTACTTGAAAATTACCAAAGTTAGTAGCCCTCTCTACAGCCTCCTTATTACCCCCACTGGGCTCATAGAATCTTCTACTTCCCCTCCATGCTCTTCTTCCATGGAGTTTATAGCATCCTCCCTTCAGTCAACCTCTACCACATCACACCCATTTTGTCCCTAAATCATCAAACCTCTGGCCTTCTCCTCCAGAACCCCAATCTACTTCCCCTCTTTGTGCAACCACTCTCTTCTCATTGGCTGCCACCCAGAATACTTTATATCCATGGAGGTCCCACCTCTGCTGCAAAAGTCACCGCCTCCTCCCCATCTAGCTGTTGTCTAAAGCTCTCCTGTTTCTCCAAAATGCTCCAGAATGCCTGATGTTTGATCAGCTTACAAAATGGCGATCCTCATCTACTTCCGAACACGGACGTTCTTATAGAAGTCCTTTGAAAGCCTGGCTTGCATGTATGTTAGCCATGGTTATTGGGGATTTGTAAGAGCTAAGGGTGAGGGCAGGAGCCCACAAATGGACTTTGACAACGTAAATCGTATTTACTTGCATTATTTCTTTGCCCAGGGTATCACTGCCCACAGGAAGTGCCAGTCACTAACCTGGAGCCACTTCGGCATCTTCTTGACTCTAAACCAAGAACAGTTTGCTCACCCGAAATTGTTTACCTTTCTTTTACTGTCTGAAGGCCCTCATTTCTGGTTTCTCTGCTCACAGGCTAGAGAGCTGCTTGTGTTCATTGGAAACATGAAACACATGATAACTACACGGATCATGGGTAGAGTAGGGTGTAAACGCGAGTCTATGATCTTGCTCAACTAACTGTTGCTGGGGAATCCCTGGCAAGGTGAATCTGGGGCTCTCGGGTGATTCTTTTTTCATTTGTTAATAAACCTATCAGACTCTGATTGGCATGGAAACAGATTTCTTTGATTGAACTGAACAGCTTTTCAACAAATTTTGTACTGTTGGTAAAAGTGCTATTTACGGATAAGCTAAGACGGTGTAGACTTAATTGGCGAAGGAGATTAAAATGAAGCAAACTCATGCTCAAGGAGTTGGGTCTTCAGTAAGTGAAGTTTCTATGCAGTTAGGGAGGGGGCAGATCTGAGATAAAGTGGAAATAAATGTCATTGATGAGGAGCAGAAGAAATTACTGGAATTGAAATGATGTCCAAGAGAGTTTGGGTACACTTAGGAGGTGGAGCGAGCAGAATGCCGAGCCGGTGTGTTGGGGGGAGGCCTGGATTCAATCTCAGTCATGTCAGAGGATTTGGACCATGGAGTGTCTTGAATGCAATCATGAGTAGATTAAACTGGGATCTACTGCTAGCAAATAGCCGACAGGCCTCTCTCCGGTTAGAAATGGGGCATGGCAGTGGCACGAGAGAAAAGTACCCAGTGGCAAACTGAGTTCCCTTACTGTGAGCGAAAAGCTTATTCCAGAAGATTTGTTCATGGGTGGGTGCAGAGAGACTAAGAAAGACAAAAAAGAAGGATAGGGTGACAAAGGCTGAAGGGTGAAGGGCAGGGTGTTAAAGCAAGGAAGAGTAGGATAGTGCGATGGCGAAAGTGGCAGAAGTATTGGGTAAAGGAGCCAAAGATAGGCACATTGCGCGATATGAAGCAAGGGCTAGACACACGAACAACAGGGAAAGGGGGAAATACAAGGTGAAGGAGAAAAGTAGAGGAGTATAGAGGAATTGAGTGACGGGCAGAGAACACGTGGCTCAGGACGCAAGCGAAATGACCGAAAGACAATCCACTTTCAGCCAGGGCTCTTTTACTGTTTGCTCCATCGGTGTGTAGGATAAATGAGGCTGGTGACTATCCTGTTAGCATTTTGATGATGACAAATACATTGCAAAAATATCCACGCTAGTCAACCACTGAATACATTTTTGAAATAGGTCTGGATGCCTATGTGGAGTAAGGAATATGCATTAGTACTCTCGGGATGGTCTTAAGATGTATATATGTATGATAAGGATGCTTACAATCTTAATTGATATCTAAACATCAAAATTTGCACTGTAGGTATCAATATTAAGTCATCCTCCTGTAATGTCACACTGTTACAAACTCCTCACCACTCTCGAGAGTGCAATCCTTTGTAAAAGCTGTGGAGTCGAACACACTGCCGGGATCCATGAGTTAGCCATCATAGACACCCTCCGGTTACTTGCTTTCGCTGAGACCTAGATCCTTGGTTCAGCAACTACATAGCTTGCTAAAAATCCCCCCAGAGGGATATTATGTCATCTTCAAGAACAGAGAGCTTGATTGTGATGACGAATCCATCAATCCCAGAATAAAATGTTTGAAACATTCAGACTCTAAGCTTTTCGAACATTTACTTATGAAATATTTTAAAGGCCCTACCTGATCCTTCAGCGGCACCATCATGTTTTTCTCAACTAAAAACTTGGTGAATATTATCCTCTGGTTCCCCCCAGCCCTGGTGCTATGCTTGATATCCAACTGGAAAGAATTTTTTTAGGAATCTTTAACTTCTTGAACAGTGATTCTAAATTTACTTTTGCTCAACTTTGCACCTTGGATTTATCCTATTTGGTTACCTCCTCTGTTCAAGATGCAAGACATAGACTCAACCTATAATAATACAAAGTACCGAACTAGGGGCCATATTTATCATGCCCAAATGCGTTCGCAAACACCGAAATTCACAGAATTTTGGCGTTTGCGAACGCATTTTAGCAAAATGGTATGCAAAAATCTGCATGCAAAATAAGGAATCGCAAAATTTGCGATTCCTTATTTTGCGATTGCATTTAAGGAATCGCACATTTTTCAATTCCTTAAATGCAATGTAAGAAGTAAAAAAAATTTGCTAAATGGCCTTAAGGAATTGCAAATTACCACCAACTTCTAGTTGGTGGTAAGTTGCGAATTCCTTGAAAAATGCACATTTTTGCATTTTTCAAAGTGCCATGTGACGCGTATGTGCACCACATGTGCACCCATGCATATTTCAGGGGTGCAACAGGGTGTCCTTTGGACACCCCTACACCCTTGAAATTATTCTCAATTTGTGATTCGCAGATTGCGAATCGCAAATTGAGAATAACTTCTCATTCATTCCTATGGGCCTCCTGGCCCATAAAATAAATGGGAAAGTATTCCTTAATTGCGAATTCGCAATTTGCGAATTCGCAATTAAGGAATATCAAGAAATCGCTAAAAAATTGCAATTTTCTTGATACATACCAATTAGCGATTTTGAAATAGATAATTGGTACCTTGATACATATGGCCCTCCGTCATGACTGGCTACCTTTCGCTATCAACTTGTTACCATGTACTCATTAATTTTACACAGGCAAAATAATTTGGTGCTAAGAAGCCTGTTAAACCTATTATCTTTATCTCTTGGGTAAGAAATGTTCACCCCATTTAATCTGACTGCTCAAACATGCGTCCTTGGAATCAACATTATCAGTTTCCGATGCCCCGAGAGTTCATCCTGGACCACATCTACTTGGTCTCAACGTCCATCTCAGGAAAGGAAAACAAAAACATCCAAATCACTAAATAATTTATAGTTTTCAAATAAGTGCATTTCACTGAAGAGAAGTAGGACCTCTGAAAGGCAGTCAAAAAGTGCCACTTTCCTGCCAATCACCCTTGATGCCGTATTCATACCAAGGCTAGAAACCCCTTATCCCTGGAGTTAAGATGGCAAGTTTCCAGTTACACTTAAGTAAAGTGGAACATTTACCCAGAGAACTCTTCCAAGTATTTCAGGAAATGACTGCACTTTCGTCTGTGACTCCAATGGTGGCTCCTTTTCAATGCCTTTGTGATGACCTAATGTCATTCTTCAGTGACAAAATCACTCCGCTCTGAAATAATCTCACCCAGGTCACCACCTCTACACATGATCCCAGCCTTCAGTGTCTGTTTGCATCATATCAAAAAGTTTGTGTGAGTTTCTAGAGATACCACATGAAAATCAGCGACAATTTACAAATGTCTGCATCTCTATGTGATTCCTGCAAAGTAACTTCTCACATGCCTGCTCCACTGAGCCCTGATTCTGAGCTCTGTAAAGAAGGGTGGGGTGGGACTTATGCTTTCATCCTCATCCTTGTCAGGTGCTACAAGGATTTCCAGCAGTGCCCAACCTTGAGTATATACAAAAGACCAAAGCAACAAAAAAAACATAAGGTTAATGACTGCTGCATAGCACCCTGGTCTTTTGCACTTACAGGAGTAGAGGAGGGGGAAAGAACAAAGTAAGGGAGAAAACTGTATGCGAAGAGAGAAAGGGGAAACAGAAAGAGAGAAAAGGACGAATACAGAAGAAGGGAGCCCCGACCCAATTAGCAGCCCAATGATGAGTTCATTAGGAAGCCGGACACCCCCTTACCTCTTGCAAATATGTCCCAAAGTTTACTGTGCTTATGAATGGCGCGAGGGTGTATTTTGGGGGCAGAGGCAGAACCATGGGATCCCCTTCACACTTCACAGGGGTCGTGTTTATTGATTTAAGGGCCAGCCCCTGCTTGAGCTGGTCACCTTGGATACAGGAAGCCAAGCACAGTGAGTGTCAGGAACACCGTGGGGGTGTTTGTGCGCCCCCCTTCGGCAGCACCTATTGCATGCACCTACCCGGCCTGTGCATGTCCGAGCCCCGCCCCGCCAGCCACCCCCTGGCATTGGCGGGCTCGGGTCAGCCTGTCCCAGCGCTTTCCTGCGATTCATGCCAGGCCCGGGGAAAGAGACGGCCACCGTGTTTCCTTCTTTGTTTAAACTCCCAGCTTCCCGGGCGGCGCATTCCAGAGGCCTGCTGTCACTTTAAATTATGAGCAACCGAGGAGGGGAGACGTAGAGGGGCCCTCCCATGCCAAGGCTTCCAGCACAGACTGGCATAGCAACTGGCACGCACGCGAGGGAGGCCCACGATGAAAGCGCGGGCTGGCAAAGCTGAAGGCGCACATGTCACTGGGACAGCTCTTCACAGAAAGGGCCAAAGAAGGCAAAACTCAGGTTTTCGAAACCTTTAAAGTGAGAACAAATGGACGTATTGATGATGTCACAGGGCCTTGGTGTGGAAAGGCCTGTGAGCCTGTTGCCATCGCAAGGAGTCACTTCGGTAGAAACATTAAAATACACCAAAACCTCGGATTACACTCACACAAACGAAAACAAGCATTGGCAACGCCAATAGGTCTCACCTTTTGGACATACTTGCTTTGCCAATGCTTTTGGAGGTAGGAGGTTACGTGAGGGAACGCACACGAGGGAGAGAGCAACAGGTAACACGGGGGTGCACTTTTCTCAGGGGGAGGACACTGGAGAGAGAGAGAGGGAGACGCGATAGAGAGAGAGCAACACGGAAGGAGGAGAAGGACACGAGGCGAGAGCAAAACAGAGCACGAGCAGGAGGATTAGCTAAAGGAAAAGCCAGGGCTTTAAATGGGATGAAAAAACTGGGGGTCTCTCAAAGGGGCGTGGTCAATGTAATTAAGGGCGTGGCTTAAAACACATAAGCAAAAAAATCTGTGCTTAGCATAGTGTGCCGCATAACTGGTATTTTTCTGCTTCTGTCATTGTATCCAGATATATAATCTGGGGTGGCTCCTTCGCTATGGCGGAGGAGCGTCACGCCACTACTTTCTCACAGTGTGAGAAGCAGAATCATAAAATGGTAATAACATTTAGTTATTACCATTTTATGTTTGTTGCGGGCGGGCTGGTGGGCGGGTCTGCTCTGCTCTGCTCTCCGAGTAGGGGAGGAGTGTGCCCACTCCCAAGTGCTCAAAGACTGTTTGGTCGGCCCTCTCGGGCCACCCAAACCAGTCATGCGCACTCTGCCCTTCTCCATGCAGGCTGCATGAAGCCTAGATTGAGAACATGCCCACCCCATAAGCCCCTGGCAGGGCGCTGTCACTACCAATCACAACACTGCTTGCAGCGTTGTGATTGGCTTAGGGGAGGGAGCCTGGCTGCCTGCTTCCTGTTCCTGTCAGAGGCAGGAGAGCAGGAGCCGAGAAGACACAGGACCCGGCCGCAAGGTAAGTTTAAATTATTTTTCTTTTTTTTTAAATTAAATTAAAAATCCCCCCACTCTTCACTGCACGACCCCCCTCCCCATGTGCCTCCCCTCCACGCATGCCTCCGCTCCCCACACCCAGTCTCCCAACCGCGAGCCATGCCGGCTGCGACTGTATATAATACAACATGCAACATTATACCTACTGCAAGCCAAAACTATTGGCTTTGTCAATGGTTGTTAGTTGCATAAGCAACAACTTTGACTTTGTTGAATATAATATGACAATCCTTCAGTTCTGAAATGATGAGACTGTGAAAGAACTTTAACAAGCCTCTTCAAAGTTACCCCAAAGGCAGTGAAGGGTGGTACTGCTTCAGAGTTAGGATTTTTTTTCACCTGGAGAGTGATGGCAAAAATGGAGAGCCCGATAGGGTCACGCTTTGACACCTGCTTTTTAGAAATGCCGGTGCTCAGCACCTGCGAGACCTGGCCCACTTAAAGCCTCGAGGAAAGAACAGGCGGGAGAGGTTTCCAAGGAGCATGGGGGTGGGGCTGGTTTGTGGGTGGGAGAGTACACCAGGGAGAGACCAGCAGGGAGCAGGGGTGGGTTCAAAGCAAATAAGTGCAACATGAGCACGGAGAGATGGGTTGGTTTTCAATGTGAAGCACATGACAGAACAACATGGGGGGATGTCCGGGGAACCAAGTGAGGGGGAGATCAAAATGGAGGACTGAGGATGTGCTGTAGGAGGAGATGCACACAAGGAAGAGGGCAGCAAGATCATGAGGACGCACATGAGATAGAGAAACACAGAGAGTGGGGGCAGTAGTAAGGTGGGGGTGAAGGGCAGGAAACACGTGCACTCATATCTGCTGCTGGCCGCCTCCCATGTCGCACCTTGGTGCTGAGACTTCCTTGTCCCAGCAGACACGGTGACTAGGTCATAGATTTCCTGTCCAATGCCCGAGCTGGGATTGACCTGAGCGGGCTAGAAAGATGCTCCACTCAGGTCAGGGAGTCTGTGGGGTTTCTCTAACCCGGCTGTTCAACACAGCCGGGTTAGAGAAACCTAAGTGCGCATGTGAGTTTTGGTCAGCCTGAGAGGGCCCGCCAAATACTCATGAGCTCTTAGGGTGTGCACTAGGACTCCTCCTCCCCCTCCCATGCCCTGCCCCTCCCTGCAAACGCTGGCTGAGCCAGTGGCTTAAAAATAAAACAATACTGAAATATTGTTTGTTTTTTTGCTGCTGGTTCTGAGATAGTGGGGTGACGCTCTTCCGCTATTGCAGAGCAGCCACCCCTGGTGGTGGGGGGGGAGTGGGGGGTGGGGCAAGCACAAGATCGATACGTTGGAAATAAGGAAAGCAATTGAATAAGTAGCGAGCAAACAAGAGTGACAGTAAAGCCAACCAATGGTAAGCAGCTGTGGGCTGTGGGCCCACTGTAAGCTCTTGTTAAGCCCACAATAGTGTTTTTCCCAATCAAACAGCGTACACTGTCTAGTAGACAAGACCTAAAACACCCTGAATGACCAATTTGCGTAAGTGTACAGATGACAGAGAAAATTAATTATATGGCGTATATGTTGGCTGCGGGCAGGGCAGATGTGTTTGAAGGGCGTCCCCCACTGGGGGAGAACTTCCTGCATCCTCTTCAGCTTTCAAGAGCCGTTCTGCGTACAGAAGAGATTTAATGAAATTAACATTTGTCACCAGGTTTGAGATTCAGACTGTTGTGAGTGCAAGCTTAACCCTACTGCTAAACGTGTGAGTCTCACTTGTGATGAGTTGTCATGTATTCCTATAGGTTCTGAATCGATCCCCCTATTCCTGACCCTATTCTGGTTAAACTAACTATCAAGTTAACTAACAGTCAGCCCATGAGGCAAGAAAAGCCCCCATGATGCAGATACCGTTATCTGACGCAGTCACACTACGGCACAGGAACGTGTTATCTGATTAGGTCATAACGCTTGAGATCTAATTAGACAAGCGACATTCCTCCAGCCCCTGATAAGGCATACGACGTTCTCATAACAAATCAAACCTATGACAACCTGGAAAATCCGTGCGGCCATTGTTTTGATTTCACAGAGAACTTCAGTAAAAGAATGTGCTAACGAGCAAGTCGTATGACATCTTTATTGACGTATCTATGTCCATCCTTACGTCAATCTCGGCACCTTTAAGGTATAAATATTGCCGATCTTGCCCTATGCAAACACACGCGTGGTGACGAGACGGAGCAGCCATACTTGCCGAAGCCCAGAAGCAGAGCAGACCCCGCTGGCAGCAGCCCCGCCTTCCTGACACGCTGAGAGACGCGCTGCTATCTCCTGCCGAGAGACCCAGCACCGGCGCTTTCGGGCAGCCCTCGCAGGCAGCCTGGAATATCGAGAGCAGAGAAAGAGATACCATTCCTCATTCATCCTAACTTCCAGGTACAGAACTGAATAACCCCTCACAGAGAAATCCTTAGTTATTCACTTGGCAAAAACAAACTTAACTTAAACTGTAACTTTCTATTCCCGCCCACGCATTAGACTTAGGTCAGGTACACGGGGTAGGCGTATTTAGAAACACCAGTTGAGTACGTGTAGTCAAATGTATATGTGTATGTAAATATATTTTAATCATTTTAAACATCATATGGCTCAGAAACCATATCAATGTTTTTACAGTATTATTTTATACTATTGCTTTTAATGTATGCACTTTACTTAACTATAAGTATTGCAATAATATCGATCCATTTCTCTTGTACGAGAAAAGAGACTGATCAATAAATAACACCTTTTTATTGAACACGCCCGTCTCTTCCTTTTCTCTACAATCTGATGAGACTAAGAATGCACGTACTGACTGAGTAAAATAATTGCCTTGTGCTCACACGACTCTGGAGATACACTCTTGATTAGGGGAGAGCAAAGTTGTCATGTTCTATGGTTGTCAGAAACTAAATCCCTTCTTGTCTAATCAGGGGAGTTAATTCTTTCCTGAACATTCGAGAAAGTTTCTAGCGAACTCTGAGCTACGCTGGCAAACCCAAAACTTAAGTCTAGTATCGACAGTAGTAGACCTAGTTAACGTCTGGCCTAGGCCTTTACTGCTGTAGGTATTATTCCAATGCGCAGAGCCTATTGGGAAGATAGGAACTACACTACATGGCGCCCAACGCGTTTGGAAAGGGCGATAAAACTAACGTAAGACATTTAGAGTAACTCAGTCGTGCTTTCTCACTCAGACCCCTTTTCCCAAATACTCCAAAGACGTCTGGAGTGGGTGAAAGGTAATATCCTCCAAAACCTCGCAGGAGGGAACTCCTATGTATGGTTCTTGGTATAGTCAACGTTGAAGGATAAACAGTTCCAAAATATTGTACATCTAATCTTTGTTCCATAAGAAACCTGATCTGCAAACAAACATAATACCATCCTGTCGGTAAAATGGGAGACAGTGATGAAGAAAGAGAGGCAGTTAGATTAGCAGCTGAAATAGCAGCAGCTGATACTGCAGCACTAGATGTGGACGGGGATATAATACTCATCCCGGTCGCCAAAAGGAAATCTATAACCTTGAAACTTATAGAAAATGGACTGACACCTAGAGGTGGCACAGTCATATTCGTAATTGAGGCACACGAATATCGGCAGACAGAGGTATACTATACATGGATACATTTTCCAGCAGCAAATGCTGTAACAAAGTACTTCCACTATTACAAAATAGAGGTTCCACCCGACATTTACACTCCTTTCGAAGAGGTGGAAGTACCACTCAAATTCCAAGAGCATTTGCTCTTATTTGATGGCGCCCTAATACATAATAATCACATCACCAGGCTCGGTCCTTTAGGTAGACCAGGAGCAACGTGGCCGGTCTTAGCCGGATACACACCACACCCAGACATCGAAGGAATGTCTACAGGAGAGCTGTTAATACAGCTAAAACAATTACTAAAAATTCATAGACAATTAGTCCAGTATGTAATGCGGACTTCAACAATTCAGCCAGCGATTAAACTTCCACAGCTGACCCCTCACCAGGGGAACACAAATAAAATCACACCACAGAACATCCAATCCTGCCTAGGTAAAGTTCCGGCTAAACGGGAACAGATACCATTCTGGTTGGCACAGAAAATCACCCAAATAGAGGCGGTGTTTCCTGACACCACCCCGCTAGAAAAACACAGGATTCTGACTATATGTCTCCCAATGGGAATCGCACCACACATAGAGGACTGTGACACTTGGGGTACAGTCTTTGCTTCAATCTACACAAAAACGCACGGTGTTCCATCCATTTCGGTAATACCAGATGTGCTAAAACAAATTCAAGATGAATACGGTCCAGAACCAGCTTTAACTCTTGGTATGAAATTACTGAAAGACTTCAAGCAGGTCTCGGCTATATTATTAGCCAATATAAAAGGTGAAGCAGCAAACGTGGCGATCCGCCAGAGGTTAAAAGAGACAGATATAGCAGACCAACCAGCTGAAATTGCCAGAATCATAGAAAAATCCTATGAAGAACTAGGTAGAGATAGTTTAGGTGGAATACCAGTAAAACCGCAACTGACTGAAAGTCCAGAAAAAATATTTTTTAATAATAACTCACCAAAAAAGAACTGGGATGGAAACAAACAATCCAATCCAAAAGAAAAGAAATTCCAGTCCCGAGGAAGGTCTCCTAGGCGAAGGGAGAAATCTCCGAACCAGAGACACAGGTCACCCCAGAGTGACCCCTCTGGGAAAAGATATAACCTTAGAAATAGGGATAATATTAAAAAACCTGATAGATATCAAGACATTGATACACGTCCCTCTCAATCTTTTCAGACTTCCTCGCAGAAATCGGAAAGAAGAGGACGATCAGAACAAAGAGAAGAGCACGCCAAGTCCAAAGACAAGGAACCTGCTCAACAAAAAAAAAAACAAAAAAAAAAAACATGTAGTGTAGTTCCTATCTTCCCAATAGGCTCTGCGCATTGGAATAATACCTACAGCAGTAAAGGCCTAGGCCAGACGTTAACTAGGTCTACTACTGTCGATACTAGACTTAAGTTTTGGGTTTGCCAGCGTAGCTCAGAGTTCGCTAGAAACTTTCTCGAATGTTCAGGAAAGAATTAACTCCCCTGATTAGACAAGAAGGGATTTAGTTTCTGACAACCATAGAACATGACAACTTTGCTCTCCCCTAATCAAGAGTGTATCTCCAGAGTCGTGTGAGCACAAGGCAATTATTTTACTCAGTCAGTACGTGCATTCTTAGTCTCATCAGATTGTAGAGAAAAGGAAGAGACGGGCGTGTTCAATAAAAAGGTGTTATTTATTGATCAGTCTCTTTTCTCGTACAAGAGAAATGGATCGATATTATTGCAATACTTATAGTTAAGTAAAGTGCATACATTAAAAGCAATAGTATAAAATAATACTGTAAAAACATTGATATGGTTTCTGAGCCATATGATGTTTGAAATGATTAAAATATATTTACATACACATATACATTTGACTAAACGTACTCAACTGGTGTTTCTAAATACGCCTACCCCGTGTACCTGACCTAAGTCTAATGCGTGGGCGGGAATAGAAAGTTACAGTTTAAGTTAAGTTTGTTTTTGCCAAGTGAATAACTAAGGAATTCTCTGTGAGGGGTTATTCAGTTCTGTACCTGGAAGTTAGGATGAATGAGGAATGGTATCTCTTTCTCTGCTCTCGATATTCCAGGCTGCCTGCGAGGGCTGCCCGAAAGCGCCGGTGCTGGGTCTCTCGGCAGGAGATAGCAGCGCGTCTCTCAGCGCGTCAGGAAGGCGGGGCTGCTGCCAGCGGGGTCTGCTCTGCTTCTGGGCTTCGGCAAGTATGGCTGCTCCGTCTCGTCACCACGCGTGTGTTTGCATAGGGCAAGATCGGCAATATTTATACCTTAAAGGTGCCGAGATTGACGTAAGGATGGACATAGATATGTCAATAAAGATGTTATACGACTTGCTCGTTAGCACATTCTTTTACTGAAGTTCTCTGTGAAATCAAAACAATGGCCGCACGGATTTTCCAGGTTGTCATAGGTTTGATTTGTTATGAGAACGTCGTATGCCTTATCAGGGGCTGGAGGAATGTCGCTTGTCTAATTAGATCTCAAGCGTTATGACCTAATCAGATAACACGTTCCTGTGCCGTAGTGTGACTGCGTCAGATAACGGTATCTGCATCATGGGGGCTTTTCTTGCCTCATGGGCTGACTGTTAGTTAACTTGATAGTTAGTTTAACCAGAATAGGGTCAGGAATAGGGGGATCGATTCAGAACCTATAGGAATACATGACAGAGTGAGTATTAAGATCTGTGAGAATGACAGACTGACAGTCACTGACCATAAAAGAAAGATTAGACTGCACAACTCTAGGTTCTTCCAGCATGTTGGTGGGCTGGTGTTAGACTTGGCATCTTTTGGCGTGTTTCTCCTGAGTTTTTGCTTTCTGACCTCCCGGTTTTGACTGTTTTCGCTGGCGTAGTGTTCCTGCGCACTTTTCTTACTGCTGATCAGTGGTAAAGTGCAAGTGCTTCTGTGGTAAATTGTGTTATGGATTGGTGTTTCCATGATTGGATATTTGATTTACTTGTTAGTCCCTAGTAAAGGGCACTGAGTGTGCCAAGGCTTGTGAATCAAATGCTACTAGTGGGCCTGCAGCACTGATTGTGCCACCCACATGAGTAGCCCTGAAAAGGTAACTCAGACCCGCCATTGCAGAGTCTGCGCGCAGTTTGTAACTGCCATGTCAACTTGGCCAGTGCACACACTTGCCAGTCCCTCACCTCCCCTTTTCTCACATGGCATCCACCCCTAAGGTTGGCCCAAGGTACTCCTGTGGGCCGGGTGCAGTGTATGTGACAGGTAGGACATGCCCTGGTGTGTGTGGCATGTCCTGATAGCGAACTACAGCCAATTTCGATATTGCAAGGCTACCTGTTCCCCATAGGACAGAATGGGGAGTTTGTTTATAACATCTTATAAACATAACTGGCCCAGGGAATTAGGTAGGAAAATAAAGTTTAGTATGCCTGAACTCAATCTAAATATGCATCTTTTAGTGAAGGTGATTTATACATTTTGTGTTTGAAAATACCACTTTTAGAAAATAGGTATTTTCTTGCTCAGTCATCCCGTGTGCCTCTGCTGAAATGTGGATTGGCTGTCTGAGATTTGGATGACAAAAGGCTGGGGAGCAGGAGTGGCTCCAGATAGTCTAGGTGGGTCAGGAAAGGGCTGAATAGACCTGGGCTGCAATTGGGGAAGAGGAAGGAGATTTCATTGCACCTCAAAGGGTCTGGTCTGCCTCTGACCATGCCGTCGACACCTCCTGCCAGGAAGTCACACCAGAGAAGGCAGAACTGGTTCTGGCTGGGCACAGACACTCTTTGCCGAAGAGATCAAAGGATTTTTGGATATAAATATTGGGGCCCAGACTCCTGAACTTTAGAACTCTTTTGGACCAAGAAGACTGCCAAGAAGAAGAGCTGGAGAAGCTGTGAGGATGAACTACGGCTTTGCTGTGTGCTCTGTTGTGTTGGCCTGCAGTGACTGCTTCTGTCTTGGGCAGTGAAAGGACTAGACCGGACTTTCTGCAATCTACTTTTGTGAGTTTCTCCAGGGGCTTGAGGTAGAGCTTGCCCCCTGTTCAAAAAATCTCAGGCACAGTAAAGACTTCAAGCTATTCTGCCCTCAGCACTGGGAACTGTGTGTTTTGTGCTGCAACAGAAGAAAAAGCAACCCGACGGCGTCGACGACGACGCTGCTGACCCCATGTCCTGATGGCACAGCAGAGGGCACTGCTGCACCACAACCATTTACCCACCAAGGACGCCTGCTGACGCTGCCACTGAGCCACTGCGTGCACCGTGACCTGTGCGCACCGCACTCCGCACTGCCTTGCTTCACAACGACGCCTTGGTATCTCCGACAACGATGCTCCATGCTGAATCCTACGCCGCTGCTTGCACCGGGGTTCGAGGGCACCGCTCGTAGAGTTACACGACCCACCCCCCTCATCCCGCACCGCAACCTTGGCCTATCGACGCCGATGCCATCGCTTCAGCAACGACGCCGCCGCTGCTTGCACTGTGACCTACCAGCACCGCGACGAGCCTTGCATCACTTCTCACCGTGACCCTGGTCTCATCGACAACGCCATCTGACACCCCTACCAAGCTGCTGCTCGGACAGCGAGTTGAAGGCATCGCAAGCCGCACCGCTGCACTTCGCACCACAGCATCCGACTTCAACAGAGAGGAATTTGATCTGCAACGCATATGACTTTGAGGGCCTGACGACTCCTGCGCCAACCTCCGGAACCGAGGCCTGCGGACGCCGTGCTTTCAAAGCTCAATGAGAGGCCGCTGACACCCTGCATTTCTACAGGTACTGTTTTGTTTGGATTTGTTTGTTCACAAAGCCGGGATAGCCACAGAAGGAGCTATCGACTTCAAGGAACTGTTTTTCAAGGATTTTGATAACTGAAGATTTTTAAGTATTGTATTGTGGACTTTTATCGTTATTTGGTCTTGTCTTAAGCATGTAAAAATATTGGATATTTTTCTAAACTGGTATTGTGGCCTTTTGTAGTGTGTGGTGTCTTTTAGTAGTGCTTACACTGTATTACTGTTGATTATGTGCAAATACTTTACACACTGCCTCTAGAATAAGCGTGACTACTTGTACCAAGCTACCAAAGGGGTGAGCATGTTTTTTTAGGAGTGTAACTCCCTTATCCTGACTAGAAGGGTCCCTATTTGGACAAAGGTGCAAACCCTTGCCAACTAGAGACCCCCATTTCTAACAGCTGGCTTGACTTGCTGCTGACCTAGTTGAAATAGGTTGGCTTTTGGGTACTTCAGAGCAGGTTAGTTACATACTAGTCTAATTTTGCAATTTGTCTTAGAAACATCATAAGCTGTCTCACAAACCTCATGTTTACCAAAATATTCATAATAAAAATACATACATATAAACAAATAGACATAGGCATATAGACAAACATACAGGGGCTCCTAGTGACCCCTCCACATCCATTGGTCTATTCAAGAGACATGCACGTTTTTCTTCCTCATTGCTGCATACTGCAATGTGTCAGTCCACTTCATCCATTGACTCAATTGAAATGTGAATAACAACATTTTGCCTCATTAAACATTTACAGCAGCTTGAAAAATAGTGTAAAGTAGTGCCTGGGCGGATTTCCCAGAGTTGTTGGGCCACTCCGCTATTTTTGTATTTTTGCCATCTTTTGCATATTGCCTATGTTTGCCAGAGAATCATAATAATTTTTTTTAAATGCACTTTTGCCAAAGGAAGAGCTATGATTGTTCATAATTGTGACCAGAGCACCTGTCATAGGTCCAGAAGTGGAGGCCTGCTAGATGCATGACAGAACCCATGCTAATTTAAGAGGGAAGTGACTATCTTGTCTGCAAAACTAGTACCTACAGATAATAAAGTCCTCCTAATACATTTGGGAAAGACTGAACCTGCTAAGAGGTGAGACTCAGCTCTCTGAGCAGGAACTGAAGTACCAACAACCTTTGGAAAACTACATAGCACCTTGAAATGCATGCCTTATCAAAGTGACCCACGATACCAACAGTGTTGGTTGGTGAAGATAAGTTTTAATGAGGTTAAACCTAGCCACAGTTCTAAAAGGTTACTCATTATCAGTTTCACCTTTGCACACGTGCACGGGTGCCTGACATACTATTGCTGGCGGTTGTGTATCGCTGCTATCGTAGATGACTACGCATCACCAACCACGTGATTCCCTATGCACCGGTTTGACACTGTTGGGTACACCCAGGACTGGGAGATCCACATCATCAGCTGAGCTGATGGCATGGCACACTGCGGGCCTACACACACTGGGGGACCTGTAGAGAAACTATACACTGGCAAGGTTGAAGATGGTAATGGAGGAAGATGTCCTACCCCAGGTCAATTTTGGCTTTACAATTCCTTGCGTGCGACGATCGGGCACCACGGAGGAGACTTGACCACAGACCAGCCCATGCATCTCACGATCCAATATTTACATGTGGTGGGTTGGGGCAGACACCTCATACATTAGTTTGCTGATTCACTCTTCTTTCACACTATCCCACAGCTTCTCAGTCTACGGCAATGTTGGGAGGCGGACTTAACCTGCCCTTGCACTGAGAAGGAATGGGCCGTCTTACTGGAAGGCCCATGACACGTGCCACGTAAAGCCTGATTCAAACCTATCGAACTTTATATAGTGCACAGGTCTTATCTCACAACTGCTAACGTCAACAGGTTTTATCATAGAGAGGATGCGGGTTGCCCACGTTGCGCTAACGTAGATGCTGACTTGCTGCATATGCTGTGGTTCTGCCCCCTTTTACATGCATATTGGACAGCATTACATCAAGATTATCTGCATGTACTGAACACCTAGACCTGCATAATTGGGAAATAGGCATCCTAGGATTGTAGAAGCATAGGAGAGCCTCCTGCTTTCTAGACTTGGGTTTCATAGTGGCTAAGTGTCTTATTGCGTGCAGATGGAAATCCCCTCAGCCTCCATCTGTTGTCGCGTGGGAGCACTCTATGCTCAATTAGGCACAAGCAGAAAGTGTGGTCTTGCACAAGGAGGACACGCTTGGGCTGAGGAAATACCCCATTGCTACTTACTGGAATACTATTTTATCTGATTTGCAGCCCACTCATTCCCACAAGGTAGTGCTGCGACAGAGGCAAGGACCCCAGACCTGTAGACCGAAGCTGCGATCTCCAGTTGCTAGTCTTGTTCACCATGGCACCCCTCACCCACACATTTTGGGACATTGGCGATGGGTATTTCACACAGAAGTGTGGCTCAATGGTTAGAGCAGCAGACCCTGATGCAGAGGTCTGGCCCGGGACCAGGGTTCAATTCCCGCCTCTGCGGGTCTTGGGCTCAATTTCCCCGGACCTGATAATTCTCGCCTCTGTGCCTATTCTAATCATGGGTCCCACTCTGAAACTCTGGGCAATAGCTTGCTTAATCTGCACAACGGCCCCAGCACTGGGATGCCTGGCTTCACCTTGGGGTGCCCAGGAGTGGACATTTCACAGGGAAAAGCCAGGAAGGGTTCCACAGTGGTATGAATACAGCGCCAGGACAACCCGTTGCTGGGGCAGCAGTGTGCTTTACAAGTACAAAGTCATTCATTTAATTGCATCTACTGGGGATGGAGAATGGAGGGGATGGAGAATGGAGGGAATGGCGGCGGGTTGTCACGTCATATGGTCTGTTAAGTTGCTTTGTTTAAGTTCTTATTGCTACATTTGTAGCAAAATGAATGAATCTGTTTCTAGAGTCAGCTATGGCGCTTCCTTTTCTAATTCTTATTTCAGAGGCTGCCATATAAACATCTAATTTATCATGCAATTATGTACATTTTGGACATATGTTCTAACTCGGACCTACGCTCTAATGTTGATCCTATTATACAGGTTTACTGGTGTTTGCTCACTAATATAATGTAACCCTATTGTTACCATGACTTGATTGCAACAATATTTTGCTTGAATTATGTTCATTATGTAGCATATTACCAGTCACTTACTATGCCATTGTATTGCATACTTGGAAAAATGTCAATAAACAGATTCAAACAAAAAAAGTTCAGTCATTAATGTGAAGTCATTTAGTAATAATTACGTAATTTGGGTCGGAAGCCATGCTTTTATTCTCTCTGATCTGGGTCTGCTGTGTGATGTGATTCCCCACAATTATCTGTGATGTTATCATTATGGTCATAGGTGGTTTGAAACCTGAAAAATCCTACCTCTTCTGGCCACAGAATGTTGGCAAATAGAAAACTCAGTCCTACTCCCACCATGGACAACTATTAGGGTTAGACAATCAATATACCTAACAAAAGGTTCAGGAGAAGAGATCAGATAGATAATCAAACATTATGCAATTGTTTAAAAACAGAGAAAACACAGTAGGGGAAAGAAAGTGAGAAAACAAGAAGCATCAATAAAAATGTCCAATTTTTTTCAAACAACAATATAATTTATTTATGAATTAAAAAGAACAATTGCACTCAAGACAGGGATGTTGGTAAACAAAAAACATATATCACAAACCAAACAAGTGGCTTAACAGTGAAACATTACAAATATAAAGGAACAACACAAACAGAAATGTATGTGTCCTTCAAAAAATTTTGGCTACAGGAAGCGCCAACGGCGTTTCGACCGCAAAATTACTACACGGTCATCATCAGGACTTGAAGTTGGCTTGAGCGTTACGCAACTTGCTGAAAAAGGCGGACGGACCAATCGTGTGCTGCAAAGTGTCATGGGAATCTGTTTTTAAATGTCGGCAACTTTTCATTGGTGCAGCAGGTGCAGTGGTAGCTGGGCCCAGAGGCCTGTGAAACAATCAAAGCGGTACAAAAGGGGGTGGTGATGGACGGAGCATCTGAACAAATCAAACACTCACACCGTCAAAAGAGCTGGGTTTAATCCATCACCGTTCTTTAGCCCACTCTGCCACCCCAGTTCAGACATGGCCATATGCAAATCAGTCTGACCCTGTGCCTCATGGGAACAGTCCAGCCCGAAATGCCAAGCCATGTCTTCCCTGGACCGGAAACAAGCTTCCCAGGACCGGTTTCTGGCATTACAGCCGTCTTCAGCGGGCTTGCTTGACTCCAGTGGCAAAATGAGCAAGGGACTCACGTCTGAGCATACCCTGCCAACTTATGGCGAACTAAGCGGTACAAAAGGGGGTGGTGATATACAAATTACATTGTTGTTTGAAAAAAATTGGAAATTTTTATTGAGGCTTCTTGTTTTCTCACTTTCTTTCCCCTACTGTGTTTTCTCTGTTTTTAAACAATTGCTTAATGTTTGATTATCTATCTGATCTCTTCTCCTGAACCTTTTGTTAGGTATATTGATTGTCTGTCCCTGGTTCAGGGTGGTCGGACAGCCCCTGTTGTTTGTTAATAACTATTAGGGTTAGCCACACAGAGCAGATTCAACTCAAGGCTTGTACCTTGTTAATGCAGACACTGCTCTTGCTACCTCTGATTAAAGGGGTCTAAGAAGTCAGTATCAGAAACAGAGTGTAAACATGACTCTTGAGAGCCATGTTCACTCTCTGTGCTCTCCATTTCTTGCCCTCCTATAGGCATCACATCAAACAATTGGAAGCTGCTCTGGGCCTGAGTGTAGGACAACGAGTAATTTCCAATGGGCGTGTGTTGTCACTTGCATGGATATTCTGTGAAAGACAACCCGGCTGTACATGGTGGTCATGCGCATATTAGGCACTATTGAAAATGGTGGCAGACTAGCACTATTTTTCTTCAGAATCTGCACTGTCCATGTGACGTTGCCGATTGTCGACATTGGGATGCCGTTGCCATGTTTTGTCCACTCAAGAGCGTCAGGACCGCAGAAAAAAGGAAACCCAGGCCTTTTTATAGGCAGCAGTCCCAACACTGCCCTCCTCTAAATCACCCTGTTTGTATTTTTTTCTCACATAAGTACCTTATTTGACACTGTACCAGTTTCTAGGTCAGGGGGTTTCTAGTGCAGCTGTCAAACAATCTATATTGTTAACAATATGAATAGAGCTGGTTTTGGGTCTGCCTCGCTCAAGAATTAGCTTTCTTCAACGAGGCTCTTTCAAGCCTTGCTTGAGACTTTGTCATTCATGTCTTGGCACTGTCCAGTGGAGCAATAACCTTTCTCCTAATGCTGTGGCTTTTTCATTGTATCTTTCTGCTTCCACTCAAGTGCTTGCCTTGTGCTATATGAGGGGCTACTTTACAACTATAACCCTCTCTGTCCCCGTTCCTACTGACTCCCTCCTATGTGTCTTGGTCCAAAGTGCTAGCACACTAAACCCAGACCTATTGGCATTGCCAATGCTTGTTTCTTTTTTTTAAACAGCATCTGAATTGAGTTGCTTTGCTGGTTTGCTCTCTATTGCCATTTCATAGAAACCCATTGCCAAGTGCAGCATTTCATTTATGAGTTTGGGGACTGAGATAAGTCACAGTTGACGGCACATTTACTCCGTTCTCATCCTTTCTCCAAGCAAAGGCCCTTAAAATGGTTCTGTGACTGTAATATATACAAGCAGGGCTGTCAAGTTTCCCAGGGCCATAGCTGACTAGCTTATCCAGTCTCTTTTTTTTTTCACACTGTGGGTCTTCCAGTCCTAATTTTATAATGGGAACCACTGAACTACAAGTCCCATAAGGCAAATAAAAAAAACCTGGACTGGATGAGCTACTTGCACATGGGACTAGGAAACAGGCGTAGCTTCCATTCACAGTTGCCAACAGTCCAGTTTTGCAGGGACCGTCCCGGGTAATATTGTTACAGAAACTGTTCCTCTTTATTACACACAAGTATGCAATCAAGAACTTTCTATCAGCAGCAGCCTTGTGCTGCAAAGTGTCATGGGAATCTGTTTTTAAATGTCGGCAACTTTTCATTGGTGCAGCAGGTGCAGTGGTAGCTGGGCCCAGAGGCCTGTGAAACAATCAAAGCGGTACAAAAGGGGGTGGTGATGGACGGAGCATCTGAACAAATCAAACACTCACACCGTCAAAAGAGCTGGGTTTAATCCATCACCGTTCTTTAGCCCACTCTGCCACCCCAGTTCAGACATGGCCATATGCAAATCAGTCTGACCCTGTGCCTCATGGGAACAGTCCAGCCCGAACTGCCAAGCCATGTCTTCCCTGGACCGGAAACAAGCTTCCCAGGACCGGTTTCTGGCATTACAGCCGTCTTCAGCGGGCTTGCTTGACTCCAGTGGCAAAATGAGCAAGGGACTCACGTCTGAGCATACCCTGCCAACTTATGGCGAACTAAGCGGTACAAAAGGGGGTGGTGATGGACGGAGCATCTGAACCAATCAAACACTCTGCATTAGGAGCCATTTAGGCCTTGGGGGGGGGGGGTAATCTTCTAATGTCCCTATAGATCAGCCCATATTTGGGATCAATAGTTTTGAGTGAGGTGATTACATGCTATGCTGTCGGACCTCATTCACCACATAGCGCCTTATCCTGCCTTGTGCACGCATAGGGACTTATTTACAAGTCCCTTTTCCCGCGGTGCGTCACTTTTAGCAAAAGTGAAGCGGCGGAAGGGTCTTGTAAATAAGCCCCATAGCTTCAAGGTTTCCCAGATCTATGCGTAATGAGGCGCTGCTCCAGTCCAGTTTTTTTCCCTTTGAATTCTGGGACTTGTAGTACCGGCTTTATAACAGAATAAACAAGACTACGAGATCCAGAATTCAAACACAAATCCTGGCCTGTATCAGCTAGACTGGGCCGGCCCTGGGAGCCTTGGCGGGCTGTGCAGAGAGGCCGCACCTCACGGGAATGCGAGGCAGCTGGCGTGGGTGGGTTTATCCCTCCGTCCCCACACCTGCCACAGCACAGACATGCGTGCCTTTCTTCCTGCTCCTCCGGGGACTCCTCAGAGATGTGACAGAGCGAGGACATGATGCGAAGAGGGCAAATTAAACAGTCAATCTACCCTAATCAATAGGGCTGCCTCCGACGGGACATCTGCCCGGAGAGTGATGAGACGGCCCCTCTGGAGGGTTGCGGATGACCAAGTAAGCGAGGCATAATGTTCCCCGTCCTTACAATCCTTTAAATGCTCGGGAGTTCCTGTATTATGGTTTCTTACGGCATATATTTATATAATGTGCATTCTGGGATTAGTGTGACCTCCTAGCGACTTCCGGGTTTGTATCTCGCCGTGATTTCAAGGATTCTGACATAGTCTGCTCGGGTTTAGTCGGAAGTATGTTTGTGGTTATGTTGTTGTTTTAAGTAGGAGTTTTAATAATGAATAACTCTTGTATATAAGTACTCAAGTTATCGAGTAGTATTGAGAGATCAAGAAATTGCCTGCTAAATTGGGGTGATATTGACTGGGTGGGTAGGGGTGCCCCACCTCTCCTCCCAAGAAAACAAAAAAATTACAATTTCAAGCTAACAATTTTAAATAAATTGGGATTGTCTACCTCTTTTTTACAGAAGGAAACCAACATTATGCAAAAAAAGGCCCAGAAGGTGCAGTATGGATGAATTTATAGACTACAAGCCCCATACACGAGCACACATCCTACTTAGGCCTCGATCACGATTCTTCCAGTAATCCAGTTTTGGATTTAAACTCCCATTTGCACCCAAAACAAGATAACTATTTGGCTGCAATTTGAGGGTGTTTGTATGTGATGCACAGCAGGGGAAACCTGATGCAAATTGCTTGCGCCTGTGTGTAAATGTGATTATTGCACATGCAGAAATGGGGAATAATGTCCACTATTCAAATACTTTATACCATTTCTGTGTGATTGGATGCAAATTATGCATCCGCTAATTTTCCAATTATGCACTATGACAAATTGGAGGGGGTGCTTAATTCGCACAATGTGACCTGACTATGATCTGATTCTAAGACATGTTTCAGTGGTGAAGGGCTATTACTTCAATCAACTTAACCACATTTGTGAGCTATTCTTCCGCAGCACAACTGGAGCCCTGGAAAGGGAGAACTTTTATCAGATATCAGACAGTATCAATTTAGGTGCAGATCACTATTGTGGGGTAGAAATCTCCAAGAGTCGAGGTAAGTTGAAGAAAATAATTTATTTATAGCCAGAGCGGGAACTACCAGTCTTCCTGCCTCAGCAACCGCCTCGTCTAAATGCTAGGAATCCGGAATCAAGTTGATGTCATACATGATTCCAGATTTCATGCTCCACAACACGAGGCAGAAGTGAAGGCCAATAGAACATATCTTCTTTTCTTAACAGACAAAAGAAACATACAGGAAAAGATAAACAGAATATGATGATACTGAACAAGAGAATAAATTAACTACAATGAAAACATGTTAATCATGAGAGCATTGAATACAATAACAATAATCATGAAAGCATTGGATAAAATAATACATGAATATGCAAAACAAAATAACACTCTGCAGATAAATCGTGTAATAACTAGAGAAAAGTACTAATACATGATAAAATCATCATACTTTTTGGGAGCACTGCGCTGTCTTGTAGAGTGTACACCTTCTTGCACAGATTTATCTACTTGTACCAACTTGTCTGGAATGTTCTTGGAATTAATAACCACCTTGGAACTAGAAACATTCTTACTAGAAGCCAACTCCCCAGAAGTAGCAGCAACACAACTACTCCCTTTCGAATACAAAGCAATTCTTCTGAAATTCCAATTTTGACCATTTTCTAAGACCACATGCCACTTATATACTTCCTTAACTTTAAGAGGTTCTGAAAACTTATTTATTCCAAACTCTTTCCTACCCAATTTGATCTTGACATACTCACCAACATTAACTCTACCAACCTTACATTTGAAATCACTATTTGAACTTTCAAATCTAGTATTAGAACTCTTAACATCTTGAAATCTTTCTTCAAACAACCACTGAGGGACCATCTTAGTCTTGGGAACCCTACCACGCATGCACTCAAAGGGAACTTTATTGGTGACGCTATGAACAGTAGTATTATAAGACCAAACGGCTTCTTCCACAGCACTATGAACATCATGTTGACTTTGCACAGCCAATTGAATGACGCCTTTGACCAACCTATTCATTCGCTCCACAATACCATTACCCTGTGGATTGTATAATGAAGTATACATATGCTTGACACCGTGATTAGATAAAAATGTCCGCATAGAAGAAGAAGTCAACTGAGTACCATTATCTGTCAACAAGATACCAGGAAAACTTTCTTTCATAAAAATAGATTTGAGTTGACCAATA
The DNA here is from genome assembly GCF_964261635.1 of Lissotriton helveticus. Classification (NCBI taxonomy): domain Eukaryota; kingdom Metazoa; phylum Chordata; class Amphibia; order Caudata; family Salamandridae; genus Lissotriton; species Lissotriton helveticus. Next base: position 927,644,876 of record NC_136070.1, read on the forward strand.
ACACTTTCAGTAGTTATGTTTTTCATGAACTCGACACACAACCAACGTGAGCATACATCCACCAAGACCATTGCAAAACGACATTCACCAGATAAGTAGTCCATAGGACCAATAAAATCCAAACATACTTTGCTCCAAGGCAAATCCTCATTGCAAGAAATTGAACCTAAAGGACGTGAGTCAATTTTCAATCTCTTCTCACTCTCCTTGCACAATGAGCAGTTCTCAACCCATCGCCTTACATCATCATCTAAACCAGGCCACCAGAAATTGGCCTTCAAACGTTTGCCAGTCATACTCTGACCAAGGTGACCTTCGTGTGCCAAAGTGAATAGTCTTTTCCTAAGTGAATGCGGAGGTACAAATCGTTCACCTCTCAACACAAAGTCATCAGAACTCCCCAAACTAAGTTCTCCTTGTAATTTCACAAAGCTCCGCAAAGAAGGCTTTACGTCACCTTCCCTTTTCCACCCTAGACGAATAGCACTAATCAATTCAGCAAAGTCAGAGTCGGCTACAACAGCTTGATGCCACTCTTCTCTAGAGATGGAGTTAAAACAATACGAACAAGCATCATCAAAGCCAGCAACCAAACAAACAGTCTCATCATTGTAATCAATGCAATTTTCAGATTTAATAGGTAGACGTGACAAGCAATCTGCTTGCACATTTTTCCACCCAGAGATATGCTGCAAAGAAAAATCATACTCTTGTAGTTTTGCAGCAAACCTCATCAGACGGGGAGAACCGTTATTAGCACCACCAGGTGACAGTATCTTAATAAGTGGTTTATGGTCTGTTCTCACTGAAAAATGCGTGCCCCACACATACGTGCGAAAGTGAGAGACTCCCCAAACAGCAGCTAACGCTTCACGTTCTATTACCGCATAATTTCGTTCAGAGGCACTAAGTGTGCGTGACGCGAAAGCTACAGTTCTCTCTATGCCATTGTTCCTTTGAGAAAGGATGGCACCAATACCATGAGCACTGGCGTCAACTTTTACAAAGGTGTCTCTACCAGGTTCAAATGTAGAAAGAATGCCTGCATTAATGATCTCAAGTTTAATCTTTTCAAAAGCATCAGATTGTTGTGAACTCCACTCAAATTGTGCACCCTTTCTAAGAAGTAGTCTTATTGCTTCAGTCTTGTCGGCAAACTTAGAAACAAACTTGGAGTAATACGCCACCAATCCTTAAAAGGATTTTAATTGGTCCTTATTTGAGGGAAGAGGAGCACATCTAATAGCCTTTAATACATCTTCTTTGGGTTTCACACCAGAATGTGATATGGTATAACCTAAATAATCTATTTCTATTAACATAAACTGACATTTATCTTTTCTAAGGGTGAAACCAGCATTTGAAAATACATGTAACACTTTGGCTAAGTTATTATTGTGCTCCGATTCATCAATTCCCGTAATCAAAACATCGTCTTGAAAAAAATGAACATGTTTCAAGTTCTTTAACAAAGAATGCATCATGCGTTGAAACACGCTGGCCGCAGAGGCCAGCCCAAATGGTAACCTTTTAAATTGAAACACTCCCTCTACGGTGACAAAGACAGTAAGTTCCCTGGATTTGGGGTGTAAAACAACCTGATGATAGGCTGAACGGAGATCAAGTTTGCTAAAAAACTTTGCCTTGTCCATGAGAAGAACCATTTCAGAAATGTTAGGGAGAGGGAATTTGTCCACAATAATATTATGGTTGAGGGACCTAAGGTCCACACAAAAACGAAGTTTACCATCCTTTTTTTGAGTAATAACAACAGGAGAAAGCCACTCCGAGACTTCTACAGGTTCTATTATATCTTGTTCTCGCATGTCATCTAACATTTCTTTTACTTCATTACGAATGGCAATAGGAATTCTCCTAAGAGCATGTCTCACAGGAGAAGCACCTTTTTAAAGTTTTATTTCATGCATGTAACCCTCTAATTTGCCTAGATTTGTCCAAAATACATCACTGTACTTATCAAGTATGGCATTAACATTGGGAAAATCATCAACAACAAGAACACTTTCAACAGATCTTGGGTCTAGGATGATGTGCAGATCATATTGTTGTATCCAGCCAAGAATAGCTGGACCCTCATCTGAAATGTACACCTTCCCAGAAGAGCATCTGCCCTTGAATTCAAATGAAGCATCCATAACGCCCATGATGTTAATAATTTGGCCACTATATCCTTTCGGAATAATGTCACTTTTATGGAGTGAAAAATTGGGCCAGTATTCGTTAAATAAACGCAAAGGAATGATCGAAAACATAGATCCTGGATCAACCAAGAGCGTTATAGCAACTCCAATCACTACAAAAGTAGCTTTAGGTCTTTGAAGACCAACACAAAGGCAATTTTCTAGGTCATTGCATTCTTCTATGCATAAGGACATTTCATTGGAAATATTGTCGTCATCAACATATGCACCCTTATTGAGTGAAGGAAACCTACAGGCTTTGCTGATGTAACCTCTTTTGCCACATTTCATACAAGTTTTATCTCTAGCAAAACAACCTGCAAAATCTGCTGCATGAGCCATGCTTCCACAGCGAAAACAACCCACAAATTTACTTTTTGCAAATGGACCAACATTCCTGTTTTTCTGTTTAAAATTTGAAAATTTGGGCTTAACATCAGTAGAGACAGAGTTTTTTTGCTTGACATCCGTAGAGGCATAGTTTTTATCCACTCTGTTCACTATATTAACAGAATCGTCCTTCTTTAACTCCAAACTGTGCATCTCCTCCATACACTTATCGGATTCTTCGACGACTTTGGCAATAGCAATAGCCTCCATTAGGCTTGGATTTCTGGCCGCCCAAAGTTTTTGTTGCATCCTCTTATTTTTGCATTGGACGATTAACTGATCTCTGATCATCTGATCAGTCATGGGACCAAAATCGCATTTCAACGAGAGTTCCCTTAAACGTGTGACCATTTGATCCACAGATTCCTTGTCTTTTTGTGGCATAGTATAAAATTTATGTCTTTGCATGACGATATTGACTTTTTTCCCAAAGTATTTTTCAAGTCTCATTTTTGCTTCCACATATGGATTGTCAACAGGTTCACCATCCGCACCACGTAATTCTGGTAAGAATTTAAAAGCATGTTGGCCTCCTTTACCAAGGGAGTTTAATAAAATTGCCTTTTTGCGTGTCAAAGGAAACTTAAGTCCATCAATGGCTTCCAAGTAATTTTCAAAGATACCTATCCATTCTTCCCATTCAATGGTAGGTGTATCTCCATCAATTAGAAACGTAGGAGGCGGTGCAATAGTAGAATTTGCTGTTGTAGCCATTTTAATATGAAAGTGTAAATATTGTATGCGGATTTAGGCTGAGGCGGGAAGAGTTTCAATAAATTATTAAAATGGTATGATTAGCACAGCAAAGTCTTGTAAATTTAAAAAATTTTTTTTTCTAAAGTCACTATAAGCCACAAGAGAGTGTTTAATTGAAATAGTATTTAAATTACTATAAAACTTTGTATTGAAGTGAGAGAAATCAAAGCTGGTGGCACTGGTAGCGTCAAACACAATAGATTTTTGCAAAAACGTTGCGTGGTTGGCAATATTTGGTTGGCAAAACGAATAAGATGGCCGCTGAACGTGAAAACGTGATGACGTCAGTAGAGAGGCGTGTGACACCTTATGCGCGTTAGAGAGTCTGACTGCAGTGTCTCGCGGTCAGCGCTGATTTGAAAAGCGCAAAGGAGAGTCTCGCGGCAGTGTCTGGCGGTCAGCGCTTTGTATGGGTGGCGTGTGACAGCAACGTTTTGCTCAAAATGAAAGATTAAATTAACGGAGGTTACCTGTGACAAATTAGTAAGATCGGAGACTCATGAAGGCATCAGGGGAAGAGGTCTGTCAAGGAAAGTAGGAAAGCCGAAACACCGTAAACGGCAGTAGGAGTCACCATCAGGTTCGGGAAAGACGCGGTGGCCGGACTGGATAGTTGAGCAGGATCGTCGCCAAATATTGTGGGGTAGAAATCTCCAAGAGTCGAGGTAAGTTGAAGAAAATAATTTATTTATAGCCAGAGAGGGAAGTACCAGTCTTCCTGCCTCAGCAACCGCCTCGTCTAAATACTAGGAATCCGGAATCAAGTTGATGTCATACATGATTCCAGATTCCATGCTCCACAACACGAGGCAGAAGTGAAGGCCAATAGAACAATCACCCCCGCCCCACCCCCGAATACAACCTCCACCTGTCATAGGTTTGCCAGTTAGCAATCCAGGCCTGCTGATCCCTCTCTTGCCACACATGCCCTTGTCCTAGCTGTCAAGTGGCACCATGTCATGCTATGGCACCTTCACCATGTCTTGGATTTTTATTCAATAGTATTCTTCGTTGTAAGTATGGGTTAAGAATTCCAGCATGCAAAGCACTGTTGGTTAAAAAGCAAGGATTGGCTGAGAATGGCCTACATGGCATCTGTCCACTTGGTAGATATATAATTTCAACTGTACAATACACCTGTAGTTTTACAGTCATTCCCTGTCCCGGCATGATCGCAGTAATGTTGGTCTGGAGACTGAAGACATTTCTGCAGTAATTTTAATACCAAAGTAAACAAAAAAAGAGATGGCTGGAATGCTTGAATTAATATCAGCCAATGGTAATTACTCGGGGATGCATCTCCGTCTACTGTTATTTTGCACACCATGCTACCTCAGTTTGGACCTAGACCAGGGTCAAACTGGCCGTAGCGGGCACCGGGCATTTCCCTGGTGGGCCGTCCGGGTGGGGGCTGGTTTTGGGCCCCTGGGGGGACGTTTTTGTTAAGGGGCAGTTTTTGCAGCATAGCTACAATATCGGTCCCTGTAGTAAAATCGGCCGAAACCAGCCCTGGCAAACAGCTCAGCCGCACCCCCAACCCCCAGGGGGGCCGGTGAGGCACTTTGTAATATACTACTCAATAAATGGAGATAATACAGAGGCGAAAGAAAGGAGAAATAATTCTAAAAAACTGTTTGCTTTTTTTTTTTAACGTCAGCAAAATTTTGATCTGCAGAACATACCTCCTATTTCAAAACTTTATTTGGTTCATATTGATAAACCATAACCGCATCATATCAATACATTAAAAATCATAAAAACATCCTACTCACGAAGTAGTGCTAATTCATAAAATAGCGTATAAATATAAGAGATCGATTAAATGTAAAATATGTCTAATAAAAAACCTAGCATAATACATAACTGAGCAGACTTCGAATCACATAATAAAAATCATAGGGCACATTAATTAATTACATTTTCTGAGTCATTCCCTAATACGGAGCACCTCAGAAAGATACAGCCACCGTGCAATACACTGCCACATCTCTTAGGTTGACATATACTTAAAAGCCACATGATGAATAATTATTTCTCGCAAAAAGAGAGGTTTCAGATAGATTTACGTGGAGAATAAGTCAAACATACAAAAAAGTGCTAAGTGCTGGGTTGACTGGTCTGACCAATTATCATAAGGCCATTTCCGAGTAATGGTTCCCTACCCTTCATTTCTGGGAAATGGGGTCATACAATGGAAAATAAGAATGCAAAAGTGAGTCAAGAGGTACCCATGCTGAACATTATTGGTTATCGTGAGATACAATTTACAACCAGGCTGGTCATTCAGTGCGATATAGCGACCCACAGACACCTTATGGAGATCTGTTTGGGCCCTTTTCTCATGATAGACCCTGAACACGTTCTCTTTTAGATCTTTTAGAGCAACCAGTGCTGTTCTCCAGGTGTACCCAGAGATCCCGCTCTGTCTGGCCCAGGCCCAAAAATGGCTATTTCATATGCCGTAAACAGGGGATTTTGTTAATCTAATTTTGACCCACACGGTCCTTAATGATTAATCTAGTAAACATAGCCTCTTGTTTGGACCATACAGATAGCCATAATAAAAGTGGCTGATAGAAAGTCAGCTACCACTTCCCAATGAACAATGGATTCCGGCATTGAACGGGGTACAGCTATCAGCCTCCTTAAAAACGTATTTTCTACTTTTTAAGAATGCCATTATGTTATGTTATGTTAGCCAGCAGTTGTAACGCGCACGGCTACTCAGAAGGGTCCCGGCGCGAGATCCCCAAATGCCCCAAATCCCTGCACCGTATGTTGCAGCAGAAATTGTTTTAGTGTTATGGACGGTTAGCAGCTCTGCAAATGGGTTGGGTACTTAGCTTGGAGGCAAACCCAGTCAAACCTTCATTGTTTCTAATCATATTAGATACACAGATTTTCCTGTGGTGCTTCCAGTCCAATTTAGAGGCGAACTGAATTCCTAACTAGCTAAAGGTATTCGTACATTGTAGTTTCCTCCCATTGATGAAATAAGTGTTATGTTTCCCTCTTGCTCGATCACAGCTCATGGTGTAAGTTTTTGCAATATTAATTTTCATACCCCTCCCTTTCCATAGAGTCTATTAAAACCTGCAGCCCGTTTGGAGTGAGTGCCACGACGGCTGTTTCATCTGCATACAAGAGTATTGGAATAAGCCGCCTCCCAATAATAGGGGTATCCGCACCAGCTGCCTGGAGCATTTCTTCCACACCATTTATGTATAGGGAGAAGAGGAAGGGTGCCAATACGCACCCCTGCCGAGCCCCTCCGCCTATGCCAAAGGGTGGGGTTAATTCGCCCTGTATTCCAAAACCGATTTTGGCTGTTAAATTATTATATAAGAGACCCAAAAGCGAGATTATCTCCTTTGGGGCCCCTAATTTATCCATGCATTCTCAGCGTCTCCTGTGATCGACCAGTTTGAATGTACTACTTAAATCAATAAAGCATAGCTGCAGTGACCCTACTTTGGACAGGGTATACTTTTCCATCAAAAGGTTCAGGTTGATCGGTTGCTCAACCGTCCTCAAGCCTTTTCTAAACCCATGTTGGGCATTTGAGAGGATTTTGTTTTCTTCTGCCACCCTTCTGCTCTCTATAACAAGACTCTCCCCAATAATTTGGCGGAGGACTCGAGTAGAGAGATGGACCAATAACATTTCGGACCATTCCTTAGTCCCTTCTTGAAAACGCGTATGATGAGAGAGGTAGACCACGATGGTGGTACATGGCCAGCTCCTACCACGTTCAGGATCTTAGTAAAAAATGGAGCGCAAAAGTCTGGTTCAGACTTGTACATGTTCATTGGGACCCCATTGGGGACAGGAGCCTTCCCATTTGGATTTTTATTTATATCCCTCACCACCTCTTCGAGGGTGAAAACAATTTGGTTGGAAAATTCACTGCCATGAGAAGGGGACTCCCCCGTCTGGGCTGCGGGGGCGGAGGGGGGAGAGAATTGAGACAAAGTGGTCCACCCACTGAGCGGGTGTGATTGAGGATTCCAGGTCAGGCCGATTCCATTGGAGATCAATGAGGCATTAACCATTATACAAGATGCTATCCTTAGTTTCCGCAGTGTGCAGAAGGTTCACCCAAGTCTCCCCTTGTGGATCTTTCTTTCTCTGTTTTATAGCATTTTTATAAGTAGCTCTAGCTTCCTGGACCACCAAGACATCCCTGGGGTGTTAGTTTAATATTTTAATGAAGTTGCTTCATGCCTTTGAGCATTGGACATTAAATCAGCCCTTCGTATCATTTTATGCCGCTTTGGCTTCACCCTCAAATGATTGAATAATGGAGTTTGATACCTGAATATAGGTGTCCCCGATCTCCTCGTAATTTGTTTCTGAGCTAGGCCTATCATGAATTGGTCCAGAAACCCAGCTCCTAGATTTTGTAGCTCAAAAGCTAGCGGTTTCATCACCTGTCAATTTTATTTTGACGCCCATTCGGATCTATGGGGATGATATTATCAATTTTTCCTGAATCTGGGGTTTTGGGTGTATTAAGCTTTAATTAAAGGGTCACTGGATTGTGATTGCTTATACAGTTAGTTCCCCCCTGTAGGTCCAAAATGGTTGCTCTGTTTCTATCAGAGGTAAGAAAGTGGTATATATTGCTAACATAACCTCTCACTATGAAAGTAGGCAAATGAGGGTAATTACTATTACTGCAGGGTTTGAATAGTTTCAGATGAAATGTCATTATCCAGTCATTAAGAACTAGGCCATAAGGACAATGTTTAAAATGGGCCTGAGTATTCGTGCCAAATCACCAAACCCACAGATTAGTTTGGACATAATAGAGCATTCCGTTATATTGAAATTAACAACCCAAATATATAGGAATCCTGGTCAATAAAACGGTCCAGGTTTCTTAAGTTTTGACCACATGCACCTTTGTTGGATCAAAAAACATCATTGTAAAAATGTATAACACATGTCAATTTGTTTCCTAGAGTAAGTATTATGAACTGGTAGTAAGGGGAAGTTGTGTAACTTTTCTTAATTTGTGGAGCTATCCTAACAGTAGAAACAAACATAACCCCCCCTCCCTTTGGCCTGCTGCTGTTGGAGGAGATTGCAGGAGAATTAAAAGCTGCAAAGCCATCAAAGTCTATTGTGTTAGATGCCCATGGTTCTTGTATGCATGGAATGTGTGTGGATTTAACATATTTTACCCAATCCTCAGTGTCTATTTTATTGATAATGCCAGCAATATTCCAGGTAGTATTGATTGTCCCACTATTCTCTTTAACTGGAGCTTGACTGAGTGAATTCATTGTATTGCTATTGTCAAGGTGCGGGGATTGGCTGGAGGAGGGGATTCTGTCAGAAAGTCAGTCCATATATGTCAGTTGCGAAAGGTCAGAAAAACTATTATAAGAGGACACCCGGTAGGAGATGGGCAGGGGGGGCAATATACTCTTCACTCTGGGGCCTATAAAGGAAGCCCAGTAGTAGTACTTCAATTAGTGAGGGAGGCCTCCCAGAAAAGTGGATCCTTGTCATGATATTCTTGGTGACTGCCTTATCCTTGCAATTGATGACTATACAGTCATTATTGTCTGATTTCAAAGAATGGTCCACCAATCCAAACCTCCGAACAAGATTGATCTGCTTATGCAAAAGTGCTTGTCCCTCTATTCTGCCATTAATCCATTGCCCTGCTTTATTCCAAAGCTGATCATAGTCTTTTCTCACATCCTGCCGGCACCTGACGGAGGAGGACGTCGTATTGCAAGCTGAAGTAGGAACCAGGGGATGCTCTAAACTTACTTTATCAAGAGTGCCCAAGTGGGAGGATTGAAACATATCTTACCTACAACAAGCAAACAATAATAGATAGACAGAACTGTCATTCCATGCTTAAAACCCTGGTTCCAGCATTTATTGGACTATCATCCTTTCTTTGATGAAACTTGCATGCACAATTTCGAAATTCCTTTCAATTCACCGCCTTTTAACAAGAACGGCTCTGCCACAACAGATTCCTCCATTGAGAATTGTTTGTCAAACAGGATGCCCCTTTCATTACAATAGAACGTCACGGACATACCTACGCACACAATCACCACGGGTTAAGACCTAAGAATATCACCTTATGATCAATTTTGCCCTGAAGAAGTCCCAAGAGGACGAAACGCGTCGGCTGTAGCTCCTGTATATACCTGTCACTTTCAACAGAACTGAATAAAAGAATTCTTAAAGAACACAAGTAATATCTGATGTGATTTTTGTTGTTAACTCTATCAAAGTTAACATCTTCTGCAAACATTGAAGTGGTGCACCTTCACCTTGTGTAAAATATTTCATAGTTCATGTTTTGAACCAACACTGTTACGGTGGGTGTTTTTTGAAGTGTGCACACACATTGTCCCATGTATTATAGTGTGGGTCTAAAGTAATTTTGGGAGAATACTTGACTAGGTGCTGTTCTGTTGGGAATCCTCCACCGTTGCCCTTTTTCTAAACTGCTTATGCAAAAGTGCTTGTCCCTCTATTCTGCCATTAATCCATTGCCCTGCTTTATTCCAAAGCTGATCATAGTCTTTTCTCACATCCTGCCTCAGGGGAGAGACACCCTTTAATACCAGCACATAAGGGGTGGCTTGTGGAGGAAGTTGCAGAGTTAGTAGTGTCGGGGCTTTAGGGAGTGATTGACCATGTGGTTTGATGGGGACAGAGTTCCTGAATGTGGGTCTCAGGGCCATTAAAGCCATCTGATGGTCATTGAGAACATTTGTTGTAAGCGCTCTGACCTTCCATTATGGGGTCGGAGACACTATTAGGAGCCGCTCTATGTGAGCGTGGTCCCCTTGGTAACAGCTCATTTGAGGCGTGTTCCCCATAGTGGGCTACCCTCCAGTGGCGTAGGAAGGGGGTGTCCGCCCCTGGCAAAACGAGTTTTGGGGGGTGGCGACCTCCCTTGCCGCTTACTTACCTGCAACCATTGCGTGGTGGTAAATGCAAGGATCGCCAGTACCCCCCCCAAACTCTTACCAGCGGCACAAGCAGTGGGGGAAGATGACAGTGATAAACGCTTCTCAGCCAGCTCAATTTCTTTATTGATGACAGTTACTGCTCACTGTAAAAAGCTATCCATGGTCGTACTGGTTGTGGGAGCCGGGGGATTAGCCTTGCGCTTTCCCATGTCAAAACATCTGCCATTAACCCGCTAATCAATAGAAAAGATGATTACCTTGAAGACAAGATATTAGGGGGGTGGCCCAGCCCAGCCTCTGCCCGCCGCTGACAGGCCCGCCCTTGGCCCAGGCTTTGCCCGGGCACATCCCGAACTGCGGGTTGGCAGAGTTATACTTAATGCGCATTAAATATGATCAGCCCCACCCTGTCCTGGATCGTTGCTGCACCTTGGCGCACCGATAGTTATTATATCGATGGTCCCTTCCTCAATGGACTGGCAGGGGTTAGAGGGGTCTGATCTGGTCCCCCACAGGTTCTCTTACATAACAAAGTCCTGTGAGTAGGCCAAGATGCATTTTATGCACTTTAGAAACGGTCGGCCTAGTCCCCCCCTGGATCTTTGCGGCGCCTCGGGGTGCCGAAAGTTATAATATCGGTGCTCCCTTCCTCAAGGGACTGGTACCGCTCAGAGGGGTCCAATCTGGCCCCTCTCAGGTTCTCTCACATAACAAAGTCCTGTGCTACGGTTAGGCCGAGTCGCGCTTTATGTGTGTTGGAGATGGTCGACCCCACCCCCTACTGGATTGTTGCATCGCCTCCGGGCGCTGAGAGTTATAATATCGGTGGTCCCTTCCTCAAGGGACTGGCAGTACTCAGAGGGGGTCTGATCTAGTCCCGCACAGGTTCTGACGCATAACAAAGTTCCGCCCTCTCACAAAGCAAAATAATCTACTTAAGCTCCCTTTGTTTGTATATGTAAATTTCATTGGTGCATATGCAGTGTTAAACCCTTGCCCTGCACAGAACCCAACAGGGTGCACCTGCTCAGTAAAATCGCATCTTGGCTGCTAATGGTCTCTCTCACTGCGCTGCATCATCAGGCTTCAGCCAGAGCATCTATAACATGCGCTGCCAGCGCTGGAATGACAACCTGGCACAGCTTAGTGTCAAATATTACAACTTGTGTGTCACTGGAATGCATGTTGGACTTGCACAATGACAACCTCAAACATGCGTCGTTGGAATTCACGCTCAAGATTAGTTCTACTCACAAGAATCGCAAATAAGTTCCTCTGCCATATTACAGATAGGGCACACTGTCCTTGTTTACATGATGGTTCACCTTTAGACAGGTGTATCGAACTTAACCGCATGCACGCTAGCGGTTTTCCCGCTGTGCGCTGCGTTTTTTTAAAAGCTGCGTTACATGACGAGCTCAGCTCGTCATGAGCGTACGAGCGTCGTAACTCATGACGAGCTGAGCTCGTCATGAGCGTGGAAGTGGTTAAACTGGGACAGTGCGCCCTATTAAAATGAATGCAGTCCCCTCAGGGCTGCCCGAACCTGCAACTGTCCTGGGGGCAGTGCATTCAGTAAAATATGATGCGACTGCTTGCATGCCACTCCTTGTGTCACAGAACCGACGGTTTGCCGCCCACATTTTAAAGAGAGAGAGAGAGAGAGAGAGACTGAGTGACTGCACCTGCCTGCAGATGGATGTCGGGGAGGTTCATGGGATGCCCTTTCCACCCTCCAGGGGGGTGGCTTCAGGGAGCCCCTTCTTTTTCTGACTCACTGTCAGTGCATCTCTTAAGGGCCTGCCTGCTTTTGTGCCCGCATCCATAATACAGCATTGAGGCAGAGTGATTCTCTCATTTACATGGAGCCACACCCCCATGCAAATGAGGGCACACCCTTTGCCGATAGCACTGGCACTACATATGCACCGGCGTTATCATTTTTACAGATGGGACCACACAACAGTCTGCTGCCCCTTCTGTAATAACATATTGCCCAGAGTGCACAAAAAGCGGGTACAGATGCCTTTTGCGCCCAAGGTCACAATGTGTAATAAGGCCTGTGATCTGAATTCAAGGGCAGCTCCTCCACTTGAGCGGAGGAGCGTTGCCCCATAAGCCCCAGAGCTGAGAAATAAAATGGTAATAAAGTTTATTACCTAAGTGTCCGTAAGTGGGGGTGGGGGGTGGGGCAGCACTGTCAGGGGCAGCAGCAGCGAGCTGTGCTCTTCAAAATGTGGATGTCTCTTTGCCGGGACATCTTGGGCTGGTCAGCCAGACATGCTCCTATTGAAGTTCTCTTAGACAGCTGGGTTAGCGAATCGCAGGCCTGCAGTGCTCTTAGGCACGCTGAGAGAGCCTGCTCTATCCAATCCTGACACTGCTTTCATGCTGTGAAAGCAGCGCTAGGATTGGGTAGTGCAGTTTCCTGCATCAGGATCCTCCTGGAAGACACCCGAGGGTGAGGACGTTGCGCTGCAAGAAGGTAAGTGAATTTATTTATTTTTGTGCCCCCGACCCGACCACTACACCCCCCCCCCGCCCCAAAACAAAAACAAAAAAACAACCTCGGTACAAGCCACTGTCTGAGTTGAGTTGCCGATTTAACACTAGTTGATACAGTGCTGCGCCATAATTCTGCGCTTTGCTGTGCTTCTACACAGTGCTAATATGTGCGGTGAGTAGGCCACAGTTACCACTCAGGTGGACTCCAGCAAGAGCTGTAATCTTGTCAGCTCTGTAAATTGTGATCTAGTCATCACCAAAATATAAAAGAGGAACTCCTTGAAGGTGGCAGGCAGGAGTCAATGGTAACAGGCTTTACTCCAAGTATAGCAGCAGCAGGAGAACCCACAGGGCACAAAGTTTACGGCAGGGGTCATGGCACCAACTGGCAAGAGGCGGTTTAGAACCAGTGCTTTAAATGGGCCGGTACTGTCCGGTACAGAGTACCGGCACTTCTCAAGAGTGACGTAATACTTTTCATGGAAGAGTACCGGCACTTCTCAGAAACAGGCAGGTACTCTGGTCCAGAGTACCTGCACTTCTATTTTTCCATATCAAGCACTGTTTAGAACCCAGAGGGTGCGCGAGCCAATTGTAAATCAAACATTCAAAAGCAGAGCATAAGAACGCTGAAGGAACGGCCAACTAGGAAACTTTAGTCATGCAGGGTAATGCAGCAAATCCAGGCAGCAGGAATGAAATACACAAAACTAATCTATACAGCACAGAGCAAACGCAATATTGCACGCTTTGTGCGGAAAATGGGGTGGGGGTTAGGGTTTCCAAGGGCTTGGACCTCCGGACTCCAGCAACGGGGCAGACAGCTGGGCTAGCCCGGGTGCCAGAGGGCACACATCACAGGCCAGGAGCAGCGCTGGGAATCAGACCCGTGTAGGAGGCAGCTGGGCGGTGAGGTCATGTCAAAGATCAGGAAATTGCCACAACTTACAGAGCAAACAGGAAGCAATGAGGCAGGGGCCCCGGCAAGTCCCTGGGAGACCGAGAACAGCGACACATTCATCACACTGCCCTTCTCCTCTGGCAGTTTCATAATGCAGCTCTGCCCTCCTCACCCTCGCTGCCAACCGGTGAAACTACATTCGTGCCCAGTGGAGCGACTCGCCGACTGTGACTGTGCACCCACGCATTCACAATATAAAACCACAATGGTTCAACGGATTTGGATCTACAAAGTGTGATCGTATTTCCAAATGTCAGCAGTAGGTGTCTAGGCATTCTTTAATTTACATATGGTAACATTCTTCACAGGATTCAAAGCATGCTTTACATGGATACTAGTGATCTCTAAACTTGAACATTTAGAAAGTGCAAATAGTGATTTTTTTAAAGTAAAATTTGCCAAAAACATTTGTCAAAGTGTGCTAGAACTTAAAGTCAACCATACATAGAAACCTAGATTCATGCTTTGCATGGTTAGTGATGTTTTCCTCACTTAAAAGTTTAGAAAGTGCAAATTTTTAAAGCAAATTGTGCCAATAACATTTGTCAAAGCTCACTAGGACTTAAAGACAACCATACATAGAAATTTGGGTTTCCCAAAAGAGAAGGAGACATGGCCAAGGCCAGAGCTGACGAATTTGTAACTAAGGAACCAGGTTTGTGACCCGGCGTGGGCTCAACATCCAGTGATTCTGGGCAAATCACATGCCTTGAAAATAAAAATAAAAGCTCTGACCTTATGTTTAGTAATCTGGTGCGCAAGTAAAGTGCTCTGATGCCTATGGCTCAAATTTGCACTATATATAACTACAAACAACAAAAGGTATCATATATTTTCGGTTTCCATGTGATTAGTAAACGGTATTTCTAATTTACACACAGCAATACGCCAAGCTCAGGTACTAGATTGCGGCCTCCTGCCCAAATCAATGCAGTACAGTAGAGTGTGGTAGAAATGCTAGCTAGCACTGGTTTCTCTACTCCACGTCTTAATCGAGGGCTTGATTAAGACTTATGCCACTGCCGTATTACAACAAACAACCGGTCAGAATAACAGAAGAGCCGGTTTAGGAATGTGCCCTACCTTTTGAAGTGCAAACTCACCACCTAAATGAATCTAGCCTTACGTAGGAGGTTTTACATTGTGAAGGAGACTTCCGGCACCTGCTAGGACACCAGCCCCACCATCCAAAGAGACTTTTATGGTGCGACACCCTGAAAGCCCGCCTAGACTTTCTTAGGTTGTCATTTCCTTGTCCCAGTCCTGATGAAGACCCGCACTGGCTTCGCAGTAGTGCAGACCTTGGGTTGAAACGTCGACAGATATCCCTTGGACCAGTTGAAAGATTCTGCGATGAGACTTATTTATTCAGTCCGCAGAACTACTTGAAATATTCACTTCTCTGGCCATATTTTGTCCCCTTCCCCCCAATCACTTTGTATATATTACACACCATCACTTTATCACTGAGCACCAAATGTCACCTTGTCACATGCTATATCTCACTATGTGTTTTTGACAGCCTTGCAAATGTAATTTGGATATTTATGAATGATGCAATTTATAAAAGCTCTTAGAATACCGCATATGTTTTATGTTTGTGTTTATTATAATTAATTGGTCTTTCTATGAATAGACTCTTGGTTAGTTCAATTGCTTGAAGAAATAATACTCACCCGACAGAACCAATTGTAATTTTTTTTGTGTTTTGTTTTGTCCTGCAGAATTATTACTGAGCAATCATACAGACATAGGAAGGCATTTGGAAGAGAGATGGGCCTCTAACTCACACAAAAGGGGCCTCCATGCAGTAACCTGCCCCTCATATCCTCATCATGAAGCTACAAAATAAAGCATGTCTGACCCACACTTCTCCAAGGTTAGCTTGACAAATACTGAATCAGAACCATGGCTCAACACCCAACACCAACCTGAGAAATACTTCACCTCCGCCTCAGAACCTCGACAATGAAATGTAAAATCGCCTCCGTCACCGTGCAACTCACACAGCGTCAAGTTGAAAAATAAGAGCATCCCTGACATCAGCCTTGCATACGATGCTCTGGTTCTTTTGTGCCTGTTCCACGAGCTTCATTTTTAGTAACAGAAGAAACTCTACAACGGAAGAACCTCTTGCTTATTACGCCTTTCACAACTCTAATGTTTTAAGAGCACATATTCCCTAAATCATCTCCAACCGATTCACTTAAAGAAACTTAGACACATCTTGTCAAAAGAACTTCTCTTTGGGCAACCATAAGAGTAGATTTGACATATCCTCACTCAGGACCTTCTGCATAGGCCTTCTGCACAACCTTTGAAGCACCATCCCGTTTTTACTTAGCGGAGTTCCCTCTTGATGAAATCCACTCAAGGTTTAGTCACTTGTTTACCTGGACTGCTTTGCGAGTCCTGCCTGAAACTCTGGTTTTTATTTTAGTGGGGATCCATATCCTACTAAACATACCCACCATGGGATCAATTACTCTCACTGTAATTGAATGTAAAAATGCTGATTCGTGGAAGGAAAAGCGTAATCAAATCTGGATTTTGTGGTTCCACTTACCTGAGGCCACCTGAAAGCTTAGAAGGCGGATTAAAACTATGACCTTATTTTCAAAGACCACACCAATCAGAGGGAATGCTCTCAATGGTGCCTTTCAGTGTCGATGAGCTATCCATATTAGTAAGTATATGAGACATGACTTTATTTGAACACTGGCTGGCACTATTAAGCTGCTCCGGCTAATAAATCCTGGCCAGTTCTTTCCAAACTGCCTAGAAAAGGTAACTCAAGGCGATTTTGATTAGTTTTGTTTAAAGGTAACTGATGGTTTCGGTGTGGTACTGACCACAGCATCTAAGGTCATATGTCATTTTCAAAACCATTGTTATGACTGAGACTCCAGCAGTGCTCTGCTCTTCTGAGCTTCAAGTTCAACTGAGATGGAGAGCTCCCACAAGGGTTTGCTTTTCAGCAGCCAAATTTGTTAATATTTTAACCATTGTGCTTGTAACTAGTGTGTTGAAAAATGTGTGTCGGAAAGGCACATATGAATATGGAGAGGATATCCACACTGAGATTTTAGTACAGCTAAGTACCTTTCGAGTCTCCAGCCTGGCAACCTCCTCAGCATCACACATGAGAAATAATGCCGCTCAGTACCTATTCTCAATAAAGAGGGTCTCTGAGGAGCCATTACTTCTCTGAAACAAACCTTGAAGGATACCTGATCCATGTTGTGTGAGAGGGAATTCTCTGCACCCCAGCAGTGACTATGCCTCCATAAAAAGGTCCCTGTGAGACTGTCAACAGGCAGGATTTAAAGGCTTGAGGGGTAACCTATTGGAGGAATGTGACACCCACACCAGCAAGGCGGTTGGCCAACTGTCGGAGGGTGAAAATGGGATCCTGGGGGACAGATTGTTGATTTGAACAAGTAAGTTCAAAACTTGCTCATTCATATCTGCCCCAGATCATTACAAATAGCAATAAGGAAGGGGTGTGTTGTGAGCGTGCCTTCAAAATTATGGTTCCTACCCATTTGCATCAATGGTTTTCTACTATAAAAGTGGTCCCAAACCATTGACAAGTTCCCCATATTTTTTTATCAAGCATTGGCAATGCCAATATGTTTTACCTATGCAAAATCTATTGGCTTAGTCAATGTTTTTTAGACATGCTGTGCAGCAGAGCTGAAAGCAGAGAGGAAAAAATGCGATAGGATGTGGCCAGCGTTGACCAGGTCATACCAATTTTTGTTTCCTTAAGCCATGTTCAGCCGGTGCTGCTTTGCAATATGTCTAAAAAAGTGCGCGGGGAGAGGAGGAAGGGACCAAAAACAACTAATAGTAGATGGGGTGGAGGAGCAATGCCAAGGAGGTGTGTGGGAGCAGGGAAGGAGCAGCAATGGACAGCAGGAGCAGGGCGTGGCGGAGAACAACACAAGGGAGCTGCAGAGAAAGGGGAGAGAGGAGCAATAATGGGCAGCAGGGGGAGGGCAGGGGGGAAGACCGTACAGTGCCATGCACTCTTATAGAGCGCATGGGAAAAAGTTTTAAAAAAGTCCCCGCATCAGCGTGCCGTCAATGGAAGGACACAGGTCGCAAACAGGAAGCTGTGATAGGTGCATGCTCCATGGTAAGGACATAAGCACCAGGAAGAAAGCAGGAGTAGGCAAGCAACAGGGAGAAACGAGGAGGTGTGACCAATAAAAAGCAAGGAAACAAGAGTGACAGGATGTCAACCAATTGTATGTATTGGTAATTAATGGGTGGGCTGTAAGCCCGTTTTTAATCTTTTTTTATTAACAATTATTTTACTAACGGTGCATGTGCGCTTTTCAGGCAAAACCTAAAAAGCAGCTTGATTCCTTTAAGGAAATTAGGCGGCTTTAAAAAAAAATCTTCAATTAAAAGCAGCCACAGGCATAGTGGTCTGTTGATCCTTGCAGGAGGTGACAAATTGGAGTGAGTCACAATTTGCGACCGACGAGATGAATATTAATTAAGTAGGTCAGACTGCGACCCACTCTGATTCCTTATTTTGCAAACTAACCAATAAGTTGGTTCACAAAATAAGTTTCTGTTAGAAAAAAGTAGTCGCAAATTTGTGATTTTTTTTTACCAGAAAATTTGTATATTCGGCCCTTAGAATGACGATTTCTTAAAAGCCCATGGTAATGCAAGAATCACACCTGATATAGTGATACCTTTGTGAAGAAATTGTACAAAAGCTCTAGAGCACAAGCCCAAGAAGTATAAGCAGTAAAGAAACCACATATGAAGTGAACCCATCACATAGAATCCCGTAGGAACACCGTACCTCAAGAAATAGTGTTTCCAGTGAAGCCAGATAAACTTCATATGAATCTCCTTCGAGGAAAGAAGCAGTTGTAGCCTCATATCTAGTGAAATCCATTAACTTTTTGATTATGAAACTTAATACAAGCCACATTTCTTCTGAAAAAAACAAACTGAGACTGAACTTACTGTTGCATCACATTCCATTTGACCCAAATAATCTATTTAAGCTCTAAAGTACTGTATCGTATTTGAATATTAATGGAAAGTGTGTACAACAATATAAGTATTTAAGGATTATTTATAAGAAAAAGGGAAGCTAAGTAAAATGATTACATGAAAATCAGGGAACTACAGGAAGACAACCTCTCTGAGTACAAACATCTGCTAAATGTCTAAGAAAACTGTAAAGGGATCATTTAACAGAAAGCACTGAATTTCTGCTCCATGCAGTCTGACATGATGGCAATAAAAAAGGCACCTTTCGAAATATAAAAATTAGATTATGAAAAAGTCCCTCCGAACATGGTTATCACTAGTAAAGATGCCAAACTTTCGCTAATTTATGAAAATTCACTTAAAAACCGTCAAGAAAATCATTAATTAAAGGAATTTAAAATTGGCCAGATAATGAATTTTCTAGTAGGCCTTAATGACAAAGAGATGATTTCTCTATGAGTACCATGAAACCGACTAGTTTAAATTTAAGAGACCCATGAGGATACACCTTATCTTATTCTACTATATTTGTTTTTACACAGTGGGAAAAGGGGCGGGGCTTGGAGTGATGGGGTTGTGACTGTACCTTGTTCTTGGGGGTTGTTTTTCTATATATTTCTGGTATCATCGAGTCCTGTGTTACTCTTGATTCTATATCTATGCGCAGGCAGACAAGGCCTTGATGTGCTGCTTAAAAACAATAAAATATGATGCGAAAAAAACATATATTAGAGACCCGGCATTACAGCTTCATTTTAATAAGGGAAATTATTCAATCCACTGCAGAAACCTTGAATACAAAATTCAATTTTCACTAACAATTTCAGGTAGGACCGTTTTTTTTATCGCTTCAGAATTCCCAGTCACCTGGGAAAAGTTAACCTCAAAGCTCTGAAATTGGTATTTTATTTCCTGTTATATTATGGAGGGGTTTTAAAACATCTGAAGCAGGATACAGGAAATAAACGTGAATATGTTTTAAATCCCAGCAATAGAGAATCAATTGCTCAATGCAGGCGAGGACGCGTCGAGAAAAACAAAATGTGCTTAGTGGAATGCTTGATTTAATCCAAGCCACTAGTAATTAATCGGGCCACATTCCAACCCATCATATTTGCTCAATATGCCACTTCCGGCAGGAACTAGCCATATGCCAATCAGCCTTGGTGCTTCTGTAATGAGCACAGTCATCTAGAAGTGCAGAGGACAAAAACACAATGGATTCAAATGCTGGCAGAGTAATTACCAGTGCCTGAGGTTTGGTCCAACATTTCACCCACCACCTTTTGTTTTCCTCAGTTTAATGCCCCAAGTGTGATGCATATGGCCATATCCCTCACTGTTGATGTCTAAATAGGCTGAAACTATGCTTGGGATTGCTTCTAAACCAATCTTGGCATTTGGGCTGGACTGTTTCCATTGGAGCAGGACCAAGGCGGATATGTATATGGCTGGTCTCTGGAGTATCACACTGGGCAGAAAATGGTGGACTGGAGTGTAGTCAGAGTATTTACCAGTAATTGGTATTAATTTAAGCACTCCAGTCACCAATTTCTTGTTTCCATGAATTCAAGGATTCAGCATACGGGCTAAGGCTAATTAGATAGAACATCCTATCAGCTTATCAATGGGACATTCCCAGGGGTTCTGTATCTGGAAACTTGAACATAAAACTACCTTTCTATGTTGCAGCAAAGAGGTTTAAAATAATATCTCCTCGCTTGATGAAAAAGAGAATTGAGGATGTCGAAGGTCTTCTACTGCAACTTGCTGAGAATGTCAGCTTTCTTTTTCTCTGCCTAGGATGTGCTCTGTGATCTCACTTCTCTTTGCAGGGCTTCTCCAATTGATGCAGGTTCTCTTTCCATTCGAAAGCTTCCAATTCTAAAGTTATGGTTGTGCTTTCATAAGCCAGGCTTGAGGTATTTGTGGATCAGTAGGTGGATGAAGGCCCCAAGACTTATAGTGCTAATATTTCACCATGTGATGCTGACACCGCCTGCCTGCCAGCTCAAATATATAAGAATGCATCCGACATGTCTGACATGAAGAGGAAATCCCTCGATAACAGAGCCATGACTTTCATACAGAAGGAAATTACTTAAAACCTTTGTTATTTTATAAACCAGTGGCAGCTCCTCCACTAAGGCGGAGGAGCGTCGCCCCACTGCCTTGATACAGCAAAAGAAGGGAAAAAATAAAATGATAATAACAAATGTTCTTATCATTTTATTTTATCCTCCTGCTGCAGCTGCTTGCGTGAGGTGGCAGGGCTGAAGAGCAGGGGAGGACTGGTACAACCCGCCTAAATGCTCAAACAGTCATGCACACTTTCCCTGTTTCCAGGCGGGCTGCATTACAGCCTGCATGGAGAACATGCCCACCCCTCCAGCCCTTGGCTCAGCGCCTGTCACGGTGCTCAGACCAATCACAATGTTGCATTGCAGAGTTGTGATTGGGTGCAGGGAGCGTGGGAGCCCTTGCGCTTTCTGTTTCTCCCAAGAAAGAAGAGGACGCAGGGGAGGCGACGGCGGAAGCAGCCGGCCGACCAGAAAGTAAGTAACTTATTTTACATTTTTACATGTTTTGCCCCTTCCCCTCCACCACTCCCACTCGCCCTACTGCTGGTGGGAGGTAGCAGCCGCGACTGTTATAAACCCGGATATTATGCAAAGCTCCAGAATAGGCTGTATGCCTGCATCTTTTAGTTACATGGAAAAAACATTAGTCGTGTACACAATTAAATTCCTAACACAACCCCCAACCCTCATTGGCTGCCTTCTAAAGCGACATTACCACCTTTTCTGAAGGAGGTTGTCCACGTATTCATTTAATTAGCTTGACTGTGACCCCACAATGTTGAAGGATGGCTCTTCACAGCTAGAAACAAATCTTTGCATTGCCTTCCTCACCGCCCACTAGATTGCCATGTGGAGGAAGGCAGCTTCGGTTGGACCACTTGTCTAGAGGCGACTTGTTCAGCTCATATCTTTATGTCTACATTTCATATGTGGTACAAAAGGGGGTGGTGATGGACGGAGCATCTGACCCAATCAAACACTCACACCCAGTCAACAGATCTGGGTTTAATCCATCACCATTCTTTAGCCCACTCTGCCACCCCAGTTCAGACATGGCCATATACAAATCAGTCTGACCCTGTGCCCCATGGGAACAGTCTAGCCCGAACTGCCAAGCCATGCCTTTCCTGGACGGGAAACAAGCTTCCTAGGACCGGTTTCTGGCATTTCAGCCGTCTTCAGCCAGGCTTGCTTGAATCCAGTGGCACAGTGAGCAAGGGACTCACATCTGAGCATACCCTGCCACACTTATGGCGAACAAAGCGGTACAAAAGGAGGTGGTGATGGACGGAGCATCTGAACCAATCAAACACTCACACCCAGTCAACAGATCTGGGTTTAATCCATCACCGTTCTTTAGCCCACTCTGCCACCCCAGTTCCGACATGGCCATATGCAAATCAGTCTGACCCTGTGCCTCATGGGAACAGTCCAGCCTGAACTGCCAAGCCATGCCTTTCCTGGACCGGAAACAAGCTTTCTAGGACCGGTTTCTGGAATTTCAGCCGGCTTCAGCCAGGCTTGCTTGAATCCAGTGGAATCCTTGCTTCTTGTGGTGGGTGCAGTTTAAGAGTTTTAAATCAAAAGATAGGAACACCTGTGCCTGTTGTTTAGAAATGTCAACTCCAGCCATCACTCACAAACATATACACTTACCATATGATAACACTCGGGCAGCAGGGTCTGAGCACAGGCTAATCAGTATCAACTGGGAACTTTGGCTTGTAGGCCCACAGCCAATCCCCTTACAATACCTCCTGATCAACATGAGACTAGCATAACACGTCCTCAGTTTCTTGCATGAGAATTACATAAGGGCATTTCTCCATCTTCTGCTCAAGGGGCTGCACATGTGGTTGTTTCAGGTTTGCTTTTCATTTTCTTGAGAGTAAATTGTGCTGGATCAAATTAGTTTGTGAATCGTCTTCATGTTGAACGCCCTCCAGTATCAAGCCCTTACTCTGCATAGAGTATAATTTGGCAAACAGCCTGTGCCACTGGCACACTCTTGAGTCATACAAATTGTCAAAGCGGGTGTCGTTTTTAACACTGACCACAGGATCAGTGGTTCCAAGATGACAAACATCTGGTGGTGTAGCTGGGGAGTGTTTCAGCCTGCACAAAAGGGCCTGTGTTATGGCAGTACTTTGAGCCTATCTCTGTGAATGCTTTTTTCGCCATTTTGCAACAGTAGATGCCGCATCACCGAAAACAAGAGATTCTGAGTTTGTTTCTATTGTAGTCCTTCTATTTTGAGGATTGTGACTGGACATGAGGCTTGAGTAGAGTTGGGATGAATTAAACCTGCTGGGTTGTCTGTCCCCTCTTTCCTGCCTCAATTGTGTGTGTGTTGTTGAGCACACTTTCACCAGCTCTTACCTCGTTTTCAGCCCCAGTTCATTCTGACTGTCTTTGTTTCTCGCACCTACGGTTTCTACTGCCCTCCGTCTGTGTCCTGTATTTCCTTACTTCTTTCCCCACCATGCATTGCCCCCAGTTTCTTCTCTACCTGCCTGTGTCCTTGTGTTAAGTTTGATAAGGCTCAGAATGATGAGCCTCTCACAAAGTAGAGAGAGGAGTTGGCCTAATGGCTAGGGTGGTCAACACTGGCGTAACGAAAATTGAGGGGGCCTCCCTGCAAGGTATGTAGAGGGGCCCCCTCCGGGCTCAATTGGGAACTCTCCGGACAGAGTGCAGTGCCGAGGGGGCCCCCTGGACCTTCGGGCCCCCCTCCGCACCGCGTGGGCTGCGGGGGCCTGTGTTACGCCCCTGGTGGTCAACCTCAAATCTGGGGAACCCGGTTCGAAACTCTGCAGTGACGCTGAACGTCCTGTAATTCTGGACAGATCACTTAATCTTCCCGTGCCTAACGAAAAACGAATGTGTCCTCATGTAACGCAACTGGTGCTATGTAAAGCGCTCTGATATCCGATACTGGATCTAGTTCGCGCTATATAAAACTCCCTAAAAAAGTGGTTATCAGCACAGTGCTACTTCAATATTCGTGGGTGGCAAGAAACTCAAAAGAGGCAACCTATGTAGCTGCCAACTGCAATTGAGGAATGCTTGCAATAAGTGTGACCACTGGCAATCAATCTTGGGATATCAGTGAAACCAATTGTTCTTCCTGCCATGCCATCTCAAATTAGACCCAGCAATAAGTAAATCAATCTTGGTCTGGCTCCAGTATGAATAGCCCAGTCCAAAATCTCAAGCCAAGTTCTCTCTGTAACATAGCACAAGCAACCCAAGATTGTTCCAGCCTGGTTAAGCATCATCAATTGAGTGAAGCTTGGTTCCAGTGGCACAGCGAGCAGTGTATCCATGTCGGGGCATACCGGTGGGTTGAAATGGTACCCTAAGTGATTACCAGTGGTAAGACTTATTGCAAACATTAATTGCATGACCTTTTGTATGGTTTATATAACTCCCTACGTGGCAAGGTTGTGCTTACATGTGGTTCCTGTGCTCAATGTACCACTGGAACCAAGCTACATCTTTCTGAAGAGCGTCAATCGGGTGAAACTGGTCTTGAGTTGCTTGTGTTCTGGTTCAGAGAGGACTTGACTTGGAAGTTCGGCCTGGACTGTTCCTATTGGAGAAGGACTAAGATTAATTTGCATTTAGCTGTTTCTGAGGTGGCATGATGGGCAACAGAGCAATCGATCGCAATGATATTCGAGCAGTTGCCAGTGGTTAGTTGCAAATGTATACTAAGACACGAGTCCTGTGACCACTGTGTCACTGGAACCAAGTTGCACCTGACTGAATCCCCCCTGAGCCACCTTACATAGGAAGGGACCTCTTTCTGCTGCTATGCGACCACTAACAGGCATAAATAACAATTTGTCCCTTCTGTGCCAAGTTCATGGCAGACATGCCAGACCTTGCAGTCTGAAAGTGTCTGAGGTTCTCTTGCCCTGGCCATAGCCTGGCCTGTGGGAATGAACTGCATGCATCTCCTTCAAACACTCACCCCGGTCACATGCTCGCTGGCATGGAGCCCGGTGTGCTTCTCAATGGGCACTGATGTCATGTGAAACGCAGGCAGGGAGCTTTTCCCGAGCTATGAGCTGAGGGACACGTAAGGCACATCCTTCCTGGCCTGCGGTCTGCATTGTGAGGTGGAAGAACACAAACAAGGTCCCTTCTGCCAGGAGCTTCTGTATCAGCCCCAGTGCCTATGCACTAAGTGCGCAAGGACTTCTAAACACCATCCCTCCTGATACTGCCTGCGTCTAGAATGCAAGGTGGTAAACCCTGGTCTGCTAGGAGCTTCAATACTAGCCCTAGCATAGTAAGTGCACCCTGGCTCTGCCAGGACTAAGATAGGAGCCATCACAGTACTAAAAGTACTATACAGTAATGTGGCACACCCTAGTTCTGCGAAGGGCTTCGGAATCAACTAAATAGGGCCTGTGGAGTAATTGCATCCCGGCACTGCAAGAAACTTTGGTCCAGATTTACAAAGGTTTTGCGTCAGGTTTGTGTTCTCTTTTCAATGAAGACAAAATGCAAAATCTTTTTGGGCGATTTACAAACCAACTCAAATTTGTATTTGCGTTGGTTTGTATGAAAAAGTAATGCAAACCAGTGAGAGGTGCTGCTTTACGTTACTCTGCGTCAAGGAGGTGTTCCATGGGTGGTAGAGAATGTGATGAGGGGCCCGTGAGTCTCCTATATCTTAGAGATATTCATTGTCCTTTGGCTGAATTGGGGGGGACCTTGAAGGCTGGGGGGCCCTGGAGGGTTGGGCCCCATCCCCTGCACCACAGGGACTGCAGAGTCCTGTCTTACGCCTCAGCCTTCCACTACAGGAAGTAAACACTAGATCTGACATGTCCTTTCAGACACCGGCTCTTCGCCGCAAGGGGCACGGTAGTTCTGCTTCAGACAGGAGCCATCATATGGACTCAGTAAGAGGACATGCCAGGAGCTCCTGTATCAGCTGTGACCTCAAAGCGCTATTACTTTGGACTTCCAACACTCTGAATGTTCCAGGAGCTCCTTTATTGGCCATAGTTCTCCCAGGCCTTTTGAAGGAATAATAGAGTTAAAATTGAGGCGGCGCAAATTTTTCAGGGTTGAAGTAATGAAAAATTACTGATACATATCATAAATACCGTTTCAAGGGCATTCCAAATAGAGCAAACTGAAGTAAGGGTTAAAAACCCAAAACCAATAGGGTCAGATGTTGCATAAGACGCAGGACCCATCCAGCTCTGTTGTTATACGCCAACTCCTTCTTTTTGCTGAGAGGGACACGTGGTTCAATCAATTACCGTACATTAACCTTGACCATCATGGCGCCCTGCTGTTCTAATGTGGATTCTCACATGCAGTTCTGCCAGTGCATCTCAATGCACATTTGTAGCAGCCTTTCTAGCGTCGAACTGGGACACAAAATAGGTCCGGGCACTAAAATAAAAGTTGCCCCCAGCAGATGCCTTAAAAACAAAAGTGGTAATATCAGGGAAATCAACAATTAAAACTGGCCCACCTGGCCTTGAACTCAACCCACACACTGATCGGTAAGACCAGCCCCTTGGGCGCTGTCTGGCTGCCCTGTAGGCTAGTCCGACCCTGCCCTACATTTCATGACAGTGCTTAGTTTATATAAGAATGTGTTGGGATCCAAAGTTTTGCTGAGTAGTAGCTGCTGGTGCTATGTAATGTTGGTGTGCTGACAGTGGCATGACCAGGGCCAGCTCTATGGCTGGGAGACTGGTGCAGCCGTACCTGCTGGCCCTGACCTTGGGGGGAACCGTGTTAGGAAATGGCACAGGTTTATAAAGCACCTGCTGCAGAGTCCAGTGTGTTGAACAATTTTTAGGCAACAATACAAATGTCAAGATAACTCTGGTGTTTAATGTTCCTGCTGAAGAGAGATTGGATTTTTGTCTAGTGGCAGTTTTGACTCATCATCAAGCAGTGCAGAGGGTTAATATGTCTGCTGCAAAGAACAATTACCACGCAAATCACATAACTCTATTTTATGTGGCTATCTCTGTAGGTTACTGCTTTTGTCACAGGGATCCTAACTCTATTTTATGTGGCTATCTCTGTAGGTTACTGCTTTTGTCACAGGGATCCTTTTGTTACTTGCAATTCATAAGTTTCAATCCTAATGTAGCACAGTAAGCTATGAACTGTCATCAAAGAGATGCATGCAAACTGTATGCTATAGGTTAGAACGTTATGTATTTTCCGTAGTGTTTCATAAGCGTAATGTTGCTATGATCCATTTGGGTAGAAATTTATTCTTGCCAGCAAAGCCAACCACTGTGGTACGTTTTAAATCCTGAGGTTGTGCTTCTTCAGACCAAACACTCTTACTATATAATGCCTACTAGTGTCTGTGACATGTGATTCCTACATCTTGTAACCCTCGTTGTTTTATGTAACATTTCCTATAGACTGATTTGTGCACATATGATCCATTGCCTCTGTATAATGTGTGTGTGATGTAAATTGCTCTGGCACCCCACACTGGCAGTGCTATAAAATAAATGAAATGCATGTTAGAGAGGGGCTATGGAGAGATTAGGGTCACTGGTGGAGCGTGGTAGTGAGGGAATCAGTGGAGAATGAGGTTTTGAGGGACACCAACAAAGATTGTCATAGTGAGCGCCACCATCACTAAAGCTAGTCCCGGGCATGATGCAAAATGATGGCCCCCCTGGATAAAATGAAGAGGGGCACCCGAGTTTACCAAATCTCACATATATTCTTTGCTCTTGGGGTGAATCGGGGAACCCCAAATAGTTATCCCTCTGAGCCTCATCGCTGCAGGGGCCTGAGTTACCCCTCTGCATGGCAAGTACCAAGGTAAACCTTGATTTCACCTCATACCTCTGAATACATCACCAGATACTTCTTGTTCCTTTTCTCAGTCTTGCATTGTACTGCTTTTTCTGCTTGTCACATGTTTTTCGTCTTTATCTTCCTCCATGTTTCACTTTTGTGTTTTTTAATTTTTCTACTCTAAGTTAAAGTCTGGCAAGGAAAAATTGTTGTTGGTCGGCCCTACTTGCATCCACCCGCTCAACTTAAGCACTGTGATAAGGAGAAACAGGACAGGCAGGGTCTGACAGGTAAAGAAAATAAGCCTGGGCAGCAAAATAAAAGTGGCAACCATTGATTCAGATTGCTAAAAAATACATGGCCCACATTTGCAAAGTGGGTCGGTTTTGAACTTGTAAAGACAGGCTATAAAGATGTTTTACAAGATATTGGAGACTGCAGGCATTTCTGCTTGCTGCAGGCAATGTTTGTGGTAATATCAGGGAAACCAAGAGCAAATACCTGCCCCACCAAACCATAAAACAGGCCCCCAAACATAATAGCCCCCACATTGACCTGTCCGGCCAGCCCTTTGGCCACTGCCAGATTACCTTGTAGGCTAGTCCCATCGGGACAATCAGCATGCCTCGACGAGCATTTAATGTAGCCCGACTAGGAGGGGCATGAATCGGATAAATAGGGAGGAACAGGCTGAAAGTTTTCCACTTTGACGGATCAACACTCTTTCCTTCAGGTTTTGTCATTCATGTGTGGGCGAGTGAGTGGTATTGTTTAACCCCAGCCAACTTCACCTTGCCTGCTCACTCAGTTCCTTACTGGAATGGGAAGCAGCCTTTCCGGGAGGAAAAGACATTTCCTGAGGATGAGCCCAAGTTAGCAGGGTGCTGACCTCTGGCCACGAGACACGCGTGTTGGGCAAGGCCCACCGTTCCAAGGTCAGCTTCTGTACCAGGAAGCTGCACAGCTGGTCTAGGCTGTCCTCACCAGGGTCATAGAGTGACTAACACTACAGCAAGAGGTTGTAGAGTTCCAAGGGGAAGAGGTAACAGCACACAGAGCAGATACTGATGGGGAATTTTGGTCTAAAGTTTGTACCACGGTACAATGTCGTATAGTCCGCTCTCCATTTTTCCAATCGTAGGACAAGACTGAGGTGTACATGTTATATGTAGGGTTCCCGGTTTTATGGTGTTTATTTTTTTTACATTTCCGTGTGTATTCATCCATATTTATATTTTGGCCATTATATCTGTATTAATCGATATTTATTTTGTGTTTTGAGTAAAAATGAAGTTGTAAAACTGTACATTCCCATATTTAACTGATTGAAGCGCACTCATACTTTGATGTCTGTTGTATTTTATCTATTTAAGCTGCCAAATGTATGTTGACATGTCTCGTTATTTAAAAGACCTTTCATCCTGTTTTTTCATTTCCCATGCTGTTCATCTGCTCAGCTGTTGGGCTATAATTCATAAAAGATAGCACAGAGGTTTACTTAACCCCTTGCATGCGGGGCTCATTCCCCCGCTGTGCTGGGGGGAGGGGGGTCGCGCACAGCACCCCGGTGCTCATGACGAGCTGAGCTCGTCATGACCACACCCGTTTGTGTAGAACGTTCGCACAGCAGGGGAATTAGCCCAGCGTGCGAGCGTTCCAACGGTCATGGCGAGCTGAGCTCGTCATGAGCGTTCAAGGGGTTAAAGAAGCCCCATTTTCTGTATTTATCCACCTTTAAAAATAAATGCAGGCATAAAACACATTGTTTAATGTCTGCATTTATCTGTAGGAATCTGTAAAAACAGAAAACAGGGAGCCTTAGTTATATGACTGGTTATTTCTATAGGGCATAGCATTTCCAGTTACTTGGCCTCTTATCGCTTTGTGTAGACATATCTTTTGCAGTTGTGTCGTTCACCCAGCAGAGATTCTCTACTGGACAACTTTGTCCTTGAACGACACAAGTGCGGGTGGGGCGGTTGAGTAGTTGCGGTCCATCCTTCCATAAAGGGTGGTAGGCAGGGCCGGACTGGCTACCGGGCGTTTGTGTGTGCTGCAGAGCTGGGGGCTGATTTCTCTGCAGTGGGGGCTGATTTCGTTGATGAGGACCTGCATGCGTTTTGAAATAAAAAAAAGCAAAACGAATTTTGTTCAGCGCACGCAGGTCCCCATCAACGAAATCAGCCCCCAGCTCGGCAGCACACACAACCGCCCTGTAGCCAGTCCGGCCCTGGTGGTAGGTCTTGCAGCCTTCCGATCTGACCTGTGTGAATGTCGATATGTAGCGGATTGCCTCTTCATTGCGGCTGGCAATGGGAGATTGAGTCTTGAGGTCCTCCTCCTAACCCATGTCCGTCATGGAAGTGCGGTGCATGTATTAGAAATGGGTCTTGGGTCCTTCCATACGATTTAGGTGGTGATCGTTCAAATTCCTCATGGTGAATTGTTGTGGATCTTCTAATTTTCATCTGGTATGATGTGTTGCTGATCTAGGTACTAATGAAAATATTCTGGCTCGAGTATGTGTTTCCCTGTCTACATGCACTTGGAAAGCCTCGCGAGAGCTTGGTGAAGCCACCCAACGCTACACCCTTTTCAGTAACAGAGAGAACACATTACTTAACAACTTCCATCCATAAGCTTCCTGACGGAATACATTCCCTATTTTCTTCAGGTTAATGGATAAGGCTATCAACTGCCTCAACTCTATAGGTCAGTCTAGCTTTTATTTCTAAGCGCCATTTAAACTGAAGTCCAGGTCTGGAGGATGGTATCCCTGACTCAAGTTTTAAAAAAAAGCAATCTGGTAAATGTCTTCATGGATCTCATCCATATTTCTATAAAGGCTGGCTATGCCTTCATCAGGTAGGAATTGATATAACCAGATGGCCTCTGACGGTGGGGGGGAACCACTGATGTGACTTGAAAATAAGGTTTGCATCTTTTATTCCCTCGTCCAAAAAAAAAGAAAGCAAAATGAATCACAGGATGGTGTTTGGTGATCAAATAACAGTTTACAAGTACAGGCCGCGGGGTGGTCAGGCTCGTTTTTTTAATTTATTTATTACAATGGGATTTTTTTAGCACCCACTTTTATTTTCGTCTTTGTTTTGAGGTGTAATTTCCGTTCCGAGAACTCTGGTATCCCAGCTCTGGAAGAGTCGATTGCTCATCACCATCCCCAGCTTGTGTACTCTGCACTTCAAAATAGGAAATCCGTTCTTTAATATGCATCTCATATTAGCCCACTGTGGAAAAAAACACAATTTCAATCAACTTTTTGTGTGTGTTTCCTAACTTGTTTCTGGTCTCTTAAGTGCCCACAAAACTGAACTATTTGCGTCCACGGATGGCGAACGAAATGAGATGTCCTATGCAAGTGCTTGAGAGTTGTAACCCCTAGGCAGCCATGTCATCTCGCCCACACTAAAACCGGATAACCGGAACTATCCCATCGCCAATCAGAGATGGAAGCACCAGTTACCTGAGGACTGATTTTCCAAGTAGAAACTGTGCTTCTATATTGATACTTTTGAAGGCTGTCTTCTCTCAGCAGATCATCTTTGCACCTGCTCGTTGTCTAAAGGCAAAACCTCTTAGCCTCTGACTGATTCATTCTAGAAACTTCTGTATTAGGGTATACATTTGTGCTTCCCCCATGCCACTGGGAGTTCGGCGTCTTAGCACCCGCTGGGGGATACCTTTGTTACATTTTTCTGCAATTCAGAGCTCCTTTTAACTCCTTCGATGCTGATGACGGAACCGTTCCGTCATCAGCTGCGGTGGCGCTGTGCTGATGACGGAGCGGTTCCGTCATGGCCCGCCCACCGCGGATTCCACGCCTACGCTGGGCGTTCCATTGAGCGGGCGGGGCCATGATGGAACTGCCCCGTCATGAGCACAGCTCAACCGAGGCTGGTGACGGGGCGGTTCCATCACCAGTATGGGCGCGCCGCGCGGCCGCCCCCTTAGCGCTGCGGCGGAATAGCCGCCGCAGCGAAGGTGTTAATAAATACATTATCAGACTTGATGAAAACTTGAAGCTGGAGTTTTCTTCTCCATGGAAAAAAGAGAAACCCAGGCTCTTGCAATGCAGGTTGCAGAAGCTTTATGGACAAACATGGAGTATGTACACGAAGCAACAGTGCAAACTTCTCTCACTCTCTCACTCACTCTCTCACACACACTCTCACTCTCACACACACACACGGTGCATCAAAGTCAGCAGCAGTGACAGTGATTCAGAGGCAGGCATCAGACACACACACATGCTGTGTCTCACTCCGTCCTCCTCCATACATGATAAAGCGCAGACAACAGCAGTACACGCATTCATCAGAGGTAAAGCCTTGCTTGTGTTACCAAAGAATGTAGGTGATCATGAACAGGTCAGACGCAGTGCGAGAAGCAGAAACATAACATGGTGATAACTTTTAGTTATTACCATTTTATGTTGCGTTGCGGGAGGGTGGGGTACCTGCTCTGCTCTCCGAGCTGGTCAGGAGTGATGTGCTCACTCCTGAGTGCGCCCAAACCAGTCATGCGCACTCTGCCCTACACCATTGCTGCATGGAGAACATGCCCATCCCATAAGCCCCTAGCAGGACACTGTCCTGACCAATACAGAGTTGTAATTGGCTTAGGGGAGGGAGCCTGGCTGCCTGCTTGAGGCATGAGCCGAGAAGACACACCGCCATTGCCACCGCCACTACCACCAGTTCTCAAACACCAAGTTACACATGCTGAATTCCACATATAGAGAGGATAATGATGACAGTGGCTCCCATATCAAAGATATCTGTTCAAGTTCTCAGATTTCTTTCAGGGCGGCCTGGTGTCCAGTGGGGCAGGGTCTATAATAAGCATGGACCACTTCTCACCGAGGTGAGCCTTCTTTCATCTTTTTGTCTTTTCTAGACCGAGCCATCTGCAGCTCCTCTGCAAAAGCCTATTCTCACATATCTTTCATACCAACATTCTGAAGCCAGCGGGTTGCTGTATGTCTCTTATCGATCAGAAAGTCCAGTGCTGTTAGTTCATCTTTAATTTTCCCTTTCTGCAGTGGCAGTATCCGCCCCAGCAGGCATGTTCAAGGGTCTAACCATACCTATTGGCCTTCTATAATTTATACTTTTTATTTTACAAAACCAGTCCAGAATTCCACAGGTACTAGACAAGTCCATACCATCTGCAAGAATTCAGCAAGCCATGCTACATCTAGGAAACAGTACCATTGACTTGGCTAGATTCTTGGTAGGGTAATAGAGATTATACATATTATGTGTAGAAGTTTAAACTAGGACACTTAATTGGCATGTAACTGTATTTATATAGCGCTTACTACCATTGACGAGGCGTCAAAGCGCTTTTTTAGTGACTAACACACCACTATTTAACCCAGGATTAGTGGTGGATTATTACAAGTAAATAGGAGTTAATTTGAGCAGTGGACATGCAAGTATGTTAGTTGGATTGAATAGGGTAATGAAGGGATAGAAGAGGGAAAGAATCTAGAACGTCTTATTTGGGAGATCATAGTAGTAACATGAGGTTTGGGGTGCGTTAAAGGAGAGCTGGAGCAGGGAAGAGTCTCTAGAAAGTGATTTGGGAGATCATAGTAGCAAAATAAGGTTTGGACTGAATGAAAGGAGGGATACATAAGGGAAGAATTTAGAAAGGGATGTTTGTGAGATCATAGTAGTAAAATGAGGTTTGGAATGAGCCATGGAGGGAAAAGTCTAGAAAGGGGTATTTTGGAGATCATAATAGTAGAATAAGGTTTGGGATGAGTAAGCGAGTGGAGGTAGACGATATATTGAGAGAGGTATTGGGTGAAACAGTAGTACATTGGAGAGACTGAGGTTTTTCTTTTTCTTTTTTTTTCTTCTACAGTAGGAGTAAAGTAATACATATATATATCCGAAGCTACATCGAAAGGGTATACATGTATAGGGAAGATAATATATTGAGATTTAAAATTGTATTGTGTATAAACATTTCTGTACTTTAAGCTAATTTGTGTATTTTAAGAACTATTTTTAACTAATTTTCTTTTCCTCTATATATCAATACTGAAGCACTTGTAGATTAATAGTGATATGTATATATTGTGATAGATAAATAAAACCGAGACCCCATAAGCATCTGATCAAATTACTTATACGAAAACTATGCAGTGACCTATAAACATGTTTAGCATAGAATATATATAAATATATATATACTTAACCATAAGTAATATATACATTTGTTAAGCAGACATAAAGAATATCTATATAGTTTAGAAACCATAGTTATAATACATATTCAATCAAAGAAATACACATATCTAGATACATATAATCAAATTATAAATGTTTATATACACAGGGATATGCTGTACATTAATGTTTAAGATTTGGTGGATATGTAGGAAAGAGAGAATGCTTGAGTAGTCTTCTGAAGCTAAGCTAGTTATTTGTGGGACTTATGTTTGGGGGAATGAATGCCATAGTTTGGCGTCTTGAACAGAGAAAGATGTACCACATAAGTGTTTTATTCTTCTATGGTGGAGTTTTGAGGCAGGATGACATTCTTGAGCAGACGTTCCTTCATTGAATGTATTTGATGATTTTATTCCAGATGAAGAGAGGACCTGTTCCATGTATTGCTTTGTGGGTGATACAAAGTAGTTTGAAGGTGGATCTTCTGGATACCTGTAACAAATGTAGGACCCTCAAGGCAAGGGAGGTGTGGGCTTGTGGCTTTATATGTAGGAGTAGTCTGGCAGTAGAGTTCTGAATCTGTTGTAGTCTTTTCATAGTTGATAAAGATGATCCGTGGTAGTGGCCATTGGCATAATCTTGTTTAGAAATTACAAGAGCGATAGTAGCCTGGCCCTTGTGTGGAAATCCCAGGTGGGAGTAGAAGCGTCACAGAGTTTTCATAGCAACAAAGTTTGATCTTGCTAATTTGTCTACTTGGGCATTCATTCATAACTTAAGAGTGCATATACACACCTTCTTTCAATCTGCCTCAATTAGGGGCTCACTGCACTCTGTCCCATTTATCTATGATTATAGGCCAGGTTGCGGTCTATCATCCAGTAATGCCCTACATTAGGTGAAACAATAAGATTTTTGTTTAACATAACACAGTCCTCTGGTCTAAGGGACAAAGATGGGAATTTAATTATTTTGTCCATCTTTGAAACGTTTTTAATTAATAGTGCCTGTTCTACAAATTCTCTGCCATGATTTCCCAATTGTAGAATATTCTTCCTCTATCATTGTGTCAGATTGGTACATACAGCGCTTTTTGGAAAGCCCTTAAAATCCACGTGTGCTTTTTTTTCCCCATCCCTTTGTTGCTGTGTTAATTTAGTTCTTAGTGCTAAGAATCCTCAGTGCGAAGGTTTATGCTACACAAGTAACTCATTCGCTCACAAGTTACCTAAAATTGAACACACTAATGTTAAATGTTGCTTCCTTACACCTTTGTGCTATCCTAGCTTTGCCAATTCTTTCTGGTGATCCTCAACAAGTTTGGTAAAAAGCACAATGTTTCTGCCTATGCTGTTTAGCATCATCAAAGAAAAACAAAAAAGGCACGATGACGTGGCTGCTGCCGGTAGACGTGTCAATCTATGGGCACATGCATACTTCACCATGCACGAGCACCTATACTGCAGACGCCATTTTGTTTTACTTTTTAATGACTGATGTAAGATGGAGGGCACCACTTAGATCGGCCAACAAAAAATAATAACTTAAGGAATTGAGCTTTTGTGACGCTCCAGCAACAAAGTGCAACCGGGCCCCTCCCAAATAAAACAATATATATATATAAGTTAAGAAAAAAAGCACTGCAAGGGTGTAGGAGGAGCAACAGAGGGCAGGATGGATTGGAGGAGATTTCGGGTGGAGTGGTAGAGCAAGGGGGACAGTACAGGTCTTAATTAAAAATGTATTTGGGGAAGGAGAAAGTCATACGGGGAGACAGTAAAACGGAGGATGTGTGTGCGAGGAGAGAGCCACAAAGCGGTGGGGGAGAAGCACATGGGAGAGTGCAACTCCGAGCATGCAGCAGTTCTGGGGAAGAAACAAAAGAGGAACAGACATGGAAAACACATGCACTCCGACTGCTTAACCAAAAAGAAAAAATGAAGTTCCCAAAGGTAGGACACATTTGAACCTGTCAAGAAGATAGTAAGGAGGTTATGCTTCCAGGGAGGGACACACAAAGATGGACAAGGAAAGCCACTGAATAAGAAGCAAGGAAACGAGTGACTATGCCAACCAATGGTAAGCAATGGGCCCCTATAAGTCCTTGGAAAACTCCTATTGAGTATTTTGCAACCAGAGAGCTTGCTCTGCCCGGTAGACTCGATCTAGAATTGTTGAAGGGCTAAGAGCGGGACAAGGAATCAAAGCTGTGATGTCACTTGGGGCAAAGGGTATGTGATATCACTATGTTACCTCAAGACATTTTAATGAATGACAACATGGTCTACCAAAGTTGGTTTGGTTAACAAAACGTAACTGTGCAAACTTTAATAAATATGGCGCTATGTTTCCAGTTGGGGGAAGGGGGAGTCTATTTGACCTATGCAATTTGGATTATGAAAATTGACATGTGTTTCACTTTAATTGCAGTAACACTTTTGAAAACCCTGATCGGTACAATGAAAAGAGACAAGGGCCTAAAGCTACTAAGAGCTGCGCATGTGCTCGCGTGGTGCTGGTGCACAATTCTGTGCTGCGCAAGAGGTCCTTTTAGAGGTGAGCAAATCAAAGCAGTGCTTTGAATCATGTGAACGTCTGTTCAAAATGTTGGTAAATAACACCCATGGAATCCTGCCACCATGAAGCAAACTGACAATTATGAAGACTGCATCAGTGAAGAGTTCAAAATAAGGTTATTTTAAAAGAGCAGGTATACACCCGTAAAACATTGTGAACAGCCCAAAAGTTGCTCCTCCAATTATAGGACCCCCTCGCTCCAGGTCATTATGAACATTGTCTCCATTCCTGAAATTCGTTAATTTATGTTGCCTTAGTCTAATTAGGTCATGTAAAGCAAAACAAGACTACAAGGCCCAGAGTGCACCTGGCTATCACACAAAAGTGCAGGACTGGAACCGTGCCTGTAATATCTGGAAAGAGGTGGGCACCCTAACTCCGACGCACATGGACGAACCTTCTCTCAAACAAGTGTTTCACCAACCTGCGTCCAGCCTCCGCCAGACGGCTGACGTCACGACGTCCTGTTTGTATACAAAGCATCCGAAACCCTCTCGCCGCCGGGGGCTCTCTGCTGATTCTGGCTGCGCAGATGTATTTAAATAAATAAGGAGGTGCGTCTGTAGAGGGAGGAGGAAGGGGGAGTGTGGGAACGGAGCAGACTCGGTTCCTGAACGGAAGGCCTTCTATTTCTCCTCATTCTTTCTATGAATAGTGAGAAAAAATTGAAAAAAAATATCCAGCAGGGAAGCTGCACACGCTCAGGATCACAAACCACGGAGGGAAGGGGTTCTGAGTCACCGAGGAGGCACTGTGCGGGAAATGGACATGTGAAAGGGGGTGGGGTGACCCTTAGAGGAACAGGGGTAGTGGACACCGTACAAGGGGTTTAAAAATGAGGATTTAAGAAGTGGTAAAAGTTTAAACTAAACTTTAAGACGGTCAAGCTTAACACCACACTACGGATAGAGAAAATGTGGAAGGCACATAAAGAGCCCCGAAGCAATGAGCCTAGTGAGAGGTCTAGGAATTTTCCCAAAGTGATTTTTTCCCAAGGGTGACAAGCCAATGAGGATCCGGGTGACAGAGAATGTACAGGGAAAAGTAGAACTATTTAAGAAAAAAAAGAGAACATTGAGTTAATGCATTATAAACTCATGTTGAGGTCATACACTGATTCTTGTTTCCAGTTCTGCAGGACACATCTCCAAAGGAATATACAATGTTATACCGCATACTTTCATCCCGCATACTATTACTCCGCATTTTTCACAACGAAAATGCATTTGCTCCGCGATACCATTACCCCGCAAACTTTCACTCCTCATATGACTTTACCACGCAAATGCATGCGTGGTGAAGTCATAAACTGTGTAAAAGTGCTTTTACCTTTTTATATATATATACACATATATACACACATATATATATATATATATATATATATATATATATATATATATACTGTTTTTTATTAATTTAATATATATATATTACATTTATATTAAGTATATATATATATATATATATATATATATATATATATATATATATATATATATATATATATATATATACTAAACCCACCCTGAACCCCCAAAATACCCCACCATCCCAAAACCCTAACGCACCCTGACCCCCAAAATGCGCGATAAAAGATTTGTGGTAATGGTTGTTTACCCTCCAAAGAGATCCCCATAGATTAGATACAAATCAGGGTGAGCGACCAGATTACGACATATATAGCTGGGCATCATCGTGGTCACTGCAGAACTCTCCACTAGGGCATACCGTGCCCTATCAACCAACAGAGCCCATCCAAATACCACTCCTAACCTTAGGCACATTAAGTAGGGGGTGCGAGAGGTGCAGCAGCACCTCCAAAAATAGCTATGATGAGGTTCAGAAGATGAATGAGCAGAAAGATGACTTTAGATTTTGTCAAATGTCAGGCTACGTCTACTGACAAATCCCTGCATATTTGGAAATTGGTGTTATATTTTATCTGAGGGTTTTGTAAAAGTCATCAAGTTGACAATCTTGCTGGGGTACAGAAAGTGAAAGGAAGGGCTGTAGTAAGTCAGTTTTTTTTCTTAAAACAGAACAACATTTAAATACCTGTAAATGACGCATGCACATATTTAAAAATATATCCGCACTTAGAAAAAGACAAATGAAGCACATTTTGTTTATAATTCTGAAGTGTAATGGAAACAAAGATTTTTATTGGAGCAAATCAAGATACTTGTTGCAAATGATAAATATTCACTGAAACCCGATTTCCCCACATCATTGTTTGCGCTACGTAGTTTTACCACTAAAACTGAACGTCTATGCAAATTTAACTGGCCATTTCAGCAGAAAATGTGTTCTCACCACTTCTCCAAAATACACCACTGGCACAAACCATTACCACGCTCCTGTTGAATGGGTATGGCAAATTTGGCACACTTGTTTTTTGTGTGATGCTTGGATTTTTCACAGTCCCTATAACTTCAGTGATATAACATGAATGACAGCACCCTCACTCTTAAAATTGTTCCAGCACCCTGCTCCTAACACACACCAACACAAATTAAATGTGCCATCAGCTATCTAACTTCTGTTGTACAGTCGCCATGTATAGCATCCTAGATGATGTGTAATCGATTTGGTAGAACCCTCTGCTCCCTTCCATCAAACACCAATTACATTCACCCACACCTTATTGAAGCTGACCCATTCACCTGACATAGGAACGTACTCATTCATACTACTGATAGCACATCCTTGACAAGTTGAGTCAAACTTCAGTCTGTGATGGGAACCTGTGAATTATTTGAAAAGCTGCCCCAGACAACAGAAAGCACCACAATCCATTTATTATTTACTTGATGGTTTTATATAGCACGGACTAGGTGATTACCAATGTCAAAGCTCTTTAATGATAGCATCTACAATCACGTGCATTGTAGTACAGTGCTAAAATATGGTTACAAAAGGTACAGGACGCTGTACAAGTTGCATCTACAATATGAACTAGTATACATTGTTTCATGAGGACTCAGACTGTTTTACTTTGTGATACTCAAGGATGAGGACTATTGCCGCATTTCCTCAAGGTTGGCGCTTGTAATTTAAGCATAGGGAGAAAAGCAATCTTGTGGTAACTTTAGATATAGCTGTAAGGCTGGTCAGTGTGACTTCAACCAATATCGTGTGGAAATCATAAAGTTGAGGTAAGGGTCTCCAGCTCTGAATGTAAGCCATTTTTAGGGCGGTGAGGGAGGTTCATGTTTACTAAGACTTATGTACACTTTTACATCTTACAGACTCTGTGCTATGCAAACCGCAAACAAACATAATAAGAACGCCTTCAGCCCACTATTGATTCTCAGATTGTATGTTATGCAAATTAATCTATTATAACATGGGTATATCTACGTATAAAATCTTTGAGCAATGTCAGGAGTTTATTCTGGGGGAATCAAGATGGCAGCCGCTGTGCTCTGCTCTCCATCACAGAACTCTATGTGGGTCGAGTGAATAGTCTGCCGGTCCTGCGGAATTTACGCTGAGAAACTACTCATTTGTGGTGTTCATTTCCCTGGCATTGGAGTCACAATCCTGGAATGGTACTCAAGCGGCCCAAGCATCAAAACCCGCTTAAACAGAGAACTTTTGGAGGATTGGTACAAAAAGAGAAATGGAGCCAGAGCAGGAAGCACTGATCACTTGGAAGAAAAAAGGTCGGCAGCTTCTCTGAAGGACTCAGCTGAGGCAAGGGAGTCCTCGCTGAGACCTACGAAAGCCTTGATTACTGGCTTCTTCTTAGGGACTACAGTTATGAGAGGGGTGCCTGCTGAGGGAAATACAACAGCACTGTTATGGACTTGGATACATGCAGTAATATTCATAAGGCCCTCTTTGTTGAGACTGATGATACTGTAGTCACTGATACTAGCTGCAAGGCAGAGGAGTCTCATCTTATAAGGTCAGGGACAACAGACGAGAAGCCATGTATAGATCAGGCCCTGAGGGGTGTAGGAGTATCATGCATACAATAATAGCCGTAGGTTGAGGCTCGGGGGCAGTGAAGTTGCTCAGGGCGCTACACACTACAACTCTGCTGATCAAACTGCACTGATTCATTATGCAGAAATCATGTTAGGTACCAGCACGTCTTCAAAACTCAATAATGGCATTGCATAGCACTCCAGTGGGTGGTTGGCTGCTGGGCTTAGTCCAGGAGAAGGAAATGCCAGTATGGACACCACTCTTCCTGGGACAGCTCATGAGGTCACAAACTCAGCCATAACCATAGATTTGATCTAGTCTAAGGTTGGGAGAGCACTGAGGTCCCATAAAAAAAGTCACAGCCAGGCGTAGCCACAAGCTACATCCTCTCAAGTGGCATGCTGTTTTAGATCTGGACGCTAGCGAGAAATTTTACTCGCTTTCTGATGTTTCTAATGACCTCTTTGTGGTTAATGTAAACACAGATAGCGTAGAAAGTGGGGATTTGGAAGACTCTGCTGCAAACCTAGCATCATGGGTGGACAGCACTAAAGTTCCACAGACTGCTCAGAGGCTAATGCCATATCAGTGAGGGAAAAGGTGTGAATACTCCGGAATGGCATTATTCCCCATCACAAACTGTGATGACCGGCACACCCGCTACCTTATCCGGTTTCTCTCAGCTAGGGCTGTAAAGCGAGGATGCCCCAACTCTAGAAGCCATATAGCAGAGTGTATTGGCTCAGAGTGGAAATTAAAAAGGATGGCATCAAGACCCATGCAGCGACCAAGGAAGTTGGAAACTGCTGTCCGGAAACTATTTAAAGCCTGTAATAATGTCTTGTAGCATTTAGCAGCCATTGAAGAAAGGACAGCATTCACAGAATCTGAGGTTGTCTGCATTAAACAATAAACTTGTGATCATGATTCTCGATAAGTTGATATACAATGATTAGTGAAAGACCTAGAGATTCATCAGCACAGTGATAACCTTTGTGTGCTAGGTATCAAGGGGAGGAAAGAAAGGAACAATGGTAGCAGGTTTATTATATATCACTTTAAATCTGCCTTCTCTGTGCTGGGGGATTGGAGCTGGGAGTCGGAGATCCTAAGAGCACACATATTCCCCCATTGGCTAAACATGACTGAGAGAACCTTTGCAGATATGGATTCTAGACCAAGAGTCATTCAGTGGGGGTTTTATTTTTTGGGTAATTTACTTTTAAGACCAAAAGTGTTTAAGAAAACTCAACCGGATGCGACAAAAGAAGTCAGCGGCCATACATTCTTCACTAGACCCAATTTCTGCCATAGGACTGTAGAAAGGAGGTGGTTATTACGTGAAATGAATAAGCCTTTTCAAGAAAAGGGTTATCAAACATTTTTATTGAACCCAGCTAGGCTGAAAGTTGTTAATGACAAAATAGTTTGGGTCTTTAGTTTTGAAATTAAGGCCAAGGGGTATATTGGGCCTTTGCATTGATACTGGCATTCACAATGCTTGGACATTTCAGTCTAAAGAATAAAAGCTGAATGTTGAATTATTACGATGGTTAATTACTATTTTTGGGGCTGCTTGAAGAGGTGGTCGATGGGACGCCTGAGGGAGAGCTATGGATGGTTTGTTCACAATTGGCTTGTTGGGAGAGGAGTCAGAGTGTGTCCATCGCATAGTATAACCGAGGATAGTTTGGCTGTCCAGGCTTCCCTACATGGGTGGGAAAGGGGCGTGGTTAGGTTGGGACAGCAAGGGGGATGGGATGGGGTGGGAATGATCATCAAGTTTGGGAGGTACGGGGAGGCAGGGTGGGGGGACAAAAGGGGATGATGGGAAGGAGGGGCTTACAGCCCAGAGGAGTCTTAGAAATTAAAGCAAATATGGAATTTTTTATGTTCAAGGGAAAGGCAATAAAGGTAAATATATATCATCAATTCTTTGGAATGGTAAAAGGGATAGCTCAGAAACTGCACCGGGGGACAATTATGAAAGTTCAGTCATGGCTTCTATTTGTATCCGTATTCTTATATAATTTCTGGTCTGGATAGTTTGAGGATAGTAACTATGAATGTGAAGGCTTGAATGTGTGAAAAAAGGTATTGTTGCAGAGGAAATAAGATCATTTAAGCCCAATTTGATTTGTGTTCAGGTAACTCACATGTCATACAAAAATAAATATTTATTGTTTATCCTGGGATTTGACTTGTTAGTCTACACGACTCAAGAGTTTTCCACAAAAGGATTGGCAATTCTAGCAAGAAAGGCTTCAGAAACGTTAGGGAGGTGGGCAATAGCTGAAGTGCAGGTTTTAAGACTAAGTGCACTGTTTGTTCTATATATAGCCCTATACTTGATGACTCCTCAATGTTAGAACAACTATCTGTTGAACTGGTGCATTCACTAACTCAATTTGTGGATAACTTAATTATA
The DNA here is from genome assembly GCF_964261635.1 of Lissotriton helveticus. Classification (NCBI taxonomy): domain Eukaryota; kingdom Metazoa; phylum Chordata; class Amphibia; order Caudata; family Salamandridae; genus Lissotriton; species Lissotriton helveticus. The sequence continues at coordinate 927,687,690 of NC_136070.1, forward strand.
AACCCCTATACCCCTTACATCAGACAGAAACCTAAAAAGTATGAGGCACCTCTGGACTAAAGAAATGCATGGACTCTCCGATGCTTGGGAGGAACCCGGTATGTACATTCCACTCACATCCTCACAAAAAACATAGAAGATTCAGTTACTTCCTACTGTCTTCAAGTCTATCAAGGGGCGCATGGATAGTAATGCACCCTAGAATATCATGAGATTATAACCACCTGATGCTGGACAGAAAAATCACTCCGGCTTCTAACCCTGGACCAAGATGGACTTTTGAGACGTACGTTCTCAGGCTTACCAAGGCCTTTCTCACTTCCCAGAGCGACTGACTCGGCCGAACAGCTTATGTCGTTGAATATTACTCTAAGGACTACACTCACTTCTCTGTACTCCCTTTGTTTGTTTTTCATACCGGGACGCATTACTTGCAGCGGCTCAGTTTCGACGCACAGCATTTTTCCCTCAAAGTCAGATGTTATTTTAGAACCGTACTGGTCTCTATGGCCAGCTCAATAATCTCCTCTCTTTTAGGATGCAACACGGATAGTGCTCCCAAGACTGTTTCTGTACTTATTTGACTAGACATTTAGCCTTGGAAAAAGTCCAAAGGACGAAACACGTGTCGACTGCTTCTGTCTTTTTACATACCAAGACACTGAAAATTTAAAAGAATAAAACCATTTATGAAAAAAGAAGAATGGTATGGACCTTATAAGTTTATTCACTCCAGACTACCTGTTTTGATTTATCTTTACTATACAAACTTCTTGTATGTGCTTCGGTATCTATTCTTTGTTCAGTTTGCGCCAAGGGTATTGCCCTAGGCAGACACACACCCCAGGAGGCTGGGTGGTCAGTACCACAATAGCATCTCCATTGTATACTATTATTTGGTGATTACTGTATCCCTGACTTATTTGTTTTGATGTATGACTTTTGTTGGCATAGCCACCAACAGTTTGTCCGGTGGCCACTTACTTGGGGTAAGAATCTCAGCTTCGGTCAGGCAAATCATACCTCAAAACTACAATCTCATATTAAGTAAGATAACATGGATTTTAATCAGCAGTAGAAGCTTAGGCTCACCATAATCAGACGATGTAACATTATTAAAATGTCTATACTTCAAAAGATATTACATTTTGTTAGAGATATACCACAAGAAACGGGTACTAAATTGTTTCCGAACTTAGATTTTGTTTGTAATAGTTTCCTATCGGGATATAAATGTACAAGAAGGGCCCATAGTTTTCTAAGACTCCCTCTTGGCAGAGGAGGACTGGCTTTTCCAAATTTAAGGTACTATTTTTTCTCAGCAGTGATTCAGCACCTCTGATATCTAGTTATAGAGCGCAATATGATTTTAATACTCTCCTCTTGATCTATGTGTGTATCTTAGCTACAGATGCCCCCAGCTTTTTATTAAAGTTGTTAGAACAAAGTTTTATAAAAATGAAATTCAAGATGGTGGTGGCAGCTATTAGAGTGTAGCACAAGATCTCCATCTTAATTAAGATTACTAAATTTAATTATGACACTCCCTTATGGGAATCTCCTAATTTTCCGTCAGCCTTCCATGATAATGTCTGTAGGGAATGGCAACCAGTTGGGGTAAGTAAATTGGGCAACATCTTCGCGAATGGTCATTGCTGTTTTCAAACCAAGATAAATTCAAAGTAGAGGAACAATCTTTTTTTTAAATCTCTACAACGCAGGCATTTTTTGCAGAAGATTGACCCAAAAGAGATAAATGTAGTAGCAGTCCCTACAATTGGTTCAGTGTTAACTGAGATGAGCTTTACAGTTAGATTACTATATTTTCAGTTTTCTTCACTAGAGGTAGATATTAATGTGTAATCTGGAAAGTGGGCAACCAAATTTGACAATAAGGATGAGAGACTATATAATCGGATCTAAGGTCTTACTATCCACTAGGTTAAAAGCTCTGCACTTAAAAATAATTAAAGATGTGTACTACACCCGATTAAATTATACAGGTGGGGAAGACCCCCAAATTCTGAGTGTCCAGGGTGTGGTAACCCTGTGACTGATCATGTGCACGTTTGCTACCTGAAATGCATTAATTCCATATTGGACTAGGATTGGGAGTTTTTATCTATCATTACATACGGATACTTAAATAAAAGTGACTCCTCAATTAAAACCGCTTGGTTTGGATAGCCATAAGACCTTGAATTAAGGTATTATGGTTCCATGGTTTGTTGCTATAGCTAGAAACTATATAGCAAAGGAATGGTTAAATACCTCCCCCCATCACCAGTGGATGGCGCAGTATTTTTCATCTTATTATATGGAGTTGAGGCTGTTTGACACCATCTGCTTCACCTTCCTCCCTTTACTTTTAAAGATCTGAGACCTCTCGGGAACGGGTTATAAAAGTAGACACACATAGCCATATATAGTTTTTAAAACTCAAGCTCTGCGATGAGGGAGTAAATTTGTGCACAGCAAGAAGTATTAATAGATTAATCCTAATTCAATCAGTAATTTTCAAAAATATCTGTGACACTACCACTTGGAGTGGTCCAACGCAAATAACCACTGAGAAAATCATGAACAATATGAACCAAGGAGTGTCGAAAAAACAAATAACTTTTAGCACAATTTTTGCTTTCCAAATGTAGACAAAGAATTCTCAGCAGGCTTGCTTGATGGTTTTCATTCAACAGTCTTGTTTATTTGTGATAACTTCATAACATCCACTTGTAAAGGAGAATGAACTTTCCGTCATTCATGAAACTTTTTCCAAGGCAAAAAATATTATTCCACTGCTACAGCCTACGCGTTTCGTCCCCTCAGGGACATCATCAGGGCTTCAAACAATATTATGATGTTCCCACAATCGAATTTTTCACCACAAGGAACGTCTCATCCTTAACTCATCCTGTATATATCACCAATTCACTATTTCAAACTTTTCCTATATCTCTCTTGTACGTGACTTCCTTCTTCTTGGTAATAATTTCATTAAGATTCGAATATCATATCCATTCCATTAGTTCCACATCTGCCTCTGCTCATGTATTACAACATACACCTATATCCCTTGTTGGTTCACCAAAGATCAATTCAATATATTCTTCTTACTTCTTTCAACAATAATTCCTTAGTGGCAGTATTGGTTCTCACCGTCCTCTTCCTATGGCGATCGGTGCGATAAATCCGTCGTCCAAGTATATAGTTTTTAGGCGAAAGACGGATTGAGAGGGACAGACATTTATATTTATATGATATCCCTTGGAAAGGGCAGCCAAGGTCAGGCTCTTGTAGATAATGGCAATTACAAGCATTGTAAATTAATATGGCTGTGAGGAAGAACTGACAATTGTATCCAGCTATATGGTGCTATTCAACTAATTTGTCTGGTTTCTGTGCTTTTCTGATCTATAGATTCATATATATATATATATATATATATATATTTATTTATATATATATATATATATATATATATATATATATATACACACACATACACACACACACACACACGTGTTCTTTTTTTTTTAAGGAGTTTATTTTGTATGGGCTGTAAAAGTGTGGAGTTGACAGGTGACGAGCACGGGACTCATGTCTGAGCATACCCGTCCCACTCGGGGGGACAAATGCAAAAACAACAGTTGATGGACAGAATGCAGAACAATGTCATACATTCACCCCAGTACAGAGATCTGGGCCTAAATCCATCGTTTTTTTTGCTCACCATGCCATTCCAGACATGGCTTGGCAGTTCGGACTGGACTGTTCCCATGAGGCACAGGGTCAGACTGACTTGCATATGGCCAAGTCTGAACTCAGGTGGCGGAGTGAGCTAAAGAATGATGATGGACTAAACCCAGATCAGTTGACTAGGGGTGAGTGCTTGCAATGTTCAACACTCCGTCCATCATCCCCTTTAGTTTTGCTTTGTTCGCCCTAAGTTGGCAGGGTATGCCCAGACGTGGGTCTCTTGCTCACTTTGCCACTGGATTCAAGCTAGCCTGGCTGATGACGGCTGATTAGCCAGAAACCGGTCCCAGAGTGCTTGTTTCCGGTCCAGGGAAGACATGGCTTGGCAGTTCGGACTGGATTGTTCCCACGAGGCACATGGTCAGACTGATTTGCATATGGCCATGTCTGAACTCGGGTGGCGGAGTGAGCTAAAGAATGATGATGGATTAAACCCAGATCAGTTGACTTGGGTGAGTTCTTGCAATGTTCAACACTCCGTCCATCATCCCCTTTAGTATGGGCATTGACTCCACTGTTAGACTGGTTTTTCCAGCACAATGTAGCTGGAGCATAGTGATACACAAAAGAGGACTATGCGAAGGAATAATAAAGATGAAGAAAACAAGTTACTTACCTGTAACTACGGTTATCCAGTATTGGTATCTTTCATAGATTCACATGCCTGAATCATTCCCCGTCGTCGAGGCGGAAGTCCCACGGTAAAAATATATACAATAGCAGTGCCTAAAAATTTCTTGTAGTAGGCTGGAAAAGCCTAAAGGCCTAGCTAGGCCCAAAACGTAGCAGCCTATCTACCTCATTATGTAAAAAAACCTGAAATAGTAGCCTCAGCCCATCAGCTGTCCTCACCCTCTAGAACCTTCCTAGCTCAGGCAGTTCTGCTCAGATTTTCCCAGCACAAGTGAGAATAAGTATCCATAAAACAGAACTGCCCTGCCGGGGAGGAGGGTGGGTGCATGTGAATCTATGAAAGATACCAATACTGGATAACCGTAGTTGCAGGTAAGTAACTTGTTTTCTTATCTAGTATTGGGGTATCTTTCATAGATTCACATGCCTGAATCAGAGTAATAATAATAATAATAATACTAGTATTTTTAAAGCGCGAACAGCTGCCTCAGCTAGGAGGCGTCCCGGCGCTGTGAGGGCATAGCAAGAAAAAAACCAACTGAGGGTCTGCAGCTTAGAGAGGCACCGAGAACAGCCACGACTTAAGCTGTCTCCTGAAGCTTGTTTCTGATTGGGCCTTTCGCAATTCAGGGGGTAGGGAGTTCCATAGCCGAGCCACGTTGGCTGAAAAGGTCCGGCCTCCTAATCTGGCCCTTTTAACTCGTGGCACACTCAATAGCACCTGATCATTTGAGCGAAGGGAGCGAGTCTGTGTATATCTGGGCAGCCGGGCTCTCAAATAATTAGGGCAGGTACCATAAAGGGACCTGTGGGCCAGAGTAAGAATTTTAAATTTTATTCTACTGGCTATCGGGAGCCAATGCAGGGCTCGAAGATGGGGGGAAGTATGCTCTTTAAAAGGAATATGCTTAAGCAGCCTAGCTGCCGCATTTTGCACCGTCTGCAGCCTTTGGACCAAGTATTTTGGAAGACCGCTGTACAGACCGTTAGCATAATCCAGCCTCGATGTGATAGTGGCATGAATCACAATCTTCCGGCAAGGCTCAGGCAAGAGTTTCAGGACTGGGCGAAGGTTCCTCATTTTGCTCAGGCAGCATCCTGTAACCTGATGGATCTGGGGCAAAAAAGAGAGATTTTCATCCCACCTGACCCCCAAATTTTTTGCCCACTGGGAGGGGGGGGGGTGGGGTACCCATCTCAATCGGCCACCATAGCTCAGCTGGAGGGTGACTGCCTTTACCAAAGAAGATCACTTCCGTTTTTCCCGGATTCAGTTTCAGCTTATTAGTATTCATCCAGGATGCCACATCCTGAAGGCACCCCTGAGTAGGGGAAAACCAACTGGGTGTCATCAGCATAGGATATTGCAGTGACTCCCCAGTTGGCAATGAGGGAAAAAAGAGGGGCAAGATAGACAATAAACAAAAGGGGGCTTAGGGCAGATCCTTGCGGGACCCCACATCTCAAAGGCTTACGCTCTGAAGTGCAAGTACCTAGAGTGACTCTCTGCGTGCGATTTGACAGATAGGACTGCATCCAGCCAAGTGCCTGATCTTGCAGGCCAATCTCTGCCAAACGTTGGACCATCCTAACATGATCCACCGTATCAAACGCGGCCGAGAGATCCAGGAGCATCAGCATAGCCGCGTCTCCTGCATCTAACGACCACCTCAAAGAATCAGCCACCTCAACCTCAAGAGTAGCAAGCAGTGACATCATGTCTGTCGTTAGAGGAAGGTGGGAGACAAAATAAATCGTATACACCCCCACACAACCGGGAAGGTTATAGAGCACAAACTTGTTTACATAACATATGCATCAAAAACCTTCATAAAGTACATTACAGATTAGGACAGCATTTGAAAAGATTACATCATAATTAGGCTTTCCTGTTTTCAGTTTCTATTTTTGGTAAATTCTGGTGGGGTTTTTTCAGTGTTTTTAATATCTTAAAAAACAGTTGTTATCAGTGGTTACACATTTTCACGCCACTAAAAACAACTGAAAAAGTGTTTTTCCGGTGTTTATGTAACGTTTTGCTTTATTATTGCTTGCTTTCTGCACTGAAAGAACAAGGTATATAGACAGTGTACTTATAGTGTATATGAGGTCCAAATAGATTTTTGCAAATTAATCTTATTGTAGTACACCATACAATACTTCTCCAGTGAGTCTTTGGGTCATGTGCGGTCGCTCTTTCCTTCCCATGTAAACTTCTGTGAAAAGGCCGTCTCAGCATTCTTAGCCCATTGGGCTGAGAACCATCAGCTAACGGACACAGTTGGGATGACTCTTTCTTTGATGCCACATAAAGCACGAAATGATAAATATTTGCGTTTCAGTTCCTGTGCATTAGAAACCAGTGCACCAGAATGGACTAAAAAGTCAATAGCATCCCTCATTAACTCTTAAGATTGTAAAGATGCTTTCAGCATACCATCTAACAAGTGGCAAGGATCTACTACAGGGAATCACTTCAGCTCGGGTATCAATTTTGACAGGTCATCACACAACTTTTTTATATACGTAGCTGAATCACTGCAAATACAAACAATATCACTCCAATCTTTGGTGAACTGGGAAAAAACCTTTTTTGCAGAGCATAACAAGTGACACTGCTCCCATGTTTTCCAAAAGTCTGGTGTCATGTTTTCACCACTATCACAGATGCTTGGTGATATATATACTTGTCACTATACCTTGCATTGAATGTTTAATGCCTGAGGTGTTGGCAATTCACCTACTATCAATACCGACCCACTAGAAACTATGGTCTGATGGTTTAAGGGTCTTTACCCATTCTCAGTGGGTAAATGTGATGACACATATTGGGAAACATTTGTATGAAACCAGCCACTTTACCTATCGATGAAAGAATCAAATGCAGCCAAAATATCAAATATAAGTTTGATATTTCCTGATTCTCTATAGTTTATACAATAATTAAACTAGACCTAAAACATGAAACTAAACACTGCATCTTTAGATCAAAGGCCACAAAACTGAAAAAGTAAGAGGAAGAAGAAACAATATTTTAGTGGAATCCCTAAAGAACAAAACTCAAGCAGAAAAATGTTAGCCAGTCTTTCTTACTGCTACTTGTATAACAAAGTTACATTGTATTGACTCCTTCAGGAAGAAAAAAATGACTCTTTAACTCTCTTTTTCCTTTCTTTGAATGCCATTTAGTTTGTGGTTGTCCAGGTGTTTTTTCAGTGTTTATATGTTTTCACCGGTGAGGGGTATTTTTTGTTTCAGAGGGGTTTTATCAGTTATTATAGGTTTAAACCTAAAACCCCACAGCCTAATCATAATGAAATACATATGCTTAAAACAGTCAAATGAAGAATAAAAGACTATAAAGAGTCTAACCTTAGTGAAGAAGATGCTGCAGCACCGCTTCCCCAACTGCTGTATCATCATGAGTTGCCGACTGCAGACAGTAGTGCTTCGTAAAAGTGTGCACACTTTTCCACGTAGCAGCTCGGCAAATGTTCTTCAGAGTCACTCCAGCGAAAAGGGCCGTTGACGCTGACATTGTTCTGGTGGAATGCGCTTTAACCTTTCTTGTTAAAGGTTTGTTAGCTATGTCATGACAGAAGAGAATCGTAGATGACAACCATCTAGCTATAGTTGCCTTTGTTACAGCCTGACCCAAGGTGGCTTGACCATAAGCAACAAAAAGCTGATTAGACTTGCGTATGTCCTTTGTTTTTTGAAGATAAAACTTAAGGCACCGTTTCACATCTACGGAATGTAAAACCTTCTCTGCCAAAGTTTTAGGATCCGGGAAAAAAGTCTTGAGGTTGATTGATGTGGAATTGGGTCGGCACCTTTGGGATGAATCTTGGGTTGGTTCTAAGCGTCACAAAGTCTCTAGAGAATTGTAAGAAAGGCTGTGCAATCGTGAAGGCCTGTATCTCACTGACTCTGCGGGCTGAAGTGAGAGCCAGTAAGATAGCCACTTTCCAAGTTAGAAACTTTAGCTCCGCCTTGTGAATAGGATCAAAAGGCCTTTTTAGAAGTTGGGACAGAACAATATTAAGATCACACTCAGGAGGAGGAGGCCGAACTGGAGGAAAAGCTCGGAATAGCCCTTTAAGGAATTGTTTGATCAAAGATGATGAACATAAGGATGGTTTGTTGGAACGCTTTCTGAATCTGGATATTGCCGCCAGATGTACCTTAATGGACGAGAAAACCAGTCCTGCCCTAGCTAAGGACAGTAGATAAGGAAGGATGTCTTCAGGTGGAGCTTGAATTGGATGAACATTATTTTCTCCACACCAGGAACAGAATCGCTTCCACTTAAAACATTATGTCTTGATGGTACTTTGCGCACGTGCCTGTGATAAAATCGCCCTGTAGTCTGAGGAGATGTTAAGATCCTTGAACTCTAAGAAGTCAGGAGCCAGGCGTGCAAGTGCAGTGATTGAGGATCCGGGTGTCGGATCTGGCCCCCCCTCTCTTGTTAACATTGACACTGTCGGCTTCAGACGAAGTGGAGGCTGCTGAGAGAGTAGAAGGAGTTCCTGAAACCAATACGGTCTTGGCCAACGGGGAGCAATGAGGATAAGAGTGCAATGATCACTCTTCATCTTTTGCAGTACTTTCGGAATGAGCAGGATCGGAGGATAAGCGTATGCAAATATTCCGGACCATCTCATCAAAAGGGCATTTCCCCTTGACCCCGGTTGAGGAAACCTGCTGGCATAAAATAGGCATTTGCTGTTCTGCTGTGTGGCAAACAGATCCAGTGTTGGTGTTCCCCATGTTTGAAAGATCCTCTCCACTTGATGTTGCTCGAGTTCCCATTCGTGACAGCCTGTGAAAGCCCTGCTGAAGTTGTCGGCTAGAGAGTTCTGGACACCTTGCACATGTTCTGCTCTGAGGGATATGCCGTAGTGTAGGACCCATTCCCACATTTCTTGAGCTTCCAGCGACAGGGTGAGAGATTTCGTTCCTCCTTGTTTGTTGATATTGTGATGTATTCCTATAGGTTCTGTATCGATCCCCCTATTCCTGACCCTATTCTGGTTAACAAGTTAACTAGCAGCCATCCCATGAGGCAGAAAACCCCCATGATGCAGGAACCGTTATCTGATTAAGCCACACTACGGCACAGGAACGTGTTATCTGATTAGGTCATAACGCTTGCCATCTAATTAGACAAGCGATATTCCTCCAGCCCCTGATAAGGCATACGGAGTTCTCAAAACAAATCAAACCTATGACAACCTGGGAAAAACCCTGCGGCCATTGTTTTGATTTCACCGAGAACTTCAGCAAAAGAATGTGCTAACGACCAGGTCGTATGACATCCTTATTGACGTATCTATGTCCATCCTTACGTCAATCTCGGCACCTTAAAGGTATAAATATTACCGATATTGCCCTATGCAAACACACGCGGTGGTGACGAGATCAGAGCAGCCAGACTTGCCGAAGCCCAGAGCAGAGCAGACCCCGCTGGCGCAGCCCCGCCTTCCTGACGCGCTGAGAACGAGACGCTGCTTTCTCCTGCCGAGAAATCCAGCTCCGGCGCTTCCGGGTAGCCCTCGCAGGCAGCCTGGAATATCGAGACCAGAGACGAGAGATACCATCCCTCATTCATCCTAGACTCTACAGAACTGAATAACCCCTTGCAGAGAATTCTTGAGTCAGTCACTTGGCAAAACAAACTTAACTTAAACTGCTACTTTCTATTCCCGCCCACGTATTAGGCTTAGGTCAGGTACATCTGGGGTAGGCGTAGTTAGAAACACCAGTTGAGTACGATTAGTCAAATGTATATGTGTATGTATCTATTTTATCCATTTTAACCCATCATATGGCTTAGAAACCATATCAATGTTTTTACAGTATTATTTTATACTTCTGCTTTTAATGTATGCACTTTACTTAACCATAAGTATTGCAATAATATCGATCCATTTCTCTTGTATGAGAAAAGAGACTGATCAATAAATACCATCTTTTATTGAACACGCCCGTCTCTTCCTTTTCTCTACAATCTGGTGAGACTAAGAATGCACGTACTGACTGAGTAAAATAAGTCGTCTTTTGTTTTCACACGACTCTAGAGATACACTCTTGAATAGGGGAGAGCAAAGTTGTCATGTTCTATGGTTGTCAGAAACTAAATCCCTTCTTGTCTATCCAGGGAGGTTCAACTCCTCCTTGCCTATTCGAGAAAGTTTCTAGTGAACTCTGAGCTAGCTGGCAAACCCAAAACTTTAAGTCTAATATCGACAATAGAAGACCTAGTTAACGTCTGGTCTAGGCCTATACTATTGAAGGTATTATTCCAATGCGCAGAGCCTATTGGGATAATAGGAACTACACTACATGGCGCCCAACGTGTTTGGATAGGCGATAAAACTAACGTAAGACATTTAGAGTAACTCAGTCGTGCTTTTTCACTCAGACCCCCTTTTTCCCATAACACTCCAAAGACGTCTGGAGTGGGTGAAAGGTAATATCCGCCAGACCTCGCAGGAGGAAACTCCTATGTATGGTCCTTGGTTTATTCAACGTTGAAGGATACACTGTTCCAAAATATTGTGCATCTAATCTTTGTTTCCATAAGAACCTGATCTGCAAAACAAACTAAATAACCTTCTGGACAGTACAATGTCAGACACTGAAGGAGAAAGAGAGGCAGTTAGAATAATAACTGAACTCGCAGCAGCTGATAATGCACTGCAAGACGCTGACCCGGATATAATACTCATCGCGGTCAACATAAGAAAATCTATAACTTTAAAACTTCTAGAAAATGGACTGACACCTAGAGGTGGCACAGTCATATTCGTAATTGAGGCACACGAATATCGTCAGACAGAGGTATTCTATTCATGGATACACTTTCCAGCAGCAAATGCTGTAACAAAGGTCTTCCACTATTACAAAACAGAGGAACCTCCTAATGAGTACACTCCTTTCGAGGAGGTGGAAGTACCACTTAAATTTCAAGAGCATCTGCTCTTATTTAATGGCGCCCTAAAACATAATAATCACATCACCAGGCTCGGTCCATTAGGTAGACCAGGAGCAACGTGGCCGGTCCTAGCCGGATACACACCACATCCAGACATCGATGGGATGTCTGCAGCAGAGCTTTTAACACAGCTAAAACAATTAATACAATTACATAGACAATTAGTCCAATATGTGATGCGGACTTCAACAATTCAACCAGCAATTAAAATTCCACAGCTGACCCCTCATCAGGGGAACACAAATAAAATTACACCACAGAACATACAGTCCTGCCTAGGTAAAGTACCAGCTAAAAGGGAACAAATACCATTCTGGTTAGCACAAAAAATCACCCAAATAGAGGCGGTGTTTCCAGACACCACCCCTGTGGATAAACACAGGATTCTGACTATCTGTCTTCCAATGGGAATCGCACCACACGTGGAGGACTGTGACACTTGGGGTACAGTCTTTGCTTCCATCTACACAAAAACGCACGGTGTTCCATCCATTTCGGTAATACCAGATGTGCTAAAACAAATTCAAGACGAATACGGTCCAGAACCCGCTTTAACTCTTGGTATGAAATTACTAAAAGACTTCAAGCAGGTCTCGGCTATATTATTAGCCAACATAAAGGGAGAAGCAGCAAACGTGGCGATCCGCCAGAGGTTAAAGGAGACAGATATAGCTGACCAACCAGCTGAAATTGCCAGAATTATAGAAAAATCCTATGAGGAACTAGGTAGAGATAGTTTAGGTGGAATACCAGTAAAACCACAACTGATTGAAAGTCCTGGAAAAATATTTTTTAATAATAATTCAACATCACAAAAAAAGAGCTGGGATGGAAACAAACAATCCAATCCTAAAGAAAAGAAATTCCAGTCCAGAGGAAGGTCTCCTCGGCGGAGAGAAAAATCTCCGAACCAAAGACACAGGTCACCCCAAAGTGACCCCTCTGGGAAAAGATATAACCTTAGAAATAGGGATAATATAAAGAAGCCTGATAGATATCAAGACATTGATACACGTCCCTCTCAATCTTTTCAGACTTCCTCGCAGAAATCGGAAAGAAGAGGACGATCAGAACAAAGAGAAGAGCACGCCAAGTCCAAAGACAAGGAATCTGCTCATCTAAAAAAGAAACTACAATTTCCAAAAAAGAAGGTAGCCAGTATCAAGGTAGTTAACAATGCCGAGAATACTGAGGACACAACTGAAAAACGGAGAATGGGCTCAGACAATGCTAGACAGCGCAGCAGAAGTGAGCATAGCTCGCAAAGTCCTTATGAATCTTCTGGAGACAGTGGACACGAATGAATATCTTCAAGTGGAAACTGCAGACACCAGAATTAGCAAACCTCACAAAATATATGAAATAACTTTACGTATAGAAGGGGATAAGACTAGAAAAATAAGGGGACTATTTTGGGATAATCTCTCCAAGGGCTATGACATCCTTCTAGCTAAAAAAGACTGGCCACCAGAGTTTGTCAGGGAGTGCCCTCATGGCGAAGAAATAATTATGCCTGCCTTCTCAAATCATATCCCAATTCATAAAAAATACACACTTGCCAGAAAGTGGGCAGTAGCTCAAGCTCCTGCTTTATATAGAAATCATGTAGGATGGGATGAGGACTCTCCTCCTCACAAAATCCAGTTAAAATCACAACCTACTGCACAAAGACAGTACCCAATTAAGCAAGAAGCTAAAAAACAGGTAAAAGAAATCCTAGATCAACTAGAATACCAGGGGGTGATTGAAACTTGCACCTCACAAATGAACAACCCTTTGTTTCCGGTCTCCAAACCAGACAATTCATATCGTCTAGTTTTGGATTACCGACACCTTAACTCATGTTGCAAAACTTTTGCAGTACAAAACTCGCATAGTGCTGCACTAATGAATAACATAGTGCGCAAAAAATACAAAACAACATTAGACATCTCTAATGGATTCTTTTGTCAAAACATAGCACCAGAGAGCAGATATTGGTCTGCGTTCTCAATAAATGGCACTCAAAAACAATTCTGTCGGTTAGCCCAGGGGTACAAGAATAGCCCAGGGGTATTCTCAGCGAGAGTAACAGAATTACTACAAACATATGATGACGAGGCATTATCTTATGTCGACGACATATACCTAACAGATGATGACTTGGATACTCACTTGAAGAGAGTGAACACCATAATACTTGGGTTCGCAGCAGAGGGTTACAAATTCAACTTTAAAAAATCTAGAATTGCCCATCTAACAGTCCTGTTCTTAGGATACGAATTATCAAGTGAAGGCAAAAGCCTGGCTGACAATTTCCTAGAGAAATGTGCCGTACTCCAAGCACCTAGAACACTAAAAAACCTACAGTCAATTCTAGGCTTCCTAAATTTCGGAAGAACATACATTGCAAATTACGCAGAAAGGGTCAAACCCCTTTACGATCTAATAAAACCAGATTTTAAAAGAACCAATTGGACTCAAATACACACAGAAATTTTGAGATCCTTACAAACAGACATGTTAATTAAAACAAAATTAGAAACACGTGATAACACACGCAATCTAGTGATTCGAGTCATCCCAGGAAGATGCGGATTCACATACCTGACCTCTAATGAGGGAGAAAAGGTACCAATTGCATTCAAATCACACTTGTACACAGAAGCTGAAAAGAAATTCAGCATTAAAGAAAACATTGTTCATGCAGTTCAAACCGCAATAGCTAGAGAAAAAGATCAAGCGGACGGTAGACATATCACAGTCAGAACAGCAGAATCAGCCTTTGAAGCATTAACAACACCGTGTAATTTACCAACAACAACATTGAATCCGGAATGGATACAATGGGTGAATTCAATTACAACGGACAAAGTATACTACTACTTTGATCCAGAACTAAAGGATTTGGAAAATCTAGAATTTAAAAGAACATTCCCTCTGCCTATCGACATTCTTCCCTTACGACAATACGCTTGTGTAATCTATACAGACGGACATGCTCAACCCTCCGTTTGGGGAGAACAAGCATACAACCCCACATGTGAGATTACAAAAGAAGTGTGGCGCGGAGGTAATCTAAGACCTCTATTAACAAAAACACACTCAGTAGAAACTAATTCAGAACAACAGAATAATAGCATTGAAAATGGCGCTAGATAATGCGGATCGCGAATTCCCGACACTTATAGTGTCCGATTCATATTACTGCGTCAAATCATATAACAACGATTTGCAGACATGGATTCAAAACGGTTACAAAGATGACACAGGTGCAACAATAAAGCAAAAACTGCTTTGGGAACAAATAGTTCTTTTAAAAAAAGAACTACCAAAGACTCACGTGACACACTCACTGAGTCATCAGCGTGATGGCGTTCACGTTGCAGGGAATTCATTGGCTGAAGCAGCCACAGCGGTAGCAACTAAATCGGCTTCCGTAGCTCGAAAAAAGCGTACAGTGAAGTATATTGACGGTGAAACAGTGCTGGCGGTGAAAACGTCATCAAAAGGCGACTGCTCAGCGCTACCGATCAACTATCCACTCAATTATACATACATAATCGATGCAAACTCCGTCCCTTTTGCTCGAATCCCTGGAGTGGGGGATAGAGTGATTCCAAACATGGACAGGAGAACCTTGTTAATAGCAGACGCACATATGGGCGAGGGTCTCAGACACCTCAAACTAAAAGATTCTCTGGAAGAATTACAATCAAGGTACTGGTGGCCAGGCATGAGCCTGCATCATACCATGTTTGTAAAGAACTGCCCAAACTGTAACAGAAATCGCAGTGGTGAGAGAAACGGTGGTGTAATACCGTGTCGTTTCACTCCAGAAAAGATCAACAGTAAAAAGCAAAGCGTCCGATTAACATATACAGGCTAGTTTCCACTTATAATGTAGATCACCAGCACTCGGCTGACGTCTGGACTGTTATACAAAGATTTGCGAGTCTAAATGGCATATACGCTAGAAGCATGCTACGTTTGACCATTGTTTTCACTCTAGCCCTCCAGCCTGAGGGGAAACATGGCCAAATGAGCATAGCACAGCGGGACTCTTCTCACTTCCTTCCTGAGGGATACGGGATGGTGTAAAGAAAAAACCGTGACATAAAGCAATCTATAACAGCAAAGGTATTAGGTTCGGGAGCTGGGTGGGTCAAACATCTAATAAGTGTCCAACGTAGTCTAAATAACCTGCCAAGAAATTCTCTGAAGGGATTCAGTCCGTACGAATTATTATTTGGAACTAGGATGTTAGTCTTAGACCTTGACAGTCAGACTTCAGTGGTGAAGGAAAAAAGCTTTGATATCAAAGATCGTTTGGCTATTTTGCAGGACTTAAACGAAACAAGAAAAGACCTGAGCAACATAAAGTTGAAACAGCAGCCAACAACCACTGAAGAACCACCACCTGTCCCAGCAAGACCTGTCTGGATTCCAAAAGTCGGGGATCTAGTCAGAGAAAAGATCGCGGTAAAGAAGGAATTTGGGCCTTCTTACAGAAAAGCAGTTCCTGTGTTGTCCATCAACGGGACAAGATCAGTTGTACTACCGCCGCTTGCTGGTAAAAAGGAGAACCGAGTTGTATCCATCGACCTGGTAAAACCACAATCATGTGGCCGATAACAAATAGTAGGCCAAGTGGACTCCCGATAAGTAGTAGAACACCAAGATTTGCTACAAACACAGAGGTTCAATCTAAAAGGCTAATCACATTCGAAACGCCTACAGAACTACAACAAGGACTATGCAACAACGCAATGGAACTTAGACCTCTGAAAACCCAAATAAAAACATTTAGCAGAGACACACCAATCTATAATGAAGTAACAAACGACTATGCAAGAAACAGTAATCCTGAAGCAATTGGAACAATTGACAGAACTGCATCCGGCTACTTCATAAACTTCGATGATTCCTCTGAAGGCTTCACTGAATCAAAAACAGAGCCATCAACAAAAACCTTTAAAGATAAAGTTAAAGTACTTTTGAAACAACTGAAAGAAACATATCTGATTTCTCCATGGATTGAATTTTGGGTGGGTTTTGGTGCATTCATCCTCATACTTTGGCTCATCATGGTACTAACTTTGGGACGCTTCATTGAGGGAAAATATGCTAAAATGGACACAGCAAGTCAGAAAATCAACTTGATCCTCAAACCACACACATCTTCACACGTCGAGAAAAGAGAACTTTCTTCAGTCAACTTCACAGCCAATCCTATACCGGGTGGGGTAGCATGGGACAACACTGACTACGAAATTTATGGTCCGGTTGAAATCCTGAAATATCCACACCAAATTAAGATCTCGTTGAGTGACTTTGTAAAACCAAGCTCATTTGCTGATGATTGGGACTTTGAAAGTATAAATAATATGATGTCTGACTTAGTGATGTCTGCTAAATTTACCAAACATGATTATTTGCAGGGTTCGACAAATTATGATAGTATGTACTGTTATAACCACTATGGTAACCATTTTTTACATAGATCTGCACAACCTAGAAATGTTTTAAATTATAATCAATGGGAACATTGTGCAACCCCTCCAAAAGGAAGCTCAAGAACTGTTTATGACAAATATTCATACTTTTCAGGTTTTAACACAAGTAATGCTGAAACATTTTATTTCAAATTGTCAAATAAGACAGGGACAAAGACCATGATAACAAACACGAAATTGATATATTCAGACTCATTCTTTGAACAAATGAATACTTTTGGTTTTGATTATTGGGACAAAAATGTTGAAGTAAAGAGTGTTTGGGGTACAAAAGAATGGCAAGTACAGGGTATAGAATCTTTGTTTAGAGCCTGCATGATCCCAGAACAAATTATATTTTTAAATGACACTGTTCAACAAACTACCTGTCTTGGCCTAGCCAAAATCAAAGACTTAAATAAACCGTCTATTCCAAAACCAACAATGAACAGCAATAGCTCTACAGATGAAGAGATAGACGTAAATTATGTATTAAACCAAAACAGAATGAAACTGGTATAGGATGGATGCACAGCAGTTTTTTGGTCGACGTTAGACTTGGTTTGGGAAGTTTTATGATTATTTTGTGGTGCACTGCAAGGAGGCGTCGAGGGCCCAACGACGTCAGATACAATATTTTGAAACGTGAGGCTAGAGGATCTCTGGTCTCATCCCTTCACTGGCACACACATTGGTTGTCATTCCTTGAGTCAAGAAAACGACTTTCATTCAATGTTCATTAGGTTCGTTGTTTATTTCGTGATTAAATTCATTGTTTTGAAAAATAAGTTCAGATTTCTTCAAGAATCATATTTCAACAACATAAATCAAGCACTGTCTTTTAAACGTGTCCAATGCATTTCGGGCATTAGCGATATGCCCTTCATCAGGGAATTGACACTAGAAACAATAATATGAACACACATTAGTATAGGTATTTGGCTGTTTGCGTAAACATGACATGTTATACAATAGTAAGGCATAATGGTCATTTCATTATAGTGAATTAAAGTGGGTGGATGTGAAGGTAAAAAAACATTCAGCACTGTGTGTGAGAGGGATCGTTCCGGGTGTTTACATGCAATGGGGAAGGTGAAACGGGTCGGCGTGTCACTTACATGCCTGTTGACAAAGATTGTTGTGAAATCTAAAAAAACGGAGGGTAAAATATGGTTAACGGCTGTTGGTTAGAGAGCTCCATAATGCTCCGTAGCGCACTTGGGGTTTGCTGGGGGGTGGAAACTGACCTGTGAATGATCGGCAATATTCGTAGGTCCGGTGCTTATCTCCGTGGAACGCCGGCAAAAATGTGTATCTGCCGCGTTTGATAAATTCAAAGGAGGAGTGTCATGTGGTTAGTCACATGTGTGAAAGCATAGTGAAAAGACTAAGGTATCGGCAATTACGCTTGGGAAGTCTGAGTGGTTATACTCTATGCTGAAAAGTTCGAAGGGGGTCTCAAAACTGTGTGGATGCGAGGCATGGGAGAGGGATAAAAAAGTGGGCTGACATAATGTTTGAAGCATAAAAAATTATTGGGTTGAAGCATAAAAAAATTATTAAGTGAAAATTGGTGTGTGGGGAGGTCTGATGTGAGATCGAACTCGGGTCTCGGGGGTTGGAGAACATGATGTGCTATCCGGGTAGCTAAAGGGGAATGTGGCTAGAACATGCTGATAAACGGTGTCAAATATTGATGTAAATGGGAACGTACACAATAGCAACAAGATAGGTGTTCAGAGCAATAATATCACAGATAACAAGAAAATTCAATTCTTTCGTTAAGACCCATTGGTTTCTGGGTCGATAATTTGTGAATCCAATAGTTCTCTCTCCTGAGAAGAAATTTGTTATTGTCTCTGCCTTCTGTTTTCAACACAGTCTCAAGAACGATAAACTTGATTTGAGAGACATTGTGCTGAGATTCAACAAAGTGCGATGATAAGGCTGACTTCAAATTTTTGAGTCGGATATTGGACTTGTGTTCCGTAAGACGCACCTGAATTCGTCGTTCGGTTTTACCGATGTACATCTTCCCACAGGGGCACTTAATGCCATATATCAAATTACTGGTATCGCAAGTAGCGTTCACTTTAAGCTTGATAGGGTAGCCATGTCTCGGATGTTGGATGATGTTTCCTCTGATAATGTTATTGCAATTACCGCAATTTAGGCAAGGTTTAGTTCCATTGTATGTGGTACTTTCTTTAGGTTTGTGTTGTAAAATTTCTCCTAAGTTTTTAGCCCTAGTGAAGGCAAATATAGGTGGTTGGCTAAATGAATTTCCAAAGTCTGGTTCAATATTGAGGATTGCCCAATGTTTCATTATGATCTGTTTGAATTTCTTGCTAGTTGTAGAGTATTTAGAGACCACTACTGTCCGTGTCTGTTCTTTCTTTGTGGTAGGTGTTAAAAGTTTGGCTCTGTCCATATTTACAATCTTGGTTCTGGTTTCTTCTAATAGGGGTTTTGGGTAACCTCTGTTGGTAAACTTTTTGGTCATTTCTGTGAGTCTTAGTTTGAGGGTAGTTGTGTCCGAAGTAATCCGTTTAACTCTTGCCATCTGAGAATATGGTAAGTTTCGTATCAGATTAGGTTCATGAAAGCTGGAGTGTAGTAACATGTTGTTCCTGTCTGTAGGTTTGACGTAGAGATCGGTGACGAATCCTTGTGGGGTTACACTGACTTTCACGTCAAGAAAATTTGACGAAAGTGTCTGAAATGTCCCAGGTTAATTGGATCCGTTGGTCAATGGCATTGAATTTGTTGAGTTCCTTTCTCAGTGTCTCTTCAGTGTCGGTCCAAATGATAAAAAAATCATCGATGTATCGCGTTATCATTCTAAGATGTTTAGTCCAGTTTTGGTTTTTGAGGATGTGTTGTGTTTCGTACCATTGCATGAAAATGTTGGCATACACAGGTGCTGCCGAATTGCCCATAGCCATCCCGGTGAGTTGTTGGTACCATTCATCTTTGACTCTGAAGTAGCTGTGGTATAAAGTGAAGTACATAATTTCCATGAGGAACAGCTGCAGATCTTGGTCTAGGTCCGTGTTCAGGAGCGCTGCTTCGATGGCTTCAATCCCCATGTCGTGGGGTATGCTTGTATATAGACTACAAACGTCCGCGGTGCATAAATACACCTTTTCTGTTGGGTTGAATGGTATCAGTTGTAGTTTAAGTAAAAAGTCTGTTGTGTCCTTGATATACGTTTGCATCGATTGTACTGATGGTTGTAAGTATTTGTCAATAAGTTGCCCAATCGGTTGATGAAAACTTCCTCGGGTGGAGACAATAGGTCTCATGGGAGGGTTTCTAACATTCTTGTGAATTTTGGGTACCATTCTTAAAGTCGGACTTTTTGGGTTGGAGGTAGTGAGAAAGTTTTTAGTCCTCTCCGTGATGGTCCCCTGTTTGTATGCTTGATCAATGATATTCCTTAGAATACTGAAGTACTCCATGGTGGGGTTGGAGGCTAGTTTGTGGTAGGTTGTCGTGTCACTGACGTGTTCCGTAACTTTGTTGTCGTACATAGTGGTGTTCATAATAACGATCGCCCCCCCCCTTGTCCGCTTTGGTAAATATGATTTGATCGTTTGCTGCTAATTTGTTCAATGTATCAAGGTCCTTTTGAGTGATGTTTCTGGATTTGGGTTTGATGTGTTTTATTTTGTTGAGGTCCTGTTTGACTATGTTTTCAAATAGGTCCAATGTCTTGTGGCTTGTAGGTGCTTGGAATGAACTCTGTGGACGTAATCCCAGCAGTTGGTCCTTCGTTTGTTGTGACTAAGCGTTCTGAGGTTAGTTCTTCTTCCACTAGTAAAACACCCGCTAGCAGCCCTTTTTTAGAACAGGGTCAAGCTCAAAAAGGAGACCCAGGAGAGGGAAAAGAAAAGGAAAAGGAGAAAGAAAGGGATCCCCCAACCACACGGAGCACGACCATTACAACCAAAGAGAAAGAGAAAAAACCCAAGAAGAACTAACCTCAGAACGCTTAGTCATCAACATCAGTGACCAAAATCTCAGCACCTACGAATTGGAACTACTAGAGAAAGGAACTTCATTTGTACCTACTACTTCTACCGATCATCTAGAACTCGAAGTGAGCTTTTTTAAGTTAATGCGAAAACGGAGACTTAGACATTTCTTTGACAATGTCATACCCGAACGTCCACAACAAACGAAAGACCAACTGCTGGGATTACGTCCACAGAGTTCATTCCAAGCACCTACAAGCCACAAGACATTGGACCTATTTGAAAACATAGTCAAACAGGACCTCAACAAAATAAAACACATCAAACCCAAATCCAGAAACATCACTCAAAAGGACCTTGATACATTAAACAAATTAGCAGCAAACGATCAAATCATATTTACCAAAGCGGACAAGGGGGGGGCGATCGTTATTATGAACACCACTATGTACGACAACAAAGTTACGGAACACGTCAGTGACACGACAACCTACCACAAACTAGCCTCCAACCCCACCATGGAGTACTTCAGTATTCTAAGGAATATCATTGATCAAGCATACAAACAGGGGACCATCACGGAGAGGACTAAACACTTTCTCACTACCTCCAACCCAAAAAGTCCGACTTTAAGAATGGTACCCAAAATTCACAAGAATGTTAGAAACCCTCCCATGAGACCTATTGTCTCCACCCGAGGAAGTTTTCATCAACCGATTGGGCAACTTATTGACAAATACTTACAACCATCAGTACAATCGATGCAAACGTATATCAAGGACACAACAGACTTTTTACTTAAACTACAACGGATACCATTCAACCCAACAGAAAAGGTGTATTTATGCACCACGGACGTTTGTAGTCTATATACAAGCATACCCCACGACATGGGGATTGAAGCCATCGAAGCAGCGCTCCTGAACACGGACCTAGACCAAGATCTGCAGCTGTTCCTCATGGAAATTATGTACTTCACTTTATACCACAGCTACTTCAGAGTCAAAGATGAATGGTACCAACAACTCACCGGGATGGCTATGGGCAATTCGGCAGCACCTGTGTATGCCAACCTTTTCATGCAATGGTACGAAACACAACACATCCTCAAAAACCAAAACTGGACTAAACATCTTAGAATGATAACGCGATACATCGATGATTTCATCATCATTTGGACCGACACTGAAGAGACACTGAGAAAGGAACTCAACAAATTCAATGCCATTGACCAACGGATCCAATTAACCTGGGACATTTCAGACACTTTCGTCAACTTTCTTGACGTGAAAGTCAGTGTAACCCCACAAGGATTCGTCACCGATCTCTACGTCAAACCTACAGACAGGAACAACATGTTACTACACTCCAGCTTTCATGAACCTAATCTGATACGAAACTTACCATATTCTCAGATGGCAAGAGTTAAACGGATTACTTCGGACACAACTACCCTCAAACTAAGACTCACAGAAATGACCAAAAAGTTTACCAACAGAGGTTACCCAAAACCCCTATTAGAAGAAACCAGAACCAAGATTGTAAATATGGACAGAGCCAAACTTTTAACACCTACCACAAAGAAAGAACAGACACGGACAGTAGTGGTCTCTAAATACTCTACAACTAGCAAGAAATTCAAACAGATCATAATGAAACATTGGGCAATCCTCAATATTGAACCAGACTTTGGAAATTCATTTAGCCAACCACCTATATTTGCCTTCACTAGGGCTAAAAACTTAGGAGAAATTTTACAACACAAACCTAAAGAAAGTACCACATACAATGGAACTAAACCTTGCCTAAATTGCGGTAATTGCAATAACATTATCAGAGGAAACATCATCCAACATCCGAGACATGGCTACCCTATCAAGCTTAAAGTGAACGCTACTTGCGATACCAGTAATTTGATATATGGCATTAAGTGCCCCTGTGGGAAGATGTACATCGGTAAAACCGAACGACGAATTAAGGTGCGTCTTACGGAACACAAGTCCAATATCCGACTCAAAAATTTAAAGTCAGCCTTATCATCGCACTTTGTTGAATCTCAGCACAATGTCTCTCAAATCAAGTTTATCGTTCTTGAGACTGTGTTGAAAACAGAAGGCAGAGACAATAACAAATTTCTTCTCAGGAGAGAGAACTATTGGATTCACAAATTATCGACCCAGAAACCAATGGGTCTTAACGAAAGAATTGAATTTTCTTGTTATCTGTGATATTATTGCTCTGAACACCTATCTTGTTGCTATTGTGTACGTTCCCATTTACATCAATATTTGACACTGTTTATCAGCATGTTCTAGCCACATTCCCCTTTAGCTACCCGGATAGCACATCATGTTCTCCAACCCCCGAGACCCGAGTTCGATCTCACATCAGACCTCCCCACACACCAATTTTCACTTAATAATTTTTTTATGCTTCAACCCAATAATTTTTTATGCTTCAAACATTGTCAGCCCACTTTTTTATCCCTCTCCCATGCCTCGCATCCACACAGTTTTGAGACCCCCTTCGAACTTTTCAGCATAGAGTATAACCACTCAGACTTCCCAAGCGTAATTGCCGATACCTTAGTCTTTTCACTATGCTTTCACACATGTGACTAACCACATGACACTCCTCCTTTGAATTTATCAAACGCGGCAGATACACATTTTTGCCGGCGTTCCACGGAGATAAGCACCGGACCTACGAATATTGCCGATCATTCACAGGTCAGTTTCCACCCCCCAGCAAACCCCAAGTGCGCTACGGAGCATTATGGAGCTCTCTAACCAACAGCCGTTAACCATATTTTACCCTCCGTTTTTTTAGATTTCACAACAATCTTTGTCAACAGGCATGTAAGTGACACGCCGACCCGTTTCACCTTCCCCATTGCATGTAAACACCCGGAACGATCCCTCTCACACACAGTGCTGAATGTTTTTTTACCTTCACATCCACCCACTTTAATTCACTATAATGAAATGACCATTATGCCTTACTATTGTATAACATGTCATGTTTACGCAAACAGCCAAATACCTATACTAATGTGTGTTCATATTATTGTTTCTAGTGTCAATTCCCTGATGAAGGGCATATCGCTAATGCCCGAAATGCATTGGACACGTTTAAAAGACAGTGCTTGATTTATGTTGTTGAAATATGATTCTTGAAGAAATCTGAACTTATTTTTCAAAACAATGAATTTAATCACGAAATAAACAACGAACCTAATGAACATTGAATGAAAGTCGTTTTCTTGACTCAAGGAATGACAACCAATGTGTGTGCCAGTGAAGGGATGAGACCAGAGATCCTCTAGCCTCACGTTTCAAAATATTAAACCAAAACAGAACACATCCTGATTGGAAAAAGTGGTTGATCTGGCCCACAGATACTAATAACTGTCAAGACAGATTCCTGAACAAAACACAGGGGTTAAAAATGACCAGGCCAGACCCTAGATATTCCCAAAGACAACACCCAGGGATAATAACCACCTACAGTGTGGGCAAATTATGCCTTCAGTGGCTACAAACTTCCACACTGGCAGAAATTAAGCAACACCTAACTTTACTTACTGATGGTGCTGACTTGCGTGATTTCATTATGGGACCGCGCAAACAGCGTCAGAAACGTTTCATAGCAGCCTCTGTATATGCAGCATACAACGAGGCCTGGAAGGTGACTCAAATTGAGACAGCAGAAAGTATACGGGAAATTGACCGTATTAATTTGGAAAAATCACTTTCTGTAGTGGACAATGGGTTAATGACTCTGTCCTCCAGAATTTTTTCTCTGGACAGCATTGTGTCTTCAGCAATCGACATATTATCGCAAGACTTACTGTTGTTACAACACGGTCAGTCCCAATTGCGTTCTAATGTACAGCTTGGCTGGACGTTACAAAATCTGCGTTCAGGCTATGTGCCTTGGCGTTTAATCAACACAACGTCACTATTCAATATCTTTAACCTCACTGATAAACAAATCAGTATGGCACAAAAGGGTGCTGAATATACAATCCTGAGCATTGAGAAACTCGAGAGATTACCAGTGACAATGTCAGAACGACCTGTCAGTGAATGGATAATACATGGGATAATTAATATTCCAATATCAACCTTCAGGTTTCAATACTGCCAAAAATATATACAGGCTGGCATGTACGAAAAATTGGGAAAAGGGTACATTAAAACAACATGGAACTTGCCCTATTCACATGCACGTGTCAGTAATAAAGGACAGAAAGTGTTTCTTAGTGGCAATAATTGTGCGATGTCAATGAGCGGTACACTTCTGTGTAATGGAATTAGTTTGCATGGAGCCTGTGAAGGGAACTCAAATAACCTTTCATGTCACCAGCTAGGCGCACCTGCAACAGAGATAGAACCATTCTTTCAAAGACTCTATAATGGGAGTTACGTTCTAATTGTGGACCGCAGATGCTGTAGTCTTATGCCCGGGACTCCTTATCTCGTAACTACGACTGCGAAGGTCAAGTGCTGTGGACGCTTATTGTTCCCCAGCTCCCTTCCAGACAGGGAGGCAAGGGCATGGCCCAACTTGAAAATTACTTCTATTCGAATAGATACTTTAAGCAGAATGAAAACAGTGCTTCTTCAGACGCCGACCAGGCTCACGTCATCAAAAGAAACGTATGATCTCCTAGTCGCAAGGACGACTGCAGAGATTCACTCATTGTTATCAACTAATTCCCCCATACATTTCGCAGAAATCCTGAATGAAATCTTAAATATTTCTGATACCAGTGGAGTCTCAAAAGTATTTAAGACAGTATTTTCGATGGCATTAACACCATTCAAAGCCATACTGGGTATTTTTCCAGATTTCGTCCATTCGATTTTTGGCGGACTTCCCCTCATTTTGGGACTAATTGCAGGAATACTATTCTTAGTCCTTATATTTCGTTATGGCAAACCATGTCACAGACAAAACACCTGCGACAAGGGAAGAAACAATCCTAGCCATTGGATACCGGGACCGGATATCAAAAATCCTGGGACTATCCCGGCTTAGAGATATGAACATGACTTGGTTTCTTTCATTTCGACCAATGTGGCAACGATGTGTTTTACCTGTATTAAGGTGCTTGCTATGCGGAGAAGACTGCGTGTTAGACACCTGTCTGACGCTACAATCAGATGCGCCAATGGATGCAGAAACATTGTTGAGTCCAATAAAGGCTCATGCTTTGTGCTGCCCTCAACGGCTACCAATCCTGATGACGGCATTCGTGGAAGCTTCACCACTACGATTGAGGGGTAGTGACGTTCAAGATGAAAGCAGCATTGATCAGGTACGACCTTCTGTCAGCAATACTAATCAAAACGTCAATGGAGACAATCATGCGCACGAATGCATGGTTACATCCTTTTCCGAGTTAGTGGAACTCTCCCAGGAAGCTGTTGACAGCTTTTTTGACAGTCTAAATAATATGATGTTCTCACCAGAGCAGAAATAGAGACTTTTGAGCAAGCTCGCACACGGCGTTCCCTGAATTTGGCCTTCAACTAGAATAGTAAAATACCATGAACAATTTTCCTTCCAGTTCACGGACAGCGATTTTTTCAGCAGCCCCAAAATATTTTTACATATTTTTCGGGACACTTATCTTCTGCTTAAAGTAAGAACTATTCTTAGAGAACTAAAACTTCAAATTTTAGATAGTTCATAGACATTAGCTGCCCGCTGGTATGTTCATAATTATTTTATTCTGTGATGGAATGGTCTCGAAACTTTTTTCTGTATTAAGAGCCATTTCATGTGTAAATTCTCATATACAAATTAGTGATAATGTATAGATATGCGTGATTACTTTAGCATTATTCTACAGCTTGAGTGCATATATTACATGTGACTGTTTTTTCCGTATATTTGATAAATTCAAAATGCATTTATGTATTTTGGGGTGGTAAGGTATACACAATACTCTACAGTATGTTTTACTATGCATAGATTCGTAAATATGTCCATAGTTAGCGTGGAGTGGGTGTGATGTATTCCTATAGGTTCTGTATCGATCCCCCTATTCCTGACCCTATTCTGGTTAACAAGTTAACTAGCAGCCATCCCATGAGGCAGAAAACCCCCATGATTCAGGAACCGTTATCTGATTAAGCCACACTACGGCACAGGAACGTGTTATCTGATTAGGTCATAACGCTTGCCATCTAATTAGACAAGCGATATTCCTCTAGCCCCTGATAAGGCATACGGAGTTCTCAAAACAAATCAAACCTATGACAACCTGGGAAAAACCCTGCGGCCATTGTTTTGATTTCACCGAGAACTTCAGCAAAAGAATGTGCTAACGACCAGGTCGTATGACATCCTTATTGACGTATCTATGTCCATCCTTACGTCAATCTCGGCACCTTAAAGGTATAAATATTACCGATATTGCCCTATGCAAACACACGCGGTGGTGACGAGATCGGAGCAGCCAGACTTGCCGAAGCCCAGAGCAGAGCAGACCCCGCTGGCGCAGCCCCGCCTTCCTGACGCGCTGAGAACGAGACGCTGCTTTCTCCTGCCGAGAAATCCAGCTCCTGCACTTCCGGGTAGCCCTCGCAGGCAGCCTGGAATATCGAGACCAGAGACGAGAGATACCATCCCTCATTCATCCTAGACTCCAGGTACAGAACTGAATAACCCCTTGCAGAGAATTCTTGAGTCAGTCACTTGGCAAAACAAACTTAACTTAAACTGCTACTTTCTATTCCCGCCCACGTATTAGGCTTAGGTCAGGTACATCTGGGGTAGGCGTAGTTAGAAACACCAGTTGAGTACGATTAGTCAAATGTATATGTGTATGTATCTATTTTATCCATTTTAACCCATCATATGGCTTAGAAACCATATCAATGTTTTTACAGTATTATTTTATACTTCTGCTTTTAATGTATGCACTTTACTTAACCATAAGTATTGCAATAATATCGATCCATTTCTCTTGTATGAGAAAAGAGACTGATCAATAAATACCATCTTTTATTGAACACGCCCGTCTCTTCCTTTTCTCTACAATCTGGTGAGACTAAGAATGCACGTACTGACTGAGTATAATAAGTCGTCTTTTGTTTTCACACGACTCTAGAGATACACTCTTGAATAGGGGAGAGCAAAGTTGTCATGTTCTATGGTTGTCAGAAACTAAATCCCTTCTTGTCTATCCAGGGAGGTTCAACTCCTCCTTGCCTATTCGAGAAAGTTTCTAGTGAACTCTGAGCTAGCTGGCAAACCCAAAACTTTAAGTCTAATATCGACAATAGAAGACCTAGTTAACGTCTGGTCTAGGCCTATACTATTGAAGGTATTATTCCAATGCGCAGAGCCTATTGGGATAATAGGAACTACACTACAATATAATACATGCTGGTGGTATTGTCCGTGCGCACCAGCACTGACGAATTCGCAATCCTTGGAAGGAAGGCTTGTAGGGACAGAAAAATGGCTCTCAGCTCCAGGCTGTTGATGTGCTTCTGCCGGTACTGATGAGACCACCACCCTTGAATCTGAAGGTCCTGGAGGTGACCTCCCCAACCTTCCATGGAAGCGTCCGTTGTCAGGGTGAACTCTGGTATGTCGTGGAGAAAAGTGAGGCCCGGTGACAAATTGTGCGCCTTCGACCACCAAAGAAGGGCGTGCTTCATCTTGGATGTTACTTAGATGCGGTCGTCGAACGATCCGTCGACTTGCCTCCACTGTAGAAGTAATTCCTCTTGCAGCTGCCTCATTCTGAATCTCGCCATAGGGATGAGGCCGATTGCAGACGAGCACATCCCTAGAAGGGAAGCAAATGTTCAAACCGAAAGTGACCTTCTTGCAAATATTTGTTTTGCCAGCTTTAGCAGTTTGTTTTGCCGCTCGAGTCAAGAACGCTTTGCGCTGGCATGTGTCCAACACCGCTCCCAGAAAGGTCAACTGCTGGCGAGGTTGAAGCTGAGATTTGTTTGAATTGAGGGTCAGTCCCAGATTTGAGAATAGGGAGAGGGAACTCTTGACCGCTTCCATCGTGGAGTTTCTTGATGGTCCTTTTAAGAGCCAGTCGTCGAGGTATGGGAAAACTTGTATTCCCTGTGACCTCAGCATGGCCGCCACCGGGGCTAAACATTTGGTAAATATTCTTGGCGCCGATTTCAGGCCGAATGGAAGCACTTTGAATTGAAAGTGGACGCCAGCCACTGCAAATCTTAGGTATTTGCGGTGTTTTGGGTGAATAGGGATGTGGAAGTAGGTGTCTTCCAGATCCAGAGAAGCCATAAAGTCCCGTTTGTTGAGACAATTCAGAATGTCTGTTAGCGTTACCATGCGAAAGCTCTGTTTCTTCAGATATTTGTTGAGCTTGCGCAGATCTAATATTGGACACCACTCTCCTGAATTTTTCTCTACGAGGAAGAAGCGAGAATAAAATCCTTTCCCTTTCTGAGAGGCAGGAACTCGTTCTATCGCATTCTTGTGTAGCATCTTTAAGGCCTCTTTGAATAGTAAGTGAAGACGAGGGGGAGGGGGACCCCTGGGCGGCGCTGTTGGTGGTTTCTGCAAAAACTCCAGAGTGTGTCCATTCCTGACAAGATCCAGGACCCACTGATCCGAAGTTATTTTCCGCCACTGTTGGTAAAAGGTGGATATTTTGGCGCCCACGGGAAGGGGAGGATGAATGACTGACGTCCGGCAAAGCTCATTGGCGCTTGTTGGAATCACGTCCTTGATTGTTTGAGCGCCGTTTCCCTCCCTGACGAGATAAACTACCAGAGGCAGGCTGTCTGTAGCATGATTGATAGTACTGTTGTTTGTACGGAGACTGGTACTGTCGATTTTGCTGGTTGGAATAATTTCCTCTGGAGGAGTAACCACGGTCTCTTGCTCCTCTAAAGGACCCTCTCTTGTATTGTAGGGTACCTAGTGATTTTGCAGTGTCCGTATCCGTTTTTATTGCCAGCAAAGCGTCATCGATGTGTTTTCCAAAAAAGGAATCCCCATCGTACGCCATGTCCAAGATCTTCGTTTGGACCTCAGGTCTGAAGGTGGTAGCCCTGAGCCAACCTTGACGCCTGAGGACTGCTGCTACCGCCAATTGCCTAAAGTTGGTGTTCGAAATATCAAGGGCGCAATCAATGATTTCCGATGCCGCCCTTTCTCCCTCAAGCACGATCCTGCGTACCTCCTGTTGATGATCCTCAGAGATCAGATCAAGGAACTCAGACAGATCTGACCACATCCGTCTATCATAACGGGCCAACATTGCTAACGAATTAGCTGCCTTAATGGAGGCTGCTGTATTTGCAGAGAACTTCTTCCCTATTGCATCTAGTCTCCTGCCTTCCTTGTCAGGTGGCGTTGAAATAGGAGCTGAAGGGTTCTTGGACCTCTGTTGTGCTGCCTGAGATATGACTGAGTCCGGTCGAGGGTGTCCTATTAAGCAAGATGGAGTATCAGGTGGCGCTCGATACTTCTTCTCAATTCTTGGAAGGACTGCCGGAATGGAAGCGGGCGTTTTCATGATGTTGAGGCCCTCCTTCCATATGTAATCAATAATAGGGATAGCTCTGGTAGTTCTGCGATACCCCTCGTTAAAGTCATGCAAAAAGCAGTCAGACTGCTCAACTGTGACCGACAATTCAAATCCATTAGCCGCACGTTGCATAATATTATGAAATCCGCCAATATCCTCAGGCGGAGAATCTGACGGGCGTGGCGCAGGCGGTGAAGGCATGGGAATGACATAATCATCCCACGGATCCGTAGGTGTATGATCTGGCAACTCGCCCTCTTCCCTGCCATCATCCTCATCATAAGAAGAGGTATCCGTGTCACCTTGGGGTGTAGGGCCAGTATCCTGCCTTGGTGACAATGAAGCTCGCGGCAAAGGAGGCCTCGGCATGTCAACTGGGACAGGCGGCACAAAAGGTGCAACTGGAGGTGGAGGAAATCTCTGGCGATAGTCTGCCAACATAGCTTGTAAGTCTTGAATTAAAGTAGATGGCAATGACTTGTGTCCTCTGAACGAGGAGGTCTGGTATGGGGCGAATGATATGGCGTTGACAAGTCTTCATTCGCATAATGCTCTTGGTCATCGTCCTCATCTTCCTCCTGATACTTGATGTTCAATTGTGAAGGGTGACGGGCAACCCCAAAAGGTCCCTCATCCTCTTCGCCGTCATCCCAATCATCCTCCACATATGTCTCCAAAAGGTGTGATGGTAAGAGTGGAGAAATGTGAGAGTAGTCTTGCCTCTGATAAGTTTTCATTTGGAAACGGGTATATTGCACCCTCGACCAAGGTGTGCTGTGCAGCAGATGAGCTGATGCCATTGCTTTCGTAGAAGTCGATGACGACGAACCTGTTGTCATTGGAATTGTCGTCGACGGGACGGTCGACGGCATTTCCGTCGACAGAGCTGTCGTCGACGGTATTGATGTTGCCGTCGACAAGACCATCGATGGTATCCTCGTCGACGAGGCCGTCGATGGTGTCTTTGTCGACGAAACCTTCGTCAATGGTGTCTTCGTCGACGAACTCTTCGTCGACGAGTCCTTCGACGACGATGTCTTCGTCGACGGAGCGGTCGTCGACGGGCCTGTTGTTTTCGTCGACGGGGCCTTCGTCGACATGGCTGAAGGGATCTTCGTCGACGAAGCCGCCGTCGACGGGACAGTCGACGATGATTTTGACGGCAACTGGCCCTTCGTCGAGCAAGGCTTCACCGGCGACGACAACATTTTTGCAGACACCAGAGGGGAAGTAATAGCCGAAGTGGTGACCGTAGCAGAAGAAGTTGAAGAGGTAGAAGTCAAAGTAGCAGTATGAATAGACACCAGAGAAACAGTCTTAGTCTGGGCTGTACTCACAGTGGACGGTCTTGAAGGAGACGATGCACTCTTTGAGGGTTCTGAGACTCTTTGAGAGGGTTTAAGTTTTTTCTTCCTCTCAGGAGAAGAGCTCTCTCTGGATCTGGCTCTCTTGCTGGAGGTAGAGGCCTTGTCCTCATCTGTGGAAGATGATTTTAACCACAAAAGAACCCTTGCCTCTCTATCCCTGATAGTTTTTGAAGGGAAGGTACGGCAAATTCTACAATCCTTCACAACATGTGAGGGGTGCAGACAATAGATGCAGTCAGAGTACTGGTCGTCCACATGGACCCTCTTCTTATTGCAGGTTCCACAAGCCTTGAAAAGAGCCTTCTTTTCAGACATTTTGAAGAAAAAGAGACAAAAACTGAGTAGGCACTCAGGGAGACTCCCTTACACACGAAGTGCGGTGAAAATCTGAGGAGAACTGCCTGAGCTAGGAAGGTTCTAGAGGGTGAGGACAGCTGATTGGCTGAGGCTACTATTTCAGGTCTTTTTACATAATGAGGTAGATAGGCTGCTAAGTTTTGGGCCTAGCTAGGCCTTTAGGCTTTTCCAGCCTACAAGAATTTTTTTGGCACTGCTATTGTATATATTTTTACTGTGGGACTCCCGCCTCGACGACGGGGAATGATTCAGGCATGTGAATCTATGAAAGATACCCCAATACTGGATAAAGAAAGATCTGCATCATCAAAAGGCTTCCGGGAAGGAGGGTGTGCGCATGTGAATCTACAGCAGCTATCCCACAAACAGATTCTTACAGGGTAAGTAACATTTTCCAGTTGTGGCAAGTGTACCTGTAGATACCCATGCTGTGCATAGACCATAAATCAGTGCTCCCTCAGGGTGGTGGCTAGCCTGCAGATTTTACAAAAGACTGAAAAATTGAACGTAAGACTGCCTTCCCAACTCTAGCTTATTGGTGAGCTAAAACATCCACATAGTAATGTTTAGTAAAAGTGTGGGGTGTAGACCAAGTAGCTGCTTTGCAGATGTAAAATATAGGAATATTACACAAGAAGCCATAGAAGCTACTTTTTTACAGGTTAAGTAGGGTCTGGGAGGGACAGGTTAAGTTTGTTTGGCTTTGGCATAAGTCTGTATGTATTTATCCAATCAGCGTGCTATAACTACTTTAGAGACGGCATGCCCTTTGTGAGGTTGGAGGAAGAAGCAGAGCTGCTGTGTCTTAAGGAAGGGCCTAGTCCTGAAAGTAATACATAAGTGCTCTTTTAACATCTAATGTGTGGAAAGCTCGTCCTGCTACTGACTCTGGATGTGAGAAGAACATTGGGAGTTCTTTAGTTTGATTAAGGTGTAAATTAGAGACCACCTTAGGAAGCAACTTGGGGTTTGTCCTGAGGACTACTCTATTGTGGTGTACTTAGAAAATGGGTTCATCAAGAGGTAGAGCCTGAAGCTCACCGACACACGAAGGAACTGATACCTGCCAGAAAAGCTACCTTCCAGGAAAGAAACTAAGGAGTGGAGTAGCTCAAAAGTGGGCCCATTACCCTAGCTAGTATGATACTGAGGGTGGCAACCTTGGAGGAATAATCCTTTTGAGTCCCTCAGAGAAAAGACTTTCATCACAGGAATCCTGAAAAGGGAAGTATGTTCTCTATTCTGAAGTTAAGCAGGGACAGCTGCCAAATGAAGCCTGATGGAAGTGCAAGCAAGTCTAGACTTCTGCCAGTGGAGCAGATAACAGGCAGCTGCTTGGCAAGAGTCGATACGTTTGAGGGAAAAGGTAGTGCATAAACCTTTTCAATTTGGCTGTGCAGCAAGCTCTGGTGGTGGGCCTGCGTGCATCTTTAAGGAAGGTCATACATTCTAGAGGCAGATTGATGTGTCCAAGTGTGCCCTGGTTCTATGAGATAGGATCCGGTCAATTGGGCAGCTTCTCGTGTGGCACTACAGACAGTTCAGGAGAGTGGTGAAACAGGGCTGTTTGGCCCAGGCTGGTGCAACTAAGATGAGGGTTAGAGATGTGTGCCAAAGCCTGATAATCATAAACAGAAGAAGTGAAAGAGCCTATTCACTGTGGGAGTGGGAACCTGGAGTTGAGGTTTGGTCGTTTAGTGTTTTCTGCAGGTGGCGAAGAGGTGTGTTTGGGGTGACCCCTAACAGTGGAAGCACAGAAGGAGGAGTTGGGGTGGAGTTCCAAACTGTGGACTTGTTGCTGCATCCTGCTGAGCAGGTCTGCAAAGTTATTGTCCCCTCCCAGTAGGAACTCCATGAGTAGATGAACTCTGATGTATTGCCCACTGCCTAACGCCCTGGGCTAGAGCAGACAACTGCAAAGAGTAAGTGCCGCTCTGTTTCTCTAAGTAAAACATGGCAGTTGTGATGTCTGTCCAACTGTGTATCACTTTGTGTTGGATGTGAGGAAGGAACGCTTTGAGGGCTAGCTAGATGCCTAACAATTCTAGGTTGTTGATGTGGGGACCATGTCGATCAGACATCCACACCCCTTGAATGGTCAGCTCCTATAACTGCGCCCCAAACAGAAAGAGAGGAGTCCATTGTTATGGTCATCTGCGGCACTGGGTTCAAAAAGGGCTGGCCTTGCAACAGGTTATTGGCATTTCATCTGTGCAGAGAGTGAGGAATGCTGACCCAGATCAAATCTAGAACCTCACAATGGCCCTCTACTTGGGGTCATTGTGCTCTAGGCACTCCTGCATCTGACGTATACGTAACCAGGCTTATAGGATTATAGCAATGCAGGAGGTAATCATGCCGAGGAGGCGCATTACCTCTTGACCATTTCCTGACAATCTGGCTGAAAAAGAGGGAGCCATGCTTGGAACGCTTGGACCCTTGCAGGGTTGGGGTATGCTTTCCCCATAACAGTGCTGAGTATAGCCCCTAGGAAGGACTGGTGATGAGATTTTATAATACTGATAAAGCCTATGCTGTGGTAAGATGTATGGTGGCTTGGGTGTGTGCTGGGCATTGCCGTTCCATCGCGCTAGAGCAGCCAATTGTCTAAGGGACGACATTGACGCCCTTCCTTCTGAAGTGAGCGGCTACCACGACAAGATGCTTTGGAAATACCCTGGGAGCTGTGGTCAATCTGAAGGGTAGCACTTTCAACTGATAATGCTGACCACTTTCCACACATCTGATATGTGCAGGGTGGACGGGGATGTGCAAGAATACATTCTTCGGGCCAAGAGCAGTTATTAAGTTGCCATGCTGTAGAAGCAGAATGGCATCCTGGATTGTTACCATGTGAAAGTGATCTGACAGGATGTACTTGTTGAGGGGCCTGAGGTCAAGAATGGGCAATAAAGACCTGTTCTTCTTGGGAAGGAATAAGTATAGGTAAACCCCTTTCCCCCATTGTTGTGGTGCAACAGATTCTATTACCCCCTTGCCAAGTAGTGCATACAGCATCTTGATGCAGATGCTGATGTTCCGGGGAGAGTGTCTGCGGGGGGAATTTTGGGGTTGTTTGCATAAGTTCTAGGCAGTAACCAATTGCTACGATATTGAGAAACCACTGGTCGAAGGTAATCTCTGTCCAGTGGGACAGAATCCCTTGCAGTCTTAACCTGAAGAAAGTGTGGGGGGCAGGAGTCTCTGTTCTGCAGGCATGGCCCCTTTAGGGTCTGTGCCTTTGACCCTGCCTCTACCGTGACTATTTTTGTACCCTCCAATCCCCTGTTGCAGCTGTTGCCTGGTGAAGGAGGCGGATGCCTCGGCTACAGTGGTTTTCACCCCTCAGTGGTACACTATGTCAAAAGGAGCCACGGATAGATGGGGTCTGTAGGGTACCCTTGGCTTTGGCAGTTTCTGTTCACTTTGATTTTTCTAGCATCTGATCAAATTGCAGGCCGAACAGGTGTTCCTCTTCAATAGGCAAGTTAATCAGATGCTGCCGAACTTCTGGCTTAAAGCCTGTCCCCCTTCGTCTATGCTAGCAGAGATGTAACATAACCAGAGTCTAACAGTTCTGCTTTCTCGGGCACGTTCCTAACCTATGCAGGCAATCGAGGTCTAAAGCAGCCTGTTGATTACATAAAAATGTCGACCTTTTAATGAATATTAAAATTTTCCACTGCAAGATTTGCGATTCCTGTGTCTTATGCAAGACATAGATTATCCTAATGTTTCAGAGAATCCAGCACAATGTCATGCAACCCCTTTCATAGCAATCACCCCCTTCCCAGTGGAGTGTCTCTTGCAGCTACCAAACAGATAAAACTCAGCCCACACATTATGTTACCACCAACCATAGTCTTTATTCCTGTACACATTGAAAATAATTTATCGGGAAACCAAATTGTCCTCTGCATCCAAGACATGACATTTATATGAAGAACAGAAACACTGAAGCGTGTGCTTTCAACGAAGCATCCTCTGCAAATGGGGGATACCATGCCAGTTTGAGGATTAATCTTTTCTCTTCTTACTATGGTGTATGGATACATAGTTGCTTTTAGGATAGGTGGATGGTCCTTCTCCTTATCATGGGACTGCTGTGGACGAGAGAGTGTGAGGCTGGTATGCCTTAATGAAACAGCAGTTCAAAACTCTGCTGAGAGGTAGGCCATACTATTCCTGGTGGGCTCCGTCCGACAGGTGGGTATGCCACAAAGACTGAAACATGTCCATATGCAGTCTTTTCCCTCAATCCAAAGGACATCTCCTGGTCTCCATCCTCCAGGAAAAGCATCCAGCATTCCACTTGAGGGTGGGACAGAAAGAGCACGATCACTGCTGCTTGGAACGTGACCACAGACGGTTTGTTAGGGACCCTAGGAAGAACGACTGTGTCTTGTTCTTCGACAGGTTCTCCAGCCGCTGCTGTTCCTCCTGCACAAAAGTGTTAAAAAGAGTGAATCTCGGCATTCATTACTCAGGACAAAACACAGAGAACATATTTGTCAAGGAATAAAACTTCCCACCCATAAAGAGTTGTAGCAAAATCCATTCATAGTCCTAAAACATTAATCTTCGTCCCTCTACTCCAAACTTAAAATGTGACCAAAAAAGAAGCCACCCAATATGCTCTCACAACCTGCCCTTCAGTATCAGACCCAGAGCATTATTTCAAAATATTCCTTGGACTAGTATATTAAGATAATGTTTATCAACCAAGCAAAATTCCCTGAACATGGGCAACACACTGCATTTCTAAATTGTCCTGCATTGTCCTAACTTACATAAGCCATTCACAGAGAGTCTTAGAACCCCCCAGAATCTAAAAAAAAGTCTTAATAAAATTCCTCAGAAATCGTGCACCTAAATTCTCTTAGCAGTTTCACATAAAATTCCTAGAACTTCATACATTAAGAGAACAACCACCTTCATTGAGAAACCCCTATAAGAACATAATTTACTATCCAGATTCCTGGATCGTCAGGAAAACATTTAACTGACACCTGGCACATCACAGTATCAAGAAGGTTTGCACTACCATAGAATCTATTTAGTTTAAAATAACCTCTTCAAGAAAACGCCTACAGCTTTCCCTATTAAAATAAAATGAAACCATGGCAGATCTATGTATATGGACGAAGCAGTGGGGTAGTAGTTGCCTGCAAGATGTACTCTTCCTAAGTTTTCCACAGCTCAGTTATTCCCCCTGCAAATACTCTACATAAGGATGCACAGACCTGTTCCAACAGGGTCTGTCGGCGCTTGAAGGCTTCCAAGGGGTCGTCCTCAAGGGAATAATTCTCCAGTACGCTTCGGACGTCATCTACTCCACTTAAAGCAATGGCTATAGATGGAAAAGCAAAAGGGTAGCTGATTAGAGTGGGAGGATCACAACAAGAGCAACGAGTATACAATCAGAACAAAGCGGGCAATACCTATGCATGCGTGACAGGAAAATCCCACCAAGGTCATATTGGTGATGTTTTACATGAAATAAGAGATGCACGAAATGCAATTTAATCATTTACAATGTCACGTTAAAAGCTAGGTGCTTTATAGCGGAACCCATTGATGCAAGATAATATTTGAATGCAGACGTTGAGTGAAGGGTAATGTTAAAAACTATTATGCATTAACACCCCACTATGATCTCCAAGTTACATTGAATTAGGATACTTACAATGCCAAAAGTACGTCTTTAAGGATCAATGCACAGTTGTCCGGCTCCATTCTTTATGAAGCAGACAGGGAACCATGCAAGTAGCCACTGCAGCTTGACATTACAATCTGAAGGGTTCTTAAAAAAACGAACCCCGCCTGCATGATCAATTCTCGTTTACCTTTCTGAGAAGGACAGCACTTTGCTGTTCATCTCAATGCTTATTGAACGAGCTACTTACCTTTGGTAACGCTGTATCTGGTAGAGACACAGTCTAGCCGCAGATTCCTTAGAATATCCCCAGGTGTCAGACTGGATCCAGAAAACTTCCCGCAGCAGCACCTCTGCGCTCCACCCTGATGTCGTCCATGGGCATGATGTCAGCGAAGTCATATATGCCCCTCCCGGCGCACTGACGGCAGTTTTCGTTGGTGAAACTTTTCCGTGCCAGAACGCGGAGCCACCACCAAAAACTGAGAATACGGGAACAGTGTGCAAAAATGATGAAAAAAGAAATTGAATGGTGACCATAAAGGACAGTGTCCGGCACTGTATCTTGAAAACTAGCGAAGAGAAAGAGCAGAGCACCGCTCTGAGAAGCAACCCCACAAAAGTGAAGTCCAAACCTCCCTTGGAGGCAGATGAAGATGTGAAAAACAACATGGCAGACGGCAGAAAGTCTGCAACCATAATGTATAACTGTGAAGGACAACAAGTACGGAACACAGGAACAAGGACAATTCACCAGAAGACGTCACCCGAAAGGGACGTTGTATCCCCAATAAGAGACCTATAGAATGCGGAAGAGCCAAAAGATTTCAAACCAATGGAGCGCAGGGGAGGTAAGAGACCCCAAGGCATTGGAGAAAGGGACAGCATGAGTAGGTCCCACACTGGACAACCCAGGGCGTAGGGTTGGAAAGGACACATGAGCATACCGTCAAATCATGAGAATGGGCGGAGTAGAGCAATGACACAGAATGAAGCATTGTGTGTCGGAGTGAAGTGAAAAATGTCACCACCAGGAAGGGTTAAGCCACCCGGAGGGAGGCGAATGTAGAAAGTCCAACCTGAAAATGTCCTTGCAGAACGTGGAATATGGGCGGGCGTTAAGGAATCTGCAGCTAGACTGTGTCTCTATCAGATACATCATTACCGAAGGTAAGTAACTCGTTCATCTGATAGAGACATTTAGCCGCAGATTCCTTAACTTAGAATAGATACCAAAGCCATACCCATTAGAGGAGATGGGTCTGAGACTGAACCCCATCAAGTTCCCGAGAGAACTTAAACGTCAACAAGGTGACGAAACAGGGTGGGAACGCAAGCAAGCGCAGCGACACTAGAACATGAAGCTCAGAGAAGAGCGGAAAACATTGGGAGGCAAAGGCACCACAAGCCGTCAAAGAACAGCCTGAAAACCCCCATGTGTATACCAGGTGAGAAAAAGAAAACATTTGCCAGATATGTCGGTGTGAAAGGGAAAGTGCAGGACTTCGCAAAGAAGTGGAACTGAACCTAGGGTCCGACGGATCTGCAGGATCCGGTGTGCTGACCGTAAGTAAAACCCAGAGAGATGACAACTGGTATGACAGACTCAGCGCACACCGGCCCAGTATGCACAATAGTGGAAAAAAAGCACGGTTGAAACCTGCACCAGCCAAAATAAGTGGGGCAGCATTGGCAGGATGCCGATCCATGGGCAGAAAGTGCCGGTAGTACTAGAAACAGAAGACACACCAGTACATAGTCGCTCTGTCACAAGACATGTGCAAGGGCTCACAGCAAACAGAAGAAGCACCCAAACAAGACTACAGTAAGAATGATAGTAAAGTGTAAGACTGGAAGATACAGAAGCATACCGTGTGGACGCTAGAACCACACGAAGTATGGCAAAAACCCTGCTGTAGGGTAACGTGAGCAGCCCAGATGCGAGCCGCAATAGCAAGAAGGCAACTGGCAAAGAGGGGTACCAGGCAAGCTGGACACCCACATAAGAGCTCATAGCAGGAGCAGATCGGGGCGAGGACCACGGACACCGCATGAAGGAACTTGCCTGCACGACTCTGATGTGTAAGAGCACAGACCATATATAGAGTAAGAAATATGCGCAAAAATGAAGCGTAACACAATAAAACACTAGGGTACGCAAAGAGTACCAACAGTCATATGGAAGCAGAAATGGACAGAACAATGTCCAGACTTGTATGCAACATTAGCCCACCGCCCGGGTGGAGCAATGGTCCCCCACAAGACAGATGAGGAGATGGAGCCAGACACGATAGTGGAACCAGTCAGGACCAACCGCATGACCCATGGACCCAAGAAGCGAGTATACTTAAGAGAACACTCCTCTTGAGAGCGTTACAGCAGGAACCCAAAGCAGAAGCGGGCGGGGGCTAATGTTGCATACGAGTATGGACATAGAACCAGCCGTCCGGCTGTACTGAACAAATACTGAGAAGGCGGAACACCCACCTACACTATCCGGGCACTATGTAAAGAACCCAGGACATTTTTTGAAAATCAAACCAACAAGGCAACATCGCCTATGCAGAAGAAAAGGATGCCATAAGGCAGAAAGTCATGCTGCAAGAGTCACTGTAGTCCAGACATGAGGCGGGAGATCGCTGAATCAGCGTGACTGTCAAAAAGGTCCACGCCATTGAATGGCAGATCTCGAAGAGCATCCCGAACATTGTCTGGGAAACGACTGTCGCGAAGCCATGCAAAGCAACCGACCGGGCAAGTGCCCTACCCACAGAGTCAGCTGCATCAAGGGAAGATCGAAGGAAAAATTGCGCCATTTCCCTGCCATCAAAAAGAAGGCAATGTAATTCTGCCCGTGGCCCTTCCGGAAAAGAAGGAAGAAGGTGTTCGACTAAGTCCCAAAGGGCAAAGGAAGCGCGTGCAAAACACGCAAGACGTGTTTAATGCACGGATGCTCGCACTGGCAGAGGCAAAAAGCGGACGACCACGAGTCCAACCATCTAGACTCCCTGGTGGGAGGTAACAACGGCACAGCGGAGGAAGGCTGCAAGTCAAAAGCCACCTGAACAACCAGACTCTGATTTCTAGGGTGAATGGACAGGCAGAGTGGATCATCCGGGGCTGGACGATGTCGGCGAGCAATGGCCCGATCAACAGGGTCACCAGAGGAGGGCCTCGCCCAGGTGCCAAGCAGGATGTCAAACAAAAGGCTCCACCTCAATAGGCTCCATGCGGAGAAGATCCAATAAAGGATCAGAAGACAGGGAAACCACAGGGGGCTGAATTCGAACAATAGCTGACGCCATGTGAATAGCCCATGCGTAAGCTGCACTAGCCTCAGTCGCCATTCTGGGGGGCGACAATAATCCGTTGGTAGGAGACGGTTGGAGACTAACCCGTCCACTAGAGAGTAAAAGTGGAGGAGCATGAGGTTGATCTGAAGGCCACGGAACGCTAGGCCCGGGGAGACCAGAGGAACGTCAACCTTGTGCAAGAGAGTAGGTGCTGGCACCGGCATCGACTGACACAGAGTCGGTGTTATATGGACGCCGACGACCTCCAGAGGGGATGCGGCCTGGGCGCCGTCCGACGGCGATCCAACCGCAATATGCAGGGAGGAATAGACTTAAAAAGACAGGGCGTCGAGCTCAGTGCCGCATCCAATGTCAGCGCAGGAAGCCACGCAGGGCTATAGGGGTGACTGGATGGCAGACTGGGAAGGCCCTCCAGGCCGTGTTCCGTCGGCGTCGTATCAACTCCGGAACCGGAGTCGATGCACACAACCGGCGCGGGACAAATCCACCGGCGAGGACTAGACATGAGAGCCTTCCATCTCCGTAGGCGCACCAGGGAGAGGGGGCGACCCAAAGAAAGAGTGGAGGGCCTTTATATAAGCCTCCATTTGGGCCTGCGTCGCTCCAACTCCCTGGAAGGGTTGGTATGGAGGAGACGACTGCTGGGTGCCCGTGCCGGGCAAGGAGAGAGAGGAGCGGTCCCCAGCATCACGCCTATGGGAGAAAGACCTCCGCAACTTACGTTTGTGCTTACATTCCTTTGAATGCCGTCCATGGGAATGCCTCGGGAACGGACCTAATCCAGAGAGGGAGAACGGCGACGTGAAGGTGCAGGGCTGGACAGCCGTGTGGCCAGCAATTTCATATGACGCTCCCTCAAGGACTTGGGTTTCATTTGATGACAGGCGTCCCACTCTTCGGGGTCGTGGTGCACTCCCAGGCACCACATACATATGGCGTGCCGGTCCGTGACAGAAATCTTACACGCTTTAAAGCCCGTAGGCATCGCCCAAAACAAAGGCCAAGGAACCGCTGGTTTTCCAGGATCCGAGTTGGGACACAGAAAAGAAAAAAACTGACGTCAGTGCACCGGGAGGGGACATATATGGCTCAGCTGACATGTCCGTGGACGACATCAGGGTGGAGCCATGCGGCGCCGCCCCCAGCGCTAAGAGGTGCTGCTGC
The DNA here is from genome assembly GCF_964261635.1 of Lissotriton helveticus. Taxonomy (NCBI): domain Eukaryota; kingdom Metazoa; phylum Chordata; class Amphibia; order Caudata; family Salamandridae; genus Lissotriton; species Lissotriton helveticus. Next base: position 927,729,929 of record NC_136070.1, read on the forward strand.
AAAAAGTTTTCCGGATCCAGTCTGACGCCTTGAGTATTCTAAGTTAAGGAATCTGCGGCTAAATGTCTCTATCAGATGTACTCTTTTTAACCAACAATGTGCTCTAATGCCTCCTTAGTTAGGTATCATATAGAAGATAGACAGATCTGCATGGGTCTTGAAAGGAAATTATTATGAGTTTAACAGACAACACTTTTACCCCCAGATTGCATCACCACCCAATGTGCTGCTCTACTCCCATGTATAATGATGTGCAAGACCCACACCCTATCAAAACTTACTTTTTAGGAAGGCAGCAAGATCAAACAGTGTCCTATCATCAGAGTTTCCATCCCACTTCTTTAGAGCCAGACCATTGAATGGCTGCAAACGAAATGCCTCCTTGTTACAATCCACCATCACCACCCTGGAGGCCTCTCTGTTAAGACAGGAAATATCCTGAGAGGGAGAACAAACAAGACAAAGGGAGAAATCAGTAGACGCCCTAGGATACAGAATCAAGATCCCCGATTGAGTTAAGCAGTACATATGCTTTTATTTATATATAATTGTGCCATCTATCCATCCATCCTTCACTGAAGGACACATTCATCCCAATCTTGAGGGACTTCCAGTAGGCATGAAGGAATCCGCCCAGGAAGACCACAGTACACATTTATACATTTCCATAAAAAGAACGTTTGTTAAGAAAGAACTCCAGAAAGGAAAGGCAAATGAACGTTTAATATAACAGCAATTGAATAAAGAAAAAAGAAAATTCGTTTTGGTATTGCAGACATCATTAGTGCACTCATCCTCAGTACTGTCTCTTGTTCCTGCAGGGCTCTTAGAAGATACAAATAGAAGAAATTCTAGAACATTAGCTTCACAGTTATTCTACTACTCTTGCTTTACCTGATTCACAATGAATTGGTCCTGCTGGCTCATTGTTATTCTACAAGAATGTTGTCACATTAAAGGTTTAGTGACAGTCCCAGCAAGAACATCCAACTGTGCGCAACTAATCCCCGGAGTCACTAGCCATCCAAACCAGCTCCTACAGGCCTTTCCATAAATGCATGGTTGGGTGGGTGTCTGAAGGAGGGCGAGCAGGGACTAAGAGTAACAGACTCACCATGAATGTCTTTTTTTTTTTATCAGGTCAGGCCAAGAGACAACTTTGACTGTCTCGCTAGCCTCGTGTTTTGGTAAAAATGCATAACAAAAATACATATATTTCTATCATAATTTATATATGTACAAATACAGATGCTTTCAGTCAGTCCCCATGTTTTGGACTGTTCACCCATCATTCACATTTTGTTTCTGTCCACCATAGTATACAGCATGGGCCACTGGGTCGGCCCGCTTCAGTCACTGAATCTCCTAACTTTGATTGATGCGTCTCTTACATGTGTGACCACATGGGGCCAATTTTGTGTCAATACGTGTACTTACATCTGGTAATGCCATTGAAATGGGAAACCTTTGCCTGTGCTTTTTAAAATTTCATTTGAAATAATCAGTAACAAAAAGCATGAACTGGGGCCCATGTTAGTTTGAATGAGTATGAAATGTAGTAGGAGGGTGAAATGTCCATTTCATACAGAAACGTTAATTCACAAGCAAGAGAGGGATTGCTGGTTTATTGCCCTGGAGTATACCCATGTCACGTAATGGGTAAAAGGTCAGACATTCAAAATGTGTGATCTTTTCTGGTAAAATGTCAAAAATAGACATCTGAAAAGTCGCAGTCATTAGTAGCTAAACTAGGTGATAAAAATAGATCATTACTCATTGTATTAGTATAAGACCCCACCAGTTCTTGCGCACAAAAAGGGGCGAAGTTGCTCAAACAGTGGAAAACGTAACCCAAAACAAAGGTGTCAAAACCAAATCATCTGAAACGCACAGGTTCAGGCTTGAACCTCCTTCCCTTTGAGGTCCAGCTTTAAATGGTGCCATCTACCGACCCTGGCTCTGTTGACCGTACTCTATCTTTTTTAGGAATCTCAACTTGAGAAGTATCCATTCTACCTTCATTCCAAATTCTTTATGATGCAATTCTTCCATTTTAAGATGAAAACATCTATATTTCAGATTTTTACGACTTTTTAAACGACTGGGAGATCCTGCACGAATAGGAAAACTGGGGCATAAAAATTATTTGCATGGCTTAGCAGATGTTATGTGGAAGATTTCTTTCAGGGGTCAAGTGATCAAAAAGATACAAAGTACTATTCTTCCAGAACTGTGACGCTGTGTCCTACATTATTTTGAGAGCCACGGAAAGGACTTGGAATGTAGTCTATGCAATGATGATTTACAAACTAAAATGCATCTATATGTCAGGCAATTTCCTTTTTTACATGAACTTCGAATAAACTTATTGTGTCAATAATTTCTTCCATGGGTTTTGGTGATAGAAGACTGAGTGAAGAAGGGAGGGGAGAAAAGGATCGCAGTTCCTGGATATGCAGTATGAAAGAAGCTGTGCTCCAGATGACCTACCATAAAGTGGACAAACTCTTATGATGCTATTGTCTGAGATGAATCCCACAGATGCTATCAAGTTCATTTGGGAAAGCAACTTGGGGTGTAAGGGTTTAAAGTTCTAATAGCGCAGATGTGCAATATTCACAACTTTGATGTTGAGATTTATGGATGTAACAACTTCAATGAATATGGCAGACTTTTCCCGCAAAAGGTTTTTTAGGCAAAATTCTCTTGCAAAACGTACATTTTGCAGGATGTTTTCACCCTTAAAGGTTAATTTTTGCTAGACTTCTATTTTCCTCTTAAACATAGTAATCTTCGTTAAGTTTAACCTCTTCGCTGCGGGGCTAATTCCCCCCGGGGCGGGGGGCCAAGCGTGATAAGCAGCTCGTCATGCTGCACAGTGGAGCTGTGCTCATGACGAGCTGAGCTCATCACGACTCCGCCCACTCCCATGGAACGCCCGCACACGAGGGGAATTAGCCCCGCCTGGGCGTTCCGCGGCTGTTATGACGAGCTCAGCTCGTCATGAGCACAGCTCCACTGTGCCTCATGAGCTGAGCTCGTCATGAGCGTCAAAGAGGTTAAGAAAGCAGAAATAAAAAAATTAATGTTTTTAACTTTACAAAGTTGGTAACAAAATGTGTACAACTTTGCCTAGCACTAGCTATAACGGGACTTTGTATGCGGTAGGGTTCTCTGTATATGCACGTGCTGGTGGAAGTATTCTTTGTGACAAGCATAAATTCTGCAACCGTTAATAATTACATAGGTCATACACACAGTGTTAAGGTGCATATTACTAATTCAGCAAAGTAGGATACATTTGTTTGAATACATGTTTTTATGCCACAACTAGAGAAGAGAGGGGGGCCCCACACAACAAGGGGCAGGAGCACCGTGTTAACAGTAAAATCAATTCTCCCCTTGGGGAAACAAATAAATGAACCACTTATAGATCTCCAAGCAATCAATCCACAGCCTTCTATCATACCACACGGGTGTACAATCATAAATCTGTACCATGTCATTATGAAGTTAGTAAAGAGTTTTAATTTCATACGATTTCCACAGGAGTTTAAAAAAATGCTCATGTGCATAATTATACAATAGTGATTCCACATTTCATTCTTATAAATGTAACAGAATTTACATCCAGGAGATGCTCCAAAGCATTGAGTCTCCACTACATATGCATTGAACCCCTCACCACAATACGGAGCAAGACTTTATTAACAACTAAAATTTCATAATCAAAGTAATTCATCACAAAAAATTAAAACCCAATGGAGGCCGCTGCATGGCCAAAGTACTCAAATAAGTCATCAACCAGCAGCTCACCGAATTCTTGGAGCATAACGACCAACTGGATGCCTCACAATCAGGATTAAGGGCAAGCCACAGCACAGACTGTGCTGATTGCCACCACTGACTACACCAGAACACTCCTCGACCGTTGACGAACCGTGGCCATGATCCTTTCTCAACCTCTCCACTGTCCTCAACACAGTCTTCCACAGCACCCTCATCAACAGACTCTACAACATAGGCATGCACAAGATGCCCTCAAGTGAATTACCTCTTTCCTTACGGAATGCACACAGAGCATTCAACTGCCTGCCTTCACCTATGCACCCAAAGACATCCTATGTGGCGGACCACAAGGATCATCCCTCAGCCACACCCTGTACAACATCTACATGACACCCCTCGCAGACGTCGTCAGATCCCACGGACTTAACATAATCTCCTACGCAGATAACACTCAATTGAGCCTCTCGCTTACCGAGGACTCCTACAACACCAAAACAAACTTCTGCAACTCCTTGACCAATGCAAGGGAATGGATGAGAGCCAACTGCCTCCAGCTCAACTCTGACAAAGCTGAGGTACTTATCTTCAGGAATAACATCTCCGCCTGGGACCACAGTTATTGGCCTGCAGAACTCGGACCCACACCAGCCAACCATGCATGCAGCTTCCGCATCATCCTCAACAGCCAACTGACCATAAAACAACAAGTCAACACAGTCTCCTCCTTCTGCTTTCACACTTTTTGCATGCTCCACAGAATTTCCAGATGGATCCCAACCAACACCAGAAAGACTGTCACTCGGGCCCTCGCCTCCAGCCATCTCGACTATGGCCACGCCCACCACGCTAGCAACTCCACCCAGCTCCTCAGATTACAAACAGAACAGAACCATGCAGCTAGACTCATCTTGGACCTCCCCAAACGAACCCACATTGCCCCCTTGAGAGACCTCTTCCAGAAGAGATGCCAGTTCAAGATCCTCATGCACGCCTATAAAGCCATCCACGACCTAGGATCCGCCTACCTCATCCAGCAACAAACTCCACCAACGGTCTGGACACCTTCTCTTCTCCTCACTCTTGCACGTAAAACCCACATCAGTTGCGGCGCCTTCTCCTACATCGCTGCCAAGACCTAGAACAATCTCCCCCTCTAGCTCCGTACAGCCCCCTTGCTAGCAGACTTCAGAAAGAGACTCAAGACCTGGATCTTTGACGCAGACACAGAGCCCAGATACCCCTAGGGGTGACAATGTTGTGCTTTACAAATGCTGTTTGATTGGTGAGCCATCCTATTCTGGCTGCTCTGGGCTTATGAATATTGAGAATCATGAGCATACACAGTGGTAGTGCTATCAGGGGTTGAACCTTTGTTGCCGGTGGGGGAGATGTTACAGTTTATGAAGTTGTTCACTGAACGTTTAGAGGAGGAGGAGTTATTCATATGGTCTCTTAAGTGCAATTATTTCTTGGACAGCCGACATGCTCTTCACTTCATTATTCTTAGCATACAATACGGCTACCTGTCATCTGTCAAACATAGCAGAACAACTAACTCAGCGCAAACACAGCAATCCTTCACTTGCCAAAAACAACTGATCTTACCCTCTTCCTTAGCAGTTCAATCCCTTTCACTGTTGATGGATTTCTGGCTAGGGCAGATGGCGACCCTATCACTCACCTTTCTCAGACAGCAGAGCTACTTCTCACTTGTTTAACACCTCAGAGATATCCGCAATGATTACAAACAGCAGTTATTTCAAACTGTTGTTTCTGTCTGCCATTGGAAACTAGGGAACAGTAGGCCTTCTGAAAAATACCCTCAGAGACAACTCCTGTGAGATCAGAAAAACAGGCAGATTGGGAGATTCCTGTACAGGATACCTAGGGACGCACAAGAGAGACATTAGGAATCAGACACCACAGGGAATATGCACCCAAGAACAACAAAAATATTGCAAGGAAGGGACAGAACTGATCCAGCCACAAAGAGACAGGGAAACAATATATGTGGATAGCATTTGCCATTAGAACCTGGATTTGGCCGATGAAACAGTTTGACCGGGATGAAAAACACAAGATCCACAAACAATGCTCTAAAAAGACCAGGAAGCATCTAGCTAGGCATTTGGAAGACACAAGACCCCAGTCTCCCCTAATTGTGACAACACTGCCGAAGCCCAATGGGTTAAGGGTAGGGCCTCAAGTGCTGAACCCAAATTCACTCACTATACACTGGACATTTGCAGAAGTTAGGCTGCAAAGCCTCAAGACCCACCACAACCTTACATAGAACAACTCTGTGAGGATGATGCACATCTCACAAATTACCAGTCAACCATTGTACTTAAGGAACAAAATCCCCCGGGTAGAAACTCTGCTGCATAAATCACAACTGCCCTTCCAGGTCTGCACAACATACCAAGAGACTAAGTAATTGGTGAACTATGTGCTGTACCATACCCAGTAACAACTTATTTTTTTATAATAGTACAATTTTCGTACAGTGCTGCACCTTGCGATTTTCAATACACAAGATGTGTAAATTATAGGTTTACGTGTTTGAAGAGCACTCTGTGCTAAACTGTCCTTTACAGATTCAAACTTACAGCAGATGTCTACAGCAGGCTTTTAATTCGCTGAGCCATCTTGCTGCTAGTAAAGGATTGACTTAATAGGATTTGGAGCGACTCCTTTTGGACTTGTACAGGATTAGTCTCTGTTGCGGTCAGTTCTCATATACAAGACAGGAGAACATTTGGGAATTGATGTGTTGTAAAAGAAATTGTCACATTCCAAGATTTTTAAAGGGGGCAGCTCAAGAGTTCCGTAAAGAGATTTTTTACATCAGGGATCCTGTGCACAATAATTAAGGTGAGAGACAGGTGACAGAACACTGCTATGTTAATAACAAAAAGGATGATTTGAGAGGTCTGTTCCTTGCTTGGTACGATTCTTTTATTCAAGGTCTTCTTGACCACAAAATAGCAGTTCTCTTCAAGAAGAACGCCAAATACACATTTCATGTCATGGCCGAACACAGCCCAACTACAGGAACTGAGTAAGAGAATTTCCAATAGACTACACCTGAAAACAATATGCGATATTGCCTTTGAAAGACGGTCTTGAGATCCTTGCCTTTGAGAAAACTGAGATGTGTACTAAGCTGTACATCGTCTGGGAGAAGCTATGAAGAGGTTCGTCATTTGAAACCTATGATCAAATTAGGAAAGTTTCTTTGGCCCTGGAGAAGCCTAAATCTTGGGTAAAACGCGTTGGCTGCGCAGACCTGCTTTTTTATGGTCAAGAAGACCATGAATAAAGAATCATAACAAGCAAGGAACAGACCTCTCGATTCATCCTTTTTTGTTATTAACATAGCAATGTGTTTTTCTGTATAGTGTCTTTGACGTTGCCTCTCTACCATTGTTTTCACAATTTGAATTATTAAAGGCTAATATTGTTGGCTAGCCTTTTTGATGTGGGCAATTTTCAAGGGAATTTCTAGAAAACTGATAACACGTGGTGATGCGGTAAAAAGATCCCCTTGCTGTCTATACTTGTTTAGGTGACAGAACACATTAAAGGCAAGGCAGAGTTACAAACGAAGTCCAGTCTACAATGTTAAAGCAACCAGTTAATATGCTGATAATTTAAAATGGATGTGGAAACTATCTGATTAAATGCACTTTATATGGTGTGTTAGGTTTTAGAATGTAGGTTATGCGTTATTGTCTGTGCGGGGACTTAATGTAAGTATATACAGTTTTATAATCCGATTATAAAGTGTTTTTAAAAAAATAGACAAATTGGTTGCAGATAATATCTAATTATCTAGGTAATGCCTCATAGCCGTAAACCTGCCCAGTAAATAAAGTCAACAGGTGACTGGGCTAATTATGCCCTCGACTGAGGGTGGAACTGGAGCAGCAGTGCCAGTCCATGCGCACCGAGCATTTGACCCCTTTCTCCCTCCCTCCACGGGCGCGCCCAGGCAACCCCGCGCTCGGCGAGCGGACCAGATTTCCCGCTGCAGACAGAGCGCTTTTCTCTTTTTCGAGCCAACCAGGTGGAAAATACCTAAGGCCTCAGGGGGTTACCATTATGCTTCCATTGTTCTGCTCTTTGCCGCCTCCGACGCCGGCCTGAACCGCGGCAATTATTCACAAGAGGAATGGCGCGTGGCAGGAGTGCGCCTCCCCGCCCCCGGGCACCGCGTGCACCGCGTGCACCTTGCTCCACTACACACAGACACGCGAACCAAGGGCTATGCCTACCGCTCGGGCCCGCGCCCGAATCTCAGCTCTTCACTTCTCTGTTGCATTTTATGATGATAGGTCACCTTAACATGGACCGCAATTTCGGGTACCTACTTAGCACCCTGGCACTGCCCTAACTGCCCCTCGTTTCAGATGTAAAGGCGGCAGCAGCAGGAAGGGGAAGAAAAGTGCTCCTGGTGCAGTTTTCAATCTTTGACATGATCACACCACCTCCGCAGCAAATTGGAGCCTTGTGAGGGGAGAAGGGGGGAATGGGGCACGGCGTCAACACTCGGGGCCAAAGGGCGCGTGCTGCTGTGTTCGCTATCCCTGGCACTAGGGTGAACTGACGTCGATCGAGGATACGGATATTTTTTTCTTTGTCAACTGCATCCAGAACTTTTTTTTGTAGTTCTACTCACAATAAAGGCATATGGCGCTGGAAAGCCACACTTGCTAGCGACATTAGGGCACAGTTTGAGCTACAATTCTAAGAGGGGCGACGAGCCACTGAGCGGGTACAATCAGAAGTGAAGGAAATGAGAAACCTACAGACTAAATTATGAAAAAAAAACCATTAAAAAGATGTGCGTTTTTCGTGCCACAAATATGAAGAGTTGCTAATTTGTAAAGCGTTAAAGGCCACAGGAAGGTCACTTCAATGCGCTCCGTGGTGATAAAAAGTGATCGACCAGAAGAGAATAGCTTAAAAGGGTACGATGGGGTAAGGAGCCAGCCGTACTGCGGATGGAGTGCTCGCTTCCCCGCAGAAGCGAGTATGTCACCAGGCAATGGCGATTATAGCAGTAGTATAGCAAGGTGCCCTACTGTAAGTAAGGGACCGTACACCGACATCTTCCTTTCAGTCGAGCAGTAAAACACAATTGTCTCCTCACAGCCCTCAGCCGGTGCTAAGGCACCTGCTACACTGATATCTACGACCTATAGGGCAGGATGGAAGTGAGGGAGGGCTCCACAATAACACATTGTGTAGCTGCAACGACCCAACAAGTATCATGGAGAGCTGAATCGTAACAAAAAATTGTGCCGTCAATCGAATCGGCAAGGTAAAAGCGGTACTAGAGTTCCCCCGGCAAATTGTTTTAATGCAGGAAATACAATATGTTATGGAAAGGTGCCCAGCACTCAAAGAAGGGGTTATTAAACAATGTATACGTGGAATCCGTGCAATGTCTAGGTCAATAGCGAAACTACAAATTAAACGCATGGTATAACGGCATCCAAGGACGAGCCTCCCAGCAGGACTACTCGTGGACACAAACAGAAAATCGGTTAAAAAAACACGTAACCGGGGGCACGATACTGCAAAATAAACCAAGTGCCAAGATTTGTCATGGAATGGTATACTGAATGTATTACTTGGCAGAACCCAGGGCCAACACCAAGCTTGTAAACAACCGGACTGGGAGGCTGAGAGGGGACAGGGCTGGGGGGTGGTGGGTAGTCGATAAAGTGACCTCCCCTCCAACCCGCTTTCCCCTCCCCAAATCTGTAGGCCAGCGTAATTAAGTGGCTGGAACCTCGGGCTCCTCCCACCCATGTTCCAGCTGTAAAGAAAACACCACAGTCCCATTGGGAAATGAGTCCCTAACTCGCTATGGTACCAGCGAAGAGGTGAACAGCAGGACTACCCCCCTCTTCCAAAGACAAGGGGCCAAAGAAAACCTTCCCCGCCAAACATCCACAACAATCAGAAGCAGAGAAAGAACCCCCCTCACACCCCACCCCATAGAAGAGCAGATGGGCGAGGAAAGGCGGAGGGAGAGGGGGCTACGGGCAGAGAAAACAGAAGGCTATTGGGGAAGCAAAACATCCAGGCTGTGTTGGAGCAGGCATGCAGGAGCGGGGTCTGCACCGCAGAGAGGGAGACGTGGCGCCTTCGCGCTTCATTTCTACCTGGTTACTTGAATGGAGTCGACAAGACCAGAGTGAAGGGTGCCAAGGGTACGGCGCCCAGGCTGGCACAACAGCCCACATGATGAAGTGCTTTTCTCCCCCTTTGCCCCTGAACGCGCTCTGGAGTACTTCATGCCCCTGTGGGGTTCAGAGGCAGCTGCGCTAGCTGAGGACGTTTTCGGATGAAGCTGTCGGATATCAGACAAACTAATCACAAAGTAAAAACCCTGCAGGTGGGCCATCCGGCCTCACACACCCCAACCAATGTCAGCATCTATTGGAGTTCAAGAGGCGGAGATTTTATTAAACAATTCAAAATGAGTAATCCACTCCTCGCAGGCAGAGGGGGTTATTATGTCATGTTCATTATTAATCCAGGAGTACATTACTACAGTCATAAAGTCAATTATTTATGCAAGCATGATCGATCAGAGATCGGGTGGTTGAGGCTCTTGATGCTTGTCTATCCTCTGGGTAAATAGCCCTGCAGATTCCAGGCTCACCTCGCTAAGTAAATCAAGTGTCCACCCGAGCTGGCCTCCAGCGGAGCTTTGGGTTGCAAGATCCTAGTCTGTCTTGGGGATCAACCCTTCTTTCTTTTTCCAGCTGGTGCTGCTGTTTGATATCCCAACGATCAGAGGCTAACAGTCCACCATCCAAACAACTGTCATTATGGCCGGGCACAATGATCACACGTCTGATCGCATTAATCCAAGAGGAGTTTCATTCTATTTCCACTCAGACTTCCACCACCATTTTCTGGCATCCTTTGCTCAGAATATTTTTGGCCGAAGTTGGGTTGTTCAAGCAACTCATAGGCAACACAGCTTCCTGGCGAGTACAGGCCCCTTAAATTACAACCTGTGGGCGGCTCTGACCATCTCCTGTGAAAGCTGCCAGCCAATCCTAAGCCAGTGCCACTTCTGTGCTGAGAATCTTCGTGCACATACTTTCTTCTTCCTGTGTTGTACCTTGCTGGAGTCAGATGCCCCACTCGGGGAGGGTGGCGTAGGAAAAAGAGCCCATTGCCATTCTGGGCACCCAAGTCATATCCGAGCCCTGGGCCAGGTTGCGGCCCGGCCTCTAAAGCCCATTAATAAAAATTGTACCTTGTTAATCATTTTTTCCTGAGAAATAGCATCAGTTTGTTGTTAATACTACTAAATGCATCACTTCAAAATTGTAGTGTATTCATTCAATTGAAATCAAGTGCTGTGTCACTATGAAATTTGCAAAAGAAACAATTGATGGACCGAATGCTGGACAATGCAAACACTCACCCCCAGTCACAAAGATCTGGGTTTAATCCATCATTCTTTTGCTCACCATCCCACCCCAGTTTGGACCCAGCCATATGCAAATCCGTCTTGACCCTGTTCCTTGTGGGAGCAGTCCAGCCCGAACTGCCAGCCAGGTCCTCCCTGGACCGGAAACAAGCATCTTGGGACCTGTTTCAGGGCATCACCCTTCATCAGCCAGGCTAGCTTGAATCCAGTGGTGTCGTGAGCACGGGACCCACGTCGGGGAATACCCTTCCCACTTAGGGCGACATATGCAAAAGAAACAATTGATGGACGGAATGCTGGACAATGCAAACATTCACCCCCAGTTTGCATTTGTCACTATGAAAAGCAACATTTAAATATTTTTAACAGACTAAAAATTACAGTAATACTCAGCATACCTTAAATTAATTCCCAGCGATGTCACTAAACAATGCAGTCATAGCGGTTAACCCTTTTCGCCAATACCTTCCCTCTATCAAACTCTTCACCCTTGACTCTACATCCTTAACTCTTTACCCTTTTAGCACAACCCTGCAGCTTTACCCTTATACCACAAACTTACACCCTTAACCTTTTACCCACAACCCCTAGCTCAAAACAAATAGTACTCAAGACAAACTTCAGCTACACAAACTTAACAGAATATACAAATCAACAATCAAAAAAGCTTTAAAAAGGTACTATTCAGACTGAATTAAAAATATTAAATGTGCAAATAAAGAATTTTATAAAATTTCTCAAAGAATTCCGGAAGTCTAAATGCATACAAGGAACTCATCCCATGTCTGAAGAATTTACTAAAACTGGAAAATTATTACACAACCAAAGCAGACATATTGGACTCCTAATTAAAAGAAAACCACCAGCACCAACCCATTTCCAACAACCCCTCCAAGGGCAGGCTATCCCAACTTGTGCATTCCTTCAAACAACTGTTACAAAGTGAATTTATGGATCTGGTCAAAAGCAAGCAGGCCAGCCAGCTGCCCTTCTGACTCTTGCCCACCACAACCGTTCAATAACATTCTTTTAACTACCTCTGCTGCCATATCAGCAAGAAAAAATATCAATAATTCTTTAACTACAGGAATCTTTCCAGAAGACTTGAAAATACATACATTCATTATGAAAGAAAACAGCCCTGAACCTGCATGACCCAAACAAATACAGACCTAATTACAAATGGACCTTTCCCAGGTAAACTGATAGAAAAAGCAGCATTCGTCCAGATTTCACAATTCTTTGAAGATTACTCTATACTTTCCGACTTCCAAACAGAATTCCGTCCAGAAAGAGGCCCAGATTCTGCCCTCATTGCCATATGGGATGACTTTAAAAATACAGTATATCGGAACAGGGTTGCTGCACTACTTCTCTTGGACCCGTCAGCTGCCTTTGACACAGTTGACCATGACACTCTAATCCAAAGACACTATGAAGTCGGCATAGAGTGAACGGTTCTCGACTGGATCACGTCTTATCTTCAAAACAGGACAAATGTCATGCATACTGCCCCTTTCTCATTTAAACCGTATTTCACAAAAGCAGAGGGTCCCTCAAGGATCTATCATCTCCCCCATGCTTTTCAACATCTAAATGAAGTAATTACGGGCAATGATCAATACATTTCAGCTCACATGCTCCAACTATGCAGATGACACACACATACTCCTTAAACTGTAAGCCCATAAAGTCAATGGAAACCCCAAAATGTTGGAGTGCCTCACATACGTTGATCAGAGGATGACATGGAGCCAACTCAAACTAAGTGATTTCAAAACAGAAATACTCACATGTGGCGATTGGAAAAATTATGACCCACTCTGCCCCTGGCCTGACAATCTGGGACCACCTTCTAAAGTATCTAAGGAAGTAAGAAACCTTGGGATTACCATGGACTCCAAACGATCAATGAATGCGCAAGCAGACAGGTTAGCAAGAACAAGCTTCATTACTATGAAAACTCTACGAGGCATCTTCACCCCACCTAGGTTTTCCACACAAGGCACAACTATCTCTCTTGTACGGCCTAAACTGGATTACGCCAATGACCTCTACCATGGATCATCATCAATTATGAAAAAACTACAAACAATTCAGAACTTTGCTGCCAGAACACTCTTACATCTAAAACCACAAGTTTGAAGGCTCTAAAATGGTTACCAGGTGCCAGAAGAACCACCATTAAGCTGCTTTGTATCACCCACAAAGCGGTACCTGGAGCAGGTCACTTTTTTTGTAAAATCAGGAATAAAATCACTAAATACATTCAACAAAGGAAACTCTGCTCAAAATAGACACCTTGCCTCAAAGCCCCAGCATACAAGAAAAACAAACATGGGTAGGATAAATCTTTCTCTGTTTAGGCAGCCAAATTATGGAATTCATTATCCCCAAACATAAGAGCAGCAGATAACTATCTTATCTTCAAAAAACTACTAAAGAGTTGGCTCTATCCTACATGATCATCACACTCAAACACAAATATACAGCATATGCCTATAAATATGTATATTTTAGATAAGTGCATTTCTTTGTAGAAAATATATACCACTTGTGATTTTGAAACAGATATGTATTCTTTAGGTCTGCTTAACAAGTATATATATATATATTACTTATGTTTTTTGCATGTATGTATGTAGGTCACGTTTTTTTTTCATTACAGTTATTTGATTAGATGCTTATGGGTCTCTGTTTATTCTATTTATCTATCACAACATGTAAATATGACCAACACAGTTGCATCTATACATGCTTAGCTATTAAAATTGCGAGGAAAACAAAAATAAAAGATTAAAAAACGTATAGAAATACACAAATTAGATACGTTTTACGTACAGCAACATCTGAAAGTCTGAATTTCTGACTATCCATACTTGCAAATAAGGAACTTTATGCAATACAATTTTATATCTCTATTATTTCCTTAATACTTGTATACCCTTTCTATGTAGGTATGTATCTATATTATTTATTACTTTACTCCTGTTGAAAGAAAAAAAGCAGTAGACACTCTCCAATGCACTACTGTCTCATCCTATACTTCTCTCAATATGTCCTCTACCCCCACTGTTTCATTGCAAACCTCATTTTACTACTATGATCACTCCAAGATCCTTTCTTAACTCCTCCCTCCTTTATCTCTCCTTGACCCACCCCAAACCTCATTCTACTACAATGATCTCCAAAATAACACTTCATAGACTCTTCCCGCCTATAACTCTCCTTTGACTCATCAGAAACCCCATTTTACAACTATGATCTCCCTAGTAACCCTTTATAGACTCTTCCGTCCTTTGACTCACCCCAAACCTAATCTGAATAATATAAACTCCTAAATAACACTATGTAGACTCTACCCTCCTCTATCTGTCCTTAGACTAGTCGATAGAACTAACAGACTCCTGAGTCCACCACTCAAACGAACAACTTATTTTTCCCTATACTAATTCTTTGGGTTCTGGAGTAGCGTGCTACTCGCCAAAATGCGATTTAATGCCCCGTCAGATGTAGTAAGCACTACATAAATACAATTACAGTTACATCCCATACACATAAACCCTACACTCCTAGCCCTTAACCCCTAATCTATAACACCTATAAAGCTTTGAATAGGTCTTTGAATAGGTCTTTTAAGTTGACACTCCATAGTAACTGGCAGGTGAGCTAAACAAACGCAGACTGTTCTTTGCCAACAACAAAATAGACCTTCTACCTTAAAGCTTGTTCAAGTATGTACTTGTATGCAATGCTTGTGCAACATTTTATACTTATGTAATGTGATTTCTTTCTATGAATAGGAATCCCAACACCTTTGGGTAATGGGCGTGCTATATAAAATTGCATATAAAAAGAAACCATTAGCCCCTAACACTTCACTCTGCACCTTTAACCCTCTGCCCCCTATACTTTTAACCTCTATATCCTACACCCTTAATCAAAAGTCTTTACACCTCAAACACATACACTCGATCCTATACCTATAACCCGTAAGCCCATACTCTATATCCAAACACATAACTCTATTCTCTTAACCCATAACTACACAACCTAAGCCCTTATACTCTTTAACCCTAACCCTTTAAGCTCTACCCTCAAAATATCCCCCTATACTTCAAGCCCATAACCCTATACCTTTAACTTGAAGTATGAACTGTAAACCCTAACCCTATGTCTTTAAACCCTTCACCCATAACCCTAAATCCTTTTCACACTATCCTTACTTCAATATATTTGTTGAACACACACTTGGAAAGTTTTCAGATTGGAAAGTATTTATTTTTAGAAGTAATAATTGGCAAGTGTTATAACTGAAGTATTTTCAAAGCTGTGACGCAACACCTAAAAAAATAACTAAAAAAACAGGCTCCAAGTTACATTACCCAATCCAT
Source organism: Lissotriton helveticus (assembly GCF_964261635.1). NCBI lineage: Eukaryota > Metazoa > Chordata > Amphibia > Caudata > Salamandridae > Lissotriton > Lissotriton helveticus. The sequence continues at coordinate 927,745,574 of NC_136070.1, forward strand.
TCATAAAGTCACTTATTTCAGAAAACTATTTTCTCAAAATGATCAGGTAATTGAGTGTCTTGGGTCCAGTTCATCCTTTTAAACCCCTTAATGAATCTAGGCTTAACACACTACCCAATCAATTGTCCAACCTTGCTGTTTTCCTGATGAGCTTTGGGCTACAAGTAGCGTGTCTGCCTTGGGGCTAAGCCCAACCCCAAAAATTGGGTGCTGGAGAGCAGCACCAGCACTAATTAGAGCACAATTAATCATTGAACAAATAGCTTTGGGGCTCATGCAAGAGGGGTTAAGATGTCCATTTTATATGCTATGCCATATCATCTGTTGGATGTCGATCTGGTGTCCAGCAACGCTGACCTCAACATTTTTGCAAATAAATCAATCACTGTAAATATCTGAAATTGTTCTACAAGAATGTTTTGTTAATGCAGCTTAGATTTGTTGGGAACACGGTTTATGATGGTCTTGCAGTGTTTGCAAAAAAAATGAGAGAAAAACTTTTTTAGCACAATGTTTAAGGATTATATGATTACTTTTGGGGAGAGTACACAGTTCTCAGTCCTGTCAGTCCATAGCTTAAAGAAGGCATAGTGTTAGGGAACGCCTCAAAATAGCTAACTCTCACAATTCTAAGCATCAGTTGAAAAAAGTGGCAAGATCCTAGTGTGCTTTTAAGGTGAAAGCAGTAGAAAAGATTCCTATATGGTATTTATGATCACAGCAAGTATGCAAACATAACAGACAAATAATGGCAGTGTGCAGAGCTTACTGTTATCATAGCAGGGAATGGTCAAGTTCAGCACTCTAAGAACAGTCTTCCAGAATCCTACACATGCTATGATAGTAGACAAGGCTGCTTACCATGGCCGATTAGTTGGCCCAGCAAAGGCGCCGGGTCGCAAATGTTTAGAGTTCAGATAAAGGAGTACCGGCTTAGGGTAGCAAATAGATAGTGCCTTATATACAGGGCTATTCTGGATATTGAATAGTGACCTGAGGTTAGTAATCACTTTATATAGTGGAGTACACCCTAGATGAAATTGTGCGCTCGTATGGGTTGTTATAGGTTTCCTATGCTGATTACACCCAGCTGGTGATTTCAATCTCCCACGACCCCCAGCTTTAGACACCTCAGCCTGGCCCCTTGCCTTCAGGAAGTAGCCAGATGGATGGCTAACTGTAAGCTGAAGCCCAACGAAGACAAGACTCAAGTTATGCTATTGGGTAACAATTTCTGCAAGAAAGTCCCAACCCTGTGAAAGACTGCCTGGATATGCTCTCCAGGCCCACATTTGTGATAGAGTCTTGGAATGTGGCTGGAATTAGAGCTCACAATGGAGCACCAAGCCAAAAAGCTTGTTGCTAATTGCTTTGGTGTCCTGAGACTTAAGAATGCTTCTCAGTCTTCTTCCTTTTTGAGGAAGAAGATTAATCCCAAGGCACCAATCTGCAAAAAAGGCCCTGAACGATCTTCACTGGCTCCCAGTGGAGCAGCAAGTGCAATTGAAGGCCTTATGCATTCTACACAGATCATTTCCAGCTTTTCAGCTAAGATCTTCAGCTACCCAATACATTCCTGGGAAGTCGCTTACATCCTCTTCAGCACACTTGCTACAGGTTCGTAAGACCAGTAGATCTCGTTGGGGAGGCTGTTCATAGTCTCACCTGGCCCCCAAACTTTGGAATACTCTCAGACTAGAAATACCAATGAATTTTCTTCTCATAAGGCCCTAACAACCTGGCTTTACAGTAACTAGCTTTCTCTTGGTGGTGAGCTGGCTATAATGATGATTGTTATAGTGTTGGGAAGTTTTTAGGTAGCTATGCGATTTACAAGTATCTCAGAATACAAAAGAATAGCACTCTGGCTGCAACTCAAAACACTGAGGATACTGTCCTTGTCTGCAATGCTTTAGATACTGGGCATTGTGAGATTGGCCCAATTATTTAGCTTTACTATCTTTATCATAATTAATAATCCATTAGGAGTTCCGGAGTAACGTGCTACTCGCCGAAAAAGCGTTTCAATGTATTTCTTTATTTTTAACTATTTATAAAGCGCACAATAACCAGAAAGGTGTCTCGGCACGGTCTTCAACACCTTATCAGGGGTAACAAGCGCTATATAAATGCAAACCATTTCCCTCTTCTATCCCTCCACTAGCTTTCTCAATCCAAATAACTCACTAACATATCCACCACGCAAACAAATTACTTTAATTTTTCACTATACTAATTCACCACTAATCCTTTATGGGTTCCAGAGAAGCATGCTACTTGCCGAAAAAAGCGCTTTGACGCCTCGTCAGGGGAAGTAGCGCTATATAAATGGAGTTACAATACAATACAACGGAGGCACTAAACTACAATTCTTACTGTGCTCCACATATAGGAGTGTTGTGGAAATCTGACCAGTCTATAGAGCTTTACATACGGGGGACACTGAAAACTTGCATAGCTACTGCACCTTACATACTGGGGCATACAGAAAGGTGGCTGGCTTTGTTGGTTTACATGCGAGAGCATGGACATTCTTTTTACGATTATGATAATTACATGGTGACCATTGTAGAAGCTGGCCTAGTTACGGCAGGTTTACATACTGGAACATTGTGGAAACTGCCCTAGCAGTGGTGCTTAACATGCTGAAGCAATATGAAAACATGCATAGCAATAGTGTGTTAGATACTGGGGTATCTCTTAAAATTGGTGTGGGACATCGTAGTTTACATACTAAAGCACAGTGACAAGTAACCCAGCTTTGGTCCCTCCTGCGCTGGTGAATTTAAATATTTCATTGGTTCTCCTTCAGTACTGCCCAATGTTTCAAGTCAATGTATTTGTTAACAGTGCTGTAAATTAAAGTTTGGCCCCACAGGAAAATAAACAGTTCTGTGAGGGAGCTGGTGGGGATTGAAAGGGTCATCCACCAAAATTCACCTCGGGGCTCAGTCGGTAAATTGGGAGCTAGTATTTAGGATAAAGCAGGGACGTTCTGCGCTCACATTTTTAAATAACTTTTCTTCTGAGCCATGTCTAAAAACTAGGTTTCCAGGCCAAAATGTTTTGGGTAAACGTGCTGAATGACACCATGCTTTAAAAATGTTTTGGAAGTGTTACCCGTAGGGTTGTCTGGCTTGTATTTAGGAAAAATCCTGGGTTGTGGCTTGTGAGCTTCTTCACCCGGTCTATCAGTATTCAGAGAAGCAGCTCTTCGGCGTGGTAAGTTATGTAATGTAATCCTCTACAAAATAATTAATACAGAGTCAGTCATTGGTCGGCTCACAGGGAGGGAACCCAGGATTATGATTCTTAAATAGCTCCGAATCGACCCTAATGTACAAACAAGACGAACAAGGAAGGAATATGCTACTTACCAGTATGCATCTGTTCTTGGCATGTAGGGCTGCTGACATTCATATCTGTGCATAGATCGCCGCCTAGTGTTGGGTCCGGATGATTGCACTTTGTTGTCCTGGAAGAGTCTTCGAAGTATCACGAGATAGGTGACTCCTCCCCTGGACTACAGTGCGCATGGGCATCCTCTCCATGCTCAGATTGTTTTTCGCCATTGTGGCATAGATGGAGATAGGAAAGTAAGAGATGTCCATGCTAGAGATAAGGCTGCAGCTGCGACAGGCGCCGGGGAGGAGGGCGGGCGATATGAATGTCAGCAGCCCTACATGCCAAGAACAGATGCATACTGGTAAGTAGCATATTCCGTTCGAGGCATGTGGCCTGCTGAATTCATATCTGTGCATAGACTGAATAGCAGTATCTCCTCTAGCGGTGGCCACCTGTGCCAGCAGCAGCAGTTTGAAAAAGAGTTTTGAGGACTGCCGGGCCTACAGCAGCTTGCTGTTTTGCTTGCACGTCTACACAGTTGTGTTTAGTGAAAGTGTGTATGGTGGACCATGTGGCTGCCTTACAGATGTCTTTGAGAGGAATATTCCCTAGGAAAGCCATGGATGCCCCCATTTTCCGTGTAGAGTGCGCTCTAGGGGGGACTGTTAAAGTGCGTTTAGCTTTTAGATAACATATTTGAATGCATTTAACTATCCATCTGGCTATTCCTGACTTTGAAAAAGGATTTCCTTTGTGTTGTGGTGCAAAAGCAACAAACAGTTGTTTTGTTTTCCTAAAGGATTTGGTTCTGTCCACATAGTAAAGTAGAGCTCTTTTTACGTCTAGTGTGTGCAGGGCTCTCTCAGCTACTGACTGTGGATTCTGAAAGAATACTGGCAGTTCAATTGCTTGATTGATATGGAAATTGGATACGACTTTAGGCATGAATTTAGGGTTGTTCTAAGAACCACCCTGTTAGCATGTACCTGCATGAAGGGTTCTTGAATTGTTAGTGCTTGCAATTCGCTCACTCTCCTGAGTGAGGTGATGGCAACTAAGAATGCAACCTTCCGTTAGGAATTGCAATTCGCATGAGTGTAGAGGTTCGAAAGGAGGTCCCATGAGTCTGGTAAGCACTATATTTAGATTCCAGACTGGGGAAGGAGGGTGTCTTGGAGGGATCACTCTTTTCAAGCCCTCCATAAATGCTTTAATTGCTGGTACCCTGAACAGTGAAAGGGGTTGCCTGTTCTGAAGGTATGATGCTATAGCAGCGAGGTGTAGTCGTATGGAAGAGTATGCTAAGTTACATCTTTGTAAATGCAGCAGGTAGCATATAATGTTTTGTATGGAAGCGTCTAATGGGTTGATTTGGTTATTGTTGCAGTAAATAACAAATCTTTTCCATTTTGCTGCATAGCACGCTCGTGTGGTTGGTTTCCTTGCCTCCCTAATGATGTTCATGCAGTCTGGGGGCAAGTTAAGGTATCCAAACTCGAAGACCTCGGGAGCCAGATCGCTAGGTTCATCGGATTGGGATCTGGGTGTCTCATTTCTCCATGGTTCTGAGTTAGAAGATGTGGATCAAGGCATAGTTTTTGATGAGGAACTACTGAAAGTTCTAGGAACGTTGTGTACCATGGTTGTCTCGCCCATGTGGGAGCAACTAGGATTAGGGTGAGTGAGTATTGCCGCAGTTTGCGTGCCACCAGCGGGATCAACGGTGCTGGGGGAAAAGCGTACGCAAATCTGCCTGACCAGTTTATCCATATCGCATTGCCCAGTGACAACGGATGTGGGAATCTGGCGGCAAAGTACTGGCATTTGGAGTTTTCCTTTGTGGCAAAGAGGTCTACCTCTGGGTGACCCCATTCCTGGAAGAATGGTTGGAGAACTTGGCGGTGAATCTCCCATTCGTGTATTTGTTGGCTGTGCCTGCTGAGCAGGTCGGCAATTTGATTGTCCTTCCCGGGGAGGTGTTCTGCTAGGAGAAATATGCTCTTTTGAATAGCCCAATTCCATATGCTCTGCGCCAGATGGGACAGCTGTGGAGAGTGGGTTCCTCCCCGTTTCTGGATATAGTACATTGCGGTCATGTTGTCCGTCCGGATCAACACCGTCTTGTTGTACACGTATTTTTGAAAGGCTTTTAGGGCTAGGAAGTTCACTAGCAACTCTAGTTGATTGATATGCAGCCTTCTTTGTTTGTTTGTCCAGAGCCCTTATACTGTGTACTGAAGGAGATGGGCTCCCCAGCCTGTCAGTCATGCGTCCGCTGTTAGTACTAGTTGTAGAACCGGCTCTTGGAACAGTCGCCCCTGTGAAAGGTTTTGTGGATTCCACCACTGCAGAGCTTTGTGTGTGCGACTGTTCACCAACACTAGGTCTGTTAGGTGTCCACGAGCCTGGTTCCATTGCCGTGCTAGGCATTCCTGTAACGGGCGCATTTGAAGTCTGGCATGGGGGACAATGAATATGCAGGAGGCCTTCATGCCTATGAGCTGCATGAAAACTTGGGCTGGCATGGAGTGCTGTGGCAGGAATTTGCGGATGAGTATCTGCATGCTGGCTATCCTTGCTGTGTTTGGGTACGCCTTTGCCACTGAGGTGTTTATAGTGGCTCCCAGGTATTGCTGTACGTGGGAAGGTTGCAGATGTGATTTTGTGTAGTTGATTGAAAAGCCTGGGCTGTGTAGCAACTGGATAGTGTCGGACGTGTGTGCTGCACACTCTGGGTACGATTTTGCTTGTATTAGCCAATCGTCCAGATAAGGGTACACATGGACGTGTTGCCTCCTGAGATGCACTGCTACTGACGCTAAGCATCTTGTAAACACTCTTGGAGCGTGGTAACCCCGAAGGGCAAAACCTTGAATTGGTAGTGTTGCCCTTCTATTGTGAACCGGAGGTATTTTCTGTGGGCTGGATGGATGGGTATGTGGAAGTACGCATCCTTGAGGTCCAGTGTTGCTAGGAAGTCTCCTTGTTGTTGCAACGGGAGCACTTGCTGTAGTGTGATCATATGGAAGTGCTCCGACAGTATGTATTGATTTAGGGGTCTGAGGTCCAGTATTGGTCTGAGGGAACCGTCCTCCTTGGGAATAAGGAAGTATAGGGAGTATACTCCTATTCCTTGCTGGTTTAAAGGGACTGGCTCCATGGCCCCCTTTTCCAGCATGCTTTTTACCTCTTGTCGAAGTTGGGTGATGTGTTCTATGGACATAGGTCGATGTCTGGGTGGTATGTTTGGTGGCGTAGAAGTCACGTTCTAGGCAATAACCAGACTGGATAATTTCTCTTACCCACCTGTCCGTGGTGATTGCGTGCCAGACAGGTAGGAACTGTTGTAGTCTGCCTCCGACTGGTGTTAAGTGGTCTGGAGGCAGCGTAATGAAGTCACTGTTTTGTGGTGGCGGAGGCTCTGGTGTTATTGCCTCCCTGCCCCCTTCCCTTATTACTGTTACCTCTGTAGCCACCTCTGGTGGTGTTCTTTGTGAAGGAACCTTGTGTGTTGCCTTTGTAGGAGGCAGATGTTTGTGAAGCATTTCCTCGTGTATTTGCTCTGTATGAGGAGCGTCGAAAGGAGCCCCTATGTTGCAGAAATTGCAGTGCACCCATGGATTTTGCGGTTTCTGTGTCCTTTTTCATTTTGTCCAAGATGGTGTCTACCGCAGGACCAAATAAAAAATCTGGGTTGACGGGTTGGTTTAGAATGGTGGACTGCACCTCATTCTTAAAACCTGAAACCCGCAGCCATGCATGTCTGCGGAGGAGGACACTAGTATTAATGGATCTAGCTGCGGTGTCTGCAGCGTCCAGCGCACATTTAATGGAGGCATTTGATATGAATTTTCCCTCCTGAATGAGATCATTTGCTTGTGCTTTAAACGGCTCTGGCAAATGTTGCATAAGGCTTTCGAGCTGATCATAGTGTGCCCTATCGTAACGAGCCAGTAGGGCTTGTGTGTTAGCAATTCTCCAAGAATTGGATGCTTGTGCCGCTACCCTTTTGCCGGATGCCTCTAGAATTTTGTACTCCTTATCAGGGGGAGGTGCTTCCCCTGTAGTCTGAGAGTTGGCTCTTTTACGTGCGTTAGCAACCACTAGAGAGTCTAGCGGCAACTGGCCCTTGATATAAGTGGGGTCTGTAGGAGCCGGTCTATACTTTTTTTCTATTCTGGGATTGATTACCCGTGCCCTGGCTGTGTCTTTGAATATGTCAGGTTCATGTTTTAGAACTCCCTTTAACATGGGAAGTGTTTTGACACTTTTCTCTGCAGTAGTGAAAGTGTCAAAGAGGAAGTCCTCTTCCACGGGGTCACTGTGCATGTCCACGTTGTGGAATTGTGCTGCCCTGTCTATGAGTTGGTTAAATACTACTGTGTCATCAGTGGGTGATGGTTTAGTAGGATAAGTGGGCACATCAGGGATGGGATGGGTGTCATAAGGGTCTGTAGGCTCCTCTTGGTCTGGATCTTGAGGAAAGTCATATAGGGGCTGGGGTTCATACCCTGTGTCCCCCTCATCGTCCCCGTGGCGAGAAGGTGAGGCAGGTGCAAAGGGTGTGGAAGGCATAATAGGTTGAAAAGGGATTGAGGGCCTTGTGGGAGAAGTGCCAAAGTACTACTTCTTCAGCGGGATAGGTGAATCAGGTTCAAAGTCCAAAGGTCTTTTTTTCCTATGCAGGATGGTAACTTTACCAGTGTCTGGGTTAATGTACATTTTTGCTTGGTCCTCGGATGGATCTGGGTGGAATAGGTCTTCCTCTACAGTCCTGGGTTTAGTTTTGGACCTTTTCGGGTCGACAAAATCCGGTTTGTCGACAACCTTTGGTGTTTTGCTGGGTCTTTTTGGCTCGGGCCCTGATTTCGGCTCGACGAGTGGTTTCGGATCGACCGGAACTTTCGGGTCGACACGTTTTTCTGTGCTCCGTAGGCTTCTTTGGATGAGTGTCTTTCACCGGATCGATGTTATTTTTCGGATCGACCGGTGTCTTTGGAGCTGTTACGTTTGTCCGGCTTCGATGGTTTTCGGAACCGCAAGCTTGGTCGGGTCGGCGACCTTCCTTTGTTCGGTGCCCTTTGGCTGCGTGCCCTTGTTGGGGTCGACCGATTTTTTGGGGTCGACGGCTTTTGGCTGAGCGGCCTTTGCGGGGTCGACAGTCTTCTTTGGCTCGACGCTCTTTGGCTGTGCGGCCTTTTTTGGATCGACGCCCCTTGGGTCGGTGACCTTTTTTGGCTCGGGAACCTTCTTCGGGGCGATGGTACTAGGCCCTGGGGTTTCAGAAGGTTTCGTTTTCGGAGCAGAGTCTGAAGGGAGGGCTGTCAAAAGTTTTTTATGATCTTGGCTAAGGCCTGTTGGCGATGCCTCGACCGGAGCCTTTGGTGACGGGTCAATTGGTGTCTGGGGCAGTGTACTCACGATTTGGCCCGACGGGATTTCGTCGTCGGAGTAGTCCACGACTGTGACGATCTCTAGGTCCGAGTCTTGAGCGTCCGGTAGGTCCTGGTCATCATCGAAGATGTTGTCCAGTTCCGGTGCCTGTCGCTGCATTTCTTGCCTAGCGGACCGTCGGATCCGTATGGTTTTCTTCGACCGGAACTGGGCGCAGGCCGGGCAGGTTTCTTCCCTATGGTCTGGGGAAAGGCACTTGTTGCATACTGAGTGTTTATCAGTATGGGGAAACTTGGAGTGGCATTGTGGGCACCTTTTAAAAGGGCTTCTTTCCATCGACGGTTGGCTCACGTGGTGTCCAAAAGGCCCAACGGCCCGCGTCGACGACCGATTCGAGATGGAAGTTTGTATCGAGTACAGAGGTACCGAACGAGAACAATACCGCTGAAGTCGAAGGCCTTTTGGCCTTTAGAAAGTTATGTTTTCGATTCCGAGTTGGAGTATAGGAGTTTGCATCCGAACCCAATGGCGGAAAAAAACAATCTGAGCATGGAGAGGATGCCCATGCGCACTGTAGTCCAGGGGAGGAGTCACCTATCTCGTGATACTTCGAAGACTCTTCCAGGACAACAAAGTGCAATCATCCGGACCCAACACTAGGCAGCGATCTATGCACAGATATGAATTCAGCAGCCCACATGCCTCGAACATGCATGTTTTCCTTGCTTAGAGAAAGGAAGCAGGTGTGGTGTCAAAGTGAGTTAGGCAGACTGAGGGATAAGGGAGAGGGCTTGAAAAGAGCTTCACATTTCACCCTAACACCCGGTCACACTGTTCTGGGCCCTATAGGGTAATTCACAGAGCAATACACGTGCTTACATTGATCATCATATGCCAAGACGGAGCCTATAAGGTACAAAGTGACTGCCAAGAGAACTGGATAGGAAGCTGCAATGTCTCACATGGGAGGTTGTTTCTGTGGAACTGCAGCATTAAATACCTTTACATGATGGCCATCTGTGTAGCGTGTGGCATCCCGGAAGAGGCGATAAGAGACAAATCCATGAGGGTCCACACTATCAATGAGAGGGAAGGCAGTCTGTAAAGGAAGAGATTATATTGTGAGATAGAAGAAGAAATGCATGGAAGAATAAAAAAAAGTAGTAACAGAATGGAAACAGAAGAGGGAACTAATGTGTCCAAAGGTGACCACAGGAATAATCTGAAATGAATTTTAAAGAAAGAAAAGAGGCTGAAAGAGTTAGCAACCCAAGCCTATTATAAAAGCAAGCTTTCTTGTCAATTTGCATTAACAGGATACAAAGAAACTCATGAAGTGGCATCATGTTTAAAAGAATATTCATGGTCATTAGGTTCACTGACTTCAATAACGAAGGGGCTCAGCCACTCTTCACGGAGGGATCAGCATTACAGGTCATTGGCATTCTAGCACCCAGAGGGCTGCGTTACGACACCCTGTAACTTAGGGACCAGCAAGAGCAGGTTGGAGGAACTCTAGGAGCTTCATGATACCAAAAGGGTTCTGTCACTGTAGCTGTGTAGAAATATTATGGCCCAGTCCCTTAATGAATTCTGGAGCAATAAGAGCAGACCACTGTGATTAATAGCATGGACAATATATCAGTTGTTCTGTAGCCTTCAGAGATCTGGGGGTACAAAGGAGCAGGAAATGGTACAACCTAAGTAATGAAGAAAGCAGAAGGCTGTTACAGTTAGCACAAGTTGACGGGCTTAGAGACTGTCTGTTCTAAGCCAGACACTTTCTAAGGCAGAAGCGCTAAACATACATTTATCAGTCAAAATGACAATCCTGCAGGACAAGACAAAGCAAACTCAAAAGGTATAACAAATGATGTCTTGTACGACGTTTCCATTCATCATTCTTTATAAACCTCACATCGTAGGACACATCAACAAAGAAATAGCCTCACTTGAGAAGGATGAATGGAATGTGTATGTCCCTCATGAGAAATAGCACACCCCATCAGTGTGCTTAAACCAAATAAAGAAGGATCAGAGGATAAGCCTCTCAAAGAGAACAAAAAACACTGCTTGGTAGCTCTTTCAGGTGGATACACTAACCATAGATTCCTTATCTTGTGAATACCCACAAGTGCAAGACTGGATCAGCAATTTCCTTGTACTCCAGTAGGTGACATTATGGGGCTCCGGGGTGGATACATTCCACCCTGGAAGTGACACCGTGGCCACAAAATAACTGCCAGCTCAGCAAGTCAATGTCAATTTCTTTCTGATATGTGGACTAGGAGCCCTTAGCGATCAGTGTGCAGATCTCAAATTGGAATCTTTTTACTATGGATCAAAGGAGTCCAGGGGGACGGGGAGAAGGGTGGGTCGGTGAGGAATTGGGGTTAGAGTACTCACCAGAAAGAGTGTTACCAAAGGTAAGGAACTTGTTCTGATGGATTCTTCACCTTGTGAATAAATACCAAGGAAGTACCTCCCCAGGTGATGGACCCTTTGAAATGGCTCAGATCAGGAAAATCTTACAAGGCTTAACAACAGAGCCCATCCCTTCAGAACTTACTATACATGCAGCAGTGCTTTGTGAATGTGTGAACTGACGCAGTCGTTGCAGCCTGACGGATATGCAAAACAGGGAACTCCAAGCGCCAGCAGAGTGGTAGCAGTCTTGGCTCGGATGGAACAAGCCTGTAGGCCTTTCCGAGGCTGTTTCTTGGCCAGTCCATAGCAGAGCTTTATATTGAGGACAATTCAGCTCAGTAACAGCATCAGTGAGTCCGGACAGGGACCAAGATTGTAGAATATCCAAACGTCCACCTAACTTCTCTTGACAGAGTGGTGAGAAATAAGAGGGGGGGGGGGGGGGGGTGGGGGAGGGAAGTTGCGTCTAGTGTTTCTTCTGGATTTGGACTTACCTGACGATTTTGAGTTGGATGACGCCCTCTCTCGGTTAACCATAGGATTGATAACATGTCTTCCTACTCTACTTTGACCATGATCCGGCTTTACACACTTTTCTGCTATCCACTACAACAAAGTTTGGCCTTGTGATTCCTGATGGTCTTCGGATTTATCAGAGAGTAGGTGGTGCCCAACTGAGCCACTCTAGGAGCTCTGACACCAGAGACTGAGCTTCTTGAGTTCCGTCACCAACAGCAGTTTGTGGCAATCCTAGCAGAGTTTAAAACAATTTTTAGAGTGTATAAAAGCCATTGCATGGAACATTTTTAGATAAAGTTTCTGTCAAGTAGCAGAAGCGAGGGAGAGAGAGCCATATCCACGTCAGGCAGAACAGAAAGAAATGGACTAACGTCAATTGGCGGAGGTAGCAGTTATATATTGTGGTCAAGACGTTACTTCCAAGGCAGATGGATTCCACCTATTAGTGTGCGAGGGAATTGCTGAGAAAAAAATCTCTATATGGAGACTGGCACATGGAGTATTCACAAGGTGAGGAATCTGGCTAGAGGTATCAATCAGAAGCAACGGCTGCAATGCCCTCCTTTTCATGTCCCACACAAGAAACAAAGGCAATGCAGGGACAGGTCTAATGCTAGCCATACAAAGGACAAGAGAGAAATGCTTTGCTGTCACTGGATACATGTGCTGTCACTGGATAAATGTACACTCACCCACGAACCCTCATACATGCTACTGCCACATAGCAAAAACATATAACCCCAGCAATATACTACACCCCAAAATTTCCTAAACATGGATTACATTTAATTTAGATCAAAGGAAAACACAGGTAAGCACATTTTACTCTAAGAGTTTTCATAACCTGGAGCTGCATCCTTTCCTCCGGAAGTATGGACCGGTATGGCCTAGACTCCCTCTTCCTTTGACCTACAAGAAACCCTTTTCACCTTAAGGCGACAAGTCAATCATCACAAAGGATTTTTTGGGGGTGGGGGTGGGGGGGTTTGTAACCCCGGCCATATTTATTACAAATTAATATTCAAAATACATTTTTATACATTATGTACACAATACGCAGAAAATCCAGTGTATTACATTGATAGGTACATATGTCTTGTTTGCTAACCTGAACATATCTCTAATACATAAACATTCCTATCCGATCTAAACATTCAATAATCAACATAACATTCTCTTTCTGTGTTTCCCTATTTGAGCCTACGGCAAGGTCAATGACTGGCCACCAGATCCTGATCAAACTATGCCCGCACTCCAACCAGAGTGCGCATGCGCAAGGAGGCCCGTTCACCGGGAGTGTTCCCCCCCCAGCACCCCCTACGACCCGCAGAATATCTCCACAAGGGGCCCCTGCAGTTATGCACAACTTACTTGCGTCCTTGTGCGGGGGGTGGCCAACCAGCCTACTGGAAAGCGTAGCTCCCCTCCCCCAGCACCCTTCCAGCCAACCAGCTGTAACTGCCCCAGGAGTTCCAGAGAGACCACTTGTCCCTCCCCCTTGGGCGACCCCATAAAAGAATGGTGCCGCCCGTTAAGGACCTTACCGCTGACCAAGGAATAGCACAATAAAATACGACAATAAAACATTTTATAACACCAACATGATGAACCTGTAAATATAAACAATACCTGTAGCAGAAGTTACTTACCTTCGGTAACGATATATCTGTAAGAAACAGTAGTTAGTATTAGATTCCTTACCTTAGAATATACCCAGGCGTCAGACTGGATCCGGAAATTTTTGCGTTGCAGTACCCTTGCGCGTCGGTAGGCGTCGTCTGCGACTCCGCGTCCGGCGTCGGGATGACGTCGCCGGAGTACTTAGACGCCGCCCTCGCGTGCTGACGTCAGTTCTTATACACAGCTTTTCCGCGCCAGGAAATGCAGAGCCATGATAAAAACCAACACCGGTGCCATGAAACTAGGGCCCTGAAAGGGGATGACCTTAACCTCATGCGTGCGGCGCATTTTCCTGCCGTGCGCTGAGTTTTTTAAAAACCCGCGTTACATGACGAGCTCAGCTCATCATCAGCGTATGACAGGCGTACCACATGACGAGCTGAGCGTCGAAGGGGTTAACCCTAGATATCGGTTCGCAGAACGGGGAGGATGGGTGGGGCGGTAAGGAATCTAATACTAACTACTGTTTCTTACAGATATATCGTTACCGAAGGTAAGTAACTTGTGCATCTGAAAGAAACAGATTAGTATTAGATTCCTTACCTTAGAATAGATACCCCAGCAATACCAACCCCGGTGGTGGGTCTGTGAACCAATAATCAAACCAGAAAGTCATGGAGGACGGAACGGCCAAAGAAGCCATCCCTCCGGACTTGGCTGTCCAGGCAGTAGTGTCTTGCGAACGTGTGCAGCGAGGCCCACGTAGCTGCCTGACATATGTACTGCAAGGGAACTCCCCGGCCCAGGGCAGTAGTAGCCGCCGTGACCCGAGTGGAATGGGCCCTCAGCCCAACAGGAGGTTCCTTCTTAGCCAAAGAGTAGCACGCCTTGATGCACAACACGACCCACCGAGAGATGGTCCGTTTGTGCACCGCCCGTCCATTCTTAGCGCCTACGTGACCAACAAAGAGTTAGTCATCCACCCTGAACTGGCGTGTGCGATCCAGATAGTATGAGAGCGCACGTTTTGGGTCCAGACGGTGTAGCCTCTCTTCCTCTTTCGAGGGATGCGGAGGCGTAAAGAAGGTGGGCAAGGTGACGGACTGCCCGATGTGGAAGGCTGTGACTACCTTGGGCAGAAAAGAGGGTCTTGTCCGCAACACAACCTTGTCCAGATGGACAGAAAGGAAAGGAGGTTTAGAGGAAAGAGCCTGGAGCTCACTCACTCTCCGGGCAGAGGTGATGGCAACCAGGAAAGCAGTCTTAAGTGTAAGAAGACGGAGAGGATAGTTATGAAGCGGGTCAAAAGGAGCGCACATCAGGTAAGTTAGAACCAGGTTCAAGTCCCACTGGGGCATCACGAAAGGAACAGGGGGGAACATATGAGAGATGCCCTTCAAGAATCTGTTAACAATCGGGGACTTGAAAAAAGAAGGCTGATCAGGTAGCCTCAAGAAGGCGGAAAGGGCAGAAAGGTAGCCCTTGATAGTGCCCAGACCAGAGCCCTGCTGGGCAAGGGAAAGAAGGAAGAGGAGAACCTCAGAAAGGAGGGCAGAGAGTGGATCCACAGCCTTTGCTGTGCACCATGCCACAAATCTGTTCCACCTACAGGCGTATACCGACTTTGTGGAGGGACGCCTGGCTGCCAGATTCACATTACAAACTTCAGGAGGCAAGTCAAATGACCTCAACTGCCGCCGCTCAATCTCCAAGCATGGAGGTGGAGACTGGACAGGTTCAGGTGGAGGACCGTCCCCTGCTGCTGCGACAGAAGGTCCTCCTGAAGAGGCAGACGAATCGGGGGATCGACAGACATGCTGAGTAGCTCTGGATACCAATATCTTCGTTCCCAGTCCGGAGC
Source organism: Lissotriton helveticus (assembly GCF_964261635.1). Taxonomy (NCBI): domain Eukaryota; kingdom Metazoa; phylum Chordata; class Amphibia; order Caudata; family Salamandridae; genus Lissotriton; species Lissotriton helveticus. Next base: position 927,760,740 of record NC_136070.1, read on the forward strand.
CACATGGATAACTTGGGCCCGGTCGCACCTGATCTTCTTCAGCACTCTGGGTAGAAGTGGTATAGTGGAAAGGCGTACAACAGACCGCAGCTCCACTCGCGACGAAAAGCGTCTCCGAGCGAGTGCCACCTTGGAAATTCCAACGCGCAGGACTGATGACATTGTGCGTTCTCTTCTGTGGCGAATAGATCTAACCAAGGCTCTCCCAATTGCTGAAAGAGGCCTTGCGCCACGACCAAGTTCAGACGCCATTCGTGATCCATCATGCACCGACGGCTGAGTTCGTCCGCCCTGGCGTTAAGGGAACCTGCCAAGTGTTGAACCACCAGGGTCACGCCCTGATGTTCCAGCCACTGCCAGAGGCGCAGAGCCTCCTGGCATAGGGTCCACGACCCCACCCCGCCCTGTTTGTTGCAGTACCACATGGCGGTGGTGTTGTCCGTGAACACCTGCACTACACTCTCCCGGACAGAGGGGAGGAATGCCTCCAGTGCAAGCCGGATCGCCCGCAGCGGCAGAAGGTTGATGTGGAGCCGGGACTCCGCCGGAGACCAGAGGCCTCTGATCTCCGCCTCTCCCATGTGGCCCCCCCAGTCCTGGAGGGACGCGTCAGTCACAACTACGTGCTCCGGTTGGGGTAGGGAGAGGGATCTGCCGCTGACCCAATCGCGGTCCGTGAGCCACCACTGCAACTGTCTTGCAGTGCCCTCCGAGATCAACACATGGTCGGACAAATTGCCCTGATGCTGGGCCCACTGAAACTTCAGGTCCCACTGCAGAGCCCGCATCCGCCACCGGGCGTGATGCACCAGAAGGATGCAGGAGGCCATCAGCCCCAGAGGCCGCAGCGTCAACCTGACCGAGACTCGGGATAAAGGCTGAAAGATCGGAATCGGAGCCTGTATAGCCCGAACCCGCTGTTCGGGAGGATAAACCCGAAACTGCGCCGAGTCTAGAACCGCCCCGATGAAGCGGACCTTCTGAGAGGGACACAGGTGTGACTTCGGCACATTGATGGAGAACCCCAGCAGGTGCAGGAGGTCGGCCGTAGTCTGGAGGTAGCTGACGACTGTCTGGGGCGAGCCTGCCTTCAACAACCAGTCGTCGAGGTAGGGGGAAGACTGAAACCCCTAACCTGCACAGATGAGCCGCGACAACCGCCATCACTTTCGTAAACACCCGTGGGGCGCTGGTAAGGCCGAAGGGGAGCACGGTAAACTGAAAGTGCTCGTGGCCTACCGTGAACCGCTGGTAACGCCGGTGGGCCGGCAGGACGGGGATGTGAAAATAAGCGTCCTGCAAGTCCAACGCTACCATCCAGTCTCCAGGGTCTAGGGCAGCTAAGACCTGAGCCAATGTCAGCATCTTGAACTTCTCCTTCCGGAGGAAGCCGTTGACGTTCCGAGGGTCCAAGATAGGGCGTAGGCCCCCTTTGCCCTTCTTGGGTACCAGAAAGTAGTGGGAGTAACAACCACACCCTACTTCTGGCCCAGGAACGCGCTCGATGGCCCCCTTGGCCTAGAGGGCCGTACTTCCTCTTGCAGAAGTTTCAAGTGATCCCCCGACACGCGTTGGTACTGCGGTGGCATGGCTGGAGGGGGCGCCTCGAAGGGGAGGGAGTAGCCCCTTCGGACGATTTGCAGCACCCACCTGTCCGATGTGACAGTGTGCCAGTGGTGGTGGTTATGGCGGACCCTGCCCCCCACTGGCGTCACATGGGCCTGAAAGCACGGACTAGGAGGGTTTTGAGGCGGATGCTGCAGGGGTAGGTGTGGACTGGCCTTGCCGTTGTCCCCGACCGCCGCCACAGCGGTTCCCACGTCCACCACCGCGCTGGATGGTAGTCTGCGGCCCGTGGCTGGCAGGACGTGTGGGGGCGCCCCTTCCTTAGCCGCGAAAGGGGCGAAAGGCAGCCGTTTGCTGGCGCGGAGCCGAGAACCGTAGCCCTGGAGTCCTTAAAGCGCTCAAGCGCATGGTCTGCCTTGTCGCCAAAGAGGCGACGGCCATCAAACGGCAGGTCCATAAGGGTGTTTTGGACATTAGCCGAAAAGTTGGCGGACCTCAACCAGGCGTGGCGACGAATAGCCACCGTCGTTGCCATTGCTCTGCCCAGTGAGTCCGTGGTATCCAGCCCACACCGGATGGAATACTGTGCTGCATCTCGACCCTCCGCAAGGGCTTGGGTGAGTTTAGTCCGGACCTCCTCCGGACATTGTGGCAGCACGTCTGCGACCGTGTCCCACAGAGAGTGGGTGTAACGGCCCAAGAGGCATGCGTTGTTGACCGACCGCAATCCCAAACTCAGGGAGGAGAATACCTTCTTACCGTATTGCTCATACCTCTTGGATTCTCGATCGGGGGGGAGCCGACGGGAATGCGGTCTGGGAGTTAGAGGCCTGGATAACCAGGCTCTCGGGAGTGGAGTGGGTGGACAGGAAGCAAGGGTCGCCCGGAGCCGGGCGGTGGCGCCTGGCCACGTTCCGATCTACAGGCAGACCTGTAGCGGACGTAGACCAAGTGCCCAGAAGAACGTCCGACAAGGCCTCATTAAAAGGCAGCAGAGGCTCGGCCGAGGTTGTCTGCGGTTTAAGGACCTCTGTGAGGAGGTTAGTCCTCACGGCAGCCACGGGGAGCTCAAGGCCCAAGGCCGTGGCAGCCCGTGTCAGCACCACACTATAGGAAGCCCCCTCCTCCGTTGCCACAGTAGGAGGGGAGACAAAACCAGTGTCGGGCGAAGTGTCCAGACCACTGGCCTCCCCAAGCTCACCTGTCCAGTCCTGAAAAGACTGACACTCACGTGTCAGAGGGTCCTCGGACCCCTTCCAATCCCCCTCGTCACCCATCGCCTGATACTCAGGCTCAAATGACAGGGCGGGCCGTAGAAGTAAAATTCTCCCATCGGCGTTGAGAGCGGCGCCGGACCCGAATCGATGGTAGGACCGGGGACGGCGACGTCCTGGGACGGCGCCGGGGGTGACACCCTGGGGGCCGGCGCCGGCGAGGTCGACCGGCGGCGACCCGGATCCGGCGGGGCCCTGCGGCGTCGGGACCGAAGCACCCGACGGCACCGGGGCCGAAGCACCCGGCCCGCTGGGGGACCCAGTTGGGGCCGCTTGGCCCGAAGGCGCCGCGGAACCCAACGGTGGAGTGAGCGACCTCATGGCCGAGAGGAAGGCCTCGATCTCCTCCGGCGTCGCATGCTGCCCAGGGACCGGCGGTTAAGGAGCAGGCCGTGACGCGTGCGGCTCCGCGGAGCCGGTGTTACCCGAACCCCCGGCCGCGTCGGGTGGGGGGGGGGGGGGGGGGGGGGAGTCAGAAGAGCGATGTCGTCTCTTTGACTTCTTGTGCCACTTACCTGAGGACTTCGAGCCGGAAGACTGATGACGACTCCCAGAACTGTGGTGAATCCGGCCCGCGACCTCCTTCCGGACCGGGACCTCGAGCGGCGCGGGGCTGACTGCCGGAGCTCGAGTCGCTTGCGGGACCGCTCCCGTCTAGCTTTAGACGCGGAAAAAAGAAGAACTGACGTCAGCGCGCGAGGGCGGTGTCTAAGTACTCCGGCGCCAATGACGGACGCGGAGCCGCAGACAATGCCTACTGACGCATAAGGGTACTGCTTCGCAAAAATTTCCGGATCCAGTCTGATGCCTGGGGATATTCTAAGGTAAGGAATCTAATACTAACCTGTTTCTTTCAGATAATAAAAATTAACAATAAACCACAACAATCAAAACAAGCATTTGCAATGCAATAGGTCTCGCATTTACATGAGTTTAAGCTACTGGCATTGTAAATGACAATGCGTTTTATTTATGCTAAAAAAAAGTAAGCATAAATAAAAGGTATTGTCATTTACAATGCCAATAGCTCAAACTCGCGTAAATGCGAGACGTGTTGCATTGCAAATGCTTGTCTAGCACTTGCTATTAACTTTTTGGAGCGACCAATGTATGTAAAAAGTATATTATGTGTATATGTTCAAATATCATTACATTATATTTCAATGGGACTTGGTGCTTTCTGCGTTGTGGTTTATGGTATACTCATTTTCTTGCTGAGTAATGTGCTATCCCACTGACTTCTGAACTGGTAGTGTCTAACTACCTTATTGGATTGTATATTGGCTTTTAGTATTGCCATATTTAAAAAACCTCAGTTGGGACACATTTTCTTTTGTATCAACTGTACTCAGGTCCTACAAGAGACTGGGTTTCCCCATTGTTGTGTAATGGTTTATGAATGTGACAAGGAAATTACTAATAAATCTGGTAAAGTAAATTGATAAACGTGTATGGGGGCATGCCACAAGTATTAGTTGCAGGGCCTATGCTTTCCATTTTCTTTAGCAGGAACATTGTAGAAAGGCTGGAAGGAAAGCTCTTTTCAGAATGCACCAAGATCAACATCAGATCAATAAAACAGAGTGGAAATATAAGGTCAGTTTAAAAAAAAAAACCTGAGGCGTGGATGGGGAATTTGTAACTGACATTCAATACAACACAGTTTAAATATATGCAATCGAGGGTTGAGAATGCCTGAGAGATGCTGATAGAAGAGATGGGCGAGTGTGCTGAAGGCAACTAAACAGGAATAGCATCTTAAGACTACTTTATTTCTTACACTGAAAATGTCAGAAGAACAGAAAACACAAGTCACAAGGATGTGCAGAAACTGAGTGGACTGTTGAGGTGCACACGAAATGTAACCAACATCCAGTATAAATCAATTGTCAGTGACAACATTATCATATGTAAGGCCTCCCACTAAAAGTCTAGTGCATTCCTTCGTTGGAGACAGCCTACTCAACAGATAAACAGGTGCTGTCCATGACAGTGATCTGCCTGCGACGTATGCAGAGTTCTACTGCCTACTCTTCTGAAGAAAATCGTACCTTTGAGCTTCACAATATCTTATTATCACACTAATCCCGAAAACCTAGATTCTTGCCCTGAAAGAACAGATATGGTGCTTTCAAAAACTGGAAGAAGGTCTTGATCCCTTCAAATCCTACAGAGATTAAAAAGTGAGTGGCATGTATAAAAAAAGTTATCACAACCACTCATAGTTCAAAAGAAATATAGTATGCTCAGTAGCAGTTGACGCTGTTTCCACCACTTTCTTTTAGTCAGACTGACTGTTGAAAATTGTACTAACTAGGCAGCGGCACATAAAACAAATCATAAATATATTTACTAACTCAGTAACAACTTAGACTCCAACATACCAATCAGTACACCTAGCTGTCAGTCACCTCAGCATTAGGGGGCATCTCTTTCTCTTATCAACAGCACACACCAGCTCGTTGGACAAGCAAGCCTTTTTCAGTAACCAGCACAATCCCTACTTGGTCAAACTAAAAAACATTTGCTTTGCAGAAATCTTGGTACCACAAGTACCTCAAGGACATCCAGCATAGGCTTTGAATACACTGCACAAAAGGCAGAGTACCACTGCTAAAACTCTTGACTTCAAGAACACTGGAGGACAGCACCAATGCACTAAAAAAATCACTAGTTTGGTGTGCTGGGTACTCATGAACGCGTCTACGTTTCTAATGAGGTCTTCTGACTATGTCATAAATGTAGTTTAGCTACTTAAATTAAAAAAATAATAAGATGATGGCAAAAGAACCCTACAAAGGGCTGGTAGCTTCCTCCAACTCCAGCCTCAGTTTTCGAATTCCAGTAACTAACCAGACACACATCCTCACTCATGCATTGTACATTTCACAGAACCATAGTTCACCCCATTATCACCCATTCGACCAATTGTACACCATCTTCTTCATACAAGAAAGCACAATATTAGGCCTTGGCTTGTATATTAGCAGTGAAACGGAGGCTACAACCTTACTTCGTCAACCAGAAACAGATTTATTTGGAATTCATTCCAACAATTGCGAAGCGTAGGCACGACATAAAATTCAGGAAATATGTTGCGAAATTCTGCATAGGAGCTAACTGAGCAAAGCACTCAGAACTCCAACTCTGGACACATTTCCGAATACCTACAGGAATCACCAGCATGAAATCAACTGAAGAAGTCAGACAGGCCCGTCCGGAGGCAAGTCAGTGATAATAGATCTCGCTGGCGACAGCGTTTTCGCACTGCGGTCGCCAGGCAAGACCTAAAAACTCTGCTTTAGGGAATGGTGGGTGGGTGAAATTAGATTAAGCCTGCTAGTGAGGCTAAGGAACTCTGGGTCCGCTTGTGGGAGCAGCGAGCAAAAGAGCAAAACACAGGTAAGCACATTTTACTCGAAGAGTTTTTATAACCTGGAGCTGCAGTCTTCCCTCCGGAAGTTTGACTTCTCAATAGAGTGAGATGAAGTCTTTAGAGTTACGTTTTTACTTTGGAGCTTTGAGTTCAATGAAGAGATCTCTCAATACTATAGCAAATACTTTAGAATAAGCCATTGAAGCAAAAACTCACTTGCCTGTATGTCTTTCTAGAGAGGTCTACTCACAAAAGTACTTTGAAGATCATACACTAGTAATCCTGTAGCACTCTAAGTATTCTTACATGCCTTTGTAAATTGGCCCCAAAACACAACATATTTACAAACAATAAGTGCAAAAAGAAAGGACTGTGCCCTCTTTGCACATTTATGTAAAGGAAATTGGATGTTTCCAGACAGATTCACAAAGGCATGTGAGAGTATGTAAAAAAGTAAATAACTTAGGACTATCACTTTCTTCTTCACTACGTCTCCCAGATATCACGTACAGCTGATCACCTTATAGATGTGAATAGCCTTTAGATTATACAATTCTGACATTGTTCTTGAAATCATTGAAGCTTAGAGTCGAATCTTTCCGTACATACTTTTAATAAAATTATGGCATGAAATCTCTACTTTAAAGCTGGCATGGACACTAAAAGGCAGACCTTAACTAAACTTCAGTCAAAAGGCCATATCAGCCATCCCGGTGAACACACCAGACAAAAGTAAAACCAAGCCTTAAATTCAAAGTCTTGCAGCCGTAACCATGAATTAAAATAACAACCAACATCACCCACCATTGATTTTATGTTAAGGCACCCAAGGCCATTAAGCATAAGTGAGTTTAATTTGACAAAATAGACTCAATGGAGGACCTAAAGTGGTTGTAAACATTTCAAACTTACGTGTTGCAAAAAGTTACGTACCGCTACGGGTGTTTCTCTGACATGCGTTGTTTTTACCCTATTTATAACAATTTTGACATTTAGACAGGCCAAATATAAAAGGAACACAAAAATATAATTAAAGCAACCATTATCCATATGCCTTTAATACAATTTTTAAAAAACGCATGCTGCTTAAGGAATTGTAGAACTGCACATTTAAGGCTGCAATCAAAAACGCAACCACAATGTTCTGTACTTGCCCATTCCTCTGAGCTCGATTTAATGTAAAACTCCCTTTTTCCAAAGCTCGGAGATGGAATGTTGAGCAGAATATTCTTATTTATAGCCTTCACCAAATATCTAGTTTGCATGGCAACTCTGTTATGATATGAAGTTGCAGGAGCTCCAAGAAAAACCATTTCCTGATGAGATGAGTATAATTTTGGCATTGGAAGAATATAATTTTTTGTCAACTCCGCTATTAGCTGAATTTATTAAAAGAGCAACGAAAAGTCAGCGAACCCGGTATCAAGAGTCCCAGCTACAGAGGTTTCTAAAGCCTGTACACAGCTGGGAAATTTGGCCTTTTCGTCCACTACAATCACATCCATTTAGGCAGTGCTTAATTTGGGACAGAATGAGTGCCTACGCTGAGTGCAATTAAATGTCAGAGCACCGAATACCAAAGCTCTGTATCTTAAATCCACCTCAGGCCTTTTTATGCCATTGCCAAACACTCTCTTGCCCGTCTATCTCTCGCTTTCTGGCTCTTGCTTTCTCTCTTGGTGGCGAATGTGTCAGCTTTCTCGGTTTTTCCAATACGTGTGATTTTCCGTCTCTTGCTCGCAGGAAATATAGTTTGTGGTGAAATAAATGAGGGTACCCAAAAAGAAGCATTGGTGGCCCCTGCATTTAGGGAAAATAATCCCCAAGGTCCCCTCACTCTCTTACACCAAATAGAATTTGAAGCTTCGTTTCTGGTTATTGTCAATTTTGTGCCTATTGCATGCAGTCAGGGGCCTGTGTGCAGTGTGGGCCGGGGCTGGGCGGCACAGGGGAAGGAGAGGTTTGCACTCACAAGGTGCGCATGTACTGTTTGGCCGGCCCTCTTGGGCCGACCAAACAGTTCATCGCACTTTGCATATTCCTACCAAGCTACATTACACAGCCTGGTGAGGCACATGCACGGGCTCCCTGTTCGGGTCTGAGCGTCGATCCACAGCACTCAGGCCAATCACAGCACTGCATTGCATCGTTGTGATTGGCCAAGGGGAGCCTGTGTGCTAGGTGGTTCCTGCTGCCAGCTGGACTGCAGAGGAAGAAGGAAGAGGACGAAGGGGAGGCAGCAGCAAGCCGCCGTTCTATGGTAAGTGGTTTTTATTTTAATTAACACCCCTCCTCCTGCCCACAACCCCCGTCTAGTAGAAGCCGCTACTGAGTATTTCCTGCAAAGAGGATTATAGTTTGTGAAATCGTGGTCAACAGATCTCCACTTACAATGTCAGCTGTGAAGTGCTGCACTCCCATCTGACCAAGATGGGTTGTCATTTCGGGCCCAAAGCCACAAGGCTTTGACTTTCTGGAACAGAAGTCCTAATTTAATTCCTATGCATTTCTTTATGCAATATATCACTGGCCGCTTGCCCATTGGTGTCGAACAGATTTGGTGAATGTATAGATGTGCAGTAAGGCTTTGAAGCAAAGGTGTACTGCTCTAAGACGGAGTGCGCTTATACACCAGGTTATGCCATCAACGCCCTAGCCTTATAGAACATGTGTCAGAAACGCATTTCTTGTGAATGAGCTTCTTTCAGGATCACTCTGTTTACATCCCTATTAGGATTACTTTGCCATATGATTGATGAGCGCGTGTATCTGATTGAACCGTTCCTGGATAGCACGCACAATGAATTTCCCGCTGCTCTAAGACTCATTAGATAATGAGACATTGTCTTCAACCAGCAGTATTCAATACAATAGTATTGTATAGTATAGGTCAATTGTAGGTACTTAGTATCTGCACTCTTATTCGTTCATATGCTGCAAAACTCACCATGCCAGTCTCAGAGGTGAAGATAACTATCTCGTACAGAGGTGCAAGCTGTTGAAAAAGATTGTCGATACCAGGCCTCTTCTTAAAGCGCCAGCCGGTTACTAACTGCAGAGAGGAAAAAAAATATCACATTTTGATTAACAGCACAGAGAGAACTTGTCCCCTCATACTCTACTCCTACCCACGAATGATCACACACACACACACACACACACACACCCATCCCAGGTTTCAAATGTACTTTGCTCCTGGATTCAGTGAACCTACCGACCACTCAGGATGGAGTAGAACATCAGTAAGCTCGAGGACCAGGGTGTAAGGTGGCTGATAATATGGTTCCTTCAGAGGATCAGGGAGCAGCTTTGGACTGGTGGGTTCGATGATCATCTGTGAACCAAATAAAACACAATTATCAGGGGAAAATCAGCTAAGTATGCAAGAATCCTTTGTCAAGGCAAGTTTACATAGGGTATCAAGAAACATGAAAACAGGCAATAACACTACCCTATAGAGGTCATGGAATAGACATGTCTGTCATGACTCATATCTGCATCGATCTTACACCTCAAAACATTATATGAGGAAATGGCGGAAACAGGAGTAATGCCCTCCACACTAAGAGAGGCTATGATAGTGACACTGTTAATACCGGTCAAGCAACCCACCCAATGCTCCTCATACAGGCCATTGTCCTTGTATAACGTCAACACTAAAATGTACACAAAAATATTAGCCAATAGATTGGCACCTTTACTGCCAGGTATCGTACACCCAGAATCGGAAGGATTTGTCTCAGACCGGACCTTAACACAAAACCTGAGAATACTCTTTGGAGTTCTACAGAGATTAGACCCGGAGGTTAAAGCAGCAGCAGCGTTTCTAGATGCAGAGAAGGCGTTTGATTCGGTAGATTGAGAACTATATGTCAGGACTGGAGGCGTAAGGTAGGCAGAGTCCTAAGACCAATCTGCCGCGTTTAGGATATCCTCCAAAAGGGCACCCAAGCCAAATGCTTTAAAAGCCATTGCGACCCGTGCCAAGTGGGTCCCAAAGTCCCGGAGGCTAATGCCGGCCTCCTGCATCACCCATCTAACCCACCTAGCTATAGTGGGCAAGGAAACAGCCTTAAAAGACTTGGGAAGTGCAGTGAGTAGCTGTCGTTCGCCAGAAGGTCCAAACTCCTCCGTCATCTCCTCATAAGCCTTTAGGCATGTTAGGATACATAACTTAGGAGAGTCCGGGAACGCAGGCTAAGTAATAACACTTGTGTGACATTTTGTTCTTTTGTGGAGACGAACAGTCACCCCATTAGGGGAAAACATTCTGCTTGTGATGTCCAGCGCCCTCGCGTCAGAAGTGGTGGCAAGAGATGAGGCAAAGTAACATGACCAGCTTAGCCGACAACTCTTTTCTGGAAAGAAAACGGTTTGGTTGCCATGAAAGGAACAGGTTGAGCACCTGGTTCACACATCCCAAAGGGCAGAGTAGCACGGTTCCGGTGGAAGCAAGAGCCTGATACCCCGCAGCAGCCTACAGATTTGCGGGGGCTCGTCCACTGCCACCTCCGTAACCGGCAAATGGCCTGCTGAAATGGCCGACCGGAAGGTGTTTATTGACCTGTTAGCCATACCACTAAAGGGCAGCTGTGCTAAGAAATTTAACACATGCACTACATCTGCATCCAGTGGATATTAGACACCGTTGCATACACCAACTAGACCATCGTCCCCAAGCGGATCTGTATCGCTTAACAGTGTTGTCCTCCCGAGCCTTTGACATGAAGTTTTCAGCTGTTTCCAGAGGCATGGGACCTCCCATCATCCCCTGTAATGCGCCACATGAGCCACAACGAGTTCTCTCGAATCCGAGAATGAGGAATTTTGTTGGGACTCCGGAGGAAAGTTGAAATCTGGGGTAGTAGGATTGGAGACTCCCAGGTACGTTCCAGAAAAACTGGAAAGCAGACTTGTGATCTCCAAAAGGGAGTGATCAACACCACCTCCGCCCGTTGCCTCCGGACCTTCGCAGACGTTCTTGTGATCATTGCGTAGGGAGGAAAAGGCGTACCCCCGCTTCTGGCCCCAGTCCTGCAGGAAGGCACCTGTAGCCAACACAAGGAGGTCTAGCCTCCAGCTGAAAAACCGGGGCAGTTGGTGGTCCAGCCGTGAGGAAAACAGATCCACCGAGAACGGACCCCCATGGTTGTTCAACATCGCAAAAATCCCTGGGGCCAGTTTCCAAAGATTGGAATCCCTGAAGTTCTGAGACTGGAAATCCACTTCCTGATTCTCTCGTCCGGGCAAGTACTCCGCTGTGACCGATACCTGATGGTCCAGGCAATCCTGCCAAAACCCTGCGGTGAGGTCCGATAGTGCTTTGGAATGAGTGCTCCCTAAATGATTGATATAGCGAATTGCTGAGATGTTGCCCATCTTCAGCAGGACACACGACTGAATAGAGTCTCTCCTCCAGCAGCAGACTGAAAAGGAACCTGCTAGAAGTTCCAAACAGTTGAAATGAAGTTTCCGTTTCTCTGGAGACCACAAGCCTCCCGTAGAGAAAGCTCCGCCTCTGGTCCCCCAACCGATCTGCTGGCGTCTGACTCTATGTACAAGTTCAAAGGTAGCCCATAAAGATTAGTGTGCGTGGTCTGGGAGAAAAGGGGAAATCAAAATGCAATAACATATAGGATCTCCCACTCGACTAAATTATATTCTCAATGGCTAACGTTAGCTCTTGTGGGTTCTCCCTTTGTATTGGCAATGGCTGAAGACAATAACAATTCATGAATTCATATGTTTTATTTGTCTTATTACATCTTTTGTTGTAATTTCATTTTGATAAAAATTCTTTCCATTTTATAATTTTTTTTAATTTTAAAAGTCAATCTTTTTTATGTGTTTTTATATACAGTGTAAATCATACATAGTTGAACAAAATAAACAAATTTTCTAAAATGTACGGTTGATACATAAGTAGGCAGTATTTAACATACAATTGATCTTGTTTAAATTCAACCCCTTACATTGTCAAACGTGAACTAGCCTCACAAACAGTCACCTCCTCCCAAACATACACATTCATACATCACAATCATAAAATTCCAGCCTAAATGGCTTTCACAAATGAACTCATGGTGAGAATCCTCCCTTATTATCCACGATTTTGACGCCACCTGGAAAGAGATCGGATCGACACACGTTGTCCAACTTCATCAGGACCACTCAATTTCATGTAGATTAGAGCAGCTGAGGTTGTAAAAGGGGGTTCAGTAGGGCATAAATCAGTCAATTGCATATGACTGGTGTCGGGACCTCGTGTCCAATACGGGCACCCCTGGTATTTTTCACAAATTTTAAGAGTATTCACGTACGTTGTATGTATTCCCACTGGAGTAATTTCTCGTGGGGATTGCAATCGCTCTGCTAGTGACAGAAATTCCCTGTTCTTTAAGTACTGTCCGCTCTTGAGATAGTGGCCCAGTAGTTTGATATGTAGCCAGTAGTCTTTCATTAATCTTAGTTCTTGTCTTCTATGGCTCCTCGGTGTCCGTATGGCTCCCAACCCGCCTGCTCATAGGCAACTATGACCCGGTCTGGGGCCGATCCGAAAATCCCCTGGCCGTTCCAGGCTTCCATGAGGTCCAACCACCACTGGATTTTTTCTTGAGCCTCGTCGGACAGAAAGACCTTGTGTGAATAAAGGTACCCTCTGCATAGGTAGCACGTCTTGAGGCGCTGCAGTGTTCGATAATGGAGCGGTCCAGGGAAGATGACCTGAATCAACGTTGAGAGGAGGCCCACCACCCGAGCCAGCTTGATGCTTGGCGAGGGTACGCCTCAACTAATGTCACATCTTTGACACCTTTCTGGACGGAAGGCTGAGAGTGGATGAAGTGGAGTCTATTCCGAACCCCAGAAAGGTCCAGCTCTGAGAGGGAATTAAAAGTGACTGTCTTGTTGACCACAAAACCCAAGCTCTGAAGAAGATCCACCACCATCCGTAGATGAAACAGCTGGTGAGGGCATGGACCCATCAAGAGCAGATCGTCCAAGTACACAATTATTCGCATCCCTCGAGACCTCAGGAACTCCAACACTGGCTTGTAAACCTTGGTGAAACACCAGGGAGCTGAGAATAAGTCGAAAGGAAGCGCACAAAACTCGTACGTTTGTTGCCACCAAATGAACTGGAGGACATGCCGGAGAGGCGGAAAAACTGGGATCACCAGGTAGGCGTCCTTGAGGTCCAGCCGGACCATCCAATTCAAGGGTCGTAAGACGTTCCTGAGGAGGTGGATGCCCTCCATCTTGAAGTGGCAGTAAACCAGCCACTCGTTGAACTTGCTGAGGATTATCACCAGCCTTTGGCCGCCATTGGTCTTGTGGACCAGAAAAATATTGCTGATGAA